>NC_138971.1:175235000-176435000 GCF_055761805.1 Camellia sinensis | reverse complement strand
ATAGTTGAGCTCCTCTGGTGCCTCGGTGGTTGGTCCCTCATATGGCGGCAGTTAATTCCTGACTGACAACTGGTTACTCCGGGGTCAGGGCCTATGGGGCCGTGATGACACCTGAGAGCTTTTTTTTTTCTTGTTCATCAAAAAAAACAAACAAACAAACAAACAAACAAACAGCGAGTACAATGATGTTCTATAGACACACTAGTCATATCAGTACACTCATATTTGATGCCAAGAGTTTCCTGGACTTAGCTATAGAGTAAGAATAATGCTTGGGACCCCCTTTTGGGGGTCACCCCCTCACCCCCCCTTGCCACGTGGCGGGTGGTGATTGGAGGAGCAGGAAAAAAAAGAAAAAGAAAAAGAAAATGTAACCAATGAGAAAGAGAGGGGGTCAAAGGGGGTGGGAGGAAAAGGGGGGATGAATCATTGTTGATAGGGTAATTACCATCATAGCATATTCAATTAAACATGTGATAAAAGGTAATTAAGTGAGACTCAATTTTTGTGTTGACGTCTGTTAATTTAGTGAGTCGTGAGCGATAGAGATATTGCAATATGCGTTAAGAAATTTTCATTTAAAAAAAAAAACCCAACTCCTCTCTTTTTTTTTTTTCTCTCTCTCTATTTTTCTGTCACACTTTGCACTAGCACATGCATAGCCACACCTCCCCCCCTCTCAATTATTATTAATCCCACCACTAACAAGATGACAATTGAAAAAAAAAAAATAAAGGCACAAACACATTTTGTGACAGTGGGTGGGATCCACTGTCACATTATTAGAGCCACCACTAATTAGTAGTTTAAAGCATTTCTCCTCATTTATTAGCTCAGTTCCGACATGAATTTTGTCAGTTATTTCACATACAAACATGTCCAATGTAGCAACGAAAAAGTCCCTTTTCTCCCATTGTGTAAGTGTGTTTGGTTTGAGTTTTTTAAGTTTTCTAAAAATTGACTTTTTTGGTTTTCGTGTTTTTTTTATTTTTAGTGAATATTTTTTAAATTTTAAACATTTTTTTTACTTTTTTAGATGCACCTTACTTAGATGTATCTAAAAAATAAAAAATTTGTGAAAAAATATTTTAAAAAATTAATAAATACATAAAAATATAAAAAAAGTACTGAATTCTTGTATTTTTTTTTGTATTTTTGGTATTTAGTGAATTTTTAAAAGATTTTTTTTACAATTTTTTTATTTTTTAGGTGTATTTATGTTAGGTGTGTCTAGAAAGTAAAAAAATTACTTAAAATATTAAAAAAGTTCAGTAAAAACAGAAAAACACGGAAAATAAGAAAGTAGAATTTTCTAAAAAAGTGTTTTTTTGAAAAGTGGAAACAAGTCACTTACTGTGGATGCTCTTATCCATAATAATAATATTAGGAATTCACACTTAATTAGTTAAAAATTATTTAAAATTATCATCTTATAATTTAGTGGTTGTTTGAGATGTGTCATATAAGTGTATTTTTTGATTTTTTGATTAAAAAAGTAGAAAAAAAAATAATGTATGTTTGGAATAATTTTTTGACTTTTTATGAAAAGAAGTGTAATAAAATATTGTAGTAAAATCAAAATGACTATTTCACCGTTTTGACTTTTTGAGTAGTCGAATTCAAACCCCACAAACTACTCCTGAATAGTATAAGATTTTTAACTTTTTTAGTTTATCCCAAACAGCTCCTGAAATTTATTATACATATAAATTTCAGATTACATAAATTTAATTTTCACTATACAATCATCAATCTAGAAAATTTAGGTTGTGTTTGGAGAATCTCTCTAAACACATTTTCATCCATTGATTTCAGTGTGGTATTTGTTTTAAGTTTTTAAATTATACTTCCACATCCACTTTCAAAAACTCCTTTCCAGGTGAGAAAATTTGATTAACCCTATCATCCTCCTAGATGTCCGGCCGGTTGACCAGAATAGTATTCGATTTTTTGTTTTGTTTTTGTTTTTGTTTTTTTTTTTTTTTTACACTTGTTATTTTTATATTTTAAATAAAAAGAATTAAATTTTTTTTTTTAGGATTTTGGGTTACACGTTTGATTATGAGTTGTAAGTTTTTGAATTAAATATCATATGTTACATCATTTATTTCAAACTTTTTTCAAAACTTATAACCAAACAAATTTTACACACTCAAATCATAATTTCAAAATTCATGAAGTCAAAATACAATTATATTTTCAAATCTTATTTAAAAAACTCTATCAAATGCTGCCTTAAGTTGGTAAGCCTGGTTTCCGAACTTTTTATATTTTGAGAAATAAGTTAAAAGTCACTTTCTAATTTTTAACCCACTTCCTTCTCTCCTAAAAAAGCCAAAAAAAAAAAAAAAAAACATTTTCCCAAAACACCTATATCCATATTCATTGAAACCAGGAAACATGGGCGGCCTGGGATCATTTTCTCCTTTTTTTCGTACTCTCATTTGTCTCTGTCTTTGTACAAACATGGGCAGCTTAATAATAGATGAAAATGAAATAAAAGATGAGAGGAAGTGAAATAAATGATCTATGCTCCTATATGAGTCCTCTGGCAACACAAAAATAAATAAAAAATAGAAAAAATAAAATAAAATCCACCATCAAATGTTTTTAACCCCCCCCCCCCCCAACAAAAAAATGTTTTATCAAAAACTGGCTAGAATTCCCCCCCCCCCCAAAAAAAAAGTTTTATCAAAAGCTGGCTGAAATTCTTTTCTTTTGTTGAAGTTGTAAGTTTCATTTAAAGGAAAATTGAATCTGTTTTTTATTTCATTAATTTTGAGTACAGTGCTTATACATATTTAGAGAGAAAATGAATATGTAACCACTATTGAATTACAGTTTACATGTAATTGAAATATAACCTAACTCTGAGTAATTCATAACCATCTAACTAATCTAACTAATTCTGTTTGGAGCTTGACACGTGACTCTTCTCTGCTGTGTGACTCTCATCTGCTGTGACCCTGCTTTGATGATGTGCTGCTGCTGTTTGGCTTTGGCTGAGCTCCTTAACATGCCCCCGCAAGCTGATGTGAGAGTGATAGCCCAGAAGCTTGGTCTGAAGATAAAGGAAACGAGAGGAGGCAAGAGGTTTAGTAAACAAATCAGCAAGCTGATCCATAGATGAGATGTGATGGATGTGCAACTTCTTGGTTGCAACTCGTTCACGAACATAATGATAATCTACTTCAATATGCTTGGATCTTGCATGAAAGACAGGATTGTTGGACAAGGAGATAGCAGACATGTTGTTACACCAAAGGGTAGGAGCTGACACAGAGATGGACAAATTAGAGAGTAGCATACCAATCCAGCTAAGTTCAGCAGCCGTTTGAGCAAGGGCTCTGTATTCAGCCTCAATAGAAGACCGGGAGACAGTGGGCTATTTCTTTGCTGACCAAGAGATGAGATTTGGACCTAAAAATACACAGTAACCAGTGGTAGATCGTCGATCAAGAGAACAACTAGCCCAATCCGAGTCAGAAAAGGCATGTAAAGTAAGAGGACCAGGACTAAATTGGAGACCAAGATGAAGAGTTCCCTTAAGATACCTCAGTAGTCTCTTAACCAAAGCAAAATGACTGGTGAGAGGGGTTTGAAGAAACTGACAAGCATGGTTGACAGCAAAAGCTAAGTCAGGATGGGTTATAGTCAGATATTGCAAGGCACCAACAAGACTTCGATAGAGGGAAGGCTGAGAGAAAGACAAGTCTGCTGCTGGATCAGAAGAAGATGTAATGGTCATAGGTGAAGGAGAAGACTTGCAGTTGGTCATACCAGCCTTGACTAAAATTTCAGTAGCATATTTCTTTTGAGATAAGAAGTAACCTGAGGAGGAAGAAGTAATAGCAATACCCAGAAAATAGTTAAGAAGCCCCAATTCTTTCATTGAAAAAGTAGAGTGCATGTGGGTAATGAGAGAAGAAATATAAGAGGAGTCACTCCCTGTGAGAAGTATATCATCAACATAGATTAAAAGAATGGTGATGGAGTGAGAAGTCTTCCTGACAAATAAAGAAGAATCACAATGACTAGCTTTAAAACCTTGAGTGAGAAGAAAGGAAGAAAAGGTGGAGAACCAAGCTCGAGGAGCTTGTTTGAGGCCATACAAGGCTTTATTGAGTTTGCAAACCATGGAAGGATGTGTGGTGTCAACAAAACCAATGGGTTGATGCATGTAGACCTCTTCCTCTAATACACCATGAAGGAAGGCATTTGAAATGTCCAGTTGTTTGATAGACCATTGAAAGTGAAGAGCCAAGTAGAGAAGAATTCGAATAGTAGGCTGCTTGGCTACTGGACTAAATGTCTCAAAATAATCAATACCTTCAGTTTGAAGAAAACCTTTGGCAACTAACCTGGCTTTATGCCGAGTAATAGTGCCATCAAAATTTTTCTTTAGACGAAATACCCATTTACAACCAATAGCCTTTTTGGTGGGTGGCAGAGAGACTAAAGTCCAAGTCCCTTGTCGGATTAAAGCATCATATTCATCTTTCATAGCAGCAGTCCAGGCACTTGATTGAGAAGCCTCTTGATAGGATTGTGGTTCGGTAAGATCTGTGGTGGTAAGGAAACAATGTGGCTGAGATTTGGATCGAGTAATCATAGAGTGAGTATTAGTAGAAGGAAGTGAAGGTAGAAAAACAGATAAAGAAGAAATGGGAATAGAAGAAGGAGCCTGTAAAGGAGGAGACTGAATTAGGGCAGAAGACAGATGAGGAGAAACAGACCGGTGAACAGATTGGAGTGCAGGTGGCTGAACAGACTAAGGCTGGACAGATTGTAGTGCAGGTGACTGAACAAACTGAGGCTGGACAGACTGTAGGGCAGGGGACTGAACAGGCTGAGTTTGAACAGAATTAAATTAACCAAACACAGAAGGAACAGATGGAAAAGAATCTATGGAAGGCAGAATGGCAGGTGTAGCACTTGTAGAAGGTATAGCTGCAAATGCTGCAGGTATAGAACTGTTCGAAGACAGAGCTGCAGGTGTAGATCCAGCAAGTGGAGAGGAAATGACAGCAGAAGCAGGTTGTGAAGACCAGAAAAATGAGTTGAGCTGGGACAAGGAAGAAGAAACAGATGGGACTGTAGAGGAAGAAGTGAAAGGAAAATTATGTTCATCAAAAACAACATGTCTGGAGATATACACCTTGCCAGTGGAAGGATCAAGACACCTATAGCCCTTAGTAGATGGAACATAGCCAAGAAACACACAAGGCACAGACCTCGGTTGTAGTTTATGAGTGGTATAAGGTTTGAGCCATGGATAACATCGGCAACCGAAGGTCTTAAGAAATGTATAATCAGGAGACTGCTGGAACAAGGCTTCAAAAGGTGTGAGAAAATTAAGCTTAGTAGTAGGAAGCCTATTAATCAGAAAAACAGATGTGGCTAAGGCATCAAACCAATAAGCAAGAGGTAAAGAAGAGTGATGCATAAGTGCAATAGTAGTCTCAATGAGATGTCTACGCTTCCTTTCAGCTACACCATTTTGCGCAGGAGTATGAGGGCAACTTAATTGATGCTGAATACCTTTATTTTTTAAAAATTCAAGAAATTTGTTACTAAGATATTCACCTCCATTATCACTGTGTAAAACTTGTAAGTGAGTAGAGAACTGATTTTCAACTTCCTTGAACTCCAAGAATTTAGAGAATACCTCACTTTTGTAATAAAGGGGAAATAACCAAGTAAATTTGCTGTAATCATCAATGAAAATTACATAATACTTGTAGGAAGCAACAGTGGAAGTGAATGGCCCCCACACATCAGTGTGAATGAGAGCCAAAGGTTTATTGACAGTAGAATTTGACAAACTAAATGGTAATCTATGACTTTTGGAAACACAACAATGAGAACACATTTTATTAATATCAACAGATGGAGGAGACACCATGTGATGTTTAACAAGATACTGAAGTTTTCTGGATAATGGATGTCCTAATCTAAAATGCCAATTAGGAGAAGTAGAGTTATTAACACTATTAACAGCACAATGAAAACATGTTGCTGGCGAATATGATGCAGTAGATGGAGCAGCAGAGGCAGGGATAGAACTACTAGGAATGTGATAGAGACCATGGGAATGAAAGCCTTTATAGAGCACCTTCTTGGTACTCTTGTCCTGTATAAGAAACACATCTTTATCAAAAGTAATAGTGCAATTATTATCAGAAATAAGCTGATGAACTGAAAGTAAATTGGAAGAGATGGAAGGAACATGAAGCATTTGGGATAGATGAAAAGGAAAGGGAGGTGTAGGAAGGAGACCTTGACCAGTGTGATGTATAGGCAATGTATTACCATTTCCAACAATAACTTGATCAGAACCATGATATGGTTGATATGAGGCCAGATTGGTCAAATCATTTGTAATATGGCTGGTAGCAGCAGAATCCAGAAACTAGTTGGTGTTAGTGTTGATTTGAGAACTGTCACCAATGATAGAACCAGGCTGAGAGGATGTGGTGGCAACATATGCTTGAGAAGGGGCAGATCTGGCAGGCTGAAAGGAAGTATCCAACCGATGCCAACACTCTAATGCTGAGTGATTTGGTTTGCCACAAATCTGACAAAGTACTGGTGAAGAAACATGTTGAGCAGTCGAAGAATGAGTAGAAGAATGAGGTAAGTGATATCCTTGATATCCTCCTTGAGAAGCACCTTGATGTGAACTCTGTCCATAAGATCTACCTCCTCTACCTCGAGAACTAGAAGAATTACCTCTGAAAAATCTACTACTATCTCTTCCTCGACCTCTGTAAGAACCACCTTTATAACCACCTCGAGAAGAAGTTCTTGAGGTATGATAAGCGAATGGAATTTTTGCAATATGACTTTGCTTGGATAAGGACTCAACATGAATAGACTCAGAGTTCAGTAAAGAACATAACTCTCCAATAGAAATGGATTCAGATCTAGTTCGGATGGAAGTTTTAAATGCATTGTACTCATCAGGCAATCCATTAAGAATCAGTAAAACCAAATCCTCATCATCTACATGTGAGGCAGCTAAAGCTAGCTGGTTAGCAAAGGATTTGATATGCGTTAAGTATTCATCCATGGTATGGCCTTTTTTGACAACTTGATTCAGTTTGTTTTTCAACTGGTGAATATGTGACCTTGATAGGGATGTGAAACGTTTGAGAAGAGCATGCCACACCTCATGACTTGTAGAACAATGAAGAACAGAAGTGAAAATAGGTGGAGAAAGAGTTGCAGTCAAACAACTGAGCAGATGGGAGTCAATAAGCATCCATTGTGTATACTCTAGATTCAGAATCACATTATTGTGTTCATCAGTGACAGTAGATGATGGATAGATCTGTGTGCCATCAACAAATTGGAAAAGCTGTGTAGCTTTCAAGATATTTTGAATTTGATTTTTCCAAATGATGAAATTCGTAGAATCGAGTTTGACATTGACAAATGAATTCAGATTTGTGATGAGAAGAGCAAGATTTGGAGGAATGGAAGATGATGTTGAAGATGGAGTTGGCAGTGAAGATGCCATTGATGGATCTTTCAAGAACAGTACTCGTAAGAGCTTGAATATAGCTCTGATACCATAAAGGAAAATTGAATCTGTTTTTTATTTCATTAATTTTGAGTACAGTGCTTATACATATTTATAGAGAAAATGAATATGTAACTACTATTGAACTACAGTTTACATGTAACTGAAATATAACCTAACTCTGATTAATTCATAACCATCTAACTAATCTAACTAATTCTGTTTGGAGCTTGACACGTGACTCTTCTCTGCTGTGTGACTCTCCTCTGCTGTGACCCTGCTTTGATGATGTGTTGCTGCTGTTTGGCTTTGGCTGAGCTCCTTAACATTTAAGTTTATCAGCATGTATAGATATACCCATTAATATGTTTTGTCTATTGTGTTGGGAACATGTGAGTAGTCCCCAAGCTAATTAAGAAACAAAAATCGTGATATATGAGTAAGGTTAGAAATCGCATATTTGACTTATAAATTTATCTACAATGATGTGATACGGAAATTAGGCCCTGAATCATTGGATGTGTAATAAATTAAAAGTTGATATCTATCATGATATATTATTGTGGATAGAATTGTGAGAGTTTTTTTGAAAATCTCAATTATTTTCTTATATAAATAGAAATATATAGAATTCGCATATGATATTGATTTATAAAGGAAATTTATGTACATAATTTTAATATAGAATGATATGATATGTTGTGATTCCTTTATTTATAATAAAAAGATCCATCATTGTTTCATAATTTCATAAATTAATGTGACTGTCACATTATTTTTAGTATGAATTTCGTAAAAAATCTATAATCCTTTTCCTTTATATGTAAAATAGGAATGACAATGGGGGGCAATAGGGTGGATATTAATTCCCCATCCCCATTCCCTTATAATAAATTTTCCCCATTCCCCATTCCCCATTCCCCATGGGTACCACCCTCCCCATTTTTTTAATGGGTATGGATTTTCCCCAACCCACTTTAATCTCTATTTTTATTTTTTATATTTAATGTTAACAACCACTTTTTTTTTTTTTTTTTTTTTTTTTTTTTTTTTTTTTTTTTTTTTTAAGGTTCACAACAAAAACTAAATATACCTTCAATCTTTTTTCTTTCTTTTTAAATATATTTAATGTTAACAATTTTTTTTTTATTTTTTATTTATTTATTTTTTAAGGTTCACAACAAAAGTTAAATATACTTTCAATCTTTTTTCTTTCTTTTTTAATATATTTAATGTTAACAATTTTTATTTATTTATTTATTTATTTATTTAAGGTTCACAACAAAAGTTAAATATACCTTCAATCTTTTTTCTTTCTTTTTTAATATATTTAATGTTAACATTTTTTTTTTTTAAGGTTCACAACAAAAGTTAAATATACCTTCAATCTTTTTTCTTTCTTTTTTAATATATTTAATGTTAACAACCTTCTTGTTTTTCTTTTGTGTTTTTTTTATAAAGGTTTTAGCTAAATATACCTTCAATTTTTTTTCTTTCTTTTTTAATATATTTTATGTTAACAACTTATTTTTTTATTTATTTTTTTATTTTTTTAAGGTTCACAACAAAAGCTAAATATACATTCAATCTTATTTTATTTTATTTGGTTCAACAACAAAATCAAATACACATTAATTAATTAATTAAAAAGTTTGTTTTATAATAATCAAATATATAATTTTGAGACAATCAAAAAGTTTGTTTGAAGAAAGTGTTATAAGACTCATATTAAATTGCATTAGGGCATAAACAAGGAATTGTTAGCCACGGACAATTTAGACATTAAACCATCTTTCTCTTAGCAAATTTGAACAATTCATTTTTATTTATCCAAAATCTAATTATACCTTTAACAAATCTGAACCACTCATTTTAAGATATCTATGCATTACCACACCCAATCCATCCTCCATCTTCTTCCTTTAGTCCCCCACGAATTTTGTTGTTTGTTACTTTTAAAAAACAAAAAATGTTTTTTCAATTAAATTTTTACTAATTTCACAACACCATCACCACTATTCTCACTTTCACTGTCACACTACCATCACCATAGCCACTATCATCATCACTGCCGCCATCACCCCACCACTATGTAACAATTTCTACTTTCACCTTCGTTCCATCACCACCACCACCAAATATAAAAAAATATATTTTGAATTTTTTTTATAAAAAATATTTTTCATTAAAAAATATTTTCTATCTAAATAAATGAAGCATAACATTGGGAAACAAGCTGATTTCAGTTAAATCTGTTCATAACTAAGAAAAATTCTTTTAATTTTAAAAAAATTATTTAGTATGACTTTGTATCCCCTTTTTGTTTTTCTAGCAAATAAATCTATGTACCCATCATTTCTAACCAATCACAACTCATGCTTGTTTTGATTCTCTACAATTTCCTTATTTTCAAATACATTCATATATATATATATATATATATATATATATATATATATGTTGTATAAATTGTGTGATAACATAAAACAAATAGATTCATACTCGTTAATTGAAATTTCAGAACAAGCAAACCATTCTGAAAATTACAATACACAACAAAATAAAATAACATAGAAAAGCAAACCGAAACCTACACTAGACAGTGTCCTTAATTTTTTTTAAATAAATTTAAAAAAATCTAGATATGCATAAAATTTGACAAGAATAATGTGACAATGTTAATTAATGTGTATTTGATTTTATTGTTGAGCCAAATAAAATAAAATAAGATTGAATGTATAGCTTTGGTTGTGAATCTTTAAAAAAAAATGATTGTGAACCTTAAAAAAAAATTTAAAAAAAAAAGAAAAAAAAAATTAAATGTATATTTAGCTTTGGTTGTGAATCTTAAAAAAAAAAAAAAAAAAATGGTTGTGAACCTTAAAAAAAAATTAAAAAAAGAAAAAAGATTAAATGTATATTTAGCTTTGGTTGTGAATCTTAAAAATTAAAAAAAAAATGATTGTGAACCTTAAAAATAAAAATAAAAAAAGATTGGAGGTATATTTAGCTTTGGTTGTGGATCTTAAAAAAAAAAAAAAAAAAATTGGTTGTGAACCTGAAAAAATAAATAAATAAAAAAAAGAAAAAAGATTGAATGTATATTTAGTTTTAGTTGTGAATCTTAAAAATAAAAAAAAATAAAAAAAATAAAAAAAACATATGGGGAAATTAGTGGGTACCCATCCCCTGTGGATATTTAAAGAATATCACCTACCCTACCCAATGGATAAGAAAAAGAGGGAAAAACCCATGTATTTGGGTTGGGTCTCCATGGATACTCACAGGGTAGGTTATCCATTGCCATCCCTAATGTAAAATGATATGACCGCATTATTAACACATATTATTTTAAAATAAAGTGACAATTTAATAATGATATTTAATTACATAACGTCACTACCACATTAATCTGTATAAAAATCATATAATGAACAGTAAAATTTTCCTAAACAATAAAGTTATGATATACCATCTTATATATGTCACCGAAATTGGACACTCAAATTTAATCAACATGGAATTACTTAAAAAAGGACCATATATTACTTGCTTTTTTTTATCACCATTTTACATCATCATTTATATGTGTTATTGTAATGCAAATAAATAAATTTTTATCATGTATCCTAATAGTATAGAAATGACAAAAATAAAAAATTAATGATCAGCTACTCTATAACTATTTATAAAAAAGCAAAATTCTATGTGGACAAAATCTGATCAAAGGATTGAATGTGTGAGTCTCAGTCCATATAAAGAAAATTTGTATTTGATTTTGTGATCATATTTTATGCATGTATAAAAATTATAACAAAAAAAAAAAAATTAATGGAGAACCTGAATAACTGTAGGATGATGTTGTGGCGTAAATCCATTGGTCCATTTGCTGAAAGCTTGGAGCTCCTCCTCGGTACTGATATAATCAGCTTGAACGCTCCCTCTCTCCACCACCCTCTCTACCCTCATTTTCATGCTTTCATACATATTCTGCATAGAGATGGCAATCTGAAACCGGTCCGACGGTGACCCGACCCCCGTTCCCGAATTTAATGGTTATTCACCGAAAAATATCCCCTATGGGCCGGGGACGGTATTTAAAATTTCATCCCCGATGATATCCGGGCCGGGGACGGGGATAGATGTTTCATACCCGGCCCGGCCCCGGCCCCGCTCCCCGGCCTCGGCCCCGCCCCGCTAATTCCCCGAGACGAAATTACCTTTTTGTCCTTACATATATATATATCACATATGCTTGTATTTGATTAGGGTTCCTTTCATTCAGACACCACACCAAACTCACTCTCACTCTCACACTGTCACACACGGCGCTCCTCTCCCTCTCTCGCAGCTCGCTCGCCACTGGTCTCTCCCTCCTCACCGGCTATCCTCCTCACCGGCGACCCTCCTCACCGGCGATCCTCCATCACCACCGAGCCTTTCACTCACCCACGGCGCTCCTCTCTCTCTCTCGCTCACCACTGGTCTCTCCCTCTCGCTCGCCACTGGTCTCTCCCTCTCTCTTTCATCTGTCACCGCCGAGCCTCCCTCCTCACCGGCGATCCTCCGATCGTCCCTTACCGCCACTCCTCCGGCTCTCTCTGTTTCGGTATCTCTCTCTCTCTCTCTCTCTCTCTCTCTCTCTCTTTCTAGGGTTTACATATATATATATATATATATATATATATCTGAGTGTTTAGTATTTAGATCTGTAAATATTTTGTATATTTGAGTTTAGATCTGTAAATATTTTGTGCCAACAGCCTCTAACCCTATCGTAAGGATTGCCTAAACATTATTTTTATTTTTATTTTCATTTTTTTCGGGGAAGTTGTTTGGGTGTAAATAGAATTTCCTGCGAGAAGAAGATGGAGAAGATCCAATCTTCGACTCGCAAACACAAACACACAGAGAAAAAGAGAGTGAATGTGTGTGTGTGTGTGTGTGTGTGTGTGTGAGAGAGAGAGAGAGAGAGAGAGAGAGAGGGAGAGGGCTGTTGATTTGGGAGGTGAAATCATCGGCTCAGATGATCCTTGATTTGATCATCTTTTGTGTTGCAGAGAGGGGCAACCACCCTCAAAAACGTCCCAATCCTTAATAATTCTTTGAGCCTAAACCTGTAATTTTGTGAGATTCATGAACCTGCCTATTCACTATTCTTCATATTTTGTTATCATTTTATTTCACAAAGATAAAGATTATAAACTGTATGATTGAATTTAAAATCTGAAAATTAAAATGAATTTGGAAAAAAGAAAGTTGAGAGATTTGAAAAAAATCTTTAGCCATTAGGACATTTTAATCTGTTTTGGGCCTTGAGTTTAATTTGAAAATTTTAGGCCTTGAGTTTAAGCCTAAAAATCACCAAGCATGTATGTACCAAAAAACAGTCATGGAAAACAGATATGCCTACTTATCAGAACACAAAGAGTCCAGGCTTTGTTCTTCCACAAGTTGATCTGCAGTATCAAGAATGGTGCCTGCCTGCAAATTTTAAAAAACACACACACACAAAGAAAACCAACACATAGACTAGCATGATTAAATCACTGGCCAAAGAAACTAAAATTATATAATTTTTGCCAAATACCAAAGCATCATAGGAAACTAAGTGGCAGGTCAATTAGCTAACTAATTAAATTTGATTTCTCTATGTGATGCACAATCATAATGGCACGCGAGAAGGCCTAGTAGGACTTCAAGTTCAGTTTCATATTTGGATTTTACTGCTCATTCTGTTCATTATCATGGAATTTTAGTAGGAACTTAATTCTAATAGTACAAACTTAATTCTATCTTCTAAATTTAAACCGAGCTTCAATGAAGCTGTCAAACATCATCCACATTTGGATTGAACTGAAGCCTAGTCAAGACAA
Organism: Camellia sinensis; assembly: GCF_055761805.1. Classification (NCBI taxonomy): domain Eukaryota; kingdom Viridiplantae; phylum Streptophyta; class Magnoliopsida; order Ericales; family Theaceae; genus Camellia; species Camellia sinensis. The sequence continues at coordinate 176,421,599 of NC_138971.1, read as the reverse complement.
ACTTAAGGTGATATCAAACATATAGATGTTCTAGTGTCAGCTCAATTACACACAAAAAATGTACCTTTTATAATAAATAAATAAATAACCTAGACAGTTTTACTTATTTTATCCTTTTGATGCCCATGGTTTATAAGGCCTTCATACTCATTTTAGAGGGTATCGGTTTGCTTCTCTCTCAATGTCTATGAACAAAAAGACACAAGTTAGTAGTCAACTTACAGCTTACAAATTAGAGAGCCCCATAATCATATTGAATCAACTCTAAAGTCTAATGTGACGCGTTAACTCTGAAGCACCAGTTAACTCTGAAGCACCCGTTAACTCTGAAGCACCAGTTAACTCTGAAGCACCAGTTAACTCTGAAGTATCATTTGAGAGTGACGCGTCACAACATTCATCGCCACCTACGAACGCACCTATGAACTCACCGTCTCCCCTCTCTAATCAAAATGTTATTGATTTAGAAGAGTCTAATACTACTTGTGGAGGAACTAAAAGAAAATCAAGTGTTGTGTGGGAACATTTAAAAAAACAACAAGTCAATGGGGTGTGGAAGGCAATATGTAATTATTGTAATAAGCATCTAGGAGGTGATTCAAAAAATGGAACAAGGCATTTGCATGATCACCATAAGAGTTGTACTAGGAAGAAAGTGATGGACATAAGGCAAAAAGTGTTAACTAACAACTTTAATAGAGAGATTCCAAAAATGAATTCTTATATCTTTGATCAAGATTTTGGTAGGAAAGAGTTGTCACATGCCATAATCTTGCATGAATATCCCCTCTCTATCGTAGACCATGTTAGTTTTAAACGATATTCAGCAGCACTTCAACCATTGTTTAAAGTGCCTTCCCGAAATACGATAAAGAGTGATATTTTAAAGATTTATGATTATGAGAGGGTGAAGACATTGAGTTTGGTGGAGCATAATAAAAGTAGGGTGGCAATCACAACTGATATGTGGACTGCTAGCAATCAAAAGAAAGGATTCATGGCTGTCACCGCACACTTTATTGATGATTCATGGACATTGCAAAGTCGCATTTTGAGGTATATTTTTGTAATTTTGCAAATCATTTAAAAATTCTATCTTATTCAGTTCAATTTGCATATTAATACTTGTTTATGAACATCATATTTTAGGTTTATTTATGTTCCATGTCCACACACAAAAGAAGTTCTTTGTGATACTTTGCTTGAGTGTTTGATGGATTGGAATATTGATAGAAAAATCTCGACTGTTACTGTTGATAATTGCTCCACAAATGATGCCATGATTACCATGTTGATGGATAAGTTAAGTAATTCATCGCTTTTGTTGGGTGGTACTTTATTTCATATGCGTTGCTGTGCGCATATTTTAAATTTGATAGTGAAAGATGGATTAGATGTCATCCGAGTTGGTGTGGAGAAAATTCGAGAAAGTGTAGCTTATTGGACAGCAACACCAAAAAGAGTAGAAAAATTTGAAGAAACAGTCAATCAATTGCGTATTCCACATACTAAGAAATTAGGACTTGATTGTGCAACTAGGTGGAATTCGACCTACTTGATGCTTCAGACAGCCTTATTGTATAAGGATGTCTTTTCTAGGTTGAAAATTAGAGAGCCCCAATATAAGACTGTGCCAACTGAGCAAGAATGGGAGTTTGCTAGAGAGATTAGTGGGAGGTTTAAGATTTTTTTTTTCTATCACTGAGTTGTTTTCTGGTACAAAGTATCCCACAGCCAATGTTTGTTTCCCAGCTTTATGTGAGATTAGGATGACACTGTCTCAATGGCTCTCTTGTGAAATTGAAGTGATCAGAACAATGGCATCAAAAATGGTGGAAAAATTTGATAAATATTGGTTAGTGATACATGGTGTTATTGGGGTTGCAGTTGTACTTGATCCTAGGTATAAGATGAGTGTATTGGAGTTTTATTTTGAAAAACTTTATGGAGACAAAGCTGAAGATGAAGTTGATAGGGTTCGTCAAATTTGTTATGATTTGTTGCAAGAGTATCAGCACCGAGTTGGTATGAAGACTGATGTTGTTGTTGGTGACTCTTCTGCTCATACAGAAATTGTTACAGAGACCCTTTCTGAATTTGATTTGTTTATTAGTAGAAAGAGAAGTAAAAAAATGAAGAATGTAAGATCAGAGTTGGACCATTATTTAGAAGATGATGTTTTGCCGAGAACTTCGGGTTTTGATGTTTTGAATTGGTGGAAAGCTAGTGGACCGAAGTATCCGACTTTACAGGCAATAGCTAGGGACATTTTAGCTATTCCTATATCCACTGTTGCTTCTGAGTCAGCATTTAGTACTAGTGGAAGGTTGGTGAGTCCACATCGCAGTAGACTTCATCCAAACACATTAGAAGCATTAATGTGTGCACAAAGTTGGTTGTGGGGTGAAGAGATGAAAGGTATTATTTCATCCAGTTTACATATTATTATTTCACTTTTTATTATTTATATTACCATGAAATAATTTCACTATTGAATTTATATTCTGTACTTTTTAGGAAATTCAACATTGGAATCGGTGGGCTATGCAACTATATATGATGATGATGAGATCGAGTCGGATCAGTCATGTGCCACTTTTGTGTTAGTTGTCATCTTTTTTGTTGTAATTAACATTTTTTACATTTTATTATTAGTATTAATTATTTATTTTTTTTTCCTTTTGTTATTTAACAGGAGTTCAAGTTGAAGGAGATGATGGAAGTTGTGTGGTTTGTATGGGTTTGAAGAAACAATGGAATTGTTTTTTTTGTTGTAATGGATATTTTTATTTTTATTTTTAATTTCAATTTTTGGGTAACCTATCCCTTGCGGGTTGTGCTTGGGATTAATTATTTTATTTGCTACTTGTTGAATTTTCTTGTGTGCTGCTGGACACATGTTTTGGTTGTGTTATTTTGTTTATGTTTTGGTTATGTTATTTTGTTGCTACAGGATGCTTTGTGTGTGGGTTGTGTATGTATGGGCTACTGAATTAATGTTTATTAATGTTTTGCTACAAGATGTTTATTGATATTTATTGATTAGGATGGATGTTGTTACAGATTTATTGATGATAGCTTTGTTTATGGATGTTGTTACAGATTTATTGATGATAGCTTTGTTTATGGATGTTGCTACAAATGATGTTTTTTAAATGGATGTTTATTGATATTTATTGATCTAATTAATTAAAAAATGATATTCCAATTGATAAATGTTGCTACAGATTTATGGATGTTGTTACAGTTTTAATTAATTAAAAAAATGAAGCTATTAGGGTTGATATTGATAAATTTCAAAATTTATACATCCAGTATTGAAGGGTGATTGAAAATGTTTATTAATGTTTATAGAATTTTACATTTAAAAAAAAAAAAAAAAAAAACCAGGGATTATCCGGGGTCGGGGATCCCCGATCCCCGATCGGGGGCGGGGATGGGGCCGGGATAGGGGTCCCCGTCGGGGATCGGGGACGGGGACGGGGAGAGTATTACTTTCGGGGATCGGGGACGGGGGTAGTCCCCGGCCCCGCCCCGCCCCGCCCCGCCCCGTTGCCATTCCTAATTTTGCACCCATAAAAATTATAAAAATAATTAATTAATTAATTAATTAAATCAACCTGAAAGTGTTTCTTTCAGAGCAATGCTAGAGTTACCAACAAATTTACCAAAAAAACTACTCATTTTCCTTTCAATTATTATTGACGCTGTTGTGAGCCCATTCAATTTTAGTAATTTATATTTTTTTAGAGAGGTTTTGAGAAGATAGTTACAAGCCTCCGTTTGGGAAGTGGGTTGGCTTTTTGGTTTTTTGGCTTTTTTGGCTATTTTAGCCTGGGCTAAAAAGTTTGGTTTGGGAAGGGCTTTTTGGCTTTTTGGCTTTTTTGATTTTTTTTGTGAGAGAAGAGTGTAATGATTATGGGTTGGATGTGATGTTTTGTTTGTTGTGGCTAAAATAGCCTGTTTTGTCTTTTGTGGCTATTTTAGCCCCAACCCAACTTGCCAAACACCACGAAACTGACTTTTCGACTTTCTTTTAAATGAATAATTTATTATTAAAATTAAATTTGCAGCCTTTTTTATTTAAAATAAATATAATTCAAATATATATATTTTTTTGAACAAATATAATTTAAATATATAGTTATCGATATTATATCAACTTCATTTTTTTATGAATAATTTAATTAAAAGACACGATTTAAGTTATCGAAATCGATCAGATTGGACTCACAATGACTTCGACTTGACCTTACACATCCCTTTTGGAGATGGCCTAAAAAGAGTATATAATTGTATAATTGAAAAAGTTAAAATATATAAAATATGAGGATGATAAAATGATATTAACTAATAATTAAATATGAAGCGAATAAAGTGATATTAACTAATAATTAAAAGGGTCTCAATAATTTTAATCAAAAAAATTATAACTTAAATTGGAGCGATTTGGTGGAGGACTGCCTGTTGCAGCTGCAGAGAAACTATTTATTTATAATTATAATTTATTTTTTAATGTAACCCAAGAAATGATGAATCAAGGTCAAACTAATTAATCTAACCTCACCAGGGTAAGAAAGTTGGAAAATTATAGAATGTTCTAGGCATATTATGTGTTTGTATTTCTTAATTAATTATTATTTAATATGTTTTTTTATATTTTTCAATTATCAAATACAATACCTCATTTACTCACATTCTTCGCCAATCACAATGTTATGAAATACTACGTGTCTATATTTCGAAATTACTAAATAATTACCCAAAAAAGTTACCATGATTTGGGTGAAATACAACTCAAACAACCATTGTTATTTATGCGCATAATTTTTAATGGGTAAACTATCAATATGTCATAATAGTTGGATTTAATTCTCATCAAGTCTTATTAAAAATAAGTATTGGTAAAATTATCGCTAAAAATAATTTTTTTGTGATAGTTTTTTATATATGTCGCTAAAAATTGACAATTAGTGACTTTTTGTCATGATTTTTATAAATTGTCGCTAAAACTTACAATTAGTGACTTTTTTATGATAATTTTTTTTATAAGACATATTAGACAATAAGTTCTCTTATTATGATCTACACGTAAATACCTCTAATTTAATTGATGTCACAGTCATTTAAGCTTAATCCTATAGATAATAGTTTTTTGGGCAAATTACATATACACCCCTCGAGGTTTGGCTAAATTACAGATACCCCTGAGGTTTCGGAAATTATATCCCGCCCCCTGAGATTTGTATTTTCATAACAATTTGTCCCCTGAGGTTTATATTTCATAACAAATTACCCCCTAATTTCTTATGCAAATATAGCATTCAGGGGGGAATTCGTAATTTCTCAAACCTCAGGGGCATCTGTAATTTAGCCAAACCTCGAGGGGTGTATATGTAATTTGCCCTAGTTTTTTAATTTGTTTTTTATATTATATGCTGAATCACCTAAAGGACGTAAGTAAAGTTCAAATGTGATTAGGTCCACGGGCGCCTTTAATTATGAATTATTAACACCAATGTTAATGGATCTTTCATAAAAACAATGATAATATTATATGTATGAATTAGCACACTAATATATTATGACATTATTATTAACTCTACACATTATATAAATTACAAATACTCAAAATTTTTAAAATTATATTATATTATCTGCTAGTACACTAATTGATATACCAATTAGTGCATATAACATTATTTTAAAATCAAAAATAAAAAGTTAGATTGATTAAATGAATGATTAAATTTCATTAATTTCATGGACTAAACACCTACTTGAAAATCTACCAAAGCAAAGCATGGAAATTGGTCAAGGCTTTATTTGGGAAGATTGATTTTTAATAAAAAAATTAAAAAGTTAAGTTGTTAAATTATTATTATTATTATTATTATTATTTCGCATCATTTCGTAAAATGTAAAAAACAATTCCTTAAAAAAAAATTCAATTCTCAAGCCCTAAATTGATACTGACATCTAACGGTAACTTGTATCGAATAGAGTAGTATCTATGACCCCTATTTTGTAATAAAAAATGCTAGAGGGCTTAAAATTTCTATTAAAAGTTTTACCAAATGTCTCACATGGGTGTGAGACCTACATGGACCCACATTATGTGGGTCCCACAGCCATGTAAAACATTTGATAAAACTTTTAATAGAATATTTGGGATCTCTAACATTACTCTTTTGTAATTAACCCCACATGGTGGTGGGTCCAATTCTAGAACTGATCTTGTTGCCTGTCACAACTCCAATCAATGGTTTGGCTCCACTCAACCAGCGATGCAATACAAATATTATTAAAAAAATTAAAATAAAACAAAAATTAAATACAAAATTACATATGATTGAATTTAAACTTATTACAAAACGGGAAAAAAAAAAACTAGAATGATTTTTAAATTATAAAATTGTTATTGACACATTATATTAATAGATGATTTTTGTGTGAATATTAAAAATTGAGATTTTTAAACTATGAATACTTGCCTCACAAAAATATATAAAAAAGCATCTTTTCTATTTAGTCTAGCCATTTTAGTGTGTATTCTGACAACACTTTCTATTTATGAAAATAATTTGACTAGCCTCCACTGCTCTCCAAATGTAGATGACAAAGAGATGACTGTCTATTATGTTGAAACTCTATTATGTAATAAGACCAGGAGGTGGTTTGGGATAATTTATATATGTGTATTTTTTAATTTTTTATAAAATATGAGTTAGGTATGGGTTGAGTTTGAAGTGATGTGTTAGAGAGGTGATGTGATTTTAATAAGATAATATGACTTAAATAAGATAGTGACTTTTTGACTTTTTTTTTAGATCATGCCAAACAAGACCTAGGCAAAATGCCTAAGACGCTCTAAATACATTTTCGGTTAGAGAGGAGTAGAGTGATTATTCAGTATTTTTGGAGTATGAATATATGGTGAATGTAATAAGGTTTGATTGGTAGAGAGGGGTAAGGGTCCACGATTTATGTTAGGGATGGAAAAACATCATGAGGATAATTAATTGGTAATTGGGTTGGAGTATGGCCACATGATATTATGAGATTATTGAATAATTTTCAGAAAGTAATATTTGGTTCACAACAATTCATTTGGATAGAAAAAAATATGATTATTTCTTGAACTCCTAATAAAATGATTAGCATCCCCACATACACGTGAGGGGCAGTGAGAGGAAGACTAAAAATAAAAAAAAATAAAAAAATAGACCAATCATCATTCAGTGGGGTGGTGGGGTCAACCCCACTGGGGGGTTGTCTCACTCTTTTTCCAATTTGGAAATCCAAGATTGGCTAAGAATGGGCATGTATGGTAGAGATTAAATTGATGAAATTTGGGGTTCGTGAGTGAAATAATTTTGAATCATTGATTCTCATTTTTAGGTAAATTCTTGATAAATAATTATAAGTTTGTAGTGTTGTTCTTCTTCTAAATTCATGTGAAGAAAATGGCAAACATATAAAATTTGAATGTAAAAAATTCTTGCATAATGATATAACAATAATATTTTTGCAATTAACAAACATAGTTGATGGTGGTTGGTTAACTTTTAATGAATAGACATAAATGTGATGAGTAATGATAAACAAATAAAACTTTGTAGAGGTAAGGATTTCCTGTTTCTAAAAATTCTTGTCCCTTTATCTCAAATCGCTCACAATTATTGGATCATTTGAGAATTTCAAGACATATCTAATGATTGTGAGTGATTTGGAACATGAAGACAGGAATTTTTAGGGACAGGGAATCCTTGGACTTAATTTTCATATAAAACTTTTAATGACTTTTTGTGTTTTTTTAATTTTAATCAAAACATTAACTATTGTCTTCATAATTTCAAAAATAACAATAACACAACAATGTATTTTCTATATATATATATATATATTTCTGTTTAGAAGTCATTTTCAAAATGATACTATGAGATCATTGTACCAATCTATCTGTATCGCATTATTCATTGATGAATGGTGGTAATGATTTCATTCCAAATGAATATTTTGTTTTTATATAAAATGTTATTTGCCAAAAAAAAAATTTAACAGAAAATTCACTAAAATAATGTTTATTTGGCATTCGAAATAATAAGCCACTTTTATAAGTTTTCTGATTTAGAACTCATTTGGGAATTATTATTTTAACTATTTTTTTTTTTAACTTGTTACAAAATAATCTTATAAAAAATGGAGAAAATAATGTGACAATTTGTATTAATTTTTTAATTTCCCCCCCCCCCCCCCCCTATTTGCATCTATTGACAAACCCGGACATGAAGTTGAAACATCACAACTTTTCTATGTATACATCATTAATTTTTGTTTATTACCTGCATTTGATCAGTGTCTGAGAACCTCGTAGGGTCAGAAGCAAAGTAAGCCTCAGGACACCTCTTCACAATCCTGTTCTTCTTGCAAAAGGGCAACCAGTGTGCTGCAAACTTGGCAGCCTCCATAAAGCAAAGAGTGTCAACTGAGAACCTCCATCATCCGATACATAGAACGACAACTTCTGAGTCGGATAATCATACGCCATCACCGATAGACACGTGTTCACCACCCTCATCGGCGGCTCTTTGTAGGGATCCGCCGTGCATATCAACACGTCCACGGCCGGAAACTCGCTTTCTTTCGCACGTTTTATGAGGTTTTCCGGGAAAGTCTCGCGGTTGATCGGCTTCATGCGAAAAGCTTGGTAAGTAACCCACATGAAAGCAAGCACAAGATCAACAAGCAGCATGGAAAGAGAAGTGGCGGTGGTGGTGGTGCAGTGGTGGGTGGTTAGGTTGAGGTAATGGTGGTAGAGGAGAGATAAAATGGCGGCGGAGTAGAGGAGTGCGAATGCTCGGTTCAGCCGTGTGCGGCGGAGGGGAGACCATGAGTGAAGAGGAGCTGCTGCTGCTTCCATGATAGTGGTGGTGGTGGTCTAGGGCTCTGTTTGGACGTCCCTATATGTGTTTGATGCAATGTTAGAACTGTACAACATCATTTTTTAGTTTAAAAATTAAAAAATTATTAAAAAAATTTAAAAAATAATAACTTCTATTAAAAAATAAAAATTCTATTTATTTATTTATTATTTTTTTATTTTTTCATAAAAAATTAAAAATCATTTTAAACAAAATAATTTTTTTATATCATATTTTAATTAAAAAGTTAAAAAAATTATTAGAAAAATATATTTCCAAAGGAGACGTAAAACTGGCTACACGTGGATCACGCTGTCAAGAGACACCAAGGATCCTCTAGAGTGTTTTTTTTTTTTAGTTTCTTAAAGTGGTGTATTGTGTGGTTGAGATTTAATGTTGAAAAATTGATGTCATTTGTCATTAAATCTCAACCATACAATGCACCATTCTAAGAAACATTAAGAAAAAAAATTTTAGAAGATCCTTACTCGTGAAAAGACCGCTATTTATAGGAATAGATACTGCAAAAATATATATATTAGAATAAGTTTAAAGACAGGTAGGTATCAATAATGTTATTTATGACGAAAAAAACACATGAAAAGTATTTATGAAAATTCTTTATCATTGAATTAGTTTCTAATTTTTGTAGTATTTTATTATATTTTATACAATTACTCTTGAACTAATTTTATAAAATTTTTGGTGATATTTATTTTATGATGTGTCATATTACTCTGGTATGTATATGGCTCATAACTATTCTAAGGCCTCGTTTAGCAACTCACTGTTTTAGCTTAAAAGTTAAAAAATCACTAAAAAATTAAAAAGTCAACAACTTATATCAAAAAGTCAAAGATTGTATTTTATCTTTACTTTTTGTACATCTTTTCATAAAAAATTTTTAAGTCATTCCAAATATATTAATTTTTTTACCTCATATTTTAATCAAAAAATAAAAAAGTTACTAAAATAGTCTGTTTCCAAACGAGGCCTAAGTATAATTCATATATTTTATTCAATAAGTATTAAATGCACAAAAATTGAATACCGGAAAAATGCTTGGGAGCACTAATTAGTGCTCCCACTAATTAGGTGGCAGTGGGTCCCGCCATTAATGATGTGATGTTTTGGTCTTGGAATTGTATTTTTTTTTTTTTTTTTTACTTTTTTAATGCATTAGTGCTATTAGTGATGATGCTTTTAGTGGGATGAATCATTGTTGTTGAATACAGATGTCTTACAAAATGTAAGTTTATATGATGTGAAACCGACTCTTTATGAGGTATTTGTGTCCTGTTTGGTCTCTGTGTTTCTAGTATTATTTTATTAGCAAAAAACTTAATTAGCATCCGATAAAATAGACTTATATATTATTTTTCTCATTTAAAAATAAAAATTCATAGAATGTAAAAATGGTAAGTAATGTTACTGATTAATATAAAATAAGAAAATGATATAGAAGTCTATTTTTTAAACCCATTTTATAGATAGGTATAAATGATATGATTTGTTGATAATCAGAAAAGATATGATTATCTTAATTAATTGTCACATCATTAAATTTAGAAATTAAATCTAATTTTTTTATCTGTAAATATCATAAAGAGTAGTGGTTTAGACCGACTGATAAACCAATCTCGACTCATTTCATCACTTGCCATTGGTTCTTGTCTGGGGAATATTTGCCTATGACCAATTACAATTGGCATTGCGATGTTTTAGAAATATGGATTTGATAAAGAGGAGTCTTAGAATATGGATTTGATAAAGAGGAGTCTTACTAACACACAATGGATAGTAAATATTCTTAGAAAATTTGAATTTAAATTTACTCTAATGATTGTACCTCTTAAGATGGAAGGGTGTGTCCTTTTGAAGGTCACAACCTTTCTGAAGAGTCACATAGAAGTCTATATATTCCATCTCTCTCACTTCAATTAAAAAAGGAGAATTGCTATTTTTCCTTTTCACTTTGCATCTATTCTACATGTTTTCTGAGTCTAATTTTCCTATAAAGAGAGTACATGCATAGCAAAGTTCATTAGGCTTGCAATAGTAGTGCTGCTAGTGAAAGACATTGATCGTTGTATCTTGGGAGATAGACGTCCATTGAATCCTAAGCACCGGTGGGAGGACGAATCTGTTTTAAGGAAAGAGTGTTACACACTCGACTCGATCGGGTTTTATCTATTTATGTACTGTAAGTTTTATCAAATTATTAGGTTTATTTATTTCAGTTTTTGGTTTTGCCCAAAAATCGTTTGCATAATTTTAAATTATATTTTCCATATAGTTTGGTACTAATTTTTCTAACAATCTTAAGACACATTCGGTCCTATTTATGATTTTTGGAAAAATATAATTGATTTATTATGTACGACAGTGGCACTGCAATATTTGTGGAGAATATTGGAGACTTACCAATTTGGGTGGGCTGCTTATGATTATACTTTTTTTTTTGGTATAGAATATACATATTGGGATTAATCATACTTTTAAACCTTAATCACGTAAAAGATTGTTCGTTTTTCTTTTGATGATTTGTTCAAAAACACAGGCCAAAATTGATGATAACAACTAACTGAAATTGAAGTGAGAAAATTGGAAATGAAAGCATCATAAAGTAGAGTGATTAAAAAGAATACTCACTTGTTGTTGATGAATCTAAGTTTGGAGTAAGTTTCGGATCTAGGAATGTTATTGCAGTTATTGGGTTGAAGGAGGAAAAGCAAAATTGAGACACAAGTCAAAAAAAACTGAGAATGTTTTAATGCCATTATGGGTGTGCATTAGAAGAACCTGTTTGCTAGATTTCATGAACAGTATATGATTTGGTTTTGTATTTATTGTAGGAGATCAACCCAAATTGAGTTGGCAGCCATATGGAATGGTGGCCAACCCACATGGTAAAAGGAAGGCAAAAGAGGTTGGCATGAGTTGGCAAGCCATGAGACTTGAGTTGGCAGCCATGAGGCTTGCCATGTGCCAGCAACAAAGGAGAAAGCATGGAGTTGGCCATGTGAAGTCTTCACATGGTGGGACAAAGCTTTCAACTGGACAGTAGCTCAAAGGAGAATATTGGGCTGGCAGCCAACACACCCATGAGGCCTCCTCCACCTTCTGTTTTGGTGTATAAAATGGAATGGTGATGGTGAGTTGAATACACGGCAAACATAGCAAGCAAGAGAGAAACACACTGCTGAGAGAGAGGCACAAAACAGAGAGAGCTAGTGAGAGCTATATTCTGTTTGTGTATCAAAGAGTGTGAGAGAGTGTGTTATATAGAGAGACAGTGAGTTGAGAGTGTGTAATCTCCTCCATTTGTTGATATATAACAACATCGCTCCCGTGGACGTAGGCCGATTTGCCGAACCACGTTAAAAGTCTTGTGTTTTTGCTTGTGAGTGTCCCCTGGTGTGCCCAAGATACGCAACAATTGGTATCAGAGCCCGGGTGGAGAAAAATTGAGTTTTTTCCGAAAGTGTCCAGATTTCGAAGTGGTCGAAATCCACTTTTGAGCATACCAGGAGGAAGGTCAGGAGGAGAGGAGTCCAAAACTTCAAACCACAGGCCAATCAGAGCTCTAACGCGCCTCCACGCGCCACCTGAAGATCGAGAGTGAAGGCCACTAGCACCCACGCGCCCCACGCGCCGACGAAGGAAGAAGACGAGTGGGGGCGCGAGTGAAGCTGACGTCAGGCTGACGTCATCCTGAGTCGAGCCGAGCCGTCGAGCCGTCGACCGCGCCGCTGACCAGGCCGAGCCGCGCCGGAGCCGCGCCGCCAGCCAAGCCGCGCCGCTAAGCCGCCGTTGACCACGCCCCTGCGCCGTTGACCGAGCCGCTGACTGCGCCGTTGACCAGCCGATCCGGAGGAATTATCTGGTGCTTCTCAGGCGCACCAGATTCAGCAGATCTGAACCGTTGAAACTGTTTTGGCTAGATCTAGGCCATTCGGAGTCCGTTTTTGGCGATCCAATAGTGAGTTCCAACTATTTGGAGTATTCCGGACACATCCGTACGGTTAGTTTTTGAATCGGAGGCATTCAAACTCTTTTGGCTAGATCTAGGCCATTCGGAGTCCGTTTTTTGGCGATCCAATAGTGCGTTCCAACTATTTGGAATATTCCGGACCCATCCGTACGATCAGATTCTTAAATCGGAATTTCTTTAAAAAGGGAAGAAATTTACAATGGCAGGAAAAGGCGCAAGTTTCATGATTGAGCCTTTTAATGGCAGTAATGACTTTACCCTGTGGCAGCAAAGGGTGAAAAACATTTTAACACGAGAAGGTCTGGTGAAAGCTCTTCTCAAAAAGTCCAACAAACCGGAAGACATGAAGGATGACAAGTGGGAGGAGTTGAGGGAATTGGCAAACAGTACAATTCAGTTGTATCTCGGGAACAACACACTCCGGGAAGTCATCAGTGAAGTAGATTCGGCGGAGCTATGGGCAAAGTTAGAGATGAGGTACAAGTCAAAGTCTTTGACAAACTGGTTATCTCTGAAGAGGCAACTATATACACTTAGAATGCCAGAAGGTGCGAACCTCACAGAACATCTGGACGAGTTCAATAGGATCACAATGGAATTGGACACCATTGGAGACAAGACCCAGGAGGAAGATAGGGCTATGATCTTGCTGGTCTCTCTACCTGCATCATATGAGCATCTTAGGACAACTCTATTGTACGGGAAGGATGCTCTTGGACTGGATGAGGTGATTGCTACGCTCATTTCTCATGAGTCGATGAAGAAACAGGAAGATAGCAGTAGCAAACACCCAGAAGGAAATGCCATGGTTGCCTCAGAAAATGAGCAAGGCAGAGGTAGGTCCAAATGATAGACGGGGTAGATCCAAATCAAGAGGACGTTCGCAATCAAGGTCAGGCTTCAGGAGAAAGTGTTATTACTGTAATCAAGAGGATCACCTCATAAAAGACTGTGCAAAGCTCAAGGAGGACAAGGCACACAAGGAACAGGCGAGCTCATCAAATGTCGCTGCTGCAGTAAATGCTAAGGATGAGTATGCATTTACAGTTTCGTCGAGTATGACGAAACCTGACTGGATCTTAGATTCCGGAAGCACATATCATATATGCATGGATAAGAAACTTTTTTCTACCTACCAAGCCAAGGATGGAGGTATTGTTCGAGTGGCTAACAACACTGTGAGTAAGATTGTTGGCATGGGAACAGTACGGCTGAGAATGGAAGATGGAAAAATTTTCACGTTGGATGGAGTCCGACACGTGCCAAGACTGAAGAATAATCTAATTTCCTTAAGTATGCTAGACATGAAGGGTTATAGCTTCACATCTAGCAAAGGAAATCTCAAAGTCATCCATGGAGATACGGTAATGCTACATGGACGACTGGAGGGGAATCTGTACAGGCTTGTGGAGAAGGTTGTGACAGACGGAGCTACTGTCACTTACCGGGCAAGACGTACAAGACATGCACAGAAGAGACATAGGGCCCAGTAGACATGGCAACCAAAGTGTATAAGAACGCATGGAGGCAGTTCGGAGGTGCACAAGACGGAGCCATTGCGGCCAATTTTAAAGACAGCTTAGAGCAAAGAGACCAAGACAGCAAAGCATGTCCCAGAGAAGAAAGTTTATTTTGCTCCTGAATTAGAGACATATTGGGATCTCTCCAAGACTGGATGGAAGGGAGAGATGCCATCTCAAAGAGTTGCAAAGTAAGCTTTGCATGGCACCCCAGTGAGGGGGTGCCGGGCACTCTAGGCAGGGGGTGCTATTATGGATCACCTCATATGGGTTGAGGGGGTGATTTGTAGGAGATCAACCCAAATTGAGTTGGCAGCCATATGGAAGGTTGGCCAACCCACATGGTAAAAGGAAGGCAAAAGAGGTTGGCATGAGTTGGCAAGCCATGAGGCTTGAGTTGGCAGCCATGAGGCTTGCCATGCGCCAGCAACAAAGGAGAAAGCATGGAGTTGGCCATGTGAAGTCTTCACATGGTGGAACAAAGCTTTCAACTGGACAGCAGCTCAAAGGAGAATATTGGGCTGGCAGCCAACACACCCATGACGCCTCCTCCACCTTTTGTTTTGGTGTATAAAATGGAATGGTGATGGTGAGTTGCATACACACACTGCTGAGAGAGAGGCACAAAACAGAGAGAGCTAGTGAGAGCTATATTCTGTTTGTGTATCAGAGAGTGTGAGAGAGTGTGTTATATAGAGAGACAGTGAGTTGAGAGTGTGTAATCTCCTCCATTTGTTGATATATAACAACATCGCTCCCGTGGACGTAGGCCGGTTTGCCGAACCACGTTAAAAGTCTTGTGTTTTTGCTTGTGAGTGTCCCCTGGTGTGCCCAAGATACGCAACATTTATATATTATTTTCTATGTACCATAATATATTAGATCCTTATTGATGTAATCCGTTTGTGGAAAAAATTGTATTTTGAGGCAATTGGGTTTGTTCCAAAACTTCACTCATCAATTCACAAATTGGTATTTTTGTTTGAACAGTCACGTTGGTTCAGATGAAAAAGATGCACATCTTCCTCTGGTTTCACTATTCGGAAATATTTTTTGTAGTTCTACAAACATTTTCAACAAATTATGAGTTGGCATTTTGTGATTTTATTTCATTAGAATGGTTTTGCCTTTTTCGTTTATTATTAAATTTTGCTTTCAGTATATAAAGTTTTTCTGATATACTCAGAATTAATAGTTTGTACAGAATTCATTTCTGCGACAACATTTAAATAAAATGTTTGTGAAATTTTTAATTAATTTGTGATTGTGATAATGACAAACTATGGATCTCTTCTGGTGTATTATATATATAATTTGATTATGGTAGTAATACTCTTGCAATATCAAAACAATCATTAACTAGTGGTGTTGTTCCATTTAATTGGAAATAATTTGAGAAATCTTTTGTGTTGATTATTATTTTTGTTAATAATCAATTGAAAGTTAATTTTAAAGTAACTTCGAATTTTATGAGATAAGATGTCATCAATCTTTATTTCACTTGTGTGGTAGAATTGGTTTAACCATGAACCATAATATTAATGTGGGAATTTATCTCTTGAATTAATTTTCTTTTGTTACAAATATTCTTGAATGAATAATGTATGAATTTATCAAAAATGAGTTATTATTTGTGACAGTGACACTTGTTTCGGCAATGAATCATGTTGTTTGTACTAATTTATGTATTATCACAAATGTGGGGGAGAGACATTAATTGGACAATTATGATTATGTTTGATTTGTTAATCTTGTCCATGTCTACATATGTTGTAGAGTTGACAATTTATGATGTCATTAATATCAATTTAGTATGTGGTGTATTATAAATGGCTGTCAATTATTTATCAAAGTATTGATAAAAATGTAAACTTATGTGTTTTGACATAAAAGGAATTATGATTATTCTTTGGAATAATGACTAAAATTGGTATGGTGACTGATAATTCCATAATGAAATATTATATGAGTTAAAATATTTCATGGGTGAAAGACACTTTGGTAATTGTCGACATAGTCAACAATACTGGATGACAAATAAGATGTAAATGTATTTATACAGTGATATTTATATTCCATGTTGAGATTGGAATTAAGGGTTGCAGTAAACAAAAAGAAATTAATCATGGCTAAAGAAATGTTATTTGACAAAGTGTTGTGGCCACAACCGGTATTAGTCATTTCTTTTTTGTACTGCAAAAGCAAGTTATAAAGTCGAATTATATTTTAGAAAAATTAACATTGTGATTATATTCACAAAATAGTTTACATCTTGTTATTTAGTTCAAGCACGCCAATTAATGATATATTTTGATTTACCTCAGAATTGTGTGGGTGTATTAATATTTTTGTGTAATTATACACCAACAAGAGAAATTAAGTTTCCTTGGAATGCTTAAAATGTGGGGGTGCTTGGAGTATTTCACCAAAATAACGGTTCCGATTGTAGGTCCATAAAGAATCTCAATTCTTTCTATAGGACAAAGTTGGAGTAGAAGCAAAAATGGTTTCATTAACTCCTAAGAAACAACTCTATGTTTATTACTTTAAATTTGAAAATGGGAGTGACATAGAGTAACAGTAAGTCTTGATGTAATCAAAGACTTAATACCGTAGGACATTTGCTGTCAGTTGTGAATATTGTCTAAGGATAATATAATGGATCCACTAATGATATATAATTGAGAAGGTCAAACGAAAGATAGCGGCCGCTAAACAAAAAGTTTGACCTGAGAGCAAATGAGAGAAAGTTCATCGAGGGGAATGTGATTAAAGACTATTACATCAGAGTCATCATAATGGTAACCCTACTTAGATGACTGGAGATCCCAAGAACTAAGTTCAAAGGGACAACTAAGTTATGTGTGGCTCGCCAGAAATCACTAAAGGAGTCTATCTCCTATCCATTCCTATGATGAGAGTGATATTTGCAACATGTGTTGTATGTAGAGGACTTAGGGTAAGTTATGCTTTTAATGATCACTTATATCTTGAAAACCCTAGAGGGGTATCTTTCAAGAGGAGTATTTAAGAGACTCGAAATAAGGATCACCTATATGAGTGTGAAGGGGCCGCTTCTATGAGAATTGATAAGGCTGAATTTTCTAAAGTACTCATGAAACACCAAGACTTGCCCAAGGCCAAAACGGGCACAACCGTGAGAACTAAGCTGTGTTTGGAGATATTGTGTGTGAATTCTATTGTCTTGGCTTACATAAACGGCTGAACAGTTCAGGACATCACGTCCACTGATTAGCTAGTAAGTCCGATAGGCTTTTACTATAGAAGGTTTAAAGCCGAAAGCTACCTATCCCGATGTAGGATATTTCCTTAAATGTACTCTCTCTTTGTCTCCATGTCGTTACGTGTCCTTTCCGTAAATTTCATTCATGTGGGGGATTGTTGGAAAATTTGAATTTAAATTTACTCCAATGGTTGTATCTCTTGATATGGAAGGGTGTGTCCTTTTGAAGGGTCACAACCGTTCTGAAGAGTCACATAGAAGTCTATATATTCCATCTCCCTCACTTCAATTAAAAAAAGAGAATTGCTATTTTTCCTTTTCACTTTGCATCTATTCTACATGTTTTCTGAGTCTAATTTTCCTATAAAGAGAGTACATACATAACAGAGTTCATTAGGCTTGCAATAGTAATGCTGCTAGTTCAAGACATTGATCGTTGTATCCTGGGAGATAGACGTCCATTGAATCCTAAGCACGGGTGGGAGGACGAATCTGTCTTAAGGAAAGAGTGTCACAAACTCGACTCGATCGGGTTTTATCTATTCATGTACTGTGAGTTTTATCACGTTATTAGGTTGATTTATTTCAGTTTTTTGGTTTTGCCTAAAAATCGTTTGCATAATTTTAAATTTTATTTTCCATATAGTTTGGTACTAATTTTTCCAACAAATATTTAATTTTATTTTTATCTACTTGAATTGCACACGCGTCACTGATAGATTATTTGTCTATCATGTGGTAGCTCAAATGACCAATTACAATTGACATTGCAATGTTTTAAGAATATGGATTTCATAAAGGAGAGTCTTACTAACACACAATATGTAGTAAATATTTTATTTTATTTTTATGTACTTGAATTGCACACGGGTTCGGCTTAAGGGTTAAGCCACCACAGTTAATGCTTTAGGCCACAAATGTTACTAAAGTTCCAAATTTTCAAAAATTATAGTTAAGACCTATACAATTTTATCATTTTTAATTAGAAAAAGGTTTCACCCATTAAGAAAGATCTAAAATTGTTATTTCAAATGAGTAATATTATATAAATTTTACTAATCTCTTTTATTAATTTGAAATAAATCTCTAATACGAGTAATGATATACAAACTAACAAATTTTACTAACTTTTCTTACTCTTTGATGTGACATTTTCTTATAAATTGATGAGAAATTTGATAATGAGACAATACAATTTTTCAAAAATTTTTAGAATTAATTGAAATATTAAACTATATGGCTCTGTTTGTTTTGAAGTAAAATATTTTACATAAAAAAAATATTTTTCTTGTAAATTGATTTTACAAAGAAAAATGTTTTTGTTTTTGTTTTTGTTTTTTGGTGTTTAGTTGACACATCAAGCAAAAATATTTTATTTCCTAAAAGAAAATTTTTGATACAATAAAGTGTCATTTATGACTTTTTATTGAGTTAAAATATTTATTTGAAAAAGATAAATGTGTAATGAGTGAGAATCTAGCTTTGTAAAAATTAACTTATGAAATTTTTAAAAGTAAGTCATTTTTAAAAAAATGATGTAAAAATATTTTCTTTAAAAAATATTTTACTTGTTTTTAGTTCAATCAAACAATAGAAAATTTACAAAAATATTTTACATCAAAACCAATGGAATCTATGTATAAAAAAAAAAGTTTGGTCATTTCCAAATGCATGTATTGTTAACAAAATGACATAAAAGAGATTAAGTGGATAAACTATACTATTTATTAATTCAAAAAAATATATTAACAAAACTTGATACAAAAATTTAATTAGTAATTATGTATATTAGAATCTTAAAAAAAAAAATCATTTTAAAATAATATTTTTATAATAATATTAAATTTTTTTGAATGGTCATATTTTAATTTGTTGTTTTAGACCTCAATTTATCTTGAGCCGGCCTAATTGTACATGTATCACGTGTGTCAATGGCTAATATATATATATATATATATATATATATATATAAAAGAGAAAGATACCCTCTATAAAGAAGAAGAAGAAGATGAGGAACCCTCAATAAAGAAGAAGAAGAGAAGGAGGAGGAGGATGAGGAGAGAGGAAGGGTTGTACGGCTGAGCAAGGAATCCGTGAATGTCGTAATCCGATCCAGTCCAATCTAGTAGGTTTGGATTGATTTTTTGAATCTGTGGTTCGGTTCTAGATTGAAAAATTAAAAATCCGTAATTCACGAATTGGTTCTGGATTGAACCCCATGGTTCCAGATTGGAACCGATCTGGACCGTATACAAATAGTCTATATTTTTATTATACACTCTCCTGCATAGTATCTTCTCTTATTTCATATAAAACTTAAATCCAAACCTAAACTTGCATAATATCTTCTTTTATTACTTTTGTTTGCTAGTTTTTAGTGTTAATTTGTAATGGTTTAAATACTTATGGTGGAGTTAATTTTCTTATGGTTGTTTAAATTTTAGAACAGTTTGTCGCTATTATGAAAAGACATGTTGATATTGTGAAACTAATATGATGCTATATTTATATTTTTATGAAATTAAAGTGTTATATATATATTTTGGTTATTTAATTATGTAAATCCGTGGTCCTAAACCGATCTAATCTGTGTTTAAATGGATTGGTTCGGATTGGTTCCACGATTTAAACGGATTGAATTGGTTCCAATTTTTCAGGATCCGTAGATAACGAATTGGTCCTGATTTTACTCTAATCCGGTCCAATTCGGACCATACTCATCCCTAGAGGGTTGGGATGAGGTAGAGGGAATAGACACAAAAAGGATTTTTAAAAATTTACTCAAAAAAATCAGAGTAGTAATATATAAACAAAAATATATATACAAAATAAAATATGTTAAATGATGTGAGTGTAAAATTAAAAAAAAAAAAAAAATCATCGAGATGCTTTTATTTATAAAATGAATAGTGTTATATTATTAAGGTGAATGATTGTTCTACACCCATGTGATAATTTCTTGATTTCTTGTTTTGGGGGAAGCCACTGATCAAACCGCCAAAGTTGACTGCAAATAAACTCCAGAAATTAAGGGTTCGTTTGGTTTGAATTTCTGAAAAAAATTTGGGAAATTTTCTCTACAAATAAGTTTTTAAGAATAATCAAACCAAACAAATTTTTCCAAAAAAATTTCTCAAAACTTGTAAACCAAACAAGTTTTCCAAACAAATCTCTCTCTCACACACATCAAATCAATCACTTTTTCCAAAACTCTCTCTCAAAATAATTTTCCAAAACATCTTTTGAAAAAAATCAAACCAAACAACTTTTCGTACTTTTTATCTCTAAAACACATCTCTCAAACACAAACCAAACATACCCTAAAACTTTGAAAGCTACAAATTCATTACTGAAAAATCTAGATTTATATGAAAAAACACTTTTTCAGAATTTAGATGTATTTCGTTCAACGTGATTATCGATATAAGTAATCTAATTAAAAATTTATATAATTATGATGAATATAGAGAGAGTAAGAGAAAAATAATCATAAAAGATATTTTTATGTGAAAAAATCACCATTAGAATTTATAAATTTGTGATAAAAAATCACGGGCCTTTGGTTAAATAAAATATTCACTATGCAAGAAAGGTAGTATAAGAGATATCTTATAACGGCTAATCTAAGCAACACGAGTTTACTCACCGACACACGTCTTTACTGATTCTACAAGTATTTCCACGATCTCCACTGGATATCTGCCACGGTCGTCGAATCGCCACGATGCCATTGATTTCGGAATCTACCAAAATCTATAATTTTGAAATCCACTAAGAAGGTTCACTTTTTGAAGAGGTTCACTTTTCAAGTAACTGAGAGATACAAATAATCCTTGCGACATGTTCTCTCTCAAAAATAAACTCTATCAAAATATTTTCTCTCTTACAAAAATGAATTTCTCAAAATCTCTCTACAAAAATGTATCTCACTCATGAAAATGTTTTCTCACAATATAGGAAACATTCAAAAGAGTTTCGGCGAGAGCACTTACAAAATTATCCGGGAGATACCAAACATTTCAGTTGAGCTTGCTTTAAATAGGCTTGGGCCAACGGTACCTCGCGGCGGTGGTCCTCTAGGTCGCGGGCACGACTATGTCCATTGTGGGAGCGAGACTCATTGGCGGGATACAGACAAAACTACTAGGAGTTGTTATTTTTCAAGTTTCAAATAGCGGGAGCGAATATTAAGGTCTCGGGCGCGACCATGCATGCTGCTCAGCTGTTTTTTTAAGACTTTTATTTTGCTTTGCTTTTTCTGTTCTTTAATGATTTCGGCTATGCTCATCCATGCTTTTGATAACCATTTCCTTCAGACAAACAACTTGCTTTTGGCTGAAAAAGTGCGTCTCCCACAAGCTTAAAATCATCCACCAAAATATCAAACAAAGCTATTCCACAAGCTGACAAACAGGAGCCAAAAACTTTAACCAACAAATCTTGTAGCCAACATTACCAATCCATCATCTTCAAGCCACAAAAACTGAAAATTTTCATTTTATAACATTAGGAAGATAAGAAATGAAGAAAACCAACTAAGAAATAATTTTGTCAACTTTGTCTCGGTATTTGTCATATGTGACGGTTCAAATTTTTTTTTTAAAACATCATAAGAATTTAAATAACAAAATAATTTATTAAATTAAAAATTTTAACATCTTAATAGAAAATTTTAAATTCTCACACAATCAAAAGTTTAACTACACTAATAAAAAAAAATTAAAAAAGTTCACATACAACATTAAACAACATTATAATATCCTTAATCACTAATACCTAAGATAGTAAAATTTTATTTTGCTAAAGTCATGACTTCAAGTTAGCCAAGGTTCTACATTAACAACATCTCCAATTTCAGCTTCGTCAAAATCTGGCATAAAACGCTAAGACAATAAAAATATATTCCATGAGTTTTGCAACACAGCAAGAAAACATAATCAACCTACCATTATTTTTTAAAAGAAAATAATCAAATTAATGACAATTAAGAGAAAATATGATAATCTAACGACCATTAAAATAATTTTAACTATTTTAATAGTTTAGGTGACACTCAAAATCTCACCAAAGAGATTTTCTTACCAATCACTAAGCCATAGCCACGGTTAATTTGAAAATCCCCTCGGATGCCCACACCAAGAGTTATATACCCAAGCCGTGGCATTCGTGGTCTGCCCCAAGGGAACGGTCTGCCAAGGGTATGTAATCTCCCTGTGTGCCACCCGCACATCTACCGTTATCCCAAAATCGAATACCAAATAAGGGTTCAAATAAGTCCCGTGCCATTTTAGGATTTCGCAACACAATTATGTAAAAATTATCAAAAATCAGGGCTCACACTGAACTACCGGTATTAACCGTTAATCATTAATTTTGAACATGCAATCATTTTAGTTAGTTTTTATATTAATCACAAATAATGAAAAATTTCACTCACCATATGTGTTATACTATTTCATTAAAATTTTCAACAGAAATATTACACATATGTTATACAATAATCAACCAATGTACACAATTATAATAAACAGTTAAATTAAACCATAGTATGAATGATAAATTTAAATACTTGTAAACACCCCATGTTTGACTGCCCTTAAGACTTGGGCGCCTCAAGTTGATCACTCGATGATGAATTTATACACTTGTCAAACGCTTGATTTCCTCAACAGAAAGTTCCAGTTTTGAGCATCAGCCCATTTTTGACCGCCCCTAAGACTTGGGCGCCTCAGATTGATCACTCGATAATGAATTTATATGCTTGTCAAACACTTGATTTCCTTAGCAGAAAGTTCTGGTTTTAAGCCTTAGAAACCTATAAACCTTGCACCATTTGTTTTGGACCAAAACAGCAGTTTTCCAAGCCTGACTAATCCTAACCATCCAAGGGCCTGCAAGCTACTTGGTCGCCGGCCTGCCACAAATGAGTGTACGACCGTCCCTTTAGTGGCCGGTCGGCCACTTGTGTAAAAAAAACTAGATATTTTTGCCAGCTGTGCCAGCTATCTCCACAGGTGCATGCACTGCACCAACTGTCTTTGTGTTGATATTTCCGAGAGCCTAACATGTTTTTCTATATATATTTGACCGCCTCTCATGAAATTAGATTAGAAAAAATTACCAAAGGCCAAAAACTTGCATAGCACACACTCTCTCTCTATCTTGCAACCTACACACTCTCTCTTTACACTTCCTAAACCAAATATTTGGCCCTTCTTGCTAAGGTTCTTGAGCTCAAATCTCAGCACTTGAGAGTGAATATATTGTGGTTTGTGAACAAAAAAGTTACTCCTCTTCAAGAGGTATAACTTTGACTATCTTTACACTACTTCCTTTATATCTTTTCCTACTATTTTTAGACTATTTTTCAACTGTTTTTTATGGGCTTAAACTTGTGGCTTAGCTATCAAAGGTGGAGGGGTTAACTACTCTTCTTTGAACCTTGTTTCCTAAGCTTTTTCCCTTATGTTTCCCATTTCTTTCTCAACTTTTTTCTAGCTTTTTACCATTGATTTTCAGAGGTTTTCAAAGGCTAAAAATGTAATTTTGAAGTCTCAAAAATGGAGGGGTTAGCCACCCCTCCTTATGCTTATTTACTAGCTCAATTTCTCAATTGTTTTAGCTAACTTTCTCAATCTTTTTCATGTTATTTCTTGCATTTTTTTATAGCTATTTTAGGACTGTTTTAGTGTGTTTATTAGGGGTGCCTGCGGTTCGGTTTAGGACGGTTTGCGGTTCGGTTTGGACCCGCCCGCATCTATGCCGTTTGGGGAAAAATCAACCCGCAACCGCCCGCAATGCGGTTTGCAGTTTGTGCGGATAGGGTTCGCAGGTGTGCGGGCGGTTTGCGGATTGAACTTTTTTTTCAAAAAATTATTTTTAAACCTTTTTTTTCTCCCATTTTGTCAATCTTTATTTTGGACCTTTTTTCTCATATTTTCTAAAATGCTCCAACATTAATAATTAATAAACTAAAACTTATAAAATAAAAAACACAACAAATTCAATTCGTAACCTAAACAAATCATTCAAAATCTACATTCTATCATTAAATTGCAATCATCATATCATACATTCATCATTCATAATCCAAATAAGAAAATCCTACATTAAAAATTCAACATTCATCATTCCTAACCCCCCCCCAAAAAAAAGAAGAGTAATTCTTCATGAACTTACATTCATCCAAAATGCAAAAAAAATAAATAAAAATTCATTAAGTTACATTCATCCAAAACCAAAACGCAATTAAAAAAAAAAAAAATTGTTGTCAAACTTAAAGTTCATTCAGGCCTCGTTTGGGAACCCTTCATTTTAGCCAAAAAGTCAAAAAGTTACTAAATTAGCCAAAAAGCCAACAACCCATACCAAAAAGTCAAAAATTCTATTTTCTCTCTACTTTTTGCACATATTTTCGTAAAAAGTCAAAAAGTCATCCCAAACATACTAGTTTTTTTTAGCTCATATTTTAGCCAAATAGCCAAAAAGTTATTAAATTAGCTTGTTCCCAAACGGGGCCAATACAAACCCATGAAATAAAATTAAAACACTTCTAAGATATCAAACTTCATCTTCAGAATCACATCTAATTCAACTTTCACAAATTCCAATTATAATTCCATGCATTTGGTTGATGAACCCTACACAAACAAATTGAAAAAATATAAACTTTAATCTTTAATTATAGATAGTAAGAAATGAAAAAATAAACAAATGTTTATATATTACATCTCAATATAGTAAGAAAATGTGTTGAGTATATGAAAAAATTGCCAATGAGCAAATGGATATTAGACATCAATTATAGCATCAACATTATAGGTTGAAGTTGAAGATGAGCTTGACTCCAAAGTACCTAATTAGAAGTCAACAAGAGAAGATTAATAAAACTTACATTAGAAAATGAATAATAATACAAATTCAGGTCTTTCTCTTTGGAGGTCTAGGAGGCTTAGGTTCAAGTTCAGGTTCGGGTTCGGGTTCGACTAAGAGAGGATTCATTTGAGAATTAGAGGATTCCGGAAGTACAAGATTGATTACGGGAGATTGAATACTATCCTCCATTTAAACTGGATTACAAAAATACAATCACAGAATCAATTTTACAGACAGATTAAATAAACAGATAGAACAAACAGATTCTATAATCAATTTTACAGACAGACAGACTAAGAGAGGATTACAAAAATACTATCCTCCATTAAATAAACAGATTCTTCTATTGATTGATTAAATAAAACAAACAGATTTCTAGCTACAAATTGGCAATAGATGCAATCTACATAGCCATATGAAAAGCATATCACCATGGGGAAAAACAACACCAAAATTAAATTGAAGTGGAAACAGAAACTATCAAATACAATGTTCAAGTATAAAAAATTAAAAAATCATTTTAGAAATGCAATTGAACATCAAAACATCATGTTTATTATTGCCTTTCTCACTTAAAAAAACAAATTATTAAGAAAAAAAAGTAAAATCAAATAAACCTTATCTGGAAACTTATAAGGTGGAATAACTGGAAATAAAGCTAAAAAACATACAAACAAAACATAGGCAACCACTTTGCTGCTGAAATAGGAATTCAAAGGTGTTCAGACAAAAAACAAAGCCTTGCAGAAAACAAACCCACAACACCCAAAAAGAATCAGATCTATTTTGGTCCACAAAAAATCAGATCTGTTCGTCCACAAAAAATCAGAGATGAGAGATCACCTGTGAAGTAGATCGACTATTCGATGAAAAAAATCGGCTGTGCGATGATGAAAAAATCAGAGATCACCTGCGAAGTAGCCTGTGAAGTAGATCGGAGATGAAAAAAATTAGAGATGAAAAAAATCAGTTCTGTTGTTCATCCACAAAAAATCAACGATTGGGAGAGAGAGAGACAGAGATTGAGAGAGAGAGTTCACCTGTGAAGCAAATCGGTTGTGCGATGATGATCGGTGCGATGAGATGAGAAAGAGAGTGATTGGCTGTGTGATGAAAAAAATCAGTTGTGTGATGATGAAAAAAATCAAATATCACCTGCGAGATCACCTGTGAAGTAGATCAGAGATAAAAAAAAAATCAGAGATGAAAAAAATCAGTTCTATTGTTCATCCACAAAAAATCTACGATCGGGAGAGAGAGAGCTCACCTGTGAATGAAGTAGATCGGCTGTGCGATGATGATCGGTGCGATGAGATGAGAAAGAGAGTGATCGGTGTGTGCAGAAACGAGAAGAGAGTGAGAAAGAGAGACAGTGAGATGAGACTAAGAGAGAGTGAGGGAAGAGCCGATTAGATTATTAGGGTTTTTTTTTTTTCTTTTGTTTTGTTTGTTATAGTATAGGTGAGTGAGATGGTGAGTGAGAGAAGAGATGGACAGTTAGATTTGAAAAAGGGAAAAAAAAATTAATTTAATGCGGGTGGGTTGGGCGGGTGCGGTTCAAACTCGTAACCCGCCCGCAACTCGAAATTTATATAAAATCCAAACCGCACCCTACCCTAATGTGTTTGCGAAACCGCCTACATACGATCGGTTCGAATCGGGTAGGGCGGTTTGGGCGGGTCGGATGACCCTATGCCCAGCCCTAGTGTTTATTTCATTTGTGCTTTGTATAGCATGCTTGTAGTGTAATTGTCCTCATAGGTTTGGTGGTTTAGGCATTAGCCACCAATCTATTTGAGTTGATAACATTTATTTCATGCTTTTTATACTTGTGTTCACCTCTAATCACCTCCGCAACCTCTCTCCTTTCTTGACTTTTTTTTATTTCTTTGAGAGTTGTTTCAACCGAGTGATGTTTAAGCTTGAGAAAGAGACCCTTCAATGCTAAATGGTTTAATCTCTTTGGAGGTTCATTACTTGGGCATTATTTCTCTTTCATGCCTAAAACAACTTCTAGTTTGACACTTCTCTCTATTTAGTGGACTTAATGCTCATTTTTGAACTAAAATGACTAATGAATGGAAAGGTAATTAAAAGAGGTAATTAAATTGGAGTAAAAGTGAAGCAAGATAATAAAATGATTTGAGGTTCAATTGGATGTTAATTGACCCCATTGAGGCTTAGGTCGTTTCATATTTGTTAGTGATTAAAATGGTTCAAGAGTCAATGTCAATGTGACAACCTCACCACTGATTAGTGCTAATCCATGATTAAGTATGTTAATTGACTGACTGACTGAATTACTAAACTGATTGATTAATTGTGCTGGTTTGAATGCAATTCTATCTGTTGACTGTTAAATTATCTGTTCATGTTTTACGCTTTAAACTGCAAATTGAAGACCTTATCGGCGGCCAAATCTTAAATTGATTGATGTTTTGTGCTAATTAAGATTTATCTGATTTGATGACATATTTAATTGAAATGTGATTTGGTATGATTAAATTAGATTTAATATAAATAAATTACAAGAGTTGGACTTAATTACCATTTTGCCACTTAGTGGACTTTTGTGAGCCTCTTAGTTGATCTCTAATGCTAGCATTACAACACTCCATCAGCCCATTTTTCTTAGACTTAGCCGACTAGAGAGAGAGAGAGAGAGTTAGGAGAAGAACTTGATTTCAACCAAATTGCTTGGAAACTTGGTAGAATTGAAGAGAGAATTAGCAAATTGAGCCTCTAGACTTGTAATTAAGGAACTTAGGTAAGGATTTCAACCTCTCATTGATGTATTTATGTATTGTCTTGCATGGTTCTTGGGAGTTTAGTGATCTAAGTCAAGTTTTGGTCTAAAAATGTGGAATTGAAGCTTATCTCATACATGCATGTGCATCTCTTGAAGTTTGAGGTTGTTTTCAAAGAAATTCTTGCATGCATGTCCATATTATTGTTATAGTCCATGAATTCATCTTGTTATAGAAAGAATTGGCTCATTTGTTTATGTTTTGGAAGCTTGAAGTTGATTTAATTCATACATGTTATGTTTTACATCATGTTCATGGAATTTGTTTGAATTTGTGTTCAATTGAACTACCTTTGGACCTTGATTTTACAAATTGAGATTTGAATCATGTTAAACTATGAATTTACAAGTGTTTTCCAGAAAATTGGCCCAAGACGATCGAATTTGATGCATTAAAACTTGATTTTGAGCTTGAGGTTTAAATCTGGGAATTCTAGATTTTGGACTCTCGCTCGAACGGGGTAAGTAGCGCTCGAGCGGGAAATTCGTGTATTTAGCACTTTTGTTGTGTTTACAGTCCGCTCGAGCGGGGTTTTGCACGCTCGAGCGAGGACTTGTGTCACACGCTCGAGCAGGTGTCGAGCGCCCATTGAGCGTGATTTTCACACATCCAGTACTTTTGCAGTACGCTCAAGCGGGAAAGTTTACGCTTGAGCAGATCCTTTTGTTTGCATGTCTGCTCGAGCGGGTAAACCCACGCTCGAGCGGGACCTCTGTTTTTTGAAAATTCTAAAAATATTTTTAAAGTGCATCCTTGCATCCTTATTCCATTCTAAGCATTCTTAGGCCTAGTTTAAGGCATCTTAATAAGGTTATTGATGTAGAACCACGCCGAGTCAGGATAGGGATTAAGTTATTATTTTCCCAACTGTGTAGCTTAGTGTGTGTTCACTTTGTAACTGTGTAGGGTTGGCATCCGAGGACGCGTACTAGTTTATCTGTAGCCCAGAACTCTGTGAGTAACATGTAAAGATATGTTCAATTGAGATTATTTTCTGAACAAATGACTGTACTGCTTTATGAAATGACGTTGTTTACTAAATGAATGTTTGTCCTATTTGTGAACTGTATTCGTGGCATTCATAGCAATATACTGTTACTGAACTGCTACTGCTACTGTTACAGAGATCTCTGTCGGTTCCCACGTTTGGAACCATTACTGATGGCCATCATTGACTGCTCGGTCTGTTAAGACCTACTGTACTGTTTTGTTATTGGGTGCACCTTATATGACTATTATAGTTTTTGAATTACTGTGTGGCATGATTTATGAGCCACAAACTGAATGACTGATATACTGTTTAAATGACTATTTTCAATACTGAAAGGACATTCATTCTTAACCTCTTTACGCATATGTTATTCACTGGGCTTTAGCTCACTGCTCGTATAAATATGTAGGTGTTCAGGAACCGGACCGTTGCTAGGGGCGTCAAGCTTAACTCCTGTTTTGTCAAGCCAACCTTTGTGCCTCACTTTGAGGTTCCAGAACTGTTCATGCTGAGGCTGCTTAGGGGTGTTTTAGTTTCCTCCCTCTTTGTTTATGTTCTGTATAGACTGAATGATGTTGTATTGTACTGTTCTAATAGGGATTAAGTCCCTGCCCTGAATGATTGCATATATTGTACATACTGTTTTGGTACTAATTGTACATGTGTATTGAAAAGTCTTTTTGCATACAGACTGTCACAGCTTATTGGACATTTTTTAATTACTGTTTTGGCTTCCGCCAGCCCCTGTACTCTGTATTTCTGTTTGACTGTTAAGCAGGCCTTCGGTAATCTCGGATTACTGGCCGGTTACGGTGCTAAATCCATAAGGGCAGGTTTGGGTCGTGATAGTGTGGTATCAAAGCGATACTAAAGCACGAGTTATACTGCACACACGTGTCCAAATGAGCTATAGGATGTCCTAGAAAAGTAAATAGGGCATTGCATGAACATTGATAAGTGTATGTGGCCAAGACATGAATATTTGTGCTAATGTGTTTAAGTATGCAACTGCCTATGTTTATAATTGTCATAATTGTCTATAGTGAAATGGATAACGCAAGAACTACTGATGAATCTGAATCATCGGAGGCCAGAATGGCAAGGCTAGAGAGAACAGTGGAAATGTTGACTGAGGCCTTAAGGCTGCAACAACAGAACCAATAGCCCCCACCTCCTCCAGTACAGCCAGAGCCACCTGTTAATGATGATATAATAGCTCTGACACAGAAGTTTAGTAAGATGAAACCGCCATCCTTTCAGGGAGGCCTCGAACCCTTAAAGGCCGAAACGTGGGTGCTTGAAGCAGAAAAGTTATTTGAAGTCTTTCCGTGTTCTTGCACACAAAGTGCTACTGGCTACCTTTACCTTACAAAAAGAGGTTAGAAGGTGGTGGATGTTAGTCCATGACACTGACACCGTTATGACTTGGGCCCAGTTTAAGGGAGCCTTCTTTGAGAAATACTTCCCACAGTGTGTCAGGGACAGAAAGGAGACTGAATTTGAACAACTGAAACAAGGTACCATGTCTGTGGCTGAGTATGAGACAAAGTTTACTGAACTTGCCCTATATACACCACACATGGTGGACACTGACTACAAGAAGGCCAGGAAGTTTGAAGGCGGCCTTAATGTAGAAATTCTTGACAGAATTAATGTTTTGAAACTGGTGAAGTATGTGGATGTTCTTGACCGAGCAATCATGGTTGAATCGAACATCAAGGCACTAAAACAGACTGAAACACCCGCGGCTGAATGGCGTGGTAAGAGGCAGGGTTTTAAATTCAAGAAAGGCAGAAACAATTCATCGAATAAGAAGCAGAATACGGGGTCAACAACCAGTTCCAGTCAAGGAAGTGGTTCCATACCACCCTGTTCTGAATGTGGTAAGAAACACAAAGGGGTTTGTTATAAACTTTCAGGTGCTTGTTACAGGTGTGGCAAGGTGGGCCACATGGTCAAAGATTGCCCTTCCACTCCTCAGGGCAATAGTAAAGCTGCACCAAGCGCCGCAACATCAACTGCTCCACTGAAACCCAACCCCAAAGCTACTGGGAAAGAGCCCATGAGGCAAGGCCAAGTGTTCACACTCGTACCGGGAGACGTACAAAATACCAAGATCGTCGTGTCAGGTATACTCTCAATTTGTGCTCAAAATGCGTATGTTTTGATTGATTCGGGGTCTACACATTCATATGTATCGCATGTTTTTTCGCAAAAATTGAATAGACCATTGGAACCCATGAACTATCTGTTAGCTGTATCTTCACCTGTTGGGGGATCCATGACTTGTGCTTATATGTACCCTGCATGTGAAATTATTGTTGGGGATGTCCACCTGTATATTGATTTACTGCCGTTGAATATAGATCATTTTGATGTGATATTGGGAATAGATTAGTTAACAAAATACCATGTTACCATAGATTGTGTAACAAAACAAGTTGTTTTTCGTCCACCCGGACTGCCTGAATTTGTGTTTAACGGAGTTGGAGTAGTACCTCCCCCATACCTGATTTCATCCATGAAAGCTTTTAAATTGATTAGAAAAGGATGTAAAGGGTATCTGTGTTCTATATTGACTGTACCTATTGATGATAAAACTAATGTGGACAGTATTCCTATAGTCAGAGAATTCCCAGATGTTTTCCCAGATGATCTGCCAGGGGATTTGATTGATAGGGAGATTGAGTTCACCATTGATGTGATTCCGGGTACACAGCCAGTATCTAAAGCTCCTTACAGAATGACACCGACTGAATTGAAGGAGTTGAAAGTTCAATTGCAAGAACTGTTAGAAAAGAAGTTCATCAGGCCCAGTACTTCACCGTGGGGCGCGCCAGTCTTATTTGTGAAAAAGAAAGACGGCTCACTAAGACTCTGCATTGACTATCGTGAACTGAACAAGGTAACAATGAAAAATAAATATCCATTGCCTCGCATTGATGATTTATTTGATCAGTTATAGGGTGCCTAAGTGTTCTGCAAAATTGACCTTAGATCTGGATACCACCAGTTGAAAGTCAAGACAGAGGACATAGAAAAGACTGCATTTCGAACGAGGTATGTACATTATGAATTCTTAGTTATGCCTTTCGGAGTTACCAATGCACCTGCTGCATTTATGGATCTTATGAATAGAATTTTTAAACCGTTCCTCGTTGACTTTATTGTTGTATTCATAGATGACATTTTAATTTATTCCAAAGGCATGGAGGAACATGAACATCATTTGAGAATTGCCCTACCGACCCTAAGAGAATAGAAACTGTATGCTAAATTGACTAAATGTGAATTTTGGCTTGACAATGTTATGTTTTTGGGGCATGAAATCAGTAAAGATGAAATTTCAGTTGATCCACAGAAAATTGAAGCAGTAGTGAACTGGCCTAGACCAACAAATGTCACCGAAGTCCAGAGTTTTCTAGGCTTAGCCGGGTATTACAGAAGGTTTGTCAAAGATTTCTCCAAAATTGCCCTACCACTGACACAGTTGACTCAGAAGGGGATATCATTTGACTGGACCGATCAGAGGGAATCAGCTTTTCAAGAGTTGAAAACTCGACTAGTGACTGCACCGATTCTCACCTTACCCTTAGGTACGGATGGTTATACTGTATATAGTGATGCTTCTTATAAGGGTTTGGGGTGTGTTTTAATGCAAAATAGGAAAGTGATTGCGTATGCTTCTCGACAACTGAGACCACATGAAAAGAACTACCTGACCCATGACTTAGAACTTGCCGCTGTGGTGTTTGCATTGAAAATCTGGTGTCACTATCTTTATGAGGCGACATGTGAAGTGTATACCGATCACAAGAGTTTGAAGTACTTCTTCACACAAAAAGAACTGAACATGAGGCAGCGGAGATGGTTAGAACTGATAAAAGACTATGACCTGCAAATTTTGTACCATCCAGGAAAAGCTAACACCGTTGTTGATGCACTGAGTCGAAAATCGATTGAAAATTTAGCCTGTTTACTCACCGGGCAGAAAGAATTGCTATGTGACCTTGAGAGACTTGAAATTGAGATTGTTTTGCGTGAACAAGGTGGAACCTTAGCTGCTATTTCTACTCAACCGGCACTGATTGAAGAGATTAAAGAGAAACAGCAACAGGATGACTTCTTGAAGAAGATCATCGAAGAATGGGAATCTAAACCGACGTCGGATTTCAAATTTGAGAATAATGTGTTGAAATTTCAGGGAAGATTGTGTGTACCGAGTGATCCTAAATTGAAAAGAAGAATTCTGCAAGAGGGCCACAATTCAAAATTGTCTATCCATTCAGGAGATACGAAAATGTATCAAGACTTGAAATTGAATTTCTGGTGGCCGGGAATGAAGAAAGAAATTGCTGATTTTGTGTCAAAATGTCTTCATTGCCAACAAGTTAAAGCTGAACATCAACGACCCGCAGGTTTACTGCAACCCTTACCAATACTGGAGTGGAAATGGGAACATATCACGATGGATTTTATTGTTGGGTTACCTCGCTCCAGTAAAGGTATGGATTCAATTTGGGTTATTGTTGATAGATGACTAAATCTGCTCACTTCTTACCTGTCAAAACAATTTATAATGCGGACAAATTGGCTGTAATCTATATTGATGAGATTGTTAGATTGCATGGAGTGCTTGTGTCCATTGTTTCTGATAGGGACTCGAAGTTTACATCGAGATTTTGGCAAAGCCTGCAAACTGCATTGGGTATTGAATTGAAACTGAGTAGTGCCTACCATCCTCAGACAGATGGTCAGTCAAAGAGAACCATCCAAACTCTGGAGGATTTACTGCGGATGTGTGTTCTTGATTTCCAGGAAAATTGGCAAAGTCATCTACCCTTAGTTGAATTTGCCTACAACAACAGCTTCCATTCAAGTACTGGTATGGCGCCTTTCGAGGCTTTATATGGCAGGAAATGTTGATCTCCAATTTGCTGGGCAGAAGCTGGAGATGGGCCTTTGCTTGGGCTCGAGATTGTACAGCAAAACACCGAAAAAGTGAAATTGATTCAACAGAGACTGAAAACCGCACAGAGCCGACAGAAAAAGCTATACGGATGTCCGAAGGCGAGACAGAAAGTATGAAGTAGGTGATCATGTTTTTGTGAAAGTGACACTGATGAAAGGGCAGACCCGTTTTGGGGTTAAAGGCAAGTTAGCGCCGAGATATGTCGGACCATATGAGATCATTGAGAAAATCAATCCGGTGGCGTATCCTCCTGAAATGGAGCATATGCATAACGTGTTCCATATTTCAATGTTGAGGGATTACCTTCGGGATCCCTTCCATGTGATTGAGCCTACCGTGTGGAGCTAAGCGATGACTACACTTATGAAGAACGGCCTATTCAGATTGTGAACAGAAGGATCAAGAAGTTGAGAAGCAAAGAGATTCCGTTAGTGAAAGTTGACTGGCAGAACCACGGTGGCATGTATGCCACTTGGGAAAGGGAAGATGATATGGTCAAGAGATATCCTGAACTGTTTCCACTGAACCCTGTTTTCTTCTAAAATGAAGGTAATTCGAGTTTGGAGGACCAAACTCTTTATAAGGAGGGGAGACTGTAACAACCCTCACCACTGATTAGTGCTAATCCATGATTAAGCATGTTAATTCACTGACTGACTGAATTACTAAACTGATTGATTGATTGTGCTGGTTTGAATGCAATTATATCTGTTGACTGTTAAATTATCTGTTCATGTTTTACGCTTTAAACTGCAAATTGAAGGCCTTATCGGCGGCCGAATATGAAATTGATTGATGTTTTGTGCTAATTAAGATTTATGTGATTTTATGGCATATTTAATTGAAATGTGATTTGATATGATTAAATTAGATTTAATATTGATAAATTACAAGAGTTGGACTTAATTGCCATTTTGCCACTTAGTGGACTTTCATGAGCCTCTTAATTGATCTCTAATGCTAGCATTACAACACTCCATCAGCCCATTTTTCTTAGACTTAGCCGACTAGAGAGAGAGAGAGAGCTATGAGAATAACTTGATTTCAACCAAATTGCTTGGAAACTTGGTAGAATTGAAGAGAGAATTAGCAAATTGAGCCTCTAGACTTGTAATTGAGGAACCTAGGTAAGGATTTCAACCTCTCATTGATGTATTTATGTATTTTCTTGCATGGTTCTTGGGAGTTTAGTGATCTAAGTCAAGTTTTGGTCTAAAAATGTTGAATTGAAGCTTATCTCATGCATGCATGTGCATCTCTTGAAGTTTGAGGTTGTTTTCAAAGAAATTCTTGCATGCATGTCCATATTATTATTATAGTCCATGAATTTATCTTGTTATAGAAAGAATTGGCTCATTTGTTCATGTTTTGGAAGCTTGAAGTTGATTTAATTCATACATGTTATGTTTTACATCATGTTCATGGAATTTGTTTTAATTTGTGTTCAATTGAACTACCTTTGAGCCTTGATTTTACAAATTGGGCTTTGAATCATATTAAACTATGATTTTACAAGTGTTTTCCAGAAAATTGGCCCAAGAGGATCGAATTTGATGCATTAAAACTTGATTTTGAGCTTGAGGTTCAAATTTAGGAATTCCAGATTTTGGACTCCCGCTCGAGCGGGGTAAGTAGCGCTCGAGCGGGAAATTCGTGTATCCAACACTTTTGTTGTGTTTACAGTCCGCTGGAGCGGGGTTTTGCACGCTTGAGCGAGGACTTGGGTCACACGCTCGAGCAGGTGTCGAGCGCCCATCGAGCATGATTTTCATACATCCAGTACTTTTGCAGTATGCTCGAGCGGGAGAGTTTACGCTTGAGCGGATCCTTTTGTTTGCATGTCCGCTCGAGCGGGTAAACCCACGCTCGAGCGGGACCTCTGTTTTCTAAAAATGTTTTTAAAGTGCATCCTTGCATCCTCATTCCATTTTAAGCATTCTTAGGCCTAGTTTAAAGCATCTTAATGAGAATATTGATGTAGAACCACACCGAGTCAGGATAGGGATTAAGTTATTATTTTTCCAACTGTGTAGCTTAGTGTGTGTTCACTCTGTAACTGTGTAGGGTTGGCATCCGAGGACGCGTAATAGCTTATCTGTAGCCCAGAACTCTGTGAGTAACAATGTTGTAAAGATATGTTCAATTGAGATTATTTTCTGAAGAAATGACTGTACTGCTTTATGAAATGACGCTGTTTACTGAATGAATGTTTGTCCTATTTGCGAACTGTATTCGTGGCATCCATAGCAATATACTGTTACTGAACTGTTACTGCTACTGTTACAGAGATCTCTGGCGGATCCCACGTTTGGAACCATTACTGATGGCCATCATTGACTGCTCGGTCTGTTAAGACCTACTGTACTGTTTTGCTATTGGGTGTACCACATATGACTATTATAGTTTTTGAATTACTGTGTGGCATGATTTATGAGCCACAAACTGAATGACTGATATACTGTTAAATGACTGTTTTCAATATTGAAAGGACATTCATTCTTAACCTCTTTACGCATATGTTATTCACTGGGCTTTAGCTCACTGCTCATATATATACGTAGGTGCTCAGGCACCGAACCGTTGCTAGGAGCGTCAAGCTTAACTCCTGTTTTGTCAAGCCAACCTTTGTGCCTCACTTTGAGGTTCTAAAACTGTTCAAGCTGAGATTGCTTGGGGTGTTTTAGTTTTTCCCTTCTTTGTTTATGTTATGTATAGACTGAATGATGTTGTACTGTACTGTTCTAATAGGGATTAAGTCCCTGTCCTAAATGATTGTATATATTGTACATACTGTTTTGGTACTGATTGTACATGTGTATTGAAAAGTCTTTTTGCATACAGACTGTCATAGCTCATTGGACATCTTGTAATTACTGTTTTGGCTTCCGTCAGCCCCTGTACTTTGTATTTCTGTTTAACTGTTAAGCAGGCCTTCTGTAATCTCGGATTACTGGCCGGTTACGGTACTAAACCTACAGGGGCGGATTTGGGTCGTGACAGTCAACCACTTCCCTTGATTAATTGCATGATAGGGAGGAGGTTCATGAGTCTTTCCTTGTCATTTATCGAAATTGTATCCCTTGATTCATAAGCCATCATGCAATGAATTTGCGTCGATTAATGGTTTGGTGAATCGAGCCTACCTCTCCTTTGATCTGTTTGATGATAAGGAGAGGTAGGGTGGACAAATATCCCCTGAAAATACTCTGTTTGTGTTCTGTTTCATGTCTGTTGCAGCAAGGCAGTACCAAACATTAGTGGCAGATAAGTGGCCTTTGGCACGATTCTCGGGTTTCCTAAAATTTTTAAAAATATTTATGTGGCGACTCTATAATCTGGTAAAGCAGTCAATTTTTGACATTTTTGATTCAAAATCGATTTTTCAAAAGATTTGCCGGATTTGGACTCATTTATG
Source organism: Camellia sinensis (assembly GCF_055761805.1). NCBI lineage: Eukaryota > Viridiplantae > Streptophyta > Magnoliopsida > Ericales > Theaceae > Camellia > Camellia sinensis. Next base: position 176,383,857 of record NC_138971.1, on the reverse strand, counting down.
TTTATCTATTTCACATTGCACTTGCAAAATCAGATTCAGAACCACGGGAGTCCGAACTGTAGGGCTATCGTATTCGAAAGGAGCACAAAAGTAAAGCTATAATACTTAAAAAACGAACCACAATCACACACATATGCATGGGCTACTAATTTAAAAGATTTAATTAATTAGACCAGCACAGTATATAATTTTAGTCCAAATAAATAATTGAAGTAATAATCTTGGTTCCTTCTTAATATGCCCAGAAATTTTCAGAATATACTTTTCGTAATGAAAATTATAAATAAATTATTTATACAATTCTAAAATTCATGAAAATCTATAGAATATTCAATAAACATGTTATGGTCATTTTCCAGAAAGCGTTTCCCAAAAATAAGTTATAAACAATTCTGTAAAATTTCGAGAAATTTTATGACATAGATTTATCACATTTTCTTAAATTAATTCCATACTTAAATTTATAGATCAATTCCATAATCTAAAAAATTATTATGAAAATAGACTTCTCAAATTTCATTTTTTATTTATAAATTATGAGATTTGGTTTAATATAGGATTTTTAATGATTTTTCAAATATACAGTGAAATTTGTTAACAGTTCCAGATTTAATTAAAATTTTGTATAAATTTGTACAAAACTAGAATAATCATTACAAAAATTCTTGAATGAACTAGACGTTATTTTTAACAACTTTTGTAGAATAAATAATTTCAAAATTTTGAATATAAAATTATCTAAAAATTTGTACAACTTTCTGGCAGATTTAAGAGTCATATAATCTGACCAAATAAAATCTTCAATCATTTCTTTAATGGCATAAACTATACATGAAAGTCTAATTTGTAACAAACCAAAAATTTAAGTTGTCCTTTAAATTTTATCTTAATATTATTTAATTATAAATGATTTCAAAAAAATAATTTTAGCTTTATATTATTATTCGATATTATTTTCTGAGTATTATGGTATTTTTCTCTTATTTTTCTTGGACCAAAATATACTTAAATATAACATTTTCTGTACAACAAAATACGTGCGCCCTAAGCTGTTTTGATGCCCACGCCAAGTTTTTAAAAATCGGACCAGACTGGCCGATTTAATCGGATGAACTATTGACCGGTTAGGGCTCTGGTCCAAATACACCCACTAAATTGTTCAAAGTGAAAAACGGGCTTATTTTGAGAGAATTGGGAAAACCGGCAGTTGAACCGCTGAACCAGTCGACCCAGTGACGGTTCATCGGGTTAATAAAATAAAATAAAATTTTTATTTTTATTTTTGTTTTTATTCTTTCTTTCTTTTCTTTCTTGCTTTCTTATTATATATATATATATATATATATATATATAAGAAAATTTTAATTGAAAACTCTCTTTCAAAAGTCACCTCTTGTAAGGAATCCCATTGAGAGTTTGAAATTATTGTGAAAGTCTCTACCTATTTATAAGAAAAAATTCTTCCAAAAAAGCTCGAGAATTTTATGTGGGATTCAATCAAATTTATTGGAGGGAAACTTAAAATTTTGATATCCCTCCAAAATTTTTTCTCTTCTTTCAATCAAATTATTTGAATTAAAATCATATGAAGAGAATATTGAATATTTTTTTTCTTCTTCCAAAATTAAAATTAATAATATTTTAAAATACATTTTTATATTCTTTAGTAAAAAAAGTATTAGGAGAAATATTTAAGATTTTTTAATTTTTTAATTTATAATTTTATTACTTATATTTTTATTTAAATATAATTTTAATATATTTATGACATCACGATTCGATTTCAATTCAACCCGATAATTAAATCGGTTACCCATCTACTCGATTATTTTTTTAGTTCACCCACTAGTTCAGTTTTTAAAACATTAGCCCACACATCTTGCTTCGCACGCTACTGGCCTATATATATAGCTATCTATCATTAGCGGCACCCTCAGGTTTTCTAAACTCTCTAATTTTTTCTCCGCCTCTAGTTTTTTTATATAAATAAAATTTTAAGTTTAGTTTGAAATATTTAATGGGTCGTAGTGAATGAAAAATAAAAGTTAAAATTAACATAAATGTGAGTTATTTATACCTTAAGTTACTATAATATATTTTCTGTATATTTTCAGTTATCATAATTTATTTTACGTAATTTATATTTTATAAATTATATTAATATTTCGATTACGTTGATGATTTTCTGAATCTTGTTTTCTTAAAATGAAATCCATGGATATATTTGTTTAAAATTTAGAAATTATTTTACAATGATTTCATAAACAATTATGTTTTGTAAGTACCACCATGAGAGTCCCATGTTTTGGGGAACTTAAATAAACCATTGGCTTCTGATTGGTCACCTTGTGGCCCTTTGTTTGTCATAGATTTATTGACCTTTGTTTGTGCGGAGCAAAGTGTTACGCGAAGCTAAGTGTTACACTATTGTGAGAACCACTTTCAGAATCCGTACGAGCCACCTGTTGAATCCGTATCCCTGTATTGTTATGAACTCATTGACCTCTGTTCTGTTCTACACCGTGGTTATAGTTATATATTTTCGTATAATATCATATGATTTCTGAAACGGATTTTTGTTATAATATGAGCAACTTATATACTCTAATAGAAAAGTATTTTATTTTATCTATTTTAAGCCTAAAGCTTATCCATAGTAATTATGCTTCGAGTATAATATTCTAACTCTGCCATGTGCTCATAGCTGTTTACTATTTTTTAGAAATAGCTTTTGGAGAGTCTTAGACGCGGGGCTGCGGAATAGTCACATATAGCACTTTTATAGTATTTATAATTCTATTCTTCATATGTAAATATCGTCATTTTTTGTCAATAAATTTTGTTATAAAAATAGAAACTCCGATAATTATTTTGGTACCCTCACTTAAAAATTATTTCCACTCGCGTTTATTATTTGTTCAACAATTGGCTATAGATAACTTTAGTTACTGGCCATCATGATACTTAACCCTTGGGTACAGGGAGTGGGTCGTGACATAATTCCACAATTATATCATGATTTTAAGGCTACTAATATTAAAAGGGGGGCTTTTTTTGATAAATCCTATTTCAAGAGTTTTATTCCGTTCAATCCATATTCTTTTTTATTATTCCATTAGGTCCTATTTGAGGTAAAAAGACCAAAATACCCTAAATCTCTCATGCCTCTATTAATGTTGATATTTAATGTTAATTGTCATTATATCTTCACTTTAAAAAAATGCATTAACTGCACACCACTATTTAATGTTGATATATATTACACACAAAAAATTAAACATGGTTATTTATTGATGACGTGAATGTGAATGTTTACATCAGATGATGTGAATGTAAATGTTCACATTAGATGACATTGTGATAAAGGCGATGTTAAGGTTCACATCAACATTACATCAAATTATACAACCACAAAGTCTTAACTTGAAATGAATTTTTGTTATTGTGCTGTCAATTACATGATGTGAATATTCATACGAAAACATATGAATGTGAACGTTCACATCACTACATTAAATGAGAGAGAATGTTCACATGTTATGAATGTTCACATCACTACATGTTGTGAATAAGAATGTGTTGTCAATTAAAAATATAATGAACATTATTTTTAATGTGTTGTCAAGTAAAAATAAGAAGGTTCACATGTTATGAATGTTCACATCACTACATTAGATGAGAGAGAATTTTTTGAAAATGTATTGTGAACGTTTACATCAGATGAGAGATAATGCTCACATTATTTTTAATGCGTTGTCAATTCAAAATATATTCACATCAGATGAAAGAGAATGTTCACATTATTTTTAATGTGTTGTCAATTCAAAATATATTCATATTATATAATAATATCAATGTTATTTAATTTGTGTATGCAATTTCCTATCCCTTGATCTTTTCCCTTCTCTCTCCTCCCTCAACATTAAATATCAATATTAAATATAAGAGTATAAGAGTATAACAAAATAATGTAAATAAAGAAAAAAGACTTTGTGGAATAAAACTATAAATACATGGGACTAAGTGGGTTAAAAAATTTCTTCATGGACTTCTTGAGTTAAAACATTTCTAAATGAGATTTATCAATAAAAATCTCATAAAAATAACATTCAACTATTTAATATACAAACCATAATTAGGGTTTCAAAAAAAAAAAAAAAACCACAAGTTAAATACAACTATAAACAAGATTTTATCTAAAATTTTAATTATGAACACAAATCTAAAATTTTAACAATTAAGAAGAATAAAAAAATTGAGAGGATTTTATTACCTAATAGTATGATTGAAATAAAATAATAAAATTATAACTTCTTTAATCTTCTACTCTTTTTCTTCTCCTTACTTAGTTTAGCTAGCTCATAAAATTAATTATTTTCCTTCCTCTTCTCAGAAGAATGTAAACATGTACATAATATATATATATATATATATATATATATATATATATATATATATATATATATATGTGTGTGTGAGAGAGAGTTCATCTTGAATCTCTCTCTCTCTCACATATCATTCTATCAAGTCTCATCAAATTTTCCAATTCCGAGAGATATAATTGAGCCTACTCCCTATAATAACATGCATACATACAAGTGCTGGGTGATTGATCACCCACACTGCCACCGAGTTCTGATTATTTTTTTATTTTTTATTTTTATATTTGTGTGAATTTTTTAAAATTAATTAATTAAAATTTTTAACTAAAATATTTAGTAAGAATAATTATTATATTAAATCTTTATTAAAATAAATTATAAACAATAAATATTAAATACTCACAAAATTATTATTATTAAATTAATTTAAAACTAACTCATACACTAATATGTATTTTAGATAGACTCTGGATAAAATCAATTTATTTATTTATTTTCTTCTATGAATAATTAAATACGGATTCTCACACCAAATCACATGCAACAAATATTAGGATTAAAATCCTAACAATCTCTTCCTTTGGCAATGTCGGGACAAAACTACATAAAACATTCCTACACAAAATTTAAGCAATAAAGAAAGAAATGAATAAACAAAAAAACACAATTTTATCTTTAGAACGAGATTGCTAACTCACATTGTAATGCATGAAATTAGGATTGAAAATCCTAACAATCTCCCCCTTAGCAATTCTGTGATAAAACACAAAATACTCCCCTGCACAAAAATGGTCAGCACACACAACAAAATAAAACACATAAAGCACTTGCACAACTCTCCCCCTCAGCACAAAACCATTTTCATACAAAAACTTTTTCTCTCTCCCTAAACACAAGACCAATTTTTCTCTCCCTTTTTGTCCGGAATTGATAAGGAAAAAAAAAAAAAAAACACAAAACAAAATAATACTGATCACAAGACTCAGAAATTTTTTGCTCAATTCTCAAACATTGAAAAACAAAGTTTTATCAAAACTGAAAATGTTCAACAAGTGTAAAGAGACACTCACTCGAAAACTGTTGGATACCGGTAAACATAAATCCCATACAAAGGTAGTGTGTTATGTGAAATGAGAGAATACAATATCTAACAATGCCATGTAGAGATCAAATTTTGAACATTTTGTACCAAAAATTGAGCCACTCTTTTTGGAAGTCAAACCTCGAGTTTTTCAAAATACATATGATTTCAGAGAGAGCATTAATCAAACTTTCATAACCTTCTTTCCTCTTTATAAATGCTTTTCAAGTTCTTTTTTTTTTTTTTTTTTTTCATTTCAACAAAAATTCAAAGGAGGCTTTCACATTGCTAAGAGCAGAACTGAATCCAATAAATCATGAATTTTATCCTTTGAAAAATGGTAGCTGCAACACACTCTTACATGTAGCCCTTTCCCTCGAGCTTTGCACAAAAGAAATAAAATATTTTTCTTGCTCATCTCTCGTCATCATACTATTAAGAACTTGGCAACTGCATGAGTTAAGGCACAAAAATTAATACATTGTTTAGGATTTCTCACAACTATGGACAAACATTTAATCCTTCCAAAAATGTGTACACAATGAGATCATGTTCATCAATCCTCAAGTATTCAAAGTGAAGTGAGAATGATACAAACCGAACATGTCATGCAAAATAAAACAATGTTTTTTCAAGAGTGAGTCTAGAGACAAAATTCCTTTTTCTCAAAGCAAGCAATCTAGAAGAGCAAAATCTGTTAAGGGAAAGACTTTAGAATACTTAAAAGACTCACAAGAAACACACATAATTTTTTTTTTAAAGAACTCAAAATATATATATATATATATATATATTTACAACAAAAACAAAAAAACCCTTCAAACTAAATCATTTTTCCTCACCTAAGCAACTCTAGTTTTAACATGCAAAGTTCCAATGTGGTATTTAGGAAAGTTAGCACCTTTTTGATTATTTGGAAAAATGGAACCATTAAGCACATAACAATAAGGGCGAAGATGATCAAATTTATCACAAAAATCACACCAAAAAATAGGCTTACCATCCCTTGGATAACTTGTGGCCGGCTTACCCCATTGAACATTCCGTTTGTGCTTATGTTGTGACCGCTTGTGCATGTGTTGTTTCCTTTGAGCTTGTCTAGAAGCACCTCCACCCCTGCCATGGTTAGCCTTATACAAATTCAAGCAATGATGCCTAAAATGACCACTAACCCCACAATGACGACACATAGGTATAAATTTCTTCTTCAAAAAATTTTCATGAGATAAAATAGGAGTTGGAGAAATTTTACCTTTTCCTTTTTCAAGGCCTTTTACCTCTTGGGTGCTTGCATTGTTGGAAAATGATGCTTCTAGCTTGGAGTCTTTTGTGAATTTATAACAGCATCTAAATTCTTTGAACTCGTGTTCCACAACTTGAGTGTGGCATTGGCACCAATTAATTCAAGTTCCCTCTTGTCACACTTGTCTTCAAGCTCCTTTCTTATTTTGGCAAAATTTTCAGCTTCTTCCTTATGGAGATCACAACTCTTTTTAAGCTCATCATGTGCACCAAGAATAAACTCTCTCTCATTTTTTCAAATAGAGACTTCATCAATCAAAATGCTCTTTTCATTGGTGAGAGAGCTTATTTTTGTTTGAGTTTCTAAGAGCTCCTTTTCCGGCTTATCTTTCTCCATCTCACATTTTTTCAAATTTGTTATGAGATTTAGCTTTTGTCTAGACAAGTTGCGGCACTCATTGTACATCTTCACATAAGTTACTTGAAAGTCCTCATCCTCACTTTCGAAGTGTCCTTATTTTTAGAAGCGGGATCATGACTTGCAACCAAGGCATTGTGTGTTGAAGATGTTGTACAAAGGGCAATGATAGGACCCTCACTTGGACCTTCATTTCCTTCCTCATTTTCGGAATTGCTCTCATCATCCCACGTGATTTTGAGAGCTTTCTTTCTATTATTCTTGGAAGGACATTCACTTGAAACATGTCCAAGCCCTTGACATTGATAACATTGTATTTCTTGAAAAATCATTTTCATATTGTCGGATTTGGAAAAATTTTGCTCATCATTACCTCTTTTCCTTGAACTTGAATACTTGAAATCACTATAACAAAAAAGGGTTTTTACGGCATGCAATGCACATCGTATAAACCCTTCTACGACGTACAACACGCGTCATATTATGATCAGTTATGGAAAGTCATTCATTTTCAATGACATGCCTCGTACGCCATTAAAAACTATTTAACGACAGATTTTGTGCATCATTGTTACTTTTTCTATGACATGTTATAGTACGTCGTTAAAAACTATTTAACGGCAGATTTTGTGCATCGTTGTTACTTTTTCTACAACTACTTTTGCATGCTGTTAATTGGTGAGACAAATAACGACGTTGATTGCGCATCGTAAAATATGTAATACAACGACTTATTATACTTGACGTAGAATATGCATTTTTTTTTTTTACAAAAAAAAAAAAAAAAAATCAGCAGGTTCTATTTGACCAATTTTGTACAATCTAACAAATATTACAAACAAGTATCACAAAACATCAATCAACCACCAACATATTGTTTGAAACATTAAAAAGAAATTATATCCATAAATTATAAACATTCAACAATTGTCTATACATTCCAAATATTCAAAAGCTATATCCTTAAGTTCTAAACTGTACAAAAAGTTTAAACCGTCCAAAACTATGCATATCTAACTTTCTAAAAATATCGACAACTATTAAAAGATTATCTAAAACTACCGACAACAGTTCCCATAGCAGTTGCAGCTGTAGCTGTAGCAAATCCACTTGCTCCTATCACAGGGACGAGGGTACCCAATGTATGTGTCACCTAAACCCGTGGCAATAGTTGGAGCAACTAAGCCTGTTGCATTTCTTGTCTACATGACAAAGGAAAATTCACATAAGTACAAAAACTGTCGACTCAGGGACAAAAATATCTCTTGAGGTATTAAGAAATGATCAAGAAATTTTAAAATATCAACAAAAAATTTCCAAAATTAATAAGATAATTCAATGGCCTCATAAAAGTAATGTCATAATGAAAAATTAACAAAAATACAAGATCTCACCAGTCTCAACATATATGCAAATAAAATCCACATAAAGGAAAAACCTTTTTTTTCACACCTCAAATAAAGTTACCTCTTTTGTTGCAATGTTTCTAGAGGGAAATGAATAGGAATCTTCAAACAAACCATTAAGTTTGTATAGAAAAATACAAGTTGCTACTAAATCCAGGCCATAAGAAGCTCAAAGAAAAATTAAATTTAAAAAGAGGAAGAGATGGAATTAATCTACTTCAATGCAGTACCTACTTGGGACTTGCATGATTATGTTAAAGGATCTCTATGTATGAGGTTTAGGTTTGTATAGGTCTTATCCATTACCATTGTAAGTTCCAAAATAAAGAGTCCAAGTCAAATTAGAGTCTATATTATTTACAAGTTTAAAAAGAAACTTTCAATCCATTATAGAAGAAATTTAGGTAAGTTTTAGTAGCTTTAGGTGCTTTTTGGGACAATGTGATATAATTCTACCTGAGTACTTAGTAGCAAATACATAAGATAAGAAACTATAGGAATAATCCATAAGCTAATCTTTTTCTTCTTCTCTAATTTTTCACTAGCATCTAATTCAATCACAAACTATTACTAAAGAATGGGGGCACTTTTATAAAATATGGAATGAAGCTCAAATCAAATTTCAGTGTCTCATTCATTTTAGTTTCAAGTTAACCATCCCATGTGATGATAGTTGTCAGAGAAAACCTTAAATACCCATGTGATGATAGTTGTTAGAGAAAACCTTGAACACTAGCCTTTTTTGTAATCACAATAAATTCATCAACTGTTATTTGCTACCACAGTCCTTAGAATTCTAGCATAAGCAGCAAGGCAAAAGTAAAATACCACGCTCATTTTATAGAAAAATTTCAATCCTTCAATGAAAGAAAAGACACTTTATACAAAATCAATTGTTTGGTTTCATAATTTTTTCCTTTTTATTGGCATGTAGGAAAGGAGGTGAAGATGATGCCTGAACTCCTAGACAACCAAAACCCAAGCAAAGAAACTATCATGCAAGTGTTCTTACATGAAAAAAAGAAAAAAGAAAAAGCATTCAAAAGGCTTGTGCATAAGTTAGCCAAGAATAAATTATATTAACCATTCCACTTAAAAAGTCAAGCCAAACTTGCCTCCTCTAGGTTGTCTGTGAGGTGCTTCTTGACAGTACTCCATATTTATTTTTTCTCCATAGTAGAGAGAATAAAAGTATGCCTGTTATGAAAAGAGATTACAATGTAAATGATATTGGTACTGTTAAGTAACTGCACCTTTGCATTTACAATGTAACAAAGATGCCAAACTTCATGCTAGACAAGTGATGATACTAGTCATGCATGTCAAAAGAAAAAAAATAAACAAGAGAACTCGAAAAATTGAAAATATGCAAATGACTAGAATGAGTATACAAAACTAAAAATCCAGTTGAATTGTATAAATGACAATTCATGGGTACATAGTCTTGTCATAGGCTATAAAGTATTGCATGACATTGCACGAACATAAGAACTCAACTCCTTTAGGTAACTTCGGAGGATTGTCAACCAAATATAATCACAAATAAAAACAAAAACCAGATTAGATGGATACTAACCTTCTATCCATAAAAAAGGTTCCATTGAGCATGAAGACTCCTAAAGAAGTAACATACCTATACATAAAAGTTCGCAAGAATGTCAGAGTTGCTGATCTGGTCTGCCAGTTAGAATCATTAGTTGAAGAGAGAATCATAGATACAGCTTACTAGAGATGGGGTTTCCATAAAATCCTCCACTTTGGCAACTCAAAGGCTGCCTTGGTGAGGGTTGACAGATCTTTGTTTGATGTTTCCTTCAAAGAACCAATAATTTTGTTTAAATACAGCAACAAAACACACAACATAATCAACTTCTCAATGTAAACAGTAAAATAACAAGAAAATAAATTCCCAACAGGTTGTCTCTTCACCAATTTTTCTTTTCTTTATTTTTTTACTTTGACTTTCTGTAAGGGGTGCCTCTCCATCAAATATCTCCAAACAATCAGAATGATGTTCAGAGAAAAATGATTATGCTTGGAGGCATGAAATCTGTTAGGTTTTATTATTGGCAATCCCGTTTGACAAGGATTTCTTTAAGAAATTGGATTTCTTCCAAAACTAGGATTACTTTTAGATTTTCTATAAATAGTTGGTTTTCTCCCAAAACTATTTAATTCCTCCAGATCTTCTTTTTGGTTCTTAAGGTTTATATTTGGGGATATTTTGTTAGTTTTCTTTGATGTTTTAATTGAGTATTCAACTCATGGTTTAAAGAGAGTATGTCAAAGGTTTTGTTTGTTCTACAAAAAAGAGAGTTGTTCTTCGGTGGATTCTGAAGAATTCGAGCCTGAAGCTTTGGTGGATTCCGGGGTGGCTCATCGTAAAGACAATTCTGAGGTGAAGACGGGTTGGAAGAGGCACATAGAGGTTGGTTCAATTAGGCGTGGATTCGCTAGGTAATTGAGAGTATACCTGTGTAATTCCTTTAAATCTTCTTAGTGGATTGTTTTGTGGCTGTTGCCCGTGGTTTTTTTAATCACAGTTAGAGGTGTCCAATTGTGGTTTTTTCCACGTAAAATCGTTGTGTCTCTTTGTCTTGATTGTTTGATTGGGATTGTTATATTCTGCTTAAAATTGATACATAATCACAAATCAACATCTAGGAGATTTCTAGATTTTTCAATTGGTATCAGAGCAGGTCGTTCTATTTTTAAAAAAAAAATTCTTTTAAGAACGAGATCTTGTTTGATTTGTGATAATGGATTCAATTCGTGAGGGAAATTCTATGGTTCGACCACCCCTACTTGACGGATCTAATTATTCTTTTTGGAAAGCTCGGATGAGATCGTTTTTGAAATCTATAGATGAAAAAGTTTGGCAATCTGTCATGAATGGGTGGACTGAACCAACGATTACCATTGATGGAGTAACTTTCCCCAAACCAATTGATAAGTAGGACACAACTGATTACCAAAATAGTAGCTAGAATAGTAAAGCTATCAATTCTCTCTTTTGCGCTGTCACACCTGAAAAGTTAGTCGTATTTGCAATTGTGAAGTCGCAAAAGAGGCTTGGGATATCTTACAAACTATTCATGAGGGCACTCCTTCGGTTAAACGCTCAAAACTTCAAAGGCTCACGTCCAGTTTCGAAAACCTTTCAATGAAAGATAGTGAGACCTTTGATGAGTTTTATGCGAAGTTGAGTGACATTGTAAATTCCAACTTCAATTTAGGTGAAAAAATTCCAGAATCCAAAGTTGTGGGAAAAATTTTGAGATCCTTGCCCGATCGGTTCCAACCAAAAGTTACGGCTATTAAGGAGACTCAAGATGTTGACAACCTCAAGCTGGATCAATTGGTTGGAAATCTCCAAACTTATGAGGCACACAGGAATTTCAAAAAGAAACAAAAAGATATTGCTTTTAGTAGTGCTCATAAAGTTAGAGAGGATTCTGATGAGGATTGTGATATAGATTCCAAGATTACGGCTGCTTTTGTTAAACATTTTAAAAAATCTTTTTTGAAAAAGAATCCTAATCTTTTGAAATCTACTCATACTCATAAATCTAAAGGCAAAGATAAATTCAAAATTAATTCTATATATAGCCAAGAAGGAGAAAGGAAAGATACAAGGGAACTCTGAAAGACTCCAACGCTATGAATGCCAAGGATTTGGCCATTTTGCTCAAGAATGCCCCACTCATTTGAAGAAGAAAAAAGCCCTTGCCATCACTTGGGATGATGAATCTAAATCTGATGAAGATGAAAGTGACAATGAAGATCAAGGCGAAGAGGGACATAAACAATTCCTTGCTTTGATGGCGGCTTCCGAAGCTGAAGGACAAACAAATTCTCCGAAGCGGTCAGTTAAGAATATCACTGATGATGAATCTTCGGAGAGTGATCATGAAGAGCTTGAGCAAGCTTATGAAAAGTTGTATAAGGAGTCTCTTAACTTATTGAAATTGAATGACAAACTCAGAAAGAAACTCAAAACATGTGAAAGTGAGAATATCAAACTTAAGGAGGAGATTTCCGAGGCCAGAATTAAGGCCATCAAGGTAGCTGATGATCGACAAGTTCTTTATGCAAAACTGTTGACTTGTGAGACAGAGAGGAATGAGCTGCTGCAAACCCATGCCATGTATGAAGAAAAGATTGAATCTCTCGAGATGTCACAAGTTGCTTTGGAAGAACTAATGATCAAGAAAGAGGAAGAGCTCAAGTGTGCTATGGCTACCATTGGTCTTTGGAACAAAGGATCAAAGACTTTGGAGGATATCATTGGGTCTCAACAAATGAGTTGTGACAAGAGTGGCATTGGCTTTGGTGGTAAGAAAGAGCAAAAACAGATTGCCATATCTCATGATACAAGAACTCAAGGAAAGGGGGAACAAAAAATTCAACATAAGGATGGACTTCTTAAACTTCCTAGAGTTGGTAAGGTAAAAGAAAACAAGGTACACCCTGTTTTTATTTGTCATCATTGTGGTATGCATGGTCATATTCGCCCTTATTGTTATAAGTTGTATGGGAAAGTGTATTTGCCTAGACTTAGGAATAGGAAGTTGGAAACCATGTCAAGACGGGTTCCTATTGCAGGGGAAAGGAACCACAACGTCAAGACACCACCCAAGAACTGTAATTCTCACAACTTTGTACGTACTAAAGCAGTTTGGGTAAGAAAACTTGACTTGTGTTAATTTGTTTATTTGTTTTAGCTTTTGGATTTTTGTGTGTTGTTTTTAATGAAAAAAAAAAACATGTGTGCTTGTTCTTTTTTTTTTTTGTCTTGCTTTATTTTTGAAAAAAAAAATCTCAAAAAGATTTTCTTAGTATAGTTTTGCAAGCTTGAAATTTTGAGTGGACCTTGGTGTATATTGGATTTGATGAGAATATCCATTACATGTTAATATATGTGTGTTTTCTGTGGTCATTACTCATTTTGGAGTGTGTGTTTTTTGATTAGTATGTCTCATTCTGTACACACTCTTGGATTAGCAAATTTTGGAGTCTTCCGCCTTAGTGATTATTTTTTTTATGGACTTCTGGCATTGTATCTTTTGCTTTTCTAGAGGAATTGACCTATACTAGCATATCTTGGGTGATGTTGAGTCTCTTAACCACCTACCGTCTTTTTGCATCTCCATGGCTTTCCCCTTAATTCTTTGCAGTCTAGCCATGAGGAAAAGGCTACCTCAGAGTCACCAACCAGGCCATCCTTATTATATCCATGCTTCTCTGGTTCGGTTTCCATACTCGTGAGCGTGTCAGCCGCCAATGATTGTGCAAAAGAAAAAGCAAAAGAAAAATAAAGAGAAAAAGACAAAATATGCAAAAGAAAGAAAAAAATGTGCAAAAGAAAGAAAGAAAAAAAAAGGAAAAGATTCATTGATTGAGGGGGAGCCTCCGCCTTTACTCACCAAATACCCCTTGATTCCTAGTGGTTTGACTTTCCTTTGTTGTGCTTAGATTCTCTTGACGGAGGTCCAACTTTCATATCACTACTAGGATTGAATCTAGTGTTTGTCGAACTCCAAGAGTCACACGCACACTTTTCTCATGGGATCTATGCTTTTCACATAATGCATCACTTTCTTTCATGAGGAATTTTCTACAGACTGTGCACATTGTGTTTTCTTGTAATGGTGCTTCTTGGATAGTCTTGTGCGTTTCAAGGTACAAATCAGAAATTCCTTACTTGCTCCACCATATTATTTTTGTTGTTTTTTTCTTCTTGTTCACCGTTTTCAGTGTTTGTGGTTGCTTTTAGTGAGCGGGAGTTTGGTTCATCTTGATTTGGGTTGGTAAGGGAGTTTGGTTTTTCATTGCAAGAGTTGTTTAGCATGAACACTTTGATATGTTTGATAAGGGAGATTGGCTATATGTTTTGCATGTTGCTATGCACTGTTTGCCCTTCTTGTATGTTCCTGGTATTTACATCGTCATATTATTGCTAGTGTGGTTTATGATCTTGCTTTTGTTGTTTGAGAGTTGTTTTTCATAAGTCTTAGTTTTCATCTATTCATGTTTTCCATCTCATGTTTCAAGAAAATCGTGTCATATGTCTATTGCTTTTTTTTATATACTCTTGTGGGACTAATAGTTGTTTTGGAGATTATGGCACTAATAACTGTTTTGCAGATCATGACCTTGAGAAAGAAGTTGGGTTTTGTTGGCTGTAATGGGTTGGGGTGTTTAGGATTTTATTTGTTAGGTGTGTTTTGTCACGGTATTGCCAAAGGGGGAGATTGTTAGGTTTTATTATTGGCAATCCCGTTTGACAAGGATTTCTTTAAGAAATTGGATTTCTTCCAAAACTAGGATTACTTTTGGATTTTCTATAAATAGTTAGTTTTCTCCCAAAACTATTTAATTCCTCCAGATCTTCTTTTTGGTTCTTAAGGTTTATATCTGGGGATATTTTGTTAGTTTTCTTTGATATTTTAATTGAGTATTCAACTCATGGTTTAAAGAGAGTACATCAAAGGTTTTGTTTGTTCTACAAAAAGAGAGTTGTTCTTCGGTGGATTCTGAAGAATTCGAGCCTGAAGCTTTGGTGGATTCCGGGGTGGCTCATCGTAAAGACAATTCCGAGGTGAAGACGGGTTGGAAGGGGCACATAGAGGTTAGTTCAATAAGGCGTGAATTCGCTAGGTAATTGAGAGTATACCTGTGTAATTCCTTTAAATCTTCTTAGTGGATTGTTTTGTGGCTGTTGCCTGTGGTTTTTTTAATCACAGTTGGAGGTGTCCAATTGTGGTTTTTTCCACGTAAAATCGTTGTGTCTCTTTGTCTTGATTGTTTGATTGGGATTGTTATATTCTGCTTAAAATTGATACATAATCACAAATCAACATCTAGGAGATTTCTAGATTTTTCAAAATCAAACCTTACACATTTGAAAAAGACCTCAAAGTCACATTTAACAGATCATTGACACACAGCCCCAAAAAAACTCAAAAGTTTCTAAGATATAACGGGTGGCTCATAACTTATAAGTGCTGATGAAATGTTTTAAACATTGAAAGAAAAAAAAACAAAAAAACTCCATATATAAAAAGTTTTATCTTTGACCAATCAAGCAATATCACTTCCAATTTTTTTTTTTCATTTTTAATACTGATAAATTCAACAAAGATCATTTTCTTTTTCTTTACCCAACTCCCTATGTGGGCCCTATCCAAAAAAAAAAAAAAAAATGCTCCAACAACTTGAGAACCCCACAAGGGAACCACTTGGGCTAAAAGCAAGTGTGTACAATGGTCATCTAGCAACTATACACAGAAGAAAGCTGGTCGGATAGATTCAAAAAAAAAAAAAATGAGATGTACTGGTGAATTTCTGGAACAATTAGGAACCTTAGGCAATAAAGGTTATACTGCACATACCTACAAAGAAATTACAGGATAAAATAGACCCACAATAACATCCATCAGATATGAAGATCTTCCAGACTTCAAAGATGAGATAATGAAATGGAACAACTACACATATTAAGGAAAATGAGAAGATCATCAGAATTCAGTTGAAGATAAGGAAGCCTTGATTAAACAAAATTCTTTAAAAATGTATCGTTTCCATCCACTTCATATCATCTTTAGAATCGCCATTTACTATCCCATTGTCAGGACTTGTATCTGTTGAGATCTCCATTTTGTCAGACTGGCTAGCATTCCGAAAATTCATGACAAGTTCAGATGCACGTTTTGTTAAAAACTGATCCTAACTTCTCTCTTCAATTTTGAAATCGTCACCACCATCGGAATGATGATCATTGAAGGATGTATGAAGTCAAATGTTTGAGAACAACACAAAAAGGGTAACACCAATCGCTTCCCTCACCTATCCAAACAAACTTGCGCATCAAGTTCTGACAATACGACTAATTTCTGGACAGAAATCACCAAAAAATTGAAATTAAATTAACATGGGTAATTCAAGTTCCATGAGAATATGGGTTTAAAAGCTAAAAAGAAACAAAATTTGAGAGAGCAGAGCAAATACCAGGGAGGGGGACGTGAAGCATTGGCCCAAGAAAGAATTTGAGGAGAGAGAAAAAGAAGCGAAGGAGCTCTGAAGAGCAGCCATTGCAGCCATTGTTGCTGTGACTCTCGAAAGATTGCTACTTCTGCAACGACGAAGGACGTTCTCTCTCTAACCCATCTCGCTATGATCTTAAACTCATCAAACCCACCCATAAAATCTTCTTTTTTTTTTTTTTTTTTTTTTTTTTTTTTTTTTTTTTTTTTTTTTTTACAGAGACCTCAAAAACCCTCAAATCAGGTTTTGTATTTGACCCATAATGTGATTGGGGGCTAATCAGTGGCTCTGAAGATCGAAGACTCTCCGAACCCTCAATCTCTCATTTTACACGCATTTTCTTATCAATACCCTTCGGTGATAGTGTTGTTAAGATTTTGGAGAAGTTTGGAGAGGCAGCCAGGGGTGAGAGAAGCCATTATTGTGGTTGAAACAGGGTGGCACTACCACGTCATCGTATGGGGTACTGCATACGGTGTTGCGGCTGCTGAAAGAGAGAGAGAGAAGCGAAAGAGACTAGGGCAGGACTGGGTTGGGAGTGAGAATGAATTAGGGATTTCAGATACACAACTAAGAAGAGAAGAGAAGCATGAGATGACGATAGATACCTTTGATTTTAGATACACAACCAAAGAGAAGAGATGAGATGATCCTGGTAACCCTAGCAATTGATTCGGCCTTTATCATTATCAGAGAGAGAGAGAGAGAGATTGAAACCCTTGTGATGTTCCATTCTGATTAGAGGAAGGCAAAATAGTTATTTTGATAAAAAAAAATTCTAATATATATATATATATATATTTGTGATTGGCGCCCCAAATTTCATTTTGGTGGTTTTTTATTATCATACAATTCACAACATGCATTGTGCTTCGTAAAAGGGCAATACTTTTAATGGCTGGCGTTTGTGCATCATGTATAATTGATGTATTAAGGCACGCCATATGCACGTCGGAGAAAGTTTTATTATTTATGGTTTGCATTGCAAGCCGTAAAAAAGTCATCGTTATTACCATTCACGGCCTACGCTATAGACACACCGTGGTTGGAAAAGTATTTACAACGTGCAAAAAAGGCAAGTCGTAAAAGTGAGAAACTACGGCGTTCATTTATTGTATGTCGTTAATGTGGTGTCATAAAAAGTCAGTTTTGTTGTAGTGAATTAGGCTTTTTCTTGTTTAAAAAAATTCTAAAATTGCTTTTGAAATAAAGCCATCATTTGTGATTCAAAATCATCACCATCCTTGGGAGAATTAACAAACTTATGAGAGCTTTTAAAAGCAAGAGTATCTTTTTGTTTATTTTTCAAAAAAAAATTAGCCTCATAAGTTTGTAAGTTTCCAACCAACTGATCCAGCTTTAAATTATCAATATCTTTAGCTTTTTCGATAGTTGTAACTTTTGATTGGAAATGATTGGGTAATGATCTCAAAATTTTAGCCACAACCTTAGGCTCGGGAATTTTCTCTCCTGATGCAAAACAGGAATTAACAATGTCACTAAGCTTGGCATAAAATTCATCAAAGGTCTTATCATCTCTCATAAAAAGCATTTCAAAATTAGATGTGAACCTTTGAAGTTTGCTACGTTTAACAGTGTTAGTGCCCTCGTGAACAGTTTCAAGTATATCCCATGCTTCTTTGGCAATTTCACACGTACTAATCCAATGAAACTCTTCTTATATAACCAAAAATAACATTAATAGTCTTGCTATTCCAGTTTGCATTAGTAAAATCATTCATATTCAAATAATCTCCCGGTTTTGGAATACTTTCTCCTTCTATGGTGATCATGGGTTCTTTCCAACCTTTGACAATAGATTGCTAAACTCTTTCATCAATAGATTTTAAATATGCTCTCATTCGAGCTTTCCAAAAACTATAGTTGGTTCCATTGAGCAAAGGAGGTTCATATGAAATATTATTTCCTTGGATCGAATCCATAATTAATAAACACGAAAAGATCACGTTCCTATAGTTTTGAAAAACAAAGTACGAGTGACCCGCTCTAATACTAATTGAAAAATCTAGATTTATGCGAAAAACTCTTTTTGAAAATCTAGATGCGTCCCATTTAACGTATCGATATAGGCAATCCAATTAAGAATTTATGCAATCATGATCAATATAGAGAGAGTAAGAGAAAAATAAACAATCACAACACAAGATATTTTTATGAGAAAAAATCATAGTTGGAATCCACCAACTTGTGATAAAAAAACCACGGGCCCTCAGCCAAACGAAGTATTCATTATGCAAGAAAGGTAGTATACAGATATCTTACAAAGGCCAATCCAAGTAACATAAGTCCAGTTACCAGCACATATCTTTGCTCACTCTGCCACGGTTGTTGAATCGCCACGATGCCATTGATTATGGAATCCACCAAGAAGGTTCACTTTTTGAAGAGGTGAATAACTTATACAAAAGGCTTGATGATTATCTTGAAGCTCTTACAGATTATGAATCATCAAGCAACTATGAGATTGTAAACACCCTATTTTTGACCGTCCTTAAGACTTGGACGTCATTGCTTGTGCACTCGATGATTGTGATTGTATGTGCTCGTTTTAGTGCTCGAAGTCCTTAGCGGACTGCCCTGTCTTTGAGCCTTTAAGCCTTATCCATTCTGTTCCTTGTTTTGGACCAAAATCTTAGTGTTTTAAGCCCAAAACCTTAGTGCTTCAAGCCTACAACCCTTGGTGGCCATCTGGCCACCAATTGAGGCTGTCGGCCATCCAAGTGGCCTGTCGGCCATCACTGGTGGCTGACAGACCTTTTTGTAGATATTTTGTTAATTGTTGTTCCAGCTGTTGGCACAAGTGTCTCCATCTCCCTACACATGTATGGAGAGATTTATCTCAGCCAAATGCATGTTTTTCTATATATAAGGGGTCTCCTCCCCCATTTTTGAGGGTTAGAAAATTTGGAACAAAAATCTCTCTCTCTCTCTCTCTCTCTCTCTCTCTCTTGCAAATTTGTGCACCTTAGCTTAGATACACTACACTTTTGCCTATACCTCCTTAACCAAAGTTGATCATCTTTGAGCTGAGGTTTCTTGAAACCTTCTTGGAGCTTTTGAAGGTGGTTTTGGCTTGAATTGTTGCCCAAAGTTAATCTTTACTTCAAGAGGTATACTACTTCCCTTTTAAGCTTGCTTTGTATACTTGTTTTTCTATCTCTTTCCACTATTTTTGGGCTGTTTTTGAGCTCTAAAAAAGTCTATTTTTGTGGGTTGAAATTGGTGTTTTAGGCCATTTAAGGTTGGGGGGTATTTTACCTTTCTTTATTCCTTGCTTGTAAGGCTTTTTCACCTTTGTTTCCCACCTTCAAACTATCTTTTTTTGGGCTTTTGAACACTAAATTTCAGAGTATTTTCAGTGATAAAAATCATGTTTTGAAGTCCAAAATTAGAGGGGTTAGCCTCCCTTTCTTATGTCTAGTTTGCTAGCCTGGATAGCTCTATGTGCTAGCTTATTTTTCTAGCCTTTTGTATCTTAATTCCAGCATGTTTTAGGCTATATTTTGGACTGTTTTAAGTCTATTTTGGGTTGATTGTTGCATGTGAGTCTTGTTTTGCATGCTTCTAATGTAATAGTCCTCACAAGCTTAATGTTTTAGGCCTTTAGACACCACTTGTTTGAGTTGATTACATTGTTTTAGTACTTTTGTCACTTCATTTTAGCACTTATAATCTCTACATTCTCTCTCATTTCTTCACTCTTTGTTTGTTTTAAGGGTTGTTTCAACCTTAGGATAGTTTAAGCTTGAGATTGAGGTTCATTGCTTAATGGTTTAATCATCTTTTGGGGGTTCATTACCAATGGCATGACACCTCCCTGTTGCCTTAAACTACCCATTGTTTGACACTTCCTTCTCTTTAGAGGACTTCTCATCATTGGGCTTAATTGGTTAAAGGATGATTGGTAAATTAAAATGAGTAAAGTTGAAACTAAAAGTGAGCAAAGATAAGAATTTGGTTGTGTTTTGATGTGTTCAATCGGATATTAATTGAACACAAGAAAAATTGAGGCATTTCATACTCAAAGTGATGAAATGTGTCAAGTTTCCTAGGTCTCCATTGCCCTTAATCTTGTATGATAGGGTGATAGTCTTGAGTCTTGTTTGTACATTTATTAACTTGCACAAATAGGTCCCTTAGCTATCATGCAATCAAATTGCTTGATTGATGGTTTAAGGACCAAGTGTATCACTCATTTGAGATGTTTTGATGATAAGGAGGGATACACAGTATAAACAAACTATGAGAATACCCTCTCTTTGCCCTGTTTGCTTTCTATTGCAGCAAGAGAAATGGCGTGTCATTAGTGGCCGACCGGCCACTGTTACTGGCGGCAGGCCATCAGTGTTGGACGGCAACCTCTCAATGGTGGCCAGTCGGCCACCACTACTGGACTGCCGGCTACCAATGAATTTTGAGCAGTGTGCTTGTGAAGCATGGCAGAGTTGATCTGGAGAAGGAAAATAGTGCAAGGGTTGTGCAACAGAGGCTTCCGAGGGCAAACAACGGATGTTCTTTGGATGGAAATAGAGCATGCATGAGCCTCCCTCGCTTCCTGGGAATAGTTAATTAGCTTAATTAGCATTTAGCCATTTATTTTTGTAATTAATTAGTTGTAGCTAATTAGTTTGTTTTGTACCTATTTACTTAGTTTTGATTAATTAAACTAGTTTGTGTTGTAATATTTAATTAGCTTAACCTAGTTAATTTAATTATTCATTCAAGTTTTGTAATAATTAACTTAGCTTAGCTTAATTAGCCTAGCTTAGTTAAGTAGTGTAGCTTAGCTATTCGGACTCTCCTTCGTGAGAGCATGATGTAATAATATATATGTCTTCCAACTCCATGTCTTTCTCCCTTTTACTTAACCGCTTTCGATGGTTAGTTTAAGAGCATCACATTTTGTTTAGCATATAGCATGTTTGCATCCATTCATTTGTCTTGCATGAACCAAGGCTTGGTGCATCATTTTAACTGTATTGTCGTTTCAATACCTCGTTGAATACGTGTTTAAAATGCATGCATTGAAATTGTTGCAAATAACATGTTAAGTAGCCGAGCCTAGTAAATTGCATATCACATATGTTGCATTAGACATCTTGTATAGTTAAGAATCATGCATATTTGTCTAACTTTGTTTCTTTGGCTTGGAGTACTAGGTGAGTTTTAGTGCTTTAGCATACTTGCATGAGTGTGAGTGACTGCCATGTTTAGCATGCTTGCCATGCGGCTAATTGCTTAAGTGTTAAACTGTTTGAATGCTTGTGGATGAAGGTTTGTTGCTTGAATTGGAATGATTCAATAAATGTATGTTTAAGCCCACTTTGTCAAGTGGCAAATTCAAACCCTTTTTAAAAGCAAACATAAGATTGAGTCATTCCAATTTGAGCAAACTAGTCTATATTTGCTTGTGCGCGCATCACATAGTAAATGATAGCTTAATAAACCGGAACAAGAGCATATAATGTACATAAGAATCATATCATGATTAGTAGAGGCCGAGTTTTGATCGGGCGAGCGGGGGTGCTCAATTCATGACCTTCCCCTCTCTTACCTAAGTTCCCGAGATAAGGCAACTTTGGTGATGACGGATACATGGCCTTTGGCACGAGTCATGGGTTTCCTAAATTTTCTCAAAACAAAATATTTAGGTGGTGACTCTGTATCTGACAAAACAGTCCAATTTTGGCATTTTTTGATTCAAAAATCGATTTTTCAAAAGATTTGCTGGATTTGGACTCTTTGGTGTTTATCAATTTCACATTGCACTTATGAGATTAAATTAAGAACCACAAGAGTCTGAACTATAGGGCTTATTCGAACTTTCGAAAAGGAGCGCGAAAAAGGCAACCTATATAGATACAAATAATCCACACTACAAGTTCTCTCTAAAAAATAATCTCTCTCAAAATATTTTCTCTTTTACAAAAATGAATCTCTCAAAATCTCTCTACAAAAATGTATTTCACTCATAAAAATGTTCTCTCACAAGATAGGAAATATTCAGAAGAATTTCGGAGAGAGCACTTAGAAAATTATCCGAGAGATACCAAACATTTTAGCTAAGCTTGCTTTAAATAGGCTTGGGCCAACAGTACCTTGTGGCCATGGTCCTCTGGGTCACGGACGCGACTATGTTTATGAGAGAACGAAACTCCTTCGCGGGATGCAGACAAAACTACTGGGAGTTGTCATTTTTCAAGTTTCAAATAGCGGGTGCGAATATTAAGGTTCCGGGCGCGACCATGCATGATGCTCAGCTATTTTTTAGGACTTTTGTTTTGTTTGCTTTTTCTTTTCTTCAATGATTTCGGCTATGATCACTCATGCTTTTGACAACCATTCCCTTCAAGCAAACAACTTGCTTTTGGTTAAAAAAGTGTGTCTCCCATAAGCTCAAAATCATCCACCAAATATCAAACAAAGATATTCCACAGGTTGACAAACAGAAGGAGCCAAAAACTTTAATTACAACAAAATCGAGTTTTTACGGTATCACATCAACGACATATAATAAATGCAAACCGTAATTTTTTACTTTTATAACTTTTTTATTTTTTGCATGTCGTAAATAATATCTTATTAACGACATGTTTGTTTGCCATGCCTGTTGATGCTAATATTGATGACTTATTTACAACATTCTTTGTTCACCGTAAATAATGACACTTTCTATGACATAAAGAAGGCATGCTATTAGTATATCAAATTTACACGGCACATGTGTGCTAGCCATTGAACATATTTTATTTTACACGGCAAGCAATTGCTGCCATGAAATATGTGACCGAAAAAATAAAGCACCAAAATGAAAATTAATCAGCCCCAAACAGAAAATATGAAGCTTTCACCCAAAAATATTAAAAAATTTCCATCTCCTCTTTCTATACACTATGTTTAATTCTACAAATCAATACTTGGAGAGAGAGAGAGAGAGAGCAAGTATATATAAATGTATCTTCAGTTTTGGAAAGGTAGAGAAGAAGAAATGAGAACCCTTATATCATTTCTATCTCTCCTCTCTTCTCTCTTTGAACTTTGAAGACGACGAACGGCGGGAGGCGTGATAGACAGCGACATTGACTGTGGAGAGCGTCGACGTTGACGATCGCCAGGGACCTAGAGACGTCGACAATCGGCAGCTACTCAGTGAGGATTTCATCTAATTGACGTTCATTGATCTCCGACAGCGACAGTATCTAATTTTCTTTTCATTCTTTGATTGATCTCCTATTCTCCTTTTCTCTATATCTGAAACCTTCTCTGAGACTCTATATTTTGTAAATTGTAATCTTCTCTAATTCACCAAAAAAATTAGGGTTTCTTTTGTTTGTAAATTAAGACGGTGTAAAGCATGATTAGATTCACAATCAGAAGAAATTGCCAAAGCAAATACACAAATCACTCACCCAGTAATCCATTAAGTTCCTAATCGGCAGAAGGTAAGTATCAAAGAACTCTCTCTATTTATATTTGTATCCTTTTGTTTTTGTGTTTTTAATGGATTTAAAACTAATATGGGTGAGAGCATTTTGGTATTTTTGATGGGTCTGTTATAGATTTTGATGGGTTTATGATTAATTTTGTTGGGTTTAATTCACATAAGTCCTTTTGAACTCTTAGTTTTTTTTTAGTGGGCTTATGATTTTTTTGTGCTAGTTTTGAATGCTAAGTTCAATCTTTTATATTGGCCATTTTGGTACTCTATTTTTTATAAAACGATCTCTGTTCAAACTACTAGCAATTTGTGTGATGATTTTTTCAAATTTTTTTTAATTAACAATCTCATAACTCGAAACTGAGTACATGGTTTGTGGTAAAGAAAAGGGTATGTGAAAATTATTTTTGTATTTTGCTAATTTTGTTATGTCTATAGGTTGAAATAATGGAAATTGAATCATTTTAGGTTGCACTTGCAGACTTTGAATCAGGCTTTGCTAAGTAGTCAACAGATGTTCCTTCTTATAGAGAACGATAAAAAAGGTAGAGTCAGCAACTATATTGAGCTCATGATATATATACCAATGTTTCAAAATGCAGCGTTACGTAACAGTTGCTACAGTAGGCACCATGCGTTATGTCATGACCTGAACCCGCCCCTAAAAGTTTGGGTCATAACTGACCAGTAATCACTTGATTACCTTCGGACTTAAACAAACATACAAATAATTATAATAATGGGGCCATAAGCAGAAGCATACAACAAATGAGGAAGTCCATTGAGCTGTGCCAATATGGGAAAATTATAAAGCTTATACTATAACACATTCACACATTTACATGCCCATACAAAAAAAATATGAGTACCATAGGAAACTTTGCACAAACTTCATTAACATAATCCAAGACCAAAATAGCAAAAACAAAATAAAGTCAGAGCATAATGGGAGTCAAAGGCAAAACTCCATCTCGGAGGCATGACTTGATAGTGTAGCTCGACTTTTCGTATTCCCTTTCAAAAGACGAATAAGCCCTATAGTATCGGACTTCTACGGTTGTGAATCTGATTCCACAAGTGCAATGTGAAATAGATAAACACCAAACAGTCCAAATCCAAAAATCTTTTAGAAAATCGATTTTGAATCAAATTGCCAAAAATAGACTGCTTTGCCAGATACAGAGTTGCCACCTAAATATTTTTAGAAAATTTAAGAAACCCATAACTCGTGCCAAAGGCCACGTGTCCGTTATCATCAAGATTGTCTCGGATCGGGAACTTAGGTACAAGAGGGGAAGGTCATGAATTAAGCACCCCCGCTCGCTCAATCAAAGATCGGCCTCTACTAATCATGATATGAATCTTATTTACATTATATGCTCTTTTTCCGATTTATTAGGCTAGCATTACTATGTGATGCGCACACACACAAGTATAGACTAATTTGCGAGAATTAGAACATTTGATTCATGTTTGTTTTGAAATTTGTTTCAAATATGTATCACTTGAAAAGGTGATCACGTATTAACATTACTCAAATTATTCTAATTCAAGCAACTAGCCTCCATCCACAGGCATTCAAACAGTTTATCAATTAAGCAATTAGCCTCATGGCAAACATGCTAGACGTGGCAATAATCACATTCAATGCAATATGCTAAAGTGAGTAAAGGCTCACTGTAGACGTCCCCGAATGTCCCGGGAGGGAAATCCCGTTCTGTTCATTTGGGCTCACTACAGTTCGGGGCTCAAATGTCACGGTCATGTATCTAATCTCGCAGAGTGCAATGCAAGACCGATGAATCATCAAAGAGTCCAAATCCGGCAAATCGTTTTTGAAAACAGATTTGTTTGAAAGAAGTGCCAAACATGGACTGCTTTGTCAGATACAGAGTCGCCACCTAAATATTTTATTTTGGGGAATTTAGGAAATCCTGACTCGTTTGCCTAAGGCCACGCGTCCGTCATCACCAAAGTTTCCTTGGCTCGGGAACTTGGGTACGATTGGGGAAGGTCACTTCGTGAGCACCCCCGCTCGCCCGATCAAAGATCGGCCTCTACTAACCATGATATTAAGTTTTTGAAAACACATGTGCTCTTATTCCGGTTATTAGCCTAGATTTACTACGTGATGCACACAACATACAAGTATAGATTGGATCGCCTAAATTGGAACAAAACACCTCATGTTTGCTTTTGAAACGGTTTGCTACTCGCAAGTAGGCTAAAATGCAAATTTGCCACCTTTAGGTGGGCTTAGAAAATAAGATGATTTGCCACTCTCAAGTGGGCTTAAAACTCACAGTCAATGCATTATTCCAATTCAGATAATCCAACCTTCACCCACAGGCATTCAGGCAGGTATATCACATAAGCAGTTAGCCTCATGGTAAACATGCTATCATGGCAGTCACTCACACGCATGCAAGGATGCTAAAGCATAAACACTTATTGAGTACTCTAAGCCAAAGAAAGAAGCTAATTAGAAATCATGCATGAATCCTAATTATGCTGAAGTGCCTAATGTGACACATGCAAAAATGCAACTGAGATAGGCTCGACTATTCTAAGATGGCATATGAAATGCTACAGATAACATGTATTCAACTCAAAATTGAAATACAATGCAGTTAGCATGATGCGCCGAGCCCGATGCATGCAATACAGATGAATGGATACAAACATGCGAGCATAAGGATGCTAGTTGAAACGTGCCCTAAAACTAACCATCATAAACTGATAAATAAAAGGGAGAAAGACGTGGGGTTGGAAGACATACATTACACACACGCACACTTATTACAACATTGGCCCTCTCTCGAAGGGTCCGAATAAATAATACAGTCCGAATAAATAATTAACTACTCTAGCTAATTAAATATTACAAAACCCTCATTAATTAACAAATTAACTAGGAAAGCGAATAAACTAGCATGCAATACTACAAGTAATGGACTGCCTCAGCTTTGTTCTGAATGATGAAAGATGCATGCATGCTCGAGTTGCCTTGTCGAGAAATTCCTCGCGGTGCCCCGATTTGCCTCTGTTTGCAATTGATCCCGGAACACTGTATAATGCTCTAGAAGGCTGCTGATTTCTGGTTTGCTGCAACAGAGAGCAAGAAAGGGGCATGGCAAAGTATTTTCAACATATGTGTGTACGACTACTCTTCCTATCATTACACAAGCTCTAGGGAATGTAGTCCTCGATCCTCGTGCCACCTATCACGCATTTTGATGCATGATGGCCGAGGAATTGAATTGCACGACTCGATGTGAAACGAATGCACATATAAACACAACAAGGCCTAGACTCCATCATAGGTAATTCCGAGTGTCGGCGACCGAGAATCGAGACACGTTTCGTCACTTGGAGTACGAAACGTCCCTCATTTCTCGTGTTTGGACTAAACCCTACTCCAAACACAATGCAACACACATGGCATGCATGAATGCAACTCTAACATGAAACCTAAATGCAATGTCACTAAATGATGCAAACATGCAAGTAATGATATGCAAACATGCTACTAGCATACACAATGCTATGAAATGGTCAAAGGCATACTTAATGCACATGAGGACTATATGGCATACGCAATGCACACATATGAAGATGAACATACACAAAGGCATAATCAAGGCATACTCAATGCCGGCGATCAAGCATGCGACAATACGGACATGGCATACACAATGCAAGATGGACTTAAACTAAAATGAATGGGCCTCAACCACACCCAAATCAGTGGCCAAATGATGAAAATGAGACAACCGAAATACATGCATACATGCACGGATGCAAAGGACCGATCCTAAGGCACAACATGCAACTCTAACAAAGCATGGAAAATGATGAAATATGGCATAGAATGGCACATGATCCAGCTCTGAAATGGCATAAAAGATGGTCTCGAATCATGCAAATATGTCACACAATGCATGCTAGATGACCCGGATACCGAAACTAGTGAAGTGGATTACACTACAAGTACACAAAGCAATGCACATATGGCAAAACCAACCCCAAACAGACCCTAGGCAGGTCCAAGACAGTGGGTAAATGGCCTAAAATGATGGCTCAGCATGCAAAGAAATGGAGCTCATTCAATGGTCAGTAAATGAGGCATACAAGCCTGACTCTCAAACGCATTTAAAGAGTGGAAAATATAAGAATATGGCATTCATATAAGCTCTGAAATATGATATGCAATGGCCCTAAAACATGAAAACAACTCAATATATGCATGCAATAGACCTCAAAACTCAAAGCTAGGCATGGATATTGAATTACAAGCATGCAAAACAGGCATCATTTGACCATGAGACCCAAAAACAGAGCTAAGGCAGTCCAAAACATGCACAAGATTAGTTTAAGGCATGGCCAAAAAAGTGCTAGAATCAAGGGCCAACATAGCATGCAACACAAGCTAGTAAAGAGGATTTGCACTACAAGTATATGAGGCAATCAAGTGGCCACCAAACCAGAAAAATTTAGAAGTATGACATGCTAAATAAACCCTAAAAACCTACTGAAACATGGTCTACGCATGCAAGAATGATAGGCTCCTTTGATGGGCTATAAAGAGGGTTGTTCTACACATGCATGATGGACACCCACAATGGCAAAACCCCCTCTGGAAAGAGGTTATGAAGGCCCTAAAACTCACTAAAAAGGTCCTGAAATGAGGCTAGGAAGCATACAAGTAAAGGCTCCTTTGAAAGGCCATGAAGAGGGTTATTCTACACATGCAAGAGAGACACTTTATATGGAAAAACTACCTCTGGACAGAGTTCATGCAGGTCATAAAACTCACAAATAATGGCATGAAACATGGCTTGAAAACATGCAAATAGGGGCTCCCTTGTAAGGCCAAGAAAGCTAGTAAACAAGACAAGGGGTGAGATGGTCACCCCTCTCTGATTTGATGCTCAAAAACATATAATAACCACTGAAAATCTATTGGATTTTAGTGGTCAAAAGGGCCAACAAATCTCAACACAAAGGCCCTAAGGCATAGCTCAAAACAAGATGGAATGAAGCATGCAAGGGGGTAGATGACTCCAAACAGAAAAAAGACCTGAAACAAACATGTTAAGAAGCTCAAAATAAGACTTTTTTCAGTTTATGACAAAGCCCAAATATGCTTACAAATGGAGCTAAGATATGAAGCAAAATAACGTCAAAAAGAGAGAAAGAAGTGTTACCCTTGAAGCTCAGCAACTCCAGCAGCTTTGAGACCAAAAACTCAGACCTTAGGTCCTCTCAAGACCTTCCAAGAAGCTTAGGTTGGTGTTGGAGGTGTTAGGCTAAGAGGTGTTGTCATGACCCGAACCCGCCCCTATGGGTTAAGGACACAACCGGCCAATAATCCTGAGATTACCTACGGCCTCAACTAAAACAAACGCAACTCAACAGAGTAAAGGGGCCAAACAGAAGCACAAATTTAAAACTTTGTTCACATAGTCGTGCTTATATGCACATCAAAATAAACCACTTACATATACGTTAATAACCCACATCAAAAATACAATACCAAAAAAAAATTCTTTACAGACATGATCATTCAAACCGAGTCAACCCATAACAGAATATATACAAATGTACACAAAGTCCTTGCCAACAAGACAAACTATAAATACATAACAAAATGGCAAGGATGGGTCTCGTATGTGAGACACAAGGCTGACTCTCCAAAACTCATGTTGTTCCTGGCAGACTTCACTGGGGCTGGGTTTGGACTTCCCTCGGCTCACCTACAAACACATGAATGAGCGTGAGCGATAGGCCAGTGAATAATATCGAATACATAAGTTACATAAGCAATATGAAAAACAATATGCTCCAAACGGCATTGGGCCCAATGCATATTTCTGTTTAACATATACACACTTATACAAAATTCAGATCAAATGACTGTAGTTCCAAACATACTGGCCTTTGGCCCAATCAGATTTCCATTTATGTCAAAACGCCTTTCGGCCCATTCATTTATGTCAGAATGGCCTTCGGCCCATTCATTTTTGTCAAACGGCCTTCGGCCCATTCATTTACGTCAAAACGGCCTTCGGCCCATACATTCGTGTCAAAACGACCTTAGGTCCATTCATTTATGTCAAAACGGCCTTTGGCCCACTCATTCATGTCAAAACGACCTTCGGTCCTTTAATTTTTATCAAAACGACATTCGGTCCATTCATTTCTATCAAAACGACCTTCGGTCCATTCATTTATATCAAAACGACCTTCGGTCGATTCATTTATATTAAAACGACCTTTGGTCCATTCATTTCTATCATGTCAAACTTTTGTCCACAATCCCAATTAGCAACTCATAAAGCTTATAAGGGAAATAACAATTGGACATTGACAAGCTTTCAAATATCAATATTACTCACAGTGATCGGCTTGTGGATTCGCCTTGGAGCTTGACCCTATACATTCCATGAACACAAAAGGGTCATTAACAATTCAACCTGTTCCTTAATTCACATATTCCTCTTTAGGCTTTATTCTTATCTCATTAACTTATTTACAATGCTTAACGCATGCCTAAGAGTGCTTACAAGTGAAAGAGAACGGAAAACAAAACACAGAACGAGCATACAAAATTTCAGAGAACAGGGTCCCCACTCGAGCGTCAACTTCCCCGCTCGAGCTGGCCCTTAAGGCCTGCAAAAGTACTGGTTGCATGAAAAATATGCTCGGGCGTGGAATAGAGCGCTCGAGCGAAAGGCCTGTCTACAAAAACTCCCCGCTCGAGCGTGAGATATCCCGCTCGAGCGGACATCCAACTCTGCAAAAAGTGCTGGGAGCACGATTTCTCCGCTCGAGCGGCCCTTCCCCCCACTCGAGCGGAAGTCAAAATTCTGGAAATTCCAGGTTGTGTTCTTGAGCTCCAAATCAATTTGACAGCTACATTACTTGCATGCAATGGCTCAAATCTCAAATATAATCATACCAACATGGCACCAATGCAAGATTATAACATTATGAAGCTCAATCTCTTGATTTATCTACATGCATGTGATGAATTAGCCACATTCTCAACTTAGACAACACAAATGGTAATCAAAACATGAGTTCCCTTTAACATTTCACATGGATTATACACATTTGTTTTCAAACATGCACAAACATGCAATTTCAAGGTAAGTCTTTACATGCATGCACATATTAAGCTTCAATTCAACAAATCCAACACAATTTCATTTCAATCTCACTCTTGATCACCAAATTAGCTTGAACACAAAAAAATTACAAACTATAATCCAAGAATTACTCACCTAGAAGCTTTGATCTTCTAAGCCCTAGTCAATTCTTGAGCTAACTCTCCAAAACTTCCAAGCTTTAAGCCAAATTAGCACAATTCCTCTCCCTTTCTCTCACTATGGCCGGCCCTCTCTTCCTCCCGATTGTCTAACTCAGATTTGAGTTCATATGAGTTAAAGGGGAGTATAGTGCTATAATACAACAAGCCCCACTAACATAATATTTCACTATAAAATACTTGGGCACTTAATTCATCAATTAAATCAATTTAATCTGACCTGAATCAATTTTCAATTAAATTTCACCGTAAGCTCTAAAAATTATGCCAATCACAATGGCGTAATCAATTTCGGGTTCCGTGGCCGATAAGGCCTTCAATTTAATTTCCAAAGCAGATTATTCAGACAGATATTCCTACGGTGAACAGATAAAACTTCAAAATCACATATATTCACATAATGGCACATAAAATCATGCTAAACACATAATCTTACTCAAATTAAGGACCAATTAACATACTATGGAACAGGGGTATCACAATCTTCCCCCCTTTAGGAAGTTTGGTCCTCCAAACTTAATTTACCTTCGTCGGGAAACAAATGTGGATAGCGTAGACGCATTTCCTCCTCTTTTTCCCATGTAGCATCTGTCCCATAGTGTTCCTTCCATTCCACTTTCACAATTGCGATGGATTTGTTTCTCAATTCTTTCACTTGTCGGTCGACAATTCTTTCCGGCCATTTAGCATATTCCATATTTTCATCAATAGCAACCCGGTGATGATCAATCACATGTAACGGGTCTCGGAGGTAATCCCTCAACATTGACACATGAAACACATTATGGATTTGCTCGAATCCCAGTGGCAAAGCAACTCTATAAGCAATTGGACCGAGTCTCTCCAAAATCTGGAACGACCCAATGTAACGGGGCAACAACTTGCCATTTTTCCCAAATCTGACTTGGCCTTTCATCGGAGAAACACGAATGAACACATGGTCACCAACCTCATACTCGAGAGGTCTTCTCCGAACGTCTACATAATTCTTTTGTCGGTCCTGAGCTGTTTTGAGCCTTTGACGAATAGTCTTGATTTTCTCAGAAGTGTCTTGTACAATTTCTGGCCCAAGCAAAGCGCTATCCCCGACCTCTGTCCAACAGATAGGTTATCTACACCTCTTACCATACAAAGCCTCGTATGGTGCCATACTGATGCTGGAGTGGAAGCTGTTATTATAAGCAAATTCCGCAAGTGGTAAATAATCTTCCCAACTCCCCTGAAAATTCAACGCACACATGCGAAGCATATCTTCCAAAGTATGTATCATTCATTCTGATTGCCCATCTGTCTGTGGGTGGAACGCAGTACTGAACCTTAGTTCTATTCCCATAGCTTCCTGCAAACTTTTCCATAATCTAGATACAAATTTCGGATCTTTATCCGACACAATAGATACCGGAACTCCGTGTAAATGGACAATTTCATCAACATAAATAGTAGCCAATCTATAAGCAGTAAATGTAGCTTTGACAGGCAGAAAGTGTGCAGATTTAGTCAGTCTATCAACTATAACCCAAACAGAATCCATACCTCGAGAAGTCCGAGGTAGGCCAACAACGAAATACATAGTCACATGTTCCCACTTCCATTCAGGAATAGGGAGAGGTTGAAGTAGACCACCTGGTTTCTGATATTCAACCTTAACTTGTTGACACTGTAGGCACTTGGACACATATTCTGTAATCTCTTTCTTCATTTTGGCCACCAATAGGTTTGTTTCAAATCCCGATACAATTTATTGTTACCCGGATGCATAGCAAATATAGACCTGTGGGCTTCATCTAAAACCCTCTTCCTTAGTTCCGGGATATCTGGGACACATATTCGGTTTCGAAATTTCAACATTTCATTCTCAATACTGAATTCTGGTTTCGGGCTTGCCCCGAATTCGTCAATCACTTTCTTGAGGTACTCATTGTCACAACCCGAACCCGCCCCTATGGGTTAAGGCCATAACCGGCCAGTAATCACGAGATTACCTACGGGCTCAAACCAAATAAGACAAGACTCATCAGAGTAAAAGGGGCCAAACAGAAGCAAATTTAAAACTTTGTCCATAGAGCCGTGCTTATATGCACACCATAACATTCCATATGTACATATGTTAATAACTCACAACAAAAAGTGTAATGACATAAGATTCTATACAGACAGGATCATCCAAACTAAGTCAACCTATGAAAACTATATACAGACGCATTCAAAACTTCGCCAACCTGACAAAATGTAAATACATAACAAAAGGGCGAAGATGGGTCTCGTGCGTGAGACACAAGGGTTGACTCTCTCAAAACCTTAGTTGTTCCATATAGACTTCATTGAGGCTGGGTCTAGACTTCTCTTGGCTCACCTACAAACAAATGAATGAGCGTAAGTGAAAGCCTAGTGAATAATATCAAATCAAATACAGAAGTTACATAACAATGTAGAACAACATGTTCTAAACGGCCTTGGGCCCAATTCATATTTCTATTTAACAGATATATAGCTATACGAAATTCAAATCAAGTGATTGTAGTTCCAAACATTCTGGCCTTTGGCCAATTCAGATTTCCATTGATGTCAAAACGGCCTTCGGCCCATTCATTTATGTCAAAACGGCCTTCGGCCATTCATTTACGTCAAAAAGGCCTTCGGCCCATACATTCGTGTCAAAACGGCCTTCGGCCCACTCGTTCATGTCAAAACGACCTTAGGTCCATTCATACATGTCCAAACGACCTTCGGTCCATTCATTTCTATCAAAATGACCTTCGGTCCATTCATTTCTGTCAGAACGACCTTCGGTCCATTCGTTTACGTCAAAACGGCCTTCGGCCCATACATTCGTGTCAAAACGGCCTTCGGCCCACTCATTTATGTCAAAACGACCTTAGGTCCATTTATTTCTATCAAAACGACCTTCGGTCCATTCGTTTACATCAAAACGGCCTTCAGCCCATACATTCGTGTCAAAATGTCAAAACGACCTTAGGTCCATTTATTTCTATCAAAACGACCTTAGGTCCATTTATTCATATCGAAACGACCTTCGGTCCATTCATTCGCTCTTGTCAAACTTTTGTCCACAATCCCAATTAGCAACTCATAAAGCTTATAAGGGAATAAACAGTTGGACATTGCTAAGCTTTCAAATATCGATATTACTCACAGTGATCGGCTTGTGGATTTGCCTTGGAGCTTGACCCTACACATTTCATGAACACAAAAGGGTCACTAACAGTTCAATCCGTTCTTTAATTCACATATTCCTCTTTCGGCTTTATTCTTATCTCGTTAACTTATTTACAATGCTCAATGCATGCCTAAGAGTGCTTACAAGTGAAAGAGAATGGAAAACAAAATATAGAATGCAATTTCAAAAAATAAGGTCCCCGCTCAAGCGTGGACTTCCCCGCTCAAGCGTGGACTTCCCCGCTCGAGCGGACACTTAAGGCCTGCAAAAATACTGGTCACATCAAAATCACACTTGGGCGTTAACTCTGCCGCTCAAGCGGATGGCCTGTCTACATAGCTCCCCGCTCGAGCGGGAACCATGTCTGCAAAAGGTGCTGGGAGCACGATTTTCCCGCTCGAGCGGCACTTAACCCGCTCGAGCAGACATAAAAAATCTGGGTTTTCCAGATTGAGTTCTTGAGCTCCAATTCGATTTTCAACCAACAAATCATGCATGTTATGGCTCAATTCTCAAATATAAGTATACTAATATGATCTAAACCCCAAATCTCAACCCAATGGAGCTCAATTCACAATTAATTCACATGCATGCCCCAATCTCCCATCAAACTCATTCTAACATAACAAATTCATACATTCAAGCTCATATCTTCATAAATTGTACATGCATGTGATGAATTAGCCACATTCTCAACTTAGACAACACAAATGGTGATCAAAACATGAGTTTCAACCAAAACTCTACTTGAATGCATATGTCAAGCTTTAATTCAACAAAACCATCTCAATTTCATTTCAATCTTACTCTTGATCACCCAATTAGCTTGAACACACAAAATTACAAACTATAATCCAAGAATTACTCACCTAGAAGCTTTGATTCTCACAATCTATAACAATTCTTGGATTATCTTCAAGGTTCCCAAGCTTTAAGCTACAATTTGCACAATTCTCTCCTCTCTCCCTCCCTACAACCGACTCTCCTCTAATTTGAGTCCCAAATCAGTCAAATGAAGCAAGAAGGGAGAATAGAGGGTGTAATGCCCTTACCCAACAAAGCCCACTATTGGCATTATAATAATAATAAGGTAATAGGGCACTAATTAATCGTTTTGAATCTAATTATTTTGATCCGAATCAATTTCTAATTAAATTTCACCGTAGGTTCTAAAAATTATGCCAATCACAATGGCGTAATCGATTTCGGGTTTTGTGGCCGATAAGGCCTCCAATTTAATTTCCAAAGCAGATTATTCAAACAGATATTCCTACGGTGAACAGATAGAACTTCGAAATCACATATATTCACAAAATGGCACATAAAATCATATTAAACACATCATCATACTCGTATTAAGGACCAATTAGCATACTACAGAACAGGGGTATTACAGTCTTCCCCCATTTAGGAAGTTTGGTCCCTCAAACTTATTTTACCTTTAGTCGAACACAATTCGGAACACCTTTCATTCAACGGTTCCAATCCTTTTTGATAGCCATTTACTTAGTCTCAAAATCGAGCAACACTCTGTTCTCAATCAGTCAGGGACTTACTTTTTCTTCCATACAAGGCTTGTATGGTGCCATACCGAAACTAGAGTGTGAGCCGTTGTTGTAAGCAAAGTTTGCCAATGATGGATAGATTTTTCCAATTCCCCGAAGATCTAAAATACACATTTGGAGCATTTCTCCCAGAGTCTAAATAGCTCTTTCTGATTATACATCGATTTGTGAATGGAAAGTAGCGCTGAATCCCAATTTAGTTCTCATCGCCTTTTGAAGGCTTGACAGAATTCAAACACATTTCAGGATTTCTATCTAAACAATAGATACTGGGACCCCATACAACAAGTAACCTTATTGATGTAAACAGTGGCTAGTCTACAAGCATCATACGAAAATGTCACAGGAAGGAAATGAGTGAATTTAGTAATTCTTTATACAATAACCCAAATAGGACTTACACCTTGAGTACTTAAGGTAGCCCCACAATGAAATTCATAGTCACATATCCCTAATTCCATTCTGAAATAGAGGGAGGTCGAAGTAGCCCCGTCTATACCTGATGTTTAACTTCGACTTATAGATACCGAAAATATTTAGACACAATTTCAATAATTGCCCTCTTCAAAGTAAGTCACCAACATATTCATTTCAGATGCCAGCCAACTTTATCATAGAAGTTCGGTCCATTCCCTTGTCACAAAAGTTCAATTCATTCTTCAATAATTCCACAATACACAATCCGATTCGGTATTTTCAGTAGCTCATTATAGCTGTTCAAGGTTAATCAAAAGTCTTCAGGAATTTAAAGTGAATTCAGGCACTGATTCCCGAGTCAACAAAGATAACAACGAAGCGATCAACCACACAACATACGTAACTCATATCCCCATAGTACCAATTGTAAAATACAATAACACTGAGGCAATTGACTTCTAATAGAATACACGTGTTCATCATTCATTCAACAGTTTACAATTAACATTCAATTCCCTGTTCCATCGAGTCTTTCCACACTATTTCATAGTTGCCAAAAGCAGAAAGCAATTCATATATTAATCCCTATGATGTCAAAGATAATACCAAAACAGTCAGTCACATGTTAGACCCAATTTACACATCCTCAGAGCCCCAATCACAGAATAGAATGGCACTGAGCAGTTATTCACAAGGCGTACTGGATTCGCACATTTTCAAACAAATCTGGGTTTTTTTTTAAAAAAAAAAAACTTTTCGGATGTTAATAACATCTACATAATTCCAAAGGATGACATTCCAGACTAAACAAAGGAATAATCGTCTCAGAATCAAAGCACACCCGTCCACGACTGTCGGTGGCCGACTCGAGATCGATTAGACAAACCCACCTGTACAAAACCGTCGGTGGCAAAAGAGATTTCTTAACAAAGGTGCTACATAGGCTTAACGTCCCCTAGGACGAAAGGACGTCTCAATAATGTCATCAAAACAAACACAATACCACTTACTATAACCTGATTTCCCGAAATTCGATAGTGCTGAAGCAAACACATGAAACATATTCTGATTAGTTGAGGATAAATATTCAGTACGGTTCATAATCAAATCAATCTGTTGTCATCGGTTTCCATAGCGTCAAACAAGCAAGAATATGACAACACACTAGCATTGTTCCTTAAGACACCCAATCACGGGATTTGTACAATTCTATTCCTTTATAACACTTATGCCCCAATTGTTGAAGGTCGGTTCTCAATGGTGTTCATGGTTAGATCAATCTGTTGATAGCCCACAAAAGGTCTTTCAAACAAGTCAAGCATTCCAAACGAATTCAAGTTTTGGGCCTATCAGTTTTTCTGCCAAGAATAATCTGGCTATTTATTCATGAACAATTCGTGGTCTTCCCTTAACAAAATCAAATCAACCCAAGCAAAGGTCTTATCGGATTAAATCAAACAATTGTTCCATCAAATTATATCCAATGAGGGTTCTATCAGGTCAAATCAGACAAAGGTTCTATCGGACTGAATCACATAAAAGTTTTCTCAAATGGGGTACATTCGGTTTTGTGAGGCTCACTTCGTTTGTTTAGGCACACGACTGATAGTTTCACAACTGTCCTAAATTTATCAGTTCTCATAGTCATATCAGAATTATTCATCACAACTGTTCATATCAAAGCATTTCAAGTCATGTACAATATGGCATTGACTACATAAATTTGGGGGTAGTTGCATAAACATGCAGTTATTCAGATCAGGAAGTATGTAACATAATCAATACAGCAGTTCCCAAACAAGTCTTATATACAAACACATGGTGCACAGTAACACATTAAACAGAGTTCCTCGGTTGTACATAAGATAGGGTTTGTTACACAAAAGTTCCAAATTAGTCACAAAATGTAGGTTTATGAGTTGAGCCCAGTATAGTCACATAATCCAATCAATTTTCTACCCATCAAAATGCATGGTCTCACAATTATAGAGTTTATCATTTAGGGTACTCAACTCCGTCACACAATCACAAAGTCATAATTCTGGTGGTTTAGTCATGGAGGACAGTAGTATAACAAATCGCCCTGAGCATAGGTTTAGATGTACATGCGCATGTGCAAAGTTAATCGATATCCCAATACGTATTTCACAAATTTTCTCAAATAGAGTATATACATTTAAGGGATACGGTCTCGATCTTGTGGGTTTAACCAATCTAAATACACATGCAGCAGATATGAAAGAACATGCCAATCTGAATCAATTAATATCCCAAGTAAAGATGTACACATGTACTAATTCAGAATCAATCAACACATAAGCATTCGTTTATAACAGTACAGATACCTAGGATAACGGTTACAGCATTCTGAGTACTTCCTGGGACGAGTGCAATTACTCTATCTTGATCAACAATTCCTACCATTGGTATGAATCCAACTGAGGCAGAAGATTATTCACATTTGTTTAGTTCGGGGACAGTTCCTTACCATACGGTCCATTTTACCATACCTATATGAAACCCTAAAAATCCGATAACAACTCCTCGGTGTTTCTTACACTTTTGGTGGCAAAGGTTCTTGTCATAGCGACAACTGACATTGTTGTCTCAAAATCTCTGCCATCCCTTATACTATTCTTTCTGGACTATTAAGTCGGGCTGTGAAAGAGTCTGCCAACTCGTATGCCCTCACTTTATCCACGTTCTACACAAATTCTTATTAAGCCTTGCCAAACACTGGGATGCCCAATACAAAATAAACACAGATACGCGTGCGTACATTCGCACATAGGCACATTGTTATATCCTCATTTTATGTATCGTCAAGACACAATTAACGACATACATAACAGATGATTGCTTACTTATCAGATATCGCATGCTGACATTTATCAAGTAATTATATATTCAAATTATGTTCATATTTCACATAGACACCCATTTGCAGAACCGAATGCACATATGCAACTTTTCATGATTTATGTGTTCATGTATGTGCATGATAGCAAAACAAACTTGTGGTACACATTAGCGTAACAGTTCATATTTCATATTCAAATCATGTGTGGTATTTTCTTTAGCGTAACATATCATGTTGGTCAAGCATATCAAGTTCCATGATGGAACCTCTGATATCAGGTAACATATCACATACATAGGCCACGGTATTGTTTTCCCCGGGTGAGGGCCTGTACCACGGTATTGTTTCTCCCGGGCGAGGGCCTGTACCACGGTATTATTTCCCCCGGGCTAGGGCTTCATAACCATAAGCCACAATATTATATCCCCTAGGCGAGGGCCACTGCTATGGATACCACAATTACGTTCAAAGAAAATTTGGACAATCATCAATTCATACAAAACATAGCGTTTCAGAGAACTTGTCATTTCATATCATCAGAAAATAATTAAAGTTAAACATGACTTTACTGACTTATTACTCACCATCTGATTAAACTTGCATTATACTTTATACAAAAGATTCACAAGTATGCATACACCAGAGAGCATACATATTCAAATGGTAATTCACAGATTTATAGCACATAACTGTTCATATCGAAACACTTAAGCATATTCTTGATGCCTTCAGATTCATATTTATCACATGAATGCATCCTAGATCTCATCTAGACGCTTATTGCTCTTTTTGGACAAGTGTGTGAGTTATTAACTCGTGCTCTGATACCACTCTGTCACGACCCGAACCTGCCCCTATGGGTTAAGGCCATAACCGGCCAGTAATCAC
Organism: Camellia sinensis; assembly: GCF_055761805.1. Lineage (NCBI taxonomy): Eukaryota > Viridiplantae > Streptophyta > Magnoliopsida > Ericales > Theaceae > Camellia > Camellia sinensis. The sequence continues at coordinate 176,343,585 of NC_138971.1, read as the reverse complement.
GAGATTATCTACGACCTCAAACCAAATAAGACAAGACTCATAAGAGTAAAAGGGGCTAAACGGAAGCAAATTTAAAACTTTGTCCATAGAGCCGTGCTTATATGCACACCATAACATTCCATATGTACATATGTTAATAACTCACAACAGAACGTGTAATGACATAAGATTCTATACAGACAGGATCATTCAAACTAAGTCAACCCATGAAAACTATATACAGACGTATTCAAAACTTCGCCAACCTGACAAAATGTAAATACATAACAAAAGGGCGTAGACGGGTCTCGTGCATGAGACACAAGGGTTGACTCTCTCAAAACCTTAGTTGTTCCATACAGACTTCACTGAGGGTGGGTCTGGACTTCTCTTGGCTCACCTACAAACACATGAATGAGCGTAAGCGAAAGCCCAGTGAATAATATCAAATCAAATACAGAAGTTACATAACAATGTAGAACAACATGTTCCAAACGGTCTTGGGACCAATTCATATTTATATTTAACAGATATATAACTATACGAAATTCAAATCAAGTGACTGTAGTTCCAAACATTCTGGCCTTTGGCCCATTCAGATTTTCATTCATGTCAAAACGGCCTTCGACTTATTCATTTATGTCAAAACGGCCTTCAGCCCATACATTCCTGTCAAAACGGCCTTCGGCCCACTCATTCATGTCAAAACGACCTTAGGTCCATTCATACATGTCCAAACAACTTTCGGTCCACTCATTTCTATCAAAACGAGCTTCGGTCCATTCATTTCTATCAAAACGACCTTCGGTCCATTCATTTCTATCAAAACGACCTTCGGTCCATTCGTTTACGTCAAAACAGCCTTCGGCCCATACATTCATGTCAAAACGGCCTTCGGCCCACTCATTTATGTCAAAACGACCTTAGGTCCATTTATTTCTATCAAAACGACCTTCGGTCCATTCGTTTACGTCAAAACAGCCTTCGGCCCATACATTCGTGTCAAAACGGCCTTCGGCCCACTCATTTATGTCAAAACGACCTTAGGTCAATTTATTTCTATCAAAACGACTTTAGGTCCATTTATTCATATCGAAACGACCTTCGGTCCATTCATTCGTTCATGTCAGACTTTTGTCCACAATCCCAATTAGCAACTCATAAAGCTTATAAGGGAATAAACAGTTGGACATTGGTAAGCTTTCAAATATCGATATTACTCACAGTGATCGGCATGTGGATTTGCCCTGGAGCTTGACTGTACACATTTCATGAACACAAAAGGGTCACTAACAGTTCAATCCGCTCTTTAATTCACATATTCTTCTTTAGGCTTTATTCTTATCTCTTTAACTCATTTACAATGCTCAATGCATGCCTAAGAGTGCTTACAAGTGAAAGAGAACAGAAAACAGAACACAGAATGCAATTTCAAAATTTCAGAAAATAATGTCCCCGCTCGAGCGTGGACTTCCCCGCTCGAGCAGACACTTAAGGCCTGCAAAAATACTGGTCACATCAAAATCACGCTCGGGTATTAACTCTGCCGCTCAAGCGGATGGCCTGTCTACATAGCTCCCCGCTCGAGCATCAACTTCCCCGCTCGAGCGGGAACCATGTCTGCAAAAAGTGCTCGGAGCACGATTTTCCCGCTCGAGCGGCACTTAACCCGCTCGAGCGGACATAAAAAATCTGGGTTTTCCAGATTGAGTTCTTGAGCTCCAATTCGATTTTCAACCAACAAATCATGCATGTTATGGCTACAAATCAAGCTCATATCTTCATAAATTGTACATGCATGTGATGAATTAGCCATATTCTCAACTTAGACAACACAAATGGTGATCAAAACATGAGTTTCAACCAAAACTCTACTTGAATCATGTATTTCAAGCTTATACATGCTATTTCAACACAATTTCTTACATGCATGCATATGTCAAGCTTTAATTCAACAAAACCATCTCAATTTCATTTCAATCTTACTCTTGATCACCCAATTAGCTTGAACACACAAAATTACAAACTATAATCCAAGAATTACTCACCTAGAAGCTTTGATTCTCACAATCTATAACAATTCTTGGATTATCTTCAAGGTTCCCAAGCTTTAAGCTACAATTTGCACAATTCTCTCCTCTCTCCCTCGTATTAAGGACCAATTAGCATACTCCAGAACAGGGGTATTACACTCATCCTCTTTCTGTTTCCGTTTGATTTCATCAATGATCGCGGGCTCGGCTGTAATAGCGGTTATCAATCCACCCTGTTCGCACATTACCACTTCAATTTCAGACTTCTCAAAATCTTGCAAGATCTCTCTCTATTCAGTAAGCAAACAAGCCATACTCCCCGTTGATTTTCTGCTCAAGGCATCAGCAACTATATTAGCTTTCTCGGGGTGGTACTGAATTTCTAGGTCGTAATCTTTTATCAGTTCCAGCCACCTTCTCTGGCGCATATTCAACTCTTTCTGCGTGAAGAAGTATTTCAGGCTCTTATGATCCACGTAGACTTCACATTTTGCTCCATACAAATAATGCCGCCAGATTTTCAAAACAAAAACGACTGCGGCCAATTCAAGGTCATGTGTTGGGTAGTTCTTCTCGTGTGGCCTCAACTGCCTGGAGGCGTAAGCGATAACTTTTTCGTTCTGCATTAATACACAACCCAAACCCTTATAAGATGCATCACTGAAAATCACAAAATTTTCTGTACCTGACGGTAGTGTCAAAATTGGTGCAGTGGTCAATCTTGTCTTTAATTCATGAAAGGCTGATTCTTTTTCACTATTCCACTCAAATGGTTGTCCTTTACATGTCAATTGGGTAAGAGGTACTGCTAATTTCGAAAAGTCCTTTACAAACCTCCTGTAGTATCCAGCTAAGCCCATAAAACTGCGAACTTCTGTCACATTTGTCGGTGTAGGCCAATTCACAATTGCCTCTATCTTCTGCGGGTCCACTGAAATTCCTTCCTTGTTGATCACATGCCCTAAGAAAACAACCTCATCCAACCAAAACTCACATTTCTTTAATTTAGCAAATAGTTTTCTTTTCCGAAGTATTTGTAAAACAGTCCTCAAGTGATGCTCATGTTCAAGTCTATCTTTAGAGTATATCAAAATATCATCGATGAAGACTACAACAAACTCATCAAGGTAGGTTTTAAAAATTCTATTCATTAAGTCCATAAATGCTGCCGGAGCATTAGTCACTCCAAATGGCATAACAAGAAACTCAAAATGACCGTACCTTGTTCTGAATGCAGTTTTCTCAACATCTTCTGCCTTAACTTTCAACTGATGATACCCGGATCTCAAATCAATCTTAGAAAACACCTGTGATCCCTGTAGTTGGTCAAATAAATCCTCAATATGGGGTAAGGGATATTTGTTCTTTATCGTTACCTTGTTCAATTCTCGGTAATCGATGCACAAGTGCAGAGTACCATATTTCTTTTTCACAAATAACACTGGTGCACCCCAATGCGAAGTGCTGGGTCGAATAAACCCCTTGTCAAGAAGGTCTTGCAACTGTTCCTTCAATTCTTTTATCTCGGCGGTAGCCATCCTGTAGGGAGTTTTAAAAATAGCCTGGGTGCCTGGCACAGTTTCGATGGTAAACTCGATCTCCCTGTCTACCAATTCCCCTGGTAATTCATTCGGAAATACATCCGAAAATTCTCTAACAATAGGAATATTATTCAATTTAACATTCTCAGATTGTTTAGCCAACACATAGCGCAAATAACCCTGGCATCCTTTCTTGATCAGTTTACGTGCTTTCATTGCAGATATCAAATAAGGTGGAGGCATTATCCCATTACCCACAAACACAATCTCTTTCTGTTCTGGTGGGTTAAATACAACCCTTTTTGTCACACAGTCTATGGTGGCACAATATTTGGTCAACCAATCCATGCCCAAAATTACATCGAAATGTCTAAAGTTCAAGGGCAACAAATCTACATATAGGGTAGCATCCTCGATATGCATGACACAAAACCGATATATATAATCACATAACACATATTCCCCCGATGGAGCAGACACACATAACAAATATGGCAATAACTCTAGGGGTCTATTCAGTCTAGATGCAAATGTATATGTCACAAATGAGTGCATTGATCCAGAATCAATTAATACAAAGGCATCCTGATTACATATTGAAATAGTACCTGAGACAACGGCATTGGCATTCCGTGTATCGCCCGGAACAAGTGCAAAAACTCTCCCTCGTCTCACTGTATCCCCAGTAGTAGTAGATTTCAAGATGTTCCCCGGCTTCGGGATCGATGCAGTGGAACTAGCTGTTAGTTTTCCACTGTTCTGATTACATTCTCGGGCTATGTGCCTTTGCTTCCCACATTTGAAACAGGCTCCTGATGCACGGTAACAGACTCCACGGTGCCTTTTGCTACAAATATTGCACATGGGAGCTGTGTCTCGAGAAGAACTCGAAGTATTTGAGGAGCCCGTGTTTTGCTTTTTCAGAAATTTCTTCTTCGAAAAGAAGCCTTGTCTTTTGTTGCCTTTCCATTCTGTTACTGGCTTAGCTTGTCTAGCTATGTTAGCCTCTGATATGATGGCTCTGTTAAGCACCCCAATGTAGGTCTCCAACTTCAGGACATTCATCCTCTCTAGGATGTCACTGCAGAGTCCACCTTCAAAATGTCTTGCCTTCTTATAGTCCGTGTCAATTACATGTGGTGCAAACCTGGCCAATTCAGTGAATTTGGCCTCATACTCAGCTACAGTCATGCTGTCTTGCTTGAGTTCCATGAACTCTGCTATTTTCCTATCCCGGACACACTGCGGGAAGTACTTGTCATAGAATATTTCTAGAAACTTTACCCAGTCAACATCCTTATGATTTTCTCGCATCAACATCCACCATCTTCTTGCTTCGTCTTCTAGCATAAAAGTGGCTAGAAGCACTTTCTGAGTCTCTGAACAGGGGAACACTTCAAATAATTTCTCAATGCCGAGGACCCACGCTTCGGCTTTCAACGAATCTAATCCCCCGTGAAACTGTGGTGGTTTCATTTTCTTGAATTTCTTGGTGAGAGCTATAATCCGGTCATCATTTTGATTATCTGGCAGGTGGTGCCGGAGGTGGAGGTGGCGCGTGTGGTTGCTGCCACTGTTGTTGCCACTCCTATTGCTGTCTCAAAGCCTCTGTCATTTCCTGAATCGGTCTTTCCATTCTGTCCAGTCTGGCAGTAGAAGATTCCTCTATCTCCTCACCTCTAGTTCTCACCATCTGATTAAACTTACATTATATTTCACACAAAAGGTACACAAGTATGCATACACTAAGAAGCACATATTTCCAGATGATTTGCAATGCAAGTAGTTCACAACTTATGACATACAATCGTTCATATCAAAACATTTAGGCATATAATCAATGCTTCCAAATTCATATTTATCACATGAATGCATTCTAGATCTTATCTAGACGCTTATTGCTCTTTTTGGACAAGTGTGTGAGTTATTAACTCGTGCTCTGATACCACTCTATCATGACCCGAACCCGCCCCTATGGGTTAAGGACACAATCGGCCAGGAATCCTAAGATTACCTATGGCCTCAACTAAAACAAACGCAACTCAACAGAGTAAAGGGGCCAAACGGAAGCACAAATTTAAAACTTTGTCCACAGAGCCGTGCTTATATGCACATCAAAATAAACCACTTACATATACGTTAATAACCCACATCAAAAATACAATACCAAAAAAAAATTCTTTACAGACAGGTGTAACAAGCCCGCGGGGGACCTCGCTACAGCTCGGACTCGATTTGTAGTCACGGTTCTAAGTCTGAACCAAAGAGTCCAAATCCGACAAATCGTTTTGAGAAAACAGATTTTTGAAAGAAGTGCCAAACATGGACTGCTTTGCCAGATACAGAGTCGCCACCTAAATATTTTATTTTGGGAAATTTAGGAAACCCTGACTCGGTGCCAAAAGGCCACGTGTCCGTCATCACCAAAGTTGCCTCGGCTCGGGAACTTGGGTACGATTAGGGAAGGTCACTTCGTGAGCACCCCCGCTCGCCCGATCAAAGATCGGCCTCTACTAACCATGATATCTATTTTTGAAAACATTATGTGTTCTTATTCCGGTTATTAGCCTAGGTTACTATGTGATGCGCACAGCATACAAGTATAGACTGGATCGCCTGAATTGGAACAAAAACATTACATGTTCGCTTTTTGAAAATGGTTTGCTACCCGCAGGTAGGCTTGAAACATTTGATGATTTATTCCAATTCAAGTAACCCAACCTTCAACCACAGGCATTTAGGCAGTTATATCACATAAGCAATTAGCCTCATAGTAAGCATGCTATTCATGGCAGTCACTCACACGCATGCAAGGATGCTAAAGCATAAAACTTACCGAGTACTCCAAGCTAAAATAGAAACTCATTAGAAATCTATGCATGAATCCTAAGTATACAGAAATGCCTAATGCAACACATGCAAAAATGCAAACTATAGCAGGCTCGGCTATTCTAAACATGGCATATGGAATGCTACAACTAACATGTATTCAATTTGGAATTGAAATACAAATGCAGTTAGTATGATGCGCCGAGCCCGGTGCATGCAAAACAGATGAATGATGCAAACATGCTGTCATACTGTATGCTAATTGAAATATGCCTTAATCTAACCATCATAAGCAGGTAAATAAAAGGGAAGAAAGACGTGGGGTTGGAAGACATACATCACACTCACCCATACTTATTACAACATTGCCCTCGCGCAGAAGGTCCAAATAAATATACAGTCCCGAATAAAAGAATATTACAGTCCAAATATTACAGTCCGAATAATATACAAATTCCTAATTAATTAATGATTTAACTAAGAAAACTTTAAAACTGGCGTGCAAGCCAGGGACTGCCTTGCTTCTGATGGATGATGTACATTTGGGCTGCCTTGCGCGGAAATCCACCGGGATGCCCTAATTAGCCTCTGTTTAGCAGTTATTCTTGAAAAGCGTGCGAAGCTCCGAAAAGTTGCTGATTCTTCATTTGCTGCAACAAAGAGCAGGAAAGGGGCATAGCAATGTATCTTCACAAATATATGCATGCCTCGATCCTCGTGCCACTAATCACGCATACCGAGGCATGATGGCCGAGGAGTCGAATTGCACAACTCAATATAGAATGAATGCACATGAAAACACCACAAGACCTAACTCCATCATGGATGATCCGGAGTGTCGGTGACTGGGGAATTGAGACACATTCCGTCACTCGGAGTACGAAATGCACCTCGTTTCTCGTGCTCGGGCTAACTCCTATTCTGAACACGATGCAATATGCATGACATGCATGAATGCGACTAAGATACAATCCTAACATACACAATACTATGAAAATGAGATGCCTCGAAATGCGTACACACGGGCACACAAATCGAGAAAATGACAGAATGCGATCTAAGATACAACCTAGTATGCGCTATGCTGTAAAAAAAGAGATGCCTCGAAATGCGTGCACACGGACACGCAAACCGAGGCGATGGTATATGCAATGCAGGTGACATGGAAATATGATATGGGCTTACATTAACATGAGAGAGCCTCAGCCACACTCACATAGGATGCCGGTAGATGAAAATGAAGTGCCTCGAAGTGCGTGCACACGGGCACGTAAACCGAGGCAATGGCATATGCAATGCAATATGGCAAAAATGGCATATAGAATGCAACATGGACTTACACTAACATGAGAGAGCCTCAGCCACACTCACATAAGAGGCCGATGGATGAAAATGAAGTGCCTCGAAATGCGTGCACACGGGCACGCAAAACGAGGCAATGGCATACGCAATGCAATGGCATGGAAATGGAAAGCAATCATTCTAATGGAATTTCAGCACTAAAATATGGGGGAAAACAGTCCCGAAATGAGGCGAAATGACACCAAATGCATGGAATAGTCCCGAAATGCGAATTTAGGCACCCGAAATGGCCTATAGCTATGCCAAACATGCACGATATGGACATGTAATGCAAAGACAGAAGCTAGGAAGTCCAAAAAAAGGCACTTTCACAGTTATAAACATGGCCAAACAGCAAGCATAGGTAGGGTAAAAATGGCATGCAAGAATAGGGGCCAAGAGAGGGGTAATGAAGCAAGTGATATAAGCAAAATCCAAACTGAAAATTTCCTTCTACAACATTTAAGAGGGACCAAAAATATGAATGTTTACAGTATATGGCAAGCCTCAAATCAATATACAAACATGCTAAAAAAACGGCACAAGATTGAGGCTCAAAAGGTGCTATAACATGAAGTATACAAAATAATCACCAAACAGAAAAAAAATGTTAATGAAACATGAAGTATAGGCCAAAATAAGGCTACTTTCAGTTCTGTGAAAAAGCCAAAAACAGAAGCAAGGGGGGGCTGCCAATTTATGCAAAAATGGGGGCCAAATAAGGGATATAACTACAAGTGGCACATGGAGGCATCAAATGGTGAGGGGTCCTTCAACAATGTTGAAGAAGGGCCCAAAATAAGCACATTCACAGATTACATCATGCTCAAAAACAGATTACTCATGGGCCAAAAATAGCATGCAAGATTATGACATATAAGAGGATCAATGAAGCAAGTGCATCATGGTGGGCTCAAACAGGGTTGAGTCCTTAATGAAAAGTGAAAATGAGCTCAAAAGAAGGCCACTTTCAGTTAGGGCCGGAGCTTGAAGCAATAAGCATATAGGGCTTACAAATGGATCAAGAAAAAGGGTCAAAAGAGGAGAAATGTCATTCATCCTTGAAGACCAAAGCTTTTGTTGCTTCTTGGACCAAATTTGTTGCCTTTTAGCTGCTGGAATTCCTCCTCTTTCTGCCGAAATGGAGTGGTGGTGGTAGAGCTTGGTGGTGATGAAGAAAACAAGGTGTAGGACTTAGGGATTTTTAGGAAAATGAGAGAGATGGAGGGAGATTTGTGTCTTGAGGCTTGAAGAACAAATTTTCTAACCCCTAAATGTGATGCCACCAGCTGGTTATATGGACAAGAAGAGGGGAGTAAAGGAGGGGAAAAAGGTGGGGGAAAATAGGCAAGTTTTCCCCCACAAAATGTCCCCCGGATTGGGATATTTTCTGGGGGAAAGGGCTACGCAGCTGTAAAGTGGAAGGAGAGAGGAATATGGCCGGCCACCTATTGGGCTTGGAAGTGGCCGGCCAGCCACCCCCCCTAGCCGGCCAGCTAGGGGTCAAAAGGGTCAACTTGAAATAGTGGCCGGCCACCACATATTGGTGGCCTCCCAGGTCTCCTCTTCACAACCCTGTGGTTCGAATTTGGAAACTCTAAAACAGGAGAGAGAACAAGCCATTTTGAGGAGGGGTTCAAATGGAATTAATGGCCGGCCATAAACTTTTAGGGTCCTCCCATGTGTGTACAACACAAATATGTGGTTCAAAGTTCAAGAAAGTGGCCCAAGGGTGTTCAACATTGGCTCGGAAGGAGGGGTTCAAAAGGTTCAAGAAGCATTAGTGGCCGGCCATGAACTTTTAGGGTCCTCCCATGTGTGTACATCACAAATATGTGGTTTGGGTTTGAAGAAAATGGCTCCAAGGTGTTCAACATTGGCCCGGAAGTGCAAAAAATGGGTGTCGAAGGGCGCCGGAGGAGTAAAGAACTGGTTGTTGAAACAATTGCTGGCCTCCCACCCTTCCATGACCTTCCTAGTGATGAAACAGAGGTACCTGCCAAAAACGAATGAAAACCGATGCAAAACGAATGTTCGGGGGTCAAAACACGCAGTTCGGGGCCCCGGAAACTGCCCGTTAAACACCGAAAGTGGCGTTCGGCCACGAAGTGGGTTTCTCAGACGCCAGTGTCCCTCAAAAGGGAGAAAATAAGAAGTATGCCGAAAATCAGAGCAAACGGAGATGGTTAAGCGGTTCCGAATCGAGGCACATGGCCAACGATCCGAAAACCAGGAACCGGGGCTCCGAAATGGGAAAAATGGCCTACGGCCACAAAATGTAGCCCACGGCCACTGAGAGATGGTCTACAGGACCTCTAGCTCCCCTCAGGAAAAGAAACAAAGAAAACCGAGCCTGGTTCGCAAGCCGAGGCAAAGCACAAAAGAGGGTTCGGAAGTCCGGAGGCAGGGCTCATGGCCGCGACTCTGAGACTTCTGAACGAGCGCGATATGCAACATCACCAAGCGCTCAATCAGTGACATCTGAGTCTTAAGGTCGGTTAAAAATGGGGTGTCTACAGTTGCCCCTCTTTGACAGAACTCGAAAGTCACAAGTGACGGGAGTGAATGTCAAAGCCCAGAGATGACCCATTTTTGACGAGGCCGAAGACTTAGACAAACGGGCAAGATAACAAAGATGTGCCCGCAGGCATGCCCGCAGGCAGGGGGCAAGATGCACAATGACATGCAAGAAGATTTTGAAGATTGGACTTATACGCTACGCGAAGCCGGTTTTGAAAGTTGGACTTATACGCTACGCGAAGCCGATTATCACTCATGATCATGCAAAGAGAGCTGTAATGAAGCAATTATGCGACAGTTTTAAGCAAGTGAATACAAATCTAACTACATTTCATGCAGAAAGGATGTAAGAAAATTATGCAATTCTCACTGCGTCTCACGTGGAGAAGGCTAAAAGCGACTACTGAGAAAACCCGTAGTCTTACACACAACATCTCTCTGCGTATTACACATAGGAGAGGAAGAAGGTAAACCTCTCAGCGTATCACACGCAAAAGAGGAAAGGCAAACTTCTCAGCGTATCACACGCAAGAGAAGAAAGGCAGATTCCTCAGCATATCACATGCAAGAGAAAACCTCTCAGCATATCACATGCAAGAGAGAAAAGGGAGATTTCTCAGCGTATCACACGCAAGAGAGAACCTCTCAGCATATCACATGCAAGAGAGAAAAGATATACTTCTCAGCGTATCACACACAAGAGAAAACCTCTCAGCATATCACATGCAAGGGAGGAAAGATAAATTCCTCAACGTATCACACGTAAGAGAAAAACCTCTCAGCATATCACATGCAAGGGAGGAAAGATAAATTTCTCAACGTATCACACGCAAGAGAAAACCTCTCAGCATATCACATGCAAGGGAGAAAAGAGAAATTTCTCAACGTATCACACGCAAGAGAAAACCTCTCAGCATATCACATGCAAGGGAGGAAAAGGAAATTTCTCAACGTATCACACGCAAGAGAAAACCTCTCAACATATCACATGCAAGGGAGGAAAAGGAAATTTCTCAGCGTATCGCACGCAAGAGAAAACCTCTCAGCATATCACATGCAAGGGAGGAAAAGGAAATTTCTCAACGTATCACACGCAAGAGAAAACCTCTCAGCATATCACATGCAAGGGAGGAAAAGGAAATTTCTCAGCGTATCACACGCAAGAGAAAACCTCTCAGCATATCACATGCAAGGGAGGAAAAGGAAATTTCTCAGCGTATCACACGCAAGAGAAAACCTCTCAGCATATCACATGCAAGGGAGGAAAAGGAAATTTCTCAGCGTATCGCACGCAAGAGAAAACCTCTCAGCATATCACATGCAAGGGAGGAAAAGGAAATTTCTCAGCGTATCACATGCAAGAGAAAACCTCTCAGCATATCACATGCAAGAGAGAAAAGGGATGAATGAACGTCGGAACTCATCCGAAAGTTCGAAACCAAAGATTCCCTAACGCATCGCATGCGAGAGGAGAAAAGACGACAATTGCAAGTGAAAAGGTGCATAACGATGCAGGTGAAGTGTACATAACAATGCAAATAATTAGCATAACAATGCCAGATACAATACTAGATAAATGTGCATAACAATGCAACGAATGATCATAACAATGCTAGATAGATGCGCATAACAATGCAAGGAATGAGCATAACAATGCTAGATAGATGTGCATAACAATGCAACGAATGAGCATAACAATGCTAGATAGATGTGCATAACAATGCAACGAATTAGCATAACAATGCTAGATAGATGTGCATAACAATGCAATGAATGAGCATAACAATGCTAGATAGATGTGCATAACAATGCAACGAATGAGCATAACAATGCTAGATAGATGTGCATAACAATGCAATGAATGAGCATAACAATGCTAGATAGATGTGCATAACAATGCAACGAATAAGCATAACAATGCTAGATAGATGTGCATAACAATGCAACGAATAAGCATAACAATGCTAGATAGATGTGCATAACAATGCAACGAATGAGCATAACAACACCAGTGGAACGCGCGTGACAACACCCGTTTGAAACAAAAATACCGAATAAGGGAATACAAACCTTAAGTAGACCAAATTCCAAACGCAACCTCCGATTTACCTCTCGGAGGGGTCACGATATATTCCAAAAAGGATACACCTCGTGCATGCTGACTGACGATGAGCTACACATCGAAGACATGAGTTGAAAATTCCGCATAAACATTTTGAGCTGAAAAGAGTGGGTTCTCCTTGCACTTTCTTGACTGTACTCTTAAACCGCGGTTACTACCTTTCCTTCCTGGTCATGTTCACAACTTTCCCTATTCTCCAACGGGGTGACAGACTAGGTTGATTCAGTATCCAGAATCGAGGCGCATTCACATGCTATCTCAATCTATAGGGCTGCCATACAGATTTCAAGCCGAGGATAGACCCCTGGGTATTTAAACCAGACTTTAGTCTCGGAAATTCCGAACCTTTGCGTTCTAGGCAATAGCCGTCTGAACTCTAGTTTCCACCGTCGCAGTTGGTCTCCTAGGAACTCATTGCAAACACAGCCAAGATGCATCTGGCAGGGGCTGATTTTCTGAGGGAGCACTTCGATTGACATTCTAGCATTGAAGTAGGCTTGAGTTTGGGAGTAGAGGCACACTCATACTTCGGAGCATTGACAAGGCCTAAAGAGGTACACACAGAATGTAGTCTCGGAACTTACTGAAGTTGAAACAAACTCAGATACCCTACATTTTCCTCTTTTGCTTTTGCTTTGTAGTCCGAAACCATATATAGCTTCAAATAGGTCCTAGTTCTACTGTTCTGACGTGACCTGGGTTGAACCGTGCGGTTTTATGAAAGAACGGATCTTGTTTTGCACAGATGTGAAGAACGACACGGCACTCGGAGCACAAAACGATTTTATTTTGAAATTGATAAATGAGTTCTCGACCAGGTATTGAGCCTACGACTGCACACAGTAAGACAACTCAACAAGGAAATAAAAGGCACGCAACCTAGACACATCGAGTAACACTCGAAACGACTCAAAACAAGAATCGAGATAAAACAAAAAGACACGATACTCAGACGTGCACAGGGAGCCTGTTTCACCGGGTAGTGTTTCCCACCCTTTCTCATTTGTGATTCTCACATCACTCTGGCACTCAATCTCTTGTTTTCTGAAAAAGCCCTTTTCTCACTTTTTTTTTCTCATCGTACATCTCTCTATTCTTCAATCTCTCGTTTTTCATCCCTCCCCTGGGTGGTTGATGGACGAACAGCAAATTGTGGGCTCGCGCCCCTAGCGTTCTGCTAGATTCTCTTTCTTCTGCTCATAGCAGTGAGTTCCTCTCTCAGAGGGGTTGCGCTGCAACAGGATGTGTAGCAAATCAGCAGCTAACATCGATTGATGATGCTCTGTTGGGGAGTTCGGACGTGATCAGATCTGTCCAGATAAGGGAGTGGAATATCTTGTCCCATTCCGATTCGTGCTTCGCACTTGGCTTGATACCTCGTTGCTTGGAGGATGAGAGAGCTTTCAGCCCTTTGTTGTTAACTTCAGTTGTGCCCTATTCTGGCAGGTAGAGTGCCCTTCTTGGCAAGTATGTTGACAATGGGAAAGACAGGAAGCCTGACTCAACTGTGCCCCTAGTTCATCATTTTGACCATTTTTTGTTTTAGTTTTCTCCTAAAAATTTTGACCAAAATGAGAGTTAGATAAACATGCTTGTTCAATTTTCTGATTTAAAATCATGCAAGTTAGGCTGTGAGCACTGAAAATTTTCCTCTTTTGGGTCCAAGAAATGGTCCAGTTTTGAAAATGGGATACTTTTCGAGAAGATTTAGTCAACCCTAGTAAAAATTTTCAAAAACTATTTTTGCGAACGACCATTGCTCAACGATCACGGAACCTACTCTTGAGATGCACAATCTCAGATCCATAGCAATGGAAAATTGCCCCTTGTCTGAAGGACACTGCATGGCAACGGAAAGTTGCCCCTTATTTGAAATGACACTGCGACGTTCTGAATGGCAACGGAAAGTTGCCCCTTGTCTGGATAGCACCGCAGCGCATTGAATGGCAACGGAAAGTTGCCCCTTGTTTGAATGACACCGCGGTGCATTGAATGGCAACGGAAAGTTGCCCCTTGTTTGAATGGCACCACAGCGCATTGAATGGCAACGGAAAGTTGCCCCCTTGTTTGGATGGCACCGCAGCGCATTGTAGGCAGTCCTCTGAGTGACGAACACAACCAAATCCTCAGATACAGAGAAGACAGAGATGACCAGAACCATCGCATGGACACAATCGAATTGTTTTACGGCTGGACTTCAGAATGAAGTTGCCTACGTATCCCAAAGATGGGAATCAAGCCTTACGTAGTTCGGGGTTAAGGTACACTCGGGTATTTAACCTCTCCTTTTTATGCTCTAACTTTTGCCAAGGCGCCCGTTGCGGGTTTTCGACCTTGCGAGCTTTGTTCTTCTTTTTTCAATTTTTGTATCTTTTCATTCTTTTTCATTTCTCTTTTTTGATTTTCTTTTTTCCTTTTTTTTTTTTTGCTCTTTTCTTTGCATCTTTCTTTTTTGTTCTTTTGTTCTTTTCTTGCTCTAACTTTTGCCTGGGCCGCCCTTCCGGGTTTTCGGCCCAACGAGCCTCTCAAAGGGTAAAAGTGTAGCTTTGTCCATGTCAAATGGTTTTGAGATCCTGAAGTCATCTGAATCCAGGAGAATGGCTGCTGTTTTTCTTTGCAAGCTTCTTCTGACGAGGTCCAATCTTCTTGATCTGACTTTGGTGCCTCTTGTTCGAGGGCTGCTTCAAATCCGGCCACACAAGCCTCACATCATAGTTGACCGTTGAACCTTCTGAATTCAAGTTTCAAGGTTTAGAAGCAAAAGGGTTGAGTCTCGAGGCTGAGAGTGATCCTAGGCTGCACAATCTCAGGAGCGATTCCACACAGGTCCTCGCAGGACCGCGCAAAACATTTTGTTTTTGAAAATTTTTAAGAAAGCGACAAATCGCTCGTGCTGAAGATAATGTAGAACCAATCTGGATCAAGCCAGGATCCTTCCCAGTACTTACGCTAACAAGCATGATTTCCTTCATTAAGGGCTTAGCACGCCTCTCTTTCTCTCAATTGATCAAACTTTTACAAATCCCGAGGAATTCCTTCCTCTTTGTTTTCACCGCGGTGTTCAAAAAGTTTTGAAAAACTTAGGTCAATGCAATGATTTTGGGGTGCAGAAGAGTAGGCGAAAAGTACTGTTGTTTCATTCAAACTTTCTGGCACAATTGGCACACGGCCGAGGCAAACACAAGAGCGTGAAAAACCACTGCTGTTTCATTCATAATCTGTTGGCACAACTGGCTCCCTGGCAGAAACAGACTCAAAACAAAACGAAAAGACAAACACAAAACAAAATAGTGATGCCCGAGGCAACACCCCCTGGAATCACCTGACTCCTATACAACAGGACTGACTCGATACAACAAGACAGACCCAAAACAAAAGAGACTGACTCAAAACAAAACGACAGACTCAAAACAAAACGACCAGACTGACTCGATACCCAAGTCAGAATGTAGCATTCGCCAACTGCTCAAAACGGTGCGTGCCATACGCCATATCTGGAGTAAACTGAGCGCCGCCCGCAGGTGGTTCATTCCTCGATCACATCACGTTATCCCCCAAGTTCACTGATCAAGTGCCGATAGACTTCGCAGGACCTGGTGCGGGGATGACCCCGTTGTTGATCAGATCTTGTATTTCGTGGCGGAGACGAAAGCACATGTCAGTGTCATGGCCAGCTCGCTGATGGAAGGCACAGTAGTCGGCTGGGTTGTGCGTGAGAGGGAGGTTCTTTGGTAATGGCTGCGGCTCCAGGGGCTTCAGATGCCCTTTCTTGATCAAAGTTTCTAGAGCCTTTGACAAAGGCATATAAAGTGGGGTGAAAACCTTCTTGGCTTGGGGTGGATATTTGGTTCCTTGTGGGCTACTTCCGGATGCACCGGTGAATGGGGTGGTTGTTTTTGGTGCGGTGGCGGTGACCATGCCCACTTCGGAAGATCTTGCAGCTGCGTCACCGCTGGTGGTCGCATTCGAACTGCGGGTAAACGCCTTCCTGGGCTGCTCCTTCTCCTGGTCAAAGAGGCCCTGCTTCATAGCATCCTCGATCTGCACTCCCATCTCATGCAAATCTGAAAAGGTAGGGAAGGGGATCACAATCATTTTCTGCATTAGCTTGGGCTGGAGATTGCACACAATCATCCGAATTTGGTCCTTATCCGTGGGCCTTAGAGTCATCATTGAGGCTTTGGCTCTCCAGCGGGTCACGAATTCTGAGAAGCTCTCCTTCGGCTCCTGCCTCATCGTCTCAAGATCACGGGTCGTAATCTCGATTTGGGTATTGTATGAATATTGTGCGACGAAGGCCTCGGCCATCTCCTCCCAGCTTTGTTTCACTGAATCCTCCAATTTGGCATACCAGGTGACTGCAATACCCGACAGGGTCCTGCCAAAAAGGGAGAGCTTCTGTAATCTTGTCAAGCCCATCGGGCGCAAAACATCTGAAAACAAGCTCAAGTGGACCATGGGATCTCCTGACCCATCAAAACGGTCGATGTGAGGCATCTTGAACCAGTCCGGCAGAGTTACAGCTGCGTCGGTGTACCCGTTCTCAATGTCCGGGATGGACTTTATCCCCTGGGATTTCTTAAACAGCTTTTCGAGCTTGCTCAACTTCAACGCTGTGGGGTCGACCTCGAACTCGGAGGGAGAGTCCGGTAGATTGGTAGGTGTTTTGGATAGTTGAGGTAAAATTGGAGGCGGAGCCGGCCCGCCTGGAATGTCCGTATCATCCTGGACATTTGGCGTCTCCCCAGGTGCTGGAGCTCCTGCTAGGGGAGGAACTTGTTGTGAAGCGGACGCACCGCTTTGCTGTTGTAGCTTGGTGATGAGCTCGGCCTGCTGAGCCATGATCGCAGCCTGCTGTTTGGCAAATTCCTCCTGACGGGCAGCATCTTGCTGCATGAGTTTCATACTTTCTTGCATCTGGCGCATCATGGCCTCCATCCCCGACGTGTTCTGCTGTTCCATCTGACTGATTGGTATCTATCCCTGCAGTAGAAACTGAGACCTCAGCCTGACTGTTCACTGGTGGGGTGGATAAGGGCCGCTGACCTGGTAACTGCTGAACCGGTGATTTGTGCCCGACTAGCCCTTTTTACCCTGCCTCTGGTAAAGGAACACTGATTACCCTTGAACTGAATCTCTGACCTGACAAAGTCTATCAGCACAAGTTCGATGAACCTCGGGGGATATCGGAGCCTTCTGAAGCTATAGTTCCAAGACTACCTAGCAAAAGAGAAAATAGACAGCATCTCAGCCTGATTCCATCTGAACAGATACGAGCATAGTTGAATGAGTGTGCCCTCTACTGAATTCTGTCCCAAAATTTTGCCCCAAATTTGAGTCTGATACCCACAGGTAAAGCTGACTCCCAAATACTGATAGTAATGCCCGCAGGCCTGATGCCCAAACTCATATACTGATACATGCATTTCTGTAGAGACGCACTCTAAAGCACATAACAGATAAGTAAGAGCCAAAACACCCCTATGTTGGGGTAGGGTTTCCCTGTCCTATTTTGTCAGGAGCTAGGGTTTCACTGCGCACACAACGGTTTCAAACAACCTATAAACGGGTAAGCAACCTGTCCTAGTTTGGAATGGTCACTATGGATCCGAATATGCACTAGGTCGAATGGTCAAAAAGGGTGCCCCGGTAAAACCGGGGTTTGTGTTCCCATACTGGCAGAGCCCAAAACCGGTCAGCCTTATGGTCATGCCTTGACAAGACAAGCCTCCGGCAAACCGTTCAGGAATAGCAGATGGCAAACACGGTGTCCTAGGCGCACCAATGCAAATGCAATGCAAAGAAACACACAAGTGTAGTCAAAAACAGATATCATGAGTTCGAGTCAAGTTCTCTAAATCCCCAGCGGAGTCGCCAGAAACTGTAACAAGCCCGCGGGGGACCTCGCTACAGCTCGGACTCGATTTGTAGTCACGGTTCTAAGTCTGAACCAAAGAGTCCAAATCCGGCAAATCGTTTTGAGAAAACAGATTTTTGAAAGAAGTGCCAAACATGGACTGCTTTGCCAGATACAGAGTCGCCACCTAAATATTTTATTTTGAGAAATTTAGGAAACCCTGACTCGGTGCCAAAAGGCCACGTGTCCGTCATCACCAAAGTTGCCTCGGCTCGGGAACTTGGGTACGATTAGGGAAGGTCACTTCGTGAGCACCCCCGCTCGCCCGATCAAAGATCGGCCTCTACTAACCATGATATCTATTTTTGAAAACATTGTGTGTTCTTATTCCGGTTATTAGCCTAGGTTACTATGTGATGCGCACAGCATACAAGTATAGACTGGATCGCCTGAATTGGAACAAAAACATTTCATGTTCGCTTTTTGAAAATGGTTTGCTACCCGCAGGTAGGCTTGAAACATTTGATGATTTATTCCGATTCAAGTAACCCAACCTTCACCCACAGGCATTTAGGCAGTTATATCACATAAGCAATTAGCCTCATAGTAAGCATGCTATTCATGGCAGTCACTCACACGCATGCAAGGATGCTAAAGCATAAAACTTACCGAGTACTCCAAGCTAAAATAGAAACTCATTAGAAATCTATGCATGAATCCTAAGTATACAGAAATGCCTAATGCAACACATGCAAAAATGCAAACTATAGCAGGCTCGGCTATTCTAAACATGGCATATGGAATGCTACAACTAACATGTATTCAATTTGGAATTGAAATACAAATGCAGTTAGTATGATGCGCCGAGCCCGGTGCATGCAAAACAGATGAATGATGCAAACATGCTGTCATACTGTATGCTAATTGAAATATGCCTTAATCTAACCATCATAAGCAGGTAAATAAAAGGGAAGAAAGACGTGGGGTTGGAAGACATACATCACACTCACCCATACTTATTACAACATTGCCCTCGCGCAGAGGGTCCGAATAAATATACAGTCCCGAATAAAAGAATATTACAGTCCAAATATTACAGTCCGAATAATATACAAATTCCTAATTAATTAATGATTTAACTAAGAAAACTTTAAAACTGGCGTGCAAGCCAGGGACTGCCTTGCTTCTGATGGATGATGTACATTTGGGCTGCCTTGCGCGGAAATCCACCGGGATGCCCCAATTAGCCTCTGTTTAGCAGTTATTCTTGAAAAGCGTGCGAAGCTCCGAAAAGTTGCTGATTCTTCATTTGCTGCAACAGAGAGCAGGAAAGGGGCATAGCAATGTATCTTCACAAATATATGCATGCCTCGATCCTCGTGCCACCAATCACGCATACCGAGGCATGATGGCCGAGGAGTCGAATTGCACAACTCAATATAGAATGAATGCACATGAAAACACCACAAGACCTAACTCCATCATGGATGATCCGGAGTGTCGGTGACTGGGGAATTGAGACACATTCCGTCACTCGGAGTACGAAATGCACCTCGTTTCTCGTGCTCGGGCTAACTCCTATTCTGAACACGATGCAATATGCATGACATGCATGAATGCGACTAAGATACAATCCTAACATACACAATACTATGAAAATGAGATGCCTCGAAATGCGTACACACGGGCACACAAACCGAGAAAATGACAGAATGCGATCTAAGATACAACCTAGTATGCGCTATGCTGTAAAAAAAGAGATGCCTCGAAATGCGTGCACATGGGCACGCAAACCGAGACGATGGTATATGCAATGCAGGTGACATGGAAATATGATATGGGCTTACATTAACATGAGAGAGCCTCAGCCACACTCACATAGGATGCCGGTAGATGAAAATGAAGTGCCTCGAAGTGCATGCACACGGGCACGCAAACCGAGGCAATGGCATATGCAATGCAATATGACAAAAATGGCATATAGAATGCAACATGGACTTACACTAACATGAGAGAGCCTCAGCCACACTCACATAAGAGGCCGATGGATGAAAATGAAGTGCCTCGAAATGCGTGCACACGGGCACGCAAAACGAGGCAATCGCATACGCAATGCAATGGCATGGAAATGGAAAGCAATCATTCTAATGGAATTTCAGCACTAAAATATGGGGGAAAACAGTCCCGAAATGAGGCGAAATGACACCAAATGCATGGAATAGTCCCAAAATGCGAATTTAGGCACCCGAAATGGCCTATAGCTATGCCAAACATGCACGATATGGACATGTAATGCAAAGACAGAAGCTAGGAAGTCCAAAAAAAGGCACTTTCACAGTTATAAACATGGCCAAACAGCAAGCATAGGTAGGGTAAAAATGGCATGCAAGAATAGGGGCCAAGAGAGGGGTAATGAAGCAAGTGATATAAGCAAAATCCAAACTGAAAATTTCCTTCTACAACATTTAAGAGGGACCAAAAATATGAATGTTTACAGTATATGGCAAGCCTCAAATCAATATACAAACATGCTAAAAAAACGGCACAAGATTGAGGCTCAAAAGGTGCTATAACATGAAGTATACAAAATAATCACCAAACAGAAAAAAAATGTTAATGAAACATGAAGTATAGGCCAAAATAAGGCTACTTTCAGTTCTGTGAAAAAGCCAAAAACAGAAGCAAGGGGGGGCTGCCAATTTATGCAAAAATGGGGGCCAAATAAGGGATATAACTACAAGTGGCACATGGAGGCATCAAATGGTGAGGGGTCCTTCAACAATGTTGAAGAAGGGCCCAAAATAAGAACATTCACAGATTACATCATGCTCAAAAACAGATTACTCATGGGCCAAAAATAGCATGCAAGATTATGACATATAAGAGGATCAATGAAGCAAGTGCATCATGGTGGGCTCAAACAGGGTTGAGTCCTTAATGAAAAGTGAAAATGAGCTCAAAAGAAGGCCACTTTCAGTTAGGGCCGGAGCTTGAAGCAATAAGCATATAGGGCTTACAAATGGATCAAGAAAAAGGGTCAAAAGAGGAGAAATGTCATTCATCCTTGAAGACCAAAGCTTTTGTTGCTTCTTGGACCAAATTTGTTGCCTTTTAGCTGCTGGAATTCCTCCTCTTGCTGCCGAAATGGAGTGGTGGTGGTAGAGCTTGGTGGTGATGAAGAAAACAAGGTGTAGGACTTAGGGATTTTTAGGAAAATGAGAGAGATGGAGGGAGATTTGTGTCTTGAGGCTTGAAGAACAAATTTTCTAACCCCTAAATGTGATGCCACCAGCTGGTTATATGGACAAGAAGAGGGGAGTAAAGGAGGGGCAAAAGGTGGGGGAAAATAGGCAAGTTTTCCCCCACAAAATATCCCCCGGATTGGGATATTTTCTGGGGGAAAGGGCTACACAGCTGTAAAGTGGAAGGAGAGAGGAATATGGCCGGCCACCTATTGGGCTTGGAAGTGGCCGGCCGGCCACCCCCCCTAGCCGGCCAGCTAGGGGTCAAAAGGGTCAACTTGAAATAGTGGCCGGCCACCACATATTGGTGGCCTCCCAGGTCTCCTCTTCACAACCCTGTGGTTCGAATTTGGAAACTCTAAAACAGGAGAGAGAACAAGCCATTTTGAGGAGGGGTTCAAATGGAATTAATGGCCGGCCATAAACTTTTAGGATCCTCCCATGTGTGTACAACACAAATATGTGGTTCAAAGTTCAAGAAAGTGGCCCAAGGGTGTTCATCATTGGCTCGGAAGGAGGGGTTCAAAAGGGTCAAGAAGCATTAGTGGCCGGCCATGAACTTTTAGGGTCCTCCCATGTGTGTACATCACAAATATGTGGTTTGAGTTTGAAGAAAATGGCTCCAAGGTGTTCAACATTGGCCCGGAAGTGCGAAAAACGGGTGTCGGAGGGCGCCGGAGGAGTAAAGAACTGGTTGTTGAAACAATTGCTGGCCTCCCACCCTTTCATGACCTTCCTAGTGATAAAACAGAGGTACCTACCAAAAACGAATGAAAGCCGATGCAAAACGAATGTTCGGGGGTCAAAACACGCAATTCGGGGCCCTAGAAACTGCCCGTTAAACACCGAAAGTGGCGTTCGGCCACGAAGTGGGTTTCTCAGACCCCAGTGTCCCTCAAAAGGGAGAAAATAAGAAGTATGCCGAAAATCAGAGCAAACAGAGATGGTTAAGCGGTTCCGAATCGAGGCACATGGTCAACGATCCCGAAAACCAAGAACCGGGGCTCCGAAATGGGAAAAATGGCCTACGGCCACAAAATGTAGCCCACGGCCACTGAGAGATGGTCTACAAGACCTCTCCCTCCCCTCAGGAAAAGAAACAAAGAAAACCGAGCCTGGTTCGCAAGCCGAGGCAAAGCACAAAAGAGGGTTCGGAAGTCCGGAGGCAGGGCTCACGGCCGCGACTCTGAGACTTCTGAACGAGCGCGATATGCAACATCACCAAGCGCTCAATCAGTGACGTCTGAGTCTTAAGGTCGGTCAAAAATGGGGTGTCTACAACAGGATCATTCAAACTAAGTCAACCCGTAACAGCATATATACAAATGTACACAAAGTCCTTGCCAACAAGACAAACTATAAATACATAACAAAATGGCAAGGATGGGTCTAGTACGTGAGATACAAGGCTGACTCTCCAAAACTCATGTTGTTCCTGGCAGACTTCACTGGGGCTGGGTTTGGACTTCCCTCGGCTCACCTACAAACATATGTATGAGCGTGAGCGATAGGCCAGTGAATAATATCGAATACATAAGTTACATAAGCAATATAAAGAACAACATGCTCCGAACGGCCTTGGGCCTAATGCATATTTCTGCTTAACATATACACACTTATACAAAATTCAGATTAAATGACTGTAGTTCCAAACATACTGGCCTTTGGCCCAATCAGATTTCCATTCATGTCAAAATGGCCTTCGGCCCATTCATTTATGTCAGAATGGCTTTCGGCCCATTCATTTTTGTCAAACGGCCTTCGGCCCATTCATTTACGTCAAAACGGCCTTCGGCCCATACATTCGTGTCAAAACGACCTTAGGTCTATTCATTTATGTCAAAACGGCTTTCGGCCCACTCATTCATGTCAAAATGACCTTCAGTCCTTTCATTTCTATCAAAACGACCTTCGGTCCATTCATTTCTATCAAAACGACTTTCGATCCATTCATTTCTATCAAAACGACCTTTCGTCCATTCATTTCTATCATGTCAAACTTTTGTCCACAATCCCAATTAGCAACTCATAAAGCTTATAAGGGAAATAACAATTGGACATTGACAAACTTTCAAATATCGATATTACTCACAGTGATCGGCTTGTGGATTCGCCCTGGAGCTTGACCCTACACATTCCATGAACACAAAAGGGTCATTAACAATTCAACACGTTCCTTAATTCACATATTCCTCTTTAGGCTTTATTCTTATCTCATTAACTCATTCACAATGCTTAACGCATGCCTAAGAGTGCTTACAAGTGAAAGAGAACGGAAAACAAAATACAGAACGAGCATACAAAATTTCAGAGAACAGGGTCCCCGCTCGAGCGTCAACTTCCCCGATCGAGCAGGCCCTTAAGGCCTGCAAAAGTACTGGTTGCATGAAAAATACGCTCGGGCGTGGAATAGAGCGCTCGAGCAGAAGGCCTGTCTACAAAAACTCCCCGCTCGAGCATGAGATATCCCGCTCGAGCGGACATCCAACTCTGCAAAAAGTGCTAGGAGCACGATTTCTCCGCTCGAGCGGCCCTTCCCCCCGCTCGAGCGGAAGTCAAAATTCTGGAAATTCCAGGTTGTGTTCTTGAGCTCGAAATCGATTTTCCAGCTACATTACTAGCATGCAATGGCTCAAATCTCAAATATAATCATACCAACATGGCACCAATGCAAGATTATAACATTATGAAGCTCAATCTCTTGATTTATCTACATGCATGTGATGAATTAGCCACATTCTCAACTTAGACAACACAAATGGTAATCAAAACATGAGTTCCCTTTAACATTTCACATGGATTATACACATTTGTTTTCAAACATGCACAAACATGCAATTTCAAGGTAAGTCTTTACATGCATGCACATATTAAGCTTCAATTCAACAAATCCAACACAATTTCATTTCAATCTCACTCTTGATCACCAAATTAGCTTGAACACAAAAAAATTACAAACTATAATCCAAGAATTACTCACCTAGAAGCTTTGATCTTCTAAGCCCTAGTCAATTCTTGAGCTAACTCTCCAAAACTTCCAAGCTTTAAGCCAAATTAGCACAATTCCTCTCCCTTTCTCTCACTATGGCCGGCCCTCTCTTCCTCCCGATTGTCTAACTCAGATTTGAGTTCATATGAGTTAAAGGGGAGTATAGTGCTATAATACAACAAGCCCCACTAACATAATATTTCACTATAAAATACTTGGGCACTTAATTCATCAATTAAATCAATTTAATCTGACCTGAATCAATTTTCAATTAAATTTCACCGTAAGCTCTAAAAATTATGCCAATCACAATGGCGTAATCAATTTCGGGTTCCGTGGCCGATAAGGCCTTCAATTTAATTTCCAAAGCAGATTATTCAGACAGATATTCCTACGGTGAACAGATAAAACTTCAAAATCACATATATTCACATAATGGCACATAAAATCATGCTAAACACATAATCATACTCAAATTAAGGACCAATTAACATACTACGGAACAGGGGTATCATAGGTGTAGTGGAAATGGACCAAGAACAAAGGTCTTTAGAGCTTGAAATAGAGAGATATAAGGAAAGGTGTATGTATGCCTCAAACCAGGTTCTGAACCCTTGCTAATGAGGGAGAGGGTCTCTCTTATAGCCAAAGAGGTCTAAAGCTTCTCTTGGAAGCTTGGAAGCAAGATTAAACATCCTCCATACACGTGTATGGAGGATGCAGCAAATGCCTCCCAGCTGGCACAGCTGGAAGCAACTCAGGAAGACAAAACTTGAGGGAGTAGGACAACCAGTTCAAGTGGTCAGCCGACCAGGCCAGGTGGTCGGCCAGCCAGGTCAAAAGGTCCAACTCAAAACTAGGTGGTCGGCAGCCCATATTGGTGGTCTCCCAGGTGAATACAACTTAGTGGTGATATGGGAGACAAGTAATTGTGGCCCAAAAGTGAGGGAGACCAGTTTCCCGACAAGAAAACTGGCTGGAGGAGAGAGAAAAATGGTCTCCAAGGGTAATTGGTGGTCTCCACACTGAAACAAAGCCAGTGGTATGGTGGGAGACCATTAAATGTGGCTCAAAAGTGAGGGAGACCAGCTCTCTAACAAGAAAATCAGGCAGTGAAAAGAAAGGTGGTCTCCAAGAAGAAAAGGTGGTCTCCCACCCTTGTACCACCTTCCGAACAATGAAAATAGGGTCCATGCCAAAAATGAACCCACACCGATGCAAAATGAGGGTTCGAGAGTCAAAACGCGCAGCCGAGTACCCCAAAAACTGACTATCAAGCACCGAAAGTGGTGTGTGACCACGAAGGTGGTCTCCCGGGCCACAATGTCCCTCTAGGGAGAGGAAACAAGGTGTGTCCAAAAATCAAAGCAAACGGAGAAAGTTAAGCGGTCCCGAACCGAGGCGCACGACCGACGGCTCAGAAAACTGAAAACTGGTCTCCAAACGGGAACAATGGCTTACGACCACGAAACATAGCCTACGGCCATTGAGAGATGGTCTACGAGACCTCTCCCTCCATTCAGGAAGAGAAAACAGAACCTGGTTCGCAAACCGAGGTGAAGCACAAAAGAGTCCCGAAGTCCGGAGGCAAGGCTCTCAGTCGAGACTCTGTAACCTCAGAACGAGCACAATATGCACCATCACTAAGCGCTCAGTCGATGACATCCGAGTTTTAAGGTCGGTCAAAAATGAAGTGTCTACACTCACCTAGTACTCCAAGCCAAAAGGATAAAAGAGTTAGAAAAATGCATGATCATAACTATGCAGCATGACTAATGCAACACATGCGATATGCAATTTACTAGGCTCAGCTACTTAACATGACATGCGAATCAATTTGATAGCATGCGGTTTAAACATGCATTTCAACGAACTATTTAAACGACAATGCAATGTTAGAATGATGAAACGAGCCTCGGTTCATGCAATACAAGTGGATGCAAACATGAAGTATACTAAATAAAACATGATGTTCTAGTCTAACCATCATAAGCTAGTAAATAAAAGGGAGAAAGACGTGGAGTTGGAAGACATACACATTATTACAACATTGCGGCCTCACACAAGAGGGTCCGAATAAACTAACTAGCTAACTAATTACCTAACTATTACAACAACAAATGAATAATTTAGCTAAACTACTTAACTAATTATTACAAACCGAACGAACTAATTGATTAACTAATCTAGCTAATTAAAATAATTACAACACAAGATGAATTAGTTATTCTAACTAATTAATTGCAAAGCCACTATTTTAATCACAACACTAACATATTTATAACGTAGATCCCAAGGATCGATGGAGGGCGTATGCATGAATGCGGTTTCCACCCTAAAAAGCCACTGTTTCTGCTGTTGAATGCCTCTATTGCACAGTTGGACACTTGCACTGATTTTCACCTCCAGACCAACTTTGTTCTGCTTCAAAAGTATACTGTTGGATTTTGCACTGTTGGTCGGCAGAGGGCCTGCCGTTCACTGATGATGGCCTGCCGGCCATTGAAGGTGGCCTGTCGGCCACTACTGACTTGGCTGTCCTGCTGCAACAGAGAGCAAATAGAGTAGGGATAGGATATTCTCAAGGGTTTGTTTGCACAATTTACCCCTCCTTATCATTTGAACAGTTCAAAGGAGTAGTAAAACTTGATTCACAAACCATCGATCTATGCAATTGCATTGCATGATGGCCTAGGAACCAAAGTGTGCAAGTTCATTGAATGCAACAAAACAAGACTCTCAAAACCACCTCCCTATCATGAAAGATCAAGGGAAGTAGTTGGCAATGAATCTTGAACCATTTCATCACTAATGAGTATGAAATGACTCAAGATTCAAAGGTTCAATTAACGTCCGATCGAACCCAAAACCAAATTATTATCTTGTACCTTTTTTTAGCCTCAATTTTATTACTTCATTTTAGATTACCATCTATTCTTTAGTTAATTGAGTCCAAAGGTGAACTTAAGTCCTCTAATGGAAAGATGGCTCAAACCAATAGTTGCTTTAGGTATGAAAAAGATATCATACTGTTGGTAATGAACCCCCAAAGAGATTAAACCATTAAGCAAAACATCTCAATCTTATACTTAAACAAACAAATAATTTGAAACCACTTTCAAAGCAAAGAAAAAACCAAGAAAGGAGGGAGGTTGTAGAGGTGATTAAAGGTGAGAACAAGTAAGAAACGTACTAAATAAACACTATCAATTCAAATAAGATGGTGTCTAATGCCTAAAACACCAAGCTTATGAGGATAACTACACTATAAGCATGCAAAACAAAGCTTAAATGCAACAAACACTTAAAAAATAGTCCTAAATAAGTCCTAAAACATACTGGAATTAAGACAAAAATAGTTAGAATGATAAGCTAGAACATGGATCATGCTAGGCTAGTAAGCAAAACACAAGGAGGGGAGGCTAACCCCTCTAATTTTGGACTTCAAACCATGATTTTAGCCATTCAAACAACTCTGAAAATCAGTATTTAAAATCTTAAAAAAAGATAGTGTAAAGGTGGGAAACACAAGGGTAAAGGCCTTGAGAGCAAGGTGTAAAGAAGGGTGAACCACCCTTACACCTTTATTGGCCTTAAAACCCAAGTTTCAGCCAAAAAATACAGAGTTTTTAAAGCCCAAAAACAGTGGGAAAATAGTAAGAAAAAGAGTGATTACAACAAGTAAAGAGGCAAAGCTTTATACCTCTTAAAGATGAGATCACTTTCAAGCAATAAAACAAGGCAAACACACCCTCAATAGCTCAAACAAGGCTCAAAGATACCTCAGCTTAAAGATTGAGAGGTTTGGTTAAGAGCATATAGGCAAATGTAAAGAAATTTGCAAGAGAGAGAGAGAGAGAGTTGTACAGAAAGGAAAAATTTTGCTCTAAAATTTTTCTAACCCCATGGCAAGAGGGGAGGTCCTCTATATATAGAGAAACATGAACCTCTCTCAAAAATATCCAACCATACACGTGGGAGCAAATGCAAGCATCTGTGCAAACAGCTGGCACATTTGTCACAAATATCTGCAAAACATATTGGTGGCCGGCAGACCACATCAGTGGCCGGCAACCAGAAGCAATGGCTTTCAGCCGGTAGCAGTGGCCTATAGGCCACCAGAGTTTGCAGGCTTGAAAATCCAAGGTATGGGTCCAAAACAAAGGCAACAGGGGTGTAGGGTTTGAAAGGCTCAAAGCTGTGACATTCTGCTGAGGACTTCGAGCACTTGACAAGAATATACACTCATCATTGGGTGTGCAAGCGATGACATCCAAGTCGTAAGGGCGGTCAAAAATGGGGTGTCCTACAGTTGCCCTTCTTTGACAGAACTCGGAGTCATAAAATGACGTGAGTGAATGTCAAGGCCCGAAGACGGCCCATTTTAACAAGGCTATAAGACTTGGACAAACAATCAAAACAGAAATAAATAGTTGCGCCCGTAGGCTGCCTACGTATCTCTTTGTAAGGAATCAAACCAATGTAGTTCTGGGACAAGATGAAAATAATATGCATAAAGATACTTTGAAGCTGGACTTACGCACATCGCGAAGCCGGCTATTTTGAAAACTCATGCTAATGCAAAATGATGCAATAAGCAATAACAAATGCAATAAGCAAGATAACGAGGTAACAACATATGAATGAGTAGCTTCAAGCTTAAAACCAACACAGGTTCCATGCAAAAAGATATAAAACACACTCTGACCACGCCAAAACACGAGACGAGGAAAGAAAACACCGCTCAGGATCGCGTTTCACGCGTCTTGAGAAATTGAGAAACAAAAACCACTCGGGGTCGTGTTTCACATGTCCCGAGATGAAAACCGATCAAGGTCGCGTTTCACGCGTCCTAAGATAAAAGCAAAACCGCTTAAGGTCGCGTTTCACGCGTCTTGAGATAGAAGCAAAACTGCTCAAGCTCGCGCTTCACGCGTCCCAAGATACAAGAGAAACTGTTCGGGAACCACTCAGGCTTGTGTTTCATGTGTCCCAAGATAAAACACGCCCAAGGCCACGCTTCACGTGTCCTGAGAAACAAGAAAAATCGCTCAGGCTCACGCTTCATGTGTCCCGAGATAAAACGCGCCCAGGGTTGTGTTTCAGGCATCCTGAGATAAAAGAAAAATCGCTCAGGCTTGCTATTCACGCGCCCCGACAGAAAACGTGCCCAGGGCTGCACTTCACGCGCTTGAGATAAAAGAAAAATTGCTCGGGCTTGTGCTTCACGCGTCCTATGATAAAACACACCCAGGGTCGCGCTTCACAGGTCCTGAGATACAAGAGAAACGGCTCTAGGTGACGCTTCACGTGCCCTGAAATCAAACCCGTTCAAGGTTGCGCTTCACACGTCTTAAGATACAAGAGAAACCGCTCGGGGTCACGTTTCACGCATCCCAACATAAAACAGAGAGGTGTGTGATAGATATACAAAATGAACATGTGCAATAAAAGCACAAAGTGAACGTGTGCAATAGAGTGACTAGGGGTATATACGGTCTGGATTGGTTTGGTTCTAAGAAAATCCATGAACCGAACCGATCCTAACGGTTTTGTGATTTTGAAAACCTGACCAGACCATTACACTAGTAAAATCAGACTGGAACCAAACCGAAATAATGGTTCAATTTTGGTTTAGTTCATGGTTCCAAAAATTTCTATTTACAAGAATAAATTGTTAATATTAGTAAAATAATTACTCAAACTAATTACATTTAACTCATGATAAAAACTAATAATATTAAGGCATTACTCAACATTACATATTTATATCATCCTAATATCATTAAAATTACAAAAAACCAATTAATAAAAATAAAACTTGATATATTATATATATTTTTTTAAATTCGGTTCGGTTTGGTTTGAACTGTGATTTTTTCATAAAATCTATTAATCGAACCGTTTTTACGATTCTTATATTTCTTAAACTGAAACCGAACCGATTCTTAATAGAACCGAACCAAACCGTATGGTTTGGTCTGGTTCGGTCCGAATTACCGGTTTGAACAGATTTTTGAACAGCCCTAAGAGTGACAACGCATATTCCATACAAGATGGACAACTGACGTATGATGTTAAGAAGGCATGTTCTATTGCAAGAAACAAAAGCATATTCTATGCAAAATAAGAGCATATTCTATGCAAAATTGACAGCATGTTCTATGCACAAATCATAAATGATGTAAGACATGCGTGTAGCATGCATATATGTGAAATGCACATTCTATGCAATGGAAGAGAACAAAGACATAGCGTATGTTTGGTTTGGCTTTGTAGAGTGATTTTGGGAAAAAAATTTAAAAAAACTTGTTCGATTTGTAATTTTTCCAAAACAATTTCCAAAATCACTTTCTCTCTCTTACACATCAATCAATCACTTTTTCTCTCTCTTCTTTCATTTTTAATCACTTTTTCTCACACACACATCTACTCAATTACAACAAAATATCAAATCATTCCAAACTCCAAAACTCCAAAACTATTTTCAGAATATACAACCAAACAAACCAAAAAAATTTCTAAACTCTCTCTCTAAAATAATTTTTAAAAACTACTCTCTCAAAACCAAACCAAACATACCCATAATGTGACAAAACAAACAAAACGATATTCGGTAGTGCCTTCCGATTTACCTCTCAGAGGAATTACAACATGTTCAAAAGAATACACCTCGTTCATAATAGCAAGTGGGACACGTTCACACACCAAAACGTAGCCGTAAGCTTTCAAAACAGGACCTTCCATACACTAATCAGGAAGCAGAAGCATAGAATAGCACCAGGACCCACCTGAGAGCCACCGGCCACCAGAAAACCCTGCCAGCCACCGATGGCAGATTCGGGGCAGAATTGTCCTTTTGCTTTGGGTCTTTAAGTATACCATCTCAAACTTCATTTCCTCACTTCTCCAAGCTCGAAAATCCTCTCACTCTCTCTTTAAACACTTTCTCTCTAGATCCATGCTTTATACTCGTTTTCCAACGCCCCACGCCAACTTTTTTCGCAAAACCCTCTTAGTCCTCTACATTTTGAACCAATCAAATTTTGGTTTCGTCGCTTTTTCTCGGATTTTCACCACTTTAGGCTTGTTCCCCTCGAGTTTCTCTTGGGTTTAGTGAACTTTCCGGGTTTTGACATTTTCTCCCATTTTCTCTCTCCTAGGGTTGACTTTTTCCAAGTATACCCTATTTTCTTCGTTTTTCTTCACTTTTCACCTATTTTTCACCCATTTTCTAGATGGCAAACGATATTCCTCATGATGGATCCCCTCCCGAGGTTCCATCTATGTTTCCAACTGTTGCCAAGGTAGAGGAGCCAGCAGTTGCTGAGGCTAGCGAGGCGACTCAGGGCATTGAGGCTGACCTTGAGGTGGAGTTTGCGGCCAAGTTTGAGCCAGAGCCGTTACCATTGAGAGTGCGGCCCTTCAATCTGGTGAGATATCATCCTCGCATACACATATTACCGCCTGGAGGCATTAGGCGTTTCTGCGACTTTGCTTGCGGCGTACCAGAGGACCTCCTGCTAAGAGAGCAGGCCTCTCACCTTTTGTCCAGTGTTATTGAGGTATGAACTCTGTTTTCATGCATTCCTACCTTTCTTTTAACTCCATTTCTTGCACCACCTTTTATCTGATTGCACTTTCATCACTGCCTTTCATCTAATTCACACTATTCTTTGCCACAGGGAGACTCATTTGCCTATAGGGGGTACGGAGCGACGACGATGAATGATTGGTATGAGGAGTTCCATGCCGGGGCCTGTGACATTGTCGATGAAGCTGGCTTCGACCTTTTCTGCTCTGGATTGACATGAATCATAGCGAGCCACCCCCTTTAGGAGCGCTAGTGGAGAAATAGTGGGACACCACCAACTCCTTCCACCTCTCTACTACCAAGGAAATGACGATGACTCTCTATAACTTTGCCATGATCACAGGCTTAGGAGTAAGGGGTGATCCGATCCCTTTTGACACAGACAAGAGGAAGTGGAAAGCTGCTTAGATCGACCTATTGGGAGCGCGCCCACCTCTGTATCAGCCAGCCATAGTGAGACACAGTTGGTTCACCAAGCAGTTCCGTGGGAGTGAGCCTGAGACGCTGGAGGAGATGGAGCAGCATGCCTGGGGCTTCCTGACGTTTGTCCTCGGTACCACCTTATTTTCGAATAGGTGGAACACTATGGGTTTATATTTGTTGGGTGCCCTTGTGACCCTTCCCCGAGTACACTTCTACGATTGGGACGGAGCTGGCCTCTCCACCATATACGACTCTATGAGCTCTACCTCCCGCTTAAGAAGAGAGTGGATCGGAGGCTACTGGTGAGCCTGGGAGGTATGCATTTCAGTTCTCTCTTTACACTTTACATTTTCTATTTCACATTTTCTGCTTTATATCTATTAAACACATGCGCTTTCTACTTTGCATTTTCTGTATCTGTTCATACATTATGCTTTCTGCTTTACATTTTCTGTATCTGTTCGTGCTGTGTTGCCCACATATCACTGCACTTTCCTTGCAGCTATGGGTTTATGCATATTTTCTAGCCCTCACTCCAGAGCCTATAGAGGAGCTCCTCCTTGTGGTTCCTTACCCGAGATGGTATGATGGTCAGTGTCAGCACCGGAGTCGCGAGACTTTCGCCTTCTTTCGCCATTACTTTAATACAGTGATCGCCGCTGAGGTAACCTGAAACTCAATCATTTTTGCTTTAACACTGCTCTGATTCACACTTTGGCAACTGACGACAACTAATAATCTATTCATTCTTTGTTTGCAGATCCCGTGGCAGCCTTGGGCCATGATGCTGGCCGAGGTGAGAGACCAGTACGCGGGAGCCTGGGGTATGTTGCGCTTCCGAATTCTGCTAGAGGGCCCAGTCTGCTGAGCTTGGTTCTTGAGCGAGAGATTCATTCGTCAGACTGTGGGCTTGCCTAATCCAGTCGTCTCGATGCCGTCCCCGAAGTCTATGACGACAACGAATAGCCTATCTGTTGACGTAGTCCTACAGTTCATGGTAGGCTTGGATGCTGATTTCTTCAGAGGAAAGGGTGATTACACGACCTTTATTTAGACCCACCTTATGCCTCCTCTGACGGGGGCAGGAGCTCTTGGGGCAGGCGATGCGACTTGGGCGACTAGGGCCCATACCAGAGGGGCTCCCCCTATTGAGCGAGCTATCCATTGGCCAGAGCTTCCCATTGTGCTCAAATGCTGGGGGCCGACTGGGACTGCTTATTAGATTCTGATCAAGTCGGCAGAGGCTGGGCATGAGTTTATCGGAGTTTATCAGAGTTTGAGGTTCGTCCCAGGTATAGACCACACTTTATAATTGCACCCCATATTTCTATTTCAAATATGTTTATTTCAAACATTGGTCATTTAAATGCACTTGCAGACATCTATAAAGTATACGGGGAGCCTCCTCGAGCTGGTGGTTTCTCTGATGGGTATGGTGTAGAGGAAAGAGATGCTGTTTGGTCTCCACGATATCCAGGTAATTTCCTTTAGTTTGCATTTCATGCTATCATATTTCCACTGATACACCAGCATTTCAACCAAAAGCTTTCCCAAACTGCACTGATACATAACATTGATACACTGCATTCACACACTGTACGTATACTATGTCTGATTTCTACATGAAACTTATTCTGCATACTATGCCTGTCTTTGATACACACACTGTAGCTGATATGTTAACAACTATTTTTTTTGTCTCATATTCCATCTACACCGATTGCACTAACGGCAGCAGCACCAGCACCGGCAGCACTTTCTCCAGCAGCAAGGAGAAGAGAGAGGGAGAGACAGGCCCCAACTCGTGGCCGAGATGTGAGTCACGGTCTAGGCAGAGATAGGGACACCTGAGGCCAGAGTAGTCCTTCAGAGCCCATTTTAAGCGATGATGATACTAAGACTAGTGACTCTGAGGAGGCAGTGAGTCGGTATTCTAAGTCATCCGAGAGTAGAAACGATGGTGCTAGCTCGGAGTTCGAGAGTGGAGGCGACGCCAAGAAGGACT
This sequence comes from Camellia sinensis, assembly GCF_055761805.1. NCBI lineage: Eukaryota > Viridiplantae > Streptophyta > Magnoliopsida > Ericales > Theaceae > Camellia > Camellia sinensis. Next base: position 176,309,110 of record NC_138971.1, on the reverse strand, counting down.
TTGAGATAAGAAGCGAAGATGATACCGGCTCTGGTTCAGAGTCTGATTTTGACAGCAGTGCTGATGGAGATAGTGCTCTCGCGTCCCCTCTAAGGAAGATGACGAAGAGGGTCTCCCAAGCTTGAGATGACCAATGCTGATTTTTTGTACTTTTTGCTTAGTTTCTTCTTTGTTTGGTAGCATTAGTACATGTATAGCTTCAGATAGGTTTTATTTTTGCTTTTGAAACTTGTACTCTTCTTTTGTAAAAACCATGATCGGAATAAAACCTACAGTTTTTATGAAAAGTGTTGTTATTTCTGCATCATGAGCACCATATTTGTATGAAATAGACATGGAATCGAATTTTCAAATGAAAACTGAACACTTGTATTGGCATAATGTTCTCAATCGGGTAATGAGCCGACCAACAACCAAAATACAAAATACGACTCGATAAACAAAGCAAAAATAATTCAAATACAAATAAAGAAACTTGTTAAAATCAAAAAGACTCAAAACAAAACCTCAAAACACAAAGATCGAGGCAAAACATAAGCTGCCAACACTGCCCAGCACACAGGTGGACGATAAGCCAGAAATGAGGACTACCGTCCACGAAGAGAAGTTGTCGGCTAGAGGGGGGTTGCCTATTGGCCACCAATGTAAGCAACCTCAGATTGTTGACAACTGGCTTCCACTCAGAACCTTATCTTCTGCAAAAGGTTCAGCTTCGTGATTTCTCTTCTAGAATCTCATTTCAACTACAATTTCTTCTACAAATGGAGCCATTTTTTTCCCGAAAAGCTCGCGGATTGGATAGCTGCTTTAGACAGCACGGAAAAAGGTAAATTTCTGAGATTTCGGTATAAATGCACTTTTTTGTTAAGCTATACTCCACTTTGTTTTCTGTTCCTTCATGCCGCAGCCCGATGTTGGGATCTAATTACGCATGTCTTTCGCTTCGGGGGACAAGAAATATGCCCGACGATTGAAGAATTCCAGGCACTAATGGAATCCCAACGCAATGAGAAAATTATGCCTCAGTCCCGTTTTAGTCACGCCCAAGCTTTGGGAAGGATATGCGAGCTCACTTTACACGAGGCTCGGTCTTTGGCCCACAGCAGAGAGCTAGGCATACCTAGCTTGATTCATCAATTTTCCAATATCGGTGATAGTGGCAACCTTTTTTGGCGGGGTTTTTGGCAACATGCCCTCTACTTACGTATGTTTGCACATTTCCTTCTTGTCCCTAGTTTTGGCGGATCCAGCATTCGTTTGATCGAAGTGGCCCAAGATCTGAAAGAAGAGAAGAGTTGCATTGGTTTGGCCTTGGCCGAGACCTTGATAGACTTAGATACCTTTTATCAGCGAGAGACTACCAGATTCGCGAGGAGCCCACTACTTCTTCAGGTATTGTTTCCGGCCCTTTCTCATATGTGTTTCTTACATCACTCAGCACTCATGCTTCATTTTTCTCTCAAAGCCCTTTTCTTACTTTTCTCTCAACATACATCTTTTTATTCTTTAATCTCTCTTTTTTTTTATCTCTTCCCAGGTGTGGCTTATAGATAAGTTGAAGGTAGTGGACTCTTGCCCTGAGTACTCAGCTCTAGGTTATTTCTTCCACTACTGACTAGTGGATTTTTCCAATGAGGGATAGTGGTGCAACTGGATGTGCAACAGGTCTACAGCTGACATAGCTTGGTATTACCCCTAGCTTAATCTGATCAAGATGAGTTACAGCATGGCTCAACAGACTGGCATACAGTTGATCGGCCTCACGCACTGCGTGTTCTACTTTTTCTTTCGGTTCAGATGTTAGTTTGGGCATGATCAGACCCGCCCAGAGGAGGAGGTAGAGTGCCTGGTTTCATTCCCTGTCCGTGGTTCACTAGGTATCTCACTGCTTGGAGGATGAGAGAGCTTCTGGCCCCAACCCCTAGTTTCAGTTATGCCCTTTTTGGCGAGTGCTTGGCTTGGCTTGAGGATGAAGCACAAACCGGGCCCACTTTGGCTTCAGAAGCTTCCATATGCATGAGTAAAGGATGCAGGAGCACCTAACTCACCGATGCCCCTAGTTTATTGCTTTGACCTTTCTTTTCAAGTTTTTTTCGATGTAATAAAAGCAACTTTGATTTGTATCAGAGACTTGAAGAACTTTATGTTGAAATCAATGGAATTAAAGTTGTGAGCACTAAAATTTTTCCTTTTGGTCTAAATATGGTCTAAGTTGTAAAAAGTAAAATTTCCAACTTTTATCAAAACTTTCCAAAACCATTTTCGAAAAGGATCACCACCTGACACGCACGGAATCAATCCTCAAGGTGTACAACCCCGAATCAAAAGATCACAAATTGCCCCTTGATTTGAACACCACTGCTCTGCTTTATAACTAGCTCTTCTTCCCAGAATGAAGATCACAACCGAACTCTCAAGTAAAGAACAGACAAAGATGACTTGATCAAATACATGGACAGGACAGTTAAGTTGGAGGTGATTACGGCCTAACTTCAGGATGAAGTTACCTACGTATCCCGAAGATGGGAATTAGGCCTTACGTAATTCGGTTCAAGTTCACTTGAGTATTAACTCTCTTCTTTTGCGCTCTAACTTTTGCCAAAGTCGGCCTTTAGGGTTTTCAACCTTGCGAGCTCAGTTTTTCTTTATTTCTAATTTTTCATGCTCTAACTCTTACCTAGGTCGCCCTTCTAGATTTTTGGCCTAGCAAGCCTCTCAGGGATAGTATTTCTTCAACTTGTCCATGTTAATCGGTTGTGAAAATTCCAGATCGTCTAAGTCCATGAGAATAACAACCCCACCTGATCAAATAACTTTGATGATGTAGGGACCAGTCTAATTGGGTCTAAACTTTCCCCTAGGGTCATGAATGGGAGCTCGGATGTCTTTTAGCACCATATCTTCTTTCTTGAGATTCTGAGACTTAACTTTCTTGTTAAAAGCCCTGGCAATTCTGTGTTGGTAGCCCTAAACATGATACAATGCCTTCAGCCTTCTTTCATCAAATAGCATTAACTCCTCAAATCTAGTATGTTGCCCGTCCGCCTCTGCTATCTGACACTCAGTCATAACTCACAGCGACGGGACTTCTATTTCAATTGGCAAAACAGCTTGCATCCCACAGACGAGAGAATAAGGAGTTACCCCTGTAGACATCCGGATTGAAGTTCTATAGCCCCAAAGTGCGAATGGCAATTTATCTGGCCAGTCCCTGTTGGTCTCAACCATCTTCTGCAAGATATTCTTGATGTTCTTGTTGGTGGCTTCAACGGCTCCGTTGGTTTGCAGCCTGTATGTAGATGACTTAAGAAAAGCCACATTGTATTTCTCTAACAAGTCTATCATCTTTTTCTTGAAGTGGGAGCCATTATTTGATATGATCTTGTTTGGGACTCCGTACCGGAAAATGATATTGTTTCTGATGAACTTGCCTACATGCGATGTTTTCAATACGACATAGGACTGAGCTTCCACCCACTTTGTAAAGTTATCAATTGCCACCAAGATATATTCATGCCCATTCAATCCTTTTGGTGTGACTGCACCGATGATGTCAATTCCCCAGACTGAGAAAGGCCAAGACAGAGTCATGTTGTACAGTTTTAACAGCGGGATATTCATACAATTTTCATGAATTTGACATTTGCAGCATCACCGAACAAAACCAATACAATCCTCCTCCATGGTGGACCAATAATAACCTTGCCTGAGAATCTTCCGGGCTAGCATCACTCCGTTCATGTGCACTTTGCACTCTCCTCCATGGATGGCCTCCATCAGGTGCTTTGATTCCTCTTCTTCGACATATAACTTGTGCATTCCCAAATGACCTTTTTTCTACCGCTTAGCTCGCAAATGATAAATTGGATGGCCATTTGCCGTATTCCCCTTTTGTCCTTGGCATTTTCCCCAGGTGGATAAATCTCATTTTCCAAGAGTTTCCAAATATCGTAGTTCTAGGGCTTTTTATCTTGCGCTTCATCTATTGCAGCAATAGTTTCATAAGCCGTCGTGTGTTTCTGTTCAATGATAATCAGACGTATCCGGACTCCAAGTAGGATGTCTACCATAGAAGATAGAGTTGCTAAAGCATCAGCGAACCTTTTGTTCTCTCTCAGTAGATGCGTGAAAGTCAGCTTTTTAAACCTAAGAATCAAAATATCCAGGGTCTAGTGATAAACGTTCATCTTTTCTTCTTTGACTCTCCAGTCTCCATTTGCTTGAGAAACAACTAAGTTCGAGTCTCTGATAACATCCAATCTTTTTGCCCCTAGTTCCAGGGCAGTTTCTAAACCAGCGATACACGCTTCATATTCTACTTCATTATTGGACACCTTGAATCGAAGTTTGAAGGCTAAAGGTATATAGGAGTCGTCGGGTGCTATCAACAACACACCTATCCCATAATCGTATTGATTGGATACTCCATCAAAGTACATCGTCCAAGTGTCCTCCTCAACTTACAGAATGACTTCATCTAGGAACAAGTATTCCACCGCCTTATCCCCTTTTACCAGGTGGTCTGCCAGGAACTCCGCTATAGCTCTTCCCTTGATCGACTTGCAGGTGACATATTTGAGATCAAATTCGGAGAGGAGAAGCAACCAATGGGCTAGCCTACCCGTAAGAGTTGGTTTCTCAAAGAGATATTTGATGGGATCTAATCTCGAAACCAGGATTACAGAGTGAGCTAATAAGTAGTGCCTCAACTTCCTAGTAACCCATATCAAGGCTAAGCAAGCTTTCTTTAATGGAGTATAGCAAGTCTCATAATCAAGCATTTTCTTGCTCAAGTAAGAGATGGCTTTCTCCGCCCTATCTTCAGATTCTTGAGATCCCATAGTCGTGTCTATCACTGACAAGTACAGAATCAAAGGCTTCCCCAGCTCTGGCGACGACAACACAAGTGAATTCTGGAGGTACTGCTTAACCTGCTCAAAGGCAAATTGACATCAATCATCCCATCGGAATTTTTTGCCTTTCTTCAGGAGACCAAATAATGGTTCACAAGTCAAGGTTAATTTGGAAATAAACCGCTTTATGAATTGCACTTTACCCATCTTTGATGGTAGTATTTCTAGGATGGCCTTGATTTTAGAAAGATCTACTTCGATACCCCTCTATGTGATCAAAAAACCCAGCATTTTCCCTGCTGTTACACCGAAGGTGCATTTCTGCGGATTCAACCAAAATTTGTATTCTCTGATCCATTGAAAGAATTTCTTCAAGGTGGTGTAGTGGTCCTCTCTTTCTTTGGACTTGACAATCATGTCGTCCACGTACACCTCCACCTCTTTGTGGATCATGTCATACAAGATGGTGGTTACAGCCCTGTAATAGGTAACCCTGACATTTTTCAGCCCAAACGGTATAACCCGGTAGTAGTAGGTACCCCACGGCGTAGTGAATGTGGTTTTCTCTCTGTCCTCAGGCGCCATCAGAATCTGGTTATACCCCCATCCATAAAGGATAACAATGCATGGCCCGTAGCGAAGTCCACTAACTCATCAATGTACAGCAGAGAAAAGTCATCCTTCAGACTGGCTCTATTCAAGTCTCGGAAGTCCACACACACCTGGATTCTACCATCTTTTTCCGGCACTGGGACAATGTTGCCCAACCAAGTCGGATACTCAAATACTAACAAGAAACCTGCTTCGATCTGCTTGGTGACCTCTTCCTTGATTTTCAATGCCTAATCTGGACAGATTCTACGCAACTTCTGTTTGATAAGTCGGGCCTTGGGGTCAAGAGGCATGTCTTTGTAGGACCACGCGAAAACATCTTTGAAATCTTTTAACAAAGCGACTAAGCGTTCGCGCTCCTCCAAAGACAATGTGGACTCGATTTGGACCAGACGCAGATCTTTCTTAGTACCCACATTAATAGCAACAATTTCATCAGCACAGGGTTTAGCAAGCCTCTTATCCTCTCGATTAATCAAGTTTTAATTCCTTCCTCTTCGTTTTCATTAAAATTTTGAAAATCTTGGTCAATACAATAAGTAAGAGGCACAGAGAAATACTCAGAATCGGCAGTGTTCTCATTCATAAGATCCAGATCTTTGGTTACAACCGACTCAAAAACAAAAGAAAAAGAGAACCTGGACAAGACCTTGGCATCTAGGTTACCACCTCGGCAACACCAGACTCAGGCTTAGAAGAACCGGAATCTGATTTTGACTCCACAGACTCAGTGGAATCAGATTCTAACTCATCACCCGACTCAGAACTAGACAGATAGCCCTCCTCTAGCTACCAGATAAGAGATGGTGCCTCTGACGCATCCAAAATTCTGCTAGTTGGGTTCACACCCGGTTCTTCCCTGATCATGGAGATGGTAAGGTTATCCCCCAAGTTCTCTGAGTCAGCCGCTGGATCTATAAGGAGACAAGCTCCAAGTTCACTGTTGTCTGAGTCATTTTCCATGCTCTGTTCAGCTTCAGTACTTGGTTCAGCTTTTTCTTCGGCATACTATCTTGTAACTGCAGGTCAAAGAAGATTTAAAATTCGGGAACACGCTGCTTCGTGGAATTCATCCAGGGCTCGGGAAAGCTATAAAAGGGGAAATCTTCTCCCTCCCGAACAAAGTGGTCATTCAGCGTTCCGATGAGCTTATAGTGTTTTTAGACTTGCTTGGCCCTGGCTCTACCTCTGATTTCTTCTCCCTTCCTGATCCAGTCCTCTTTGGTGGGTACATAGCCCAAACCAAAAGCATGTGGAGTGTACGACACGTCTGTCAATGTTGTGACTCCTTTCTGGCCACTTCTTCTTAGTGTCATTCCTGGCACATGCTGCAGTTTTTTCATGAAATAGATAGACTTGGCGCTGACATGCATGCCCTCGTCTGCGACTAGTATAGTCTGCATTACCCGGGCATCAGCCAGAGTGAACCCTGAAAGGAATACATCCTCCTCACCATGAATGATTTCCAACACTGGTGTAGTTACTTTTGGCGGGGGATGGATGGATAAATTCCCGAAAACAATAGCCACTCCTTTCCCGTAAGGGTATTTCAACATTTGGTAGAGGGTAGAGAAGACAGCATTCACATGATGTAACCAGAGCCGCCCTAGCAGTAAATTGAAGGTGACCGGCACATCCAAGATATGGAATTTGACATCTTACTGAGCTGGGCCCACCTGTGCCCATGATCTCCCTGCTTGTATTATCATATGCCTGAATTACTTAGGCCGTGGGCACAAAATCTGCTAGTCTGAGGCCGATTGCATAAGCTGTACGAGAAGGACAGGCATTGATAGCTGAACCGGTGTTTATCAACATCATCGGTACCCATTTCTCCCTACACTCAATAGATATGTACAAGGATTTGCTGAGCCTTCCAGCAGTAGTTCTTTGTTAGAAAAGGTTAGGGTTGGCCCGACGCCACCTAGGAAGACCAGTCCCACAAGCTGTTCGAGGGTAATGTCGATGGACAATTTAGCCTTGTCCATTGTTGACAATACTGCCTGTCGATGTACTCGGGAGGCCATAAAAAGACCCCAAATGGAGATGTCAACTTGCATTTTCTTAAGCTGCTTCAACACTGTCTCTTCCTCCAGCTGCTTCTCTTTTTGTCTCTCAATGTCTCTGTCATTCCTAGATGCCTCTGCTTGATCTAAGTGCGATGGCTTAAATACTGCCCACTTCTTATTATGTGATATATTTCTTCTACGTTCCACGTGTTGTTTAAAAGGCATTCACCCCAGTCTTCATCGGCGTGAGCTAGATGTAGATTGTCATCATCCTACCATACACTTTCAGCAGCCAGCAAATAGTTCTCTCGCTCCGTTCGGATCACTTTCACATCGCAGGTATCCCCCACAAGGTATTGGATCAATATTGTTTTCTAGTTGTCTTCAACCCTCTCTTGTTCAAACTTCTTCAGCTCAGCTTCATGTTCTGTGTCTACAGTGCTCACAGCGACCAGTTCCTGAGCTGAATTTTCCACACCGGCGTTCTCCGACAGTTTTCCCTTTTCATCGGCCCTTCTGGCCACTACAGCAATTCCTGTTTCATTTTCCTACGATTTCATTTTAGTTCCTTCCTCCTTATCCGGCTCATCACACAGCCACCCAAAGTTGTCGATTGATCCATTGCCAATCTACACATCCCCTTGATCCTATTAGTCAAAGAATTGCAGGTTGTCTAGATCCTCCTCGAGTTCTGCCAAATCATCCAACCCTTGGCTCAGGCTATCCTCCCTAACCACGTTAACCTCCACTACAGTTGGCAACACCAATTTTGGCTTGATTTGACCAGTTAGCACAATGTAGCAGCTTGGATCGTACACCTCTTTAGGCAAGTCCTCAGAGCTCTCAGGCAACGGACTCGTACTTTCCTCTAAGGCTAGCCTTCCTTCTACTACAACTGTCACCACCACAGGCTTAGGTTGAAGTGTGGGCGTGTCCATCATGCACAAATCTGTGCTTTCAGGAATGAACAACGTCGGTCTTGGTAGGTGGGAAGGGGTAATATATACGCCGAGGTCGTAGGGGATGGCCAGTGTATGGATTAGGTTTAGATTTTGAGGTGAGAGAACTTTATTGTGGGCCGGGAGAGGGTTTGTAGTTATATTTGATTTCTGGACTCAACCCCACAAACTAGACCCCCAATCAGAATTCATTAGCATCTCAGCTCAACTGATTACTGCTAACTCATGTTGAAAACTGAACTCAACCCCACAAACTGAAATGACTGAACCACTCATTTGAATCTGAGAATTCCCATACATTGCACATAACACATAGCAGGAAATAGAACAAACACCCCTATGGGGGCTAGGGTTACCCTGTCCTCACTTTGAAATGATCTAGGGTTTCACTATTCAAACAAGCGGCATCATACATCCTAGAAATGGGAGAACATCCTGTCCTAATTTTGGAAGGTACTATAGCTCATTATATGCACAAGGTTAGCTCTACTCTATGGGTTGAAGTCAAGGTGACGTTACCAAAGAGTCCTTTGGGTCATAACCAATAAAGATCCCAGGAAATCAGAAGAGTCAAATAGTCTCTCTTCGGAGTCTGAGAACCTTAAATAACAAAGCTAGATAGCAGTGCTACATAGCAGAGCTATTTTTTTGACAGATGTCAAAAGGTTACAACACGAGGCCTCTAAGGTAACGTAAAGATAGGTGTAGTGTCACAAAAAGCTTTCCTGTGCTCCCACCAGTATCTGGGCAACACAAGAACTTTAAGGCACCAATGCATGCCATGCAATAAATATATAATTGAAAATAAAAGTCATATCATGGAGTTCGAGTCAAGGTTTCATAAAATCCCCAGCAGAGTCGCCAGAAACTATAACATGCCCGGGGGGTACTCGTACGTGTTAAATAGTTCAGACTCCCGAGATCTCATTGATCTACTCTCACGAGTGCAATGTGAAACATAGATGAAAGTCCAGATTTGGCAACTTTTAGAAAATCCATTTTATTGCAAAACCTTTTGTCAGAAATGGACTGCGTCATCAGATCTTAGAGTCGCCACCTAATTTTTATTTTGGAAAAATTAGGAAACGCATGACTCGTGCCAAGGCCACTATTTGTCGTAACCAAAGATGCTTGGCTCGGAATCTTAGGTATGAGAGGGGAAGGTCAATAATGAGCACCCCCGCTCACCGATCAAAGATCGGCCTCTATTAAACCATGATATGAATTTTATTTACTTTATATGTTCATATTTCAATTATTTATTAAATCCTAAAATTTACTATGTGAAGCATACAAGTATAAATTATGTCATTTATTTTGAAATAATTTGATTTCATGTAGTTTTGAAAGAGTTTGGGAGATGTACAACGCAAATAAATTGAGTTTACAAGCATAAAAATCAACACTATTCCAAATTAAGCGACACAACCTCCATCCACTGGCATTCATACAGTTATATCAAGTAAGCAAATAGCCACATGGTAGGATGCTTAAACATATTAAGAAAAACGCACACAAACGGGATGCTAAAGCATAAAACTTACATATTTATCGACGTCCCTCAAACAGCTACAAAACAAAGTTAATAAAGCATGCATGATCTTATATACAAAATCCTAATGCAATTCACTCACGAGATGCAACTAAAGATTCGGCTTCTAAGATATGACATGTGAATCATCTCAAAACATGAAGTAGAGCACATAATCACATAGGAATTGATTAAATCCACAAATGCAAACTTAGCCGAATCAAGATGCAGGAAACATGGATGCAAAGCATGGATAAAGAAAGCCAAAATATGATGCGTATTCACACATAAAGAAAGCAAGTAAAAGAACGGGATAGAAAGAAGTAGGGTGGGGGAATTATTATGACATTTTAAATATTACAAATCCGAAGGAGATGAATAAATATTACAACATAATATAAAAAAATCCTCATAAACACTCAAAATGAAATAAACATGATAAAATAGCAGCTTCAAGCACCTCAAAGACCATCAGAGGTTGTCGGAAGGCTACCCGATTTCGCCTAGAGGTTGCAGGCACGGTTATGAAGGTTGCAGACGCGATGGTGTATTTTTAGGTGGCTACCCTGCCAACTAACGGACTGGGTAGCTCGATAGGCTCGGCCAAATTCTATTTTCTTAAGGCTATTTTGGAAAGATGGTTATAATTAGCTTTTTGGTTAAAAGCTGATTATAAGCTGATTATAATCAGTTTTTTGTGAGAGAGGAAAGTGGATTATAATCTGAGAAGTGGATTATAACCCAATTCCCAAAAGACCCCTTAGATTTCAACAATAATATCTATGGGAGTCTCAACTCACTACTTTCAATTAGTTTACAACAATATGTAATATGACAAGAAATCAAAGCAAAAGAGCAAAATAAGTTGAAATAAAAAGACAATGGGTTCAATATGACGTCTGATTGAACCCAACTTAATTTTATTATCTTGTGCCTCTTTTAGTCCAATTTTATTAGCCCTTTTAATTGCCTTGCCATTCTTTAGTCATTTTAGTCAAAAAATGAGAGTTATGTCCACTAAAATAAGAGAAGTGCCAAACAAGAAGTTGTTCTTGGCATGAGAGAAAAGTAATGCCCTGGTAATGAACCTCCGAAGAGATTCAACCATTCATCATGTAAGGTCTCTTTCTCATGCTAAAAACAACATATATGGGACTTCAATTCACCACTTTCAATTAGATTACAACAGTATAAAATATAACAATAAATCAGAGCAAAAGAGCAAAATAGATAAGAAATGCAAGAAAATGAAAGGTTTGTGAAATTCACCTTCCAAGGAAAGGATGAACTTCTTAGTTCTCAAACTTTCTTTTGATCACCCTCGAGTGTAGAAAGTGTGTTCTCAAATCCTCAATTCGAAATTGTGGAGTTTATGGTATGAAAAGTGGCTAACTCTCTAGTTTTTCTCACTTTCAATTACTAAACACTCTTCCTTATGATTAAGGCAATCGATCTTTGGCTATATCAGAATTTTTGGAGTGGTTTTGGTGTATGGAAATGAGGAATTTCAGTAGCTATGGAAGCTTTGAAGTGTTTTGGCTCAAGTTTGAAATGATTAATGGATTCTCTCTTTTCTCTCACTCTTTCTAACTCTCTCTTCAATCAAATTTGTTTTGTTTTTGTTTTGCCCCCTTGAAATCTCTCCATTTGGTTGTTTTATATAGGCAACAAATAGATAATATAATAATATATATCTATATATAATATAATAATATAAAGTATATAAAGATTATATATATATTTATCTATGTTTGCTGAGGTTGATGTCGGCAGCCGAGGGCTGACCGACATCAATATATTTTTTTATTATTTTTCTTTTATTATATAATATAATATAATATATAAAATATCTAAAATATATAATTTACATAAAATACTAAACATATAATATAATAATATTAAACACATATTTCAATATTATAATTTTTTTTATTCTTTCCTTTTATATATATAGAATATATAATTTATACCAATTTATATAAAAACACCAAAAATATGAACAAACACATAAAATTATGCAAAATTATAAAAATACTAAACTAATGAAATATTTAGTATTTTAAAATAATTTGACCATAATGGTGAAGGTTGGGATTAAATTTCAAATTCCATCTCTCTTACTGAGGATTCTGTGAGAAACACATTCTAATTATCATCATCGGGTAATCAAAAGAAAGCGCTCAAGTCTTAAGGCCGATCAAAATGAGGTGTCTACACCGCTTTTCAGAACCTTCATATATACTAGAGCAGGAAAATAAGTGATCCTCTAGGATGTTTGGTAGGTGTCTTAAGTGATGCAACTTAAATGTTGTGTGTGTGTGTGTGTGTGTGTGTGTGTGTGTGTGTGTGTGTGTGTGTGTGTGTGTGTGTGTGTGTGTGTGTGTGTGTGTGTGAGAGAGAGAGAGAGAGAGAGAGAGAGAGAGAGAGAGAGAGAGAGAGAGATAAATCTAGTGAAAGTCCTTACACATAAGAGATCAGTACTATTACTATCTTTCAGCTTGATGCTTTCTTTTCTTTTTTTTCCCTAAACTTTGAATTGTAGGGTTTGAGTTGCAGTGTGGAAACCAATATGAGAAGAAGGCTTATAAAAAATAAAATAAAAAAACAAAATGAGGAAAAGACAATTGTATCTTTGATTTGTGTCAAAGTGTTTGTATTATTTTTGTTCTATTTTTTTGAGGGGGGATTTGGCAGATGTGAGTGGAATTTTTTTGTTTTTTCTGGGATCAGGCAACAAAGAGGCACTTGAAACCGCAAATTAAGAACTTGGATGGAAAACTTGATGTGCAAGTGGAAATATCAAAGTTTATTAAGAATAGAGGTACATACGGAAACGGGTTTTTTCCCTTAGGGTATACTGCATAGCATAGAATAGAGTATTTGAAAAGCAACTTTTGACTTTGAGTGGGATTGGGAGAAATAATATGGATCAGCTTTTCATGATTATAAAGAGGCAAATCAATTAATCTAATTATGATTTAAAATTGACTCAGTAATAGCATAAAAAAAAGTTTTGACTTCTGAAACAAGTATTGATGCTCGTGGTGATCTTTCTCAAATTGGCTTTGACTTGGATGCACTACAGAGAATGGTTTGTGGCTTGGTGAGTTTTGTCTCAAAGTTTTTTAAACTTCAAACCCTATGTGATTAAGTATAGCTATTACAGTATAAGGTTTCTAACTTATACTCCAAAAACTATTTTTTGTTTTATATAGCAATCTTTTTAAATATACATATACTAGTCATTAGAGTCTCCATTTTACTCTATTTTATTAAAAATTCTCTTTCTTTTACCCACTATATTAATAAATTAAGCAATGTGTGTTTAATGTGTTTTTAAAGTCAGCAAATGTTCAACATGAGAAGTTTGCTTTAAAGAACCACATGATTGAATTCTCGATCATCAATTCATCTAAAAGTTTAAATTTTTAAAGAGGGACAAATTTATTTAATATGGTATTAGACCATGCAATAGATCATGTGTTCTTTTCAATTTGTTTAGTGTAGCATTATTGACTTATCAGTGAATTTGTTTCTTTTTTTAATTTTTGTTTTAATTTTGAAGGCTAGGATTTGTGTTTCATCATTGTGTTTTTTGCTATGTCTTCATATGATATTTTAGTTCAAATTCATTTAGGCATTCCTTTGCCATTGCATTAGTTTGCTGCATCTTTTGTTTTCCTTTCATTTGTGTTTGATCTGGGCTAAGGTTGGTTGCTTGCATTTTTCTTCATGATAAATTTTTTGCTTAGCTTGGCATTTGATGAAAGCAGTGCATCTTATAGTGCTTATATTCTTAGGTTGTTGACCAAATGATCGAGGAAATGGACTGTAGATTCTTTTTTAAGTCTACATGTTTGTAATCCCTTAGTACGACAACTTGAATTTTTTTCCCTTGTTTACATTTATTATGGTACATTGGTATGTCTTGCCATTTTGACATTTATTGTTCAATGTATGTTGTGACTGCTTTTCCACAACATGGAGTTTGGTTTAAGATTCATTTATATCTGAAACTATAAGATCTTATGCTTCCCTTTTGTTTGTCTAGAGGACTAGCTGATAAAGACAAACCAAACAAACATACTGATTAGGTCTCTTGTGCTTAAGAAACAGAAAGGGGGATTCCAGTTCAAAGGATATTAAGACTGCAGCTACAAGTGGAGCTTGTAGAAAGAGGTGTTTAGCTCCATTCTTTCTTGGACAATTTACAAATGATGTTTGTCACATCTATATGTGATGCTTAATGCTTATTGATTTCTATTTTCATGTTTGGCATTTCCTATGAACCTTCTTGAGCAACCAACACCTGTTTGTTTCATATGTGCATAACTGATATATTTGCTCCCATTTACTTTTGCTATCTTTTATATTTTTTAGCCCTACCAAAAAAGTAATGGCTAGCCGGGCTTCAGCGAAAAGGGTTGCGACCTCAAGGTGAGCTCTGTAAGCTGCATTACTTGTTGAGTTTATATAGACAGTTTTAGTTCTTGATGATTGATGGAGATCTTTTAATTAGAATGATAAAAAATTGTTTTCTTGAAATAGGAGTCAAAATGTAGGTTTTGAGAAGAATTTATATACTTAATGATGGGATTGTTCTGCTTTTGAGTAACTTAGAATTATTCTTCAAATTGACAAGATTTTCTCTGATTTTTAATCTTATTTTTGTATTGTGTTCAAGAATGTGCTTTGTTCTCTATTGTTTAGAAATGGTATTTTGTAGGTTATTATTTTTCCATCAACATCACTACTTAATGATTTAAATTTTGAACCTTGAATAAAATTAAATTATGAAATCTATTCACATGTAGTGCAGGGGTGCTGGGAATGTCTTGATGAACTCTTGGAACGGGGAATGATGATAGAGTGAAATTGCCAAATTTGCAGTCAATAAGAAGATATCAACCCTTATTTTTTTTATGTTGTCCTTTCTCTATTGCTATGTGGAAATAGATAATGAAGACGAATGAAGTTAGTAGAGATCCACAAAATTGGAAAGTGGAATTCAATGCACTTTGGATAATTTTTGGATGTTTAAAACCTAGATATGAATAGGTTTTAGAGGTTTAGAACTTGTGTATAGTTTTTAAATGTTTAGGATCTACTCATAGTTTTTGGATGTGTAATTAGAACCAATGGATATGTTTTAAGGTTTAAAATCATATTTGTGTGATTGATGCTTACATATACATATGTTTCGTCAAGCTTGTTAGAATGAATTTGCAATATTTTCTTGAGATTGTATTGAACAGGTGAAATGGAGTAAGAGCAGGATATGAACAACATTTGAAATGTATGGACAATTATTGAATATTCATAACTTATGGATATAATTTCTTTTTTATGCTTGAAACAATATTTTGGTAGTTGATTGATATTTCGTGAAGTTTCTTTGTAATGTTTGTTACATTGTATAGAACAAGTCAAATACGGCCTACTAAATTTTAAAAAAAAAAAATACTGCATATTCTACAGCAGGTATAATAGGTCGTTATATTATATATTTTACGACGAACAATGAGAGTTATGATTTGTCCCAACAATTAACAGCGTAAAAAAGTAGTAGTAGAAAAATCAAACATGACGCACAAGATTCGATGTTAAAGGGTTTTTAACGGCGTACAAAAATAGTTGTAGAAAAATCAAATACAACTCAAAATTCGCTGTTAAAAGGTTTTTAACGACGTACTACGGCATGCTGTTGAAGTAAATGACTTTCCATAACTGGTCGTAACACGGCTTTACATTGCACGTCGTAGAATCGTATCCACGACATGTACTTGGTGCCGTAAAAACCCAAATTTATTGTAGTGTTTAACCAACAAATCTTGTAGCCAACATTACCAATCTATCATCTTTGAGCCACCAAAACTAAAAATTTTCATTTTATAACATCAAGAAGATAAGAAATGAAGAAAACCAACTAAGAAACAATTTTGTCAACTTTGTCTCGGTAATTGCCAAATTACATGCAACAAAGATTAGGATTAACAATCCTAACAATTACCACTAGCAAGCAATTATATATATTTATTAAATATTATGTGCTAGTTAAATGATAAGAGTCTTAATTTTGAGGTGCACTAAGTTTTATTTTATTTTATTTTTTTTTATCCATACATTCTATCTGAGAGATCGTCCAGGTCTGCTGCTAAGAGTTGGTTCATCGTGCCATTCTTGGTCATTTTCTCCCATTACTGGTGACTCATGAGAGACACTATGCTGATAGTTGGGATACTGACTTTCATCAACGAATGTCTCTTTGCTGAAGGGATATCTTGGGCTAGCTAAATTACAAAATATCTTCTGATTTCTATCTTCACAGACTAGACGTCCATAATTTCCATTATATGCTAATAGAGGATTGTTAGCAAATTTCCTCCATTTATTGAGTTGTTCTCTGAGTGGAAATCTTCTGTATGGCCAGGGTCTCCTATTGAGAAGTCCTGGGTATCCTGGGAAAGTCGAGGTTCCTCTGAGGTACATTTTATGCTTGGCTGGATTGCACCATATTCATTTCCACTCTGGTGGTCTGCTATCAATTATTGCTTCTATAAATGGATGATACTCTTCCATTACACAAAGTACTGCATGAGCAAGTTTATTTCCAAAGCTATCTGTCTGATCTGGGCCTGAGAAAATTATTCTAGAAGCAAAGCCATAATCTAACAATTGTGAGGCTATTAGATAACGCATTTTGCCCCTAAGCTCTATCTCCAATGGTTCGAATGTGGCTAGATTTATCTGGCAAAGGCAGATGCTGAAATCTAAATTACACTGGCATCAACCAAAATGTTCTGACCTTTTATTACACTTTTCTTCTTCTAAGCAGGGCTGTTCTTCATCTTCATAGAGATAGGTCCATTGATAGGCTATGCCAGGCATTCAACTCCTGCTATGGAGAGGTCCTGAAGAAACTATTGTATGGTGACTAACTCGCCATTTCTGCTATCTTCGGCTAAGTTATATATATAGGGTTTTAGGTCTTCTATTACTTGGCTTTTCTCACAAAGAGATCGAATGATAGAATGTCTGAAGAAATACATTCTAGCACTCAATTGATCAAATTCCTTACAGGTGAGTTGTCTGATTTCTTGGTCAGGAAAGGGGGCAGTTGTTTTTCCTGGAGCTAATTTTTTAAGCTGGTTGGTTAGGGTTCGAATGGTTGCTCTCAATTGTTTTTCTTCCGTCTCGGAGCTGGTCTAGCTCTTCACTGACTCTTTTGCCTTTATCCATAATTTTCTTGAAATTTCTGGTAAGGCCTTCACAATGTCTGCACATCTGGGGAGAATTTTGAGAATCTATCTGAGGGTTAGAACTACTACTTCCAGTACTACTGCTTCCAATTATCTGGCTAACTGGAACTCCACTAGAAGCAAGAATAGTTGACCGCATCTTGCTCAATGTGTCCAGGTAATCTTTAGCTATGTGACTGATAAAGTAACTGGTTTATATTTGTCTTCGAGCATAGGTACTAGCTGAGTCAAAATCATAAAATCCTTTATACTGAGGTATGGAAAATTTTTTAAGTAAGGGTTCAACTTCTATCCAGTCATGGTAGATACCAGGCTTGGTTTCTTTAGCTACCACATAAAAAGAAAAACTTTTAGACAAAGGTTTATTTTGGATTTTTGAAAAATATATACTAAGAGAGTTTAGGGCTAACAGGCGTTTAGCTGGGTGGTTCTGACTGTTCCAAAGGTTATCTAGAAGACACTGTTGAACTGGGTCTAACTCAATTCCTGTTAAAGGTCGGAACTTGTTTCTGCCTTCATGAATGTGAAGAGAAAATCCCCCAAAGTTCATGGTTTTGCTGTTCTCCATTATCTGCACAAAAATTAAACTGGTTATTTTCTTTTTCTAGATAAATTTTCCAACTTAACCAATCTGTTAACCTATTATCACTCCCTTTAATGTGTTCAAATTCTACTTTATATCCTTGTCCTACTATACAATCTAAAAATTTTGCCCATCTTCTACGACTTAATTTGCGCTCGTTAAGTTTATTATGAAATCTAACTATAGCTTCACAGTTAGTTCTAATTGTAAAGGGTTTGTGCAAAAATAATCTAAATTTGTTTATTACATACACTACTCCTAATATTTCAAAATCTAGGCTAGTCATGGTCGTGTCTTTCTCTTTAAATTTTCCAGAACTATATCTACAAATACGTTCTTTATTTTTACTATCATACTTACTAGGTTTAGCTAATAATATTGTTCCCCATCCTAATTGACTTACATCTGTTTCTACGACTATATATTCTGATTATAAGGGAAGTTGTAGGTCTGGTAAATTTCTACAAATGTCTTTAATTTTTCTAACTAGGGTTATGTGGGGATACTGTTTTTGGAAATACTCTTCTGATCCTGGGGGATGCTCGTGATCCACTGATAGGCACCTGAAAGGAAGTAAACACTTCGGTCGGGGTGCCGGAATTAGCACTCCGACGGATAAGTTAGTCTCTCGTTCTAGATTACTTGTATTCTAAGTTAAACACCACAATTATCACATACCTTTCTCAGTCTGCTATTCCTTTATTTATACTCGTTCCCTGGTCCTCGGGGCCAGGTCCACTTTTCGCTCATTATGTTCATATTTACTCGGCTCCATAGCTCAGTACCTATTCGGCCCATCTGCCCTTTATATTCAACATCCTGATGGTTCTGGACAGAGCCGGGCAATACCTGTCTGTTAAAGTATGCCTCCTTTAAAATTTGGCTCCCACAATTGCCCCCCAAACACCCTTCTAGCATCAGTTAGTCGGCGTGTTTGGTTCCTGATTTGGGAAAACAGAAATTCGGCGGTTAATCCTCTGCCCGATGCATATCAGGACACGTACATGCTTTTTGGTCACTGTAACGCCTTCCCGCCTCATTCATGCTTCTCTTTTCTTTGCAATCCTATTTTCCATATTTATTTTTTGCTTTAGAATATCCTTGAGTTCTCTCTAGAATGGCTAAGCATTTGAAAGACCTCCTCTCTGATGGTCGAATTTCTGGGTTCCGAAAACATTTCTCTATTCCTGATGATGTTCATCTATCTCTAGTAACGGAGAGTTCCCTGGATATGGAGAGGGATGACCCAAATACAATCGTGTTCCCTCTCCTGTCCATTGCGGAGGGTGGCGTTCGCTTTCCCCTACATCTATTTCTTAGGGCCGTCCTCCGCCACTGGGATCTGATTCCCTCGCAACTCAATATGAATTTCTTTCGAATCGTAATGGGAATTGTTGAATTGAACCGACGCCTCAGGATCAAACTGGGCATTCCTACGATTCAGCATTGCTACGCTTTAGCCAAATCCTCTGGTCGGCTCGGGCATTACTTTCTTAGGGCCAGGGACACCGACCATCACTTGGTAACCATGCTTGCCAGCTCTGGCAAACGAGTTGATAATGTAATGGTCAATGTTCAGGGCAACTGGGAATTCGACGAAGGCGAAGATCGCCTGGACCCTATTCCCAGACGGAGGGGTGAACCAGGTTGCCGTGTGATTCCTTATTTGTTGAACTTTCTTTTATTCGGCTTCTACTCCAAATATAATCCTTCATTTTTGCAGGCAATAAGTTGAAGAGGGTTCTGACCTCGGTTGACGACGCAGTACTTTCGGACATTAAGACTACGCTAAAGTATTTTGGTCGTCCAAACGTACAGAAACAAGGCAGAGCCGCCCATATTCTTCTGAGGTACGAGCCTACCTATACTACGTTCTCGGTCGCTGACAACATTCTGATCCCAACCGTTGAACAACACCATTCGGCTCTTATCTTCCCCAGCTTCAAGTCCCTGAGACAGATTGGTCTCGAGACTTCCAATTTGGAGCAAGACTTAGAGCCGGAAGTTGAGGTGGTCGTCGAATCAACCAGGGAGTTCATTACCGAGGCCGAAGAGGTCGATGAAGCTCTGAAATCAGCATTTGAAACTGCCGGTCTTAACCAGCCTAACTCACCGTCCATTTTGGGTCAGGTAGAGTTTTCTTTCAGAGACATTTTTACGGATTTGGGGGACCT
The DNA here is from genome assembly GCF_055761805.1 of Camellia sinensis. Lineage (NCBI taxonomy): Eukaryota > Viridiplantae > Streptophyta > Magnoliopsida > Ericales > Theaceae > Camellia > Camellia sinensis. The sequence goes on along the minus strand of NC_138971.1, from coordinate 176,289,130 downwards.
GCCCGGCGATTTTTCTGAAGGCATGGCTGGGGAAAATCTCACGCAGATAGCGAGAAAGAGAAATGCCGAGCGAATGGCCGCTTGAAAGAAGGCAGAGGCCGCTCGTTCTAAGCTTGTTCCGGTTGAATCTTTACAACCCGTTACTGCGGAAGAAACGACTCAAATCATTTTGGATGAGACAGAGAGGGAGGCCGAACAGCAGGTCACGGAAGAACGACTGGTTCGTAAAGAACGGGGTGAAAAACGTAATGCCGAGGGAGACGCAGACTCGGAATATAGTCTTGTTGGCAAAAGGCCTCGTTTAGAGGAATCCGACGTGGTTCCTTTTGTTGTTCAACTAAAGATCAAAAACATGCTAATCTCTAATGACGCATTCGTCATAAAGGATCCGGCCGTAGCGTTGAGCTTGGCCGCCTCAATTTCACTGCCGGCTGATATGGCCACCTTTCAAGAAGAGCCAGATTTGGAGCTTATAGCGTTCGCTGCCCAGTCTGCCCTTCTGGTATGTATACGATATTCTCTTTTCTGCTCGTTTGATTTGGTTTGCACACTATATTGCTTGATGTGATGATCCCGATTTGTTTTGCAGACGGCTGGAAAGATAGCCTAACTAGGCCGCCGACAGCATGATGCCACTGAAAGAATTGGCCGCTTAAAGTCTGAAGTTGAAGGTGAAAGGAGCAGGGCCGAGTTCGAGGCGATGAAGGCCGCTACGGAAAATGCGCGAGCAGAAGCGGAAATGGAAAGGGCTCAGATTGCTGACCAGCTCAAATCCAAAGCCAAGGATAAGGCGAACGCGAGCGAGGAATCGCTCGAGTTAGCCAATGAGGCGCTTGCCAAGGCAGAGGCTGAGTTAAAGGAGTTAAAGGTGGCCAAGGAAAAAGCCGAATCCGAAGTTTCTACGGTGCTTAAGGCTGGGAAGAGCACCGCCTTCAAGGAATACGTAGACGAAGTCCCCAAATTCGAAAATCGGGGATTCAAACATGGATGACTCAAAGCCCTTCCTGCCATTGGAGCTACATTGGCCGTGCCAATTCCATACGAGCAAGTGGACGTTGAGCCACTTGAGTCTGATCCCGAGGATTGATCTGGGAGACATTCTAGATTTATTAAGTATATTCAATGTACATTTTTTGGATTTTCATATGTAAAATGTCCGCTGCCAGCGCCCAGTTTATGAATGAAAATTTTATATGCTCTCAAGTTATTTTTCGCATTGTCTGTTATATGAGCGTATAGTTAGGAGAGTCAGCAGTTAGAACAAAATGTCAAGCATGCGTGAGACGGCAGACTTAACGGCCGATTAAAATTAGGGATCTGATTTAGTCAGAAACAAAATGAATTCAAGACTAGTGCTCAGATAAATCGATTCGTGGACTAGCTGTGGCACTCGAGCCGTATAGATTGATGAATCTGCCCTTGCCCCAGCTGGTTCACGAACGTAGAACACCGAATAAAACGTAATAAATTTTGTACGTAAGAGTCGATTCGTGGAACGGCTGGGGCACTCGAGCCGTATATATTGATCTGATTTAGTCAGAAACAAAATGAATTCAAGACTAGTGCTCAGATAAATCGATTCGTGGAACGGCTGGGGCACTCGAGCCGTATAGATTGATAAATCTGCCCTTATCCGAGTTGGTTCACGAACGTAGAACGCCGAATAAAACGTAATAAATTTTGCACGTAAGAATCAATTCGTGGAACGGCTGGGGAAATCGAGCCGTATATATTGATCTGATTTAGTCAGAAACAAAATGAATTCAAGACTAGTGCTCAGATAAATCGATTCGTGGAACGGTTGGGGAACTCGAGCCGTATAGATTGATGAATCTGCCCTTGCCTCAGATGGTTCATGAACCGAGAACGCCGTATATCAACGGTTGATGGGGCGATTGGGGCTTGGTTCAGTCGGCGATTGGGGCGATTGGGACGTACAGGACGGTACCGGATGGGCTATTCACGCTTCATTATTAATGAGGTAGCCTCAAAGATGATGCCCTTGTAGGGAATAAATGGGCGTGTACTTCGTGAACGAGGGTCCTATTTACGTGCTAAATGAGCATCTCAGTCCCACTTTTTGAGGAAGGCGAAACAAGTGCGAATGTCAAATAAGCTTTTCTTCAACAGCAGAGGTCAAGCGAAGACGCTAGCTGAGCCGAGAGGTGCCATGAATCGAAGCGGTGAACCGTCACACACGGGCGGTAGGACGTCGTGGGGTCAGGAGAGACACCAATCTCCTCGACGTCGAAGTAGATCACCTAGGAGGGATAGTTAGCCACAGCATAAGTCTCTTCAATCTCATCCTGGAAGGGAATCCGACGCAACTCCTCGCCCATTGAGTTTTGCAGTCTTCATGGATAACAGACCGATGACGGAGGCGGATTCCATCATTCGAGACCCAAATGTGGCAGTTGAGTTTGCTCGACAGATTTTTCCATCCAATGTTCAGCAGTCGATGGTAAGCCGTTCGGACTTCGAAGTGTTTCGTGAAGGCGTTCACGGGGTGGTGAGGGGACTTTACACGGCTTATGAGATCGGTATGCGTCTCCGCGCCGCTGGTCGGGACATAGAACAGAGAGACTAATGCATTCGGAAGTTAGAAGCTCACGCCGAAAAGGCTGAGCGCGAGCTGAGGAAAAACAAGCTTGCGTCACCCCAATCAGCCGTACCCCCCAACTCGGTTGCCACAGAGAGGGTTACTCAAAGGCTGATTAGTGATGCGATCGCCGATTGTAATATGGCGAGCATGTTTGCAATCGAGACTACGAGAAACGTGGCCTACGAAAAGGGCTTTCATGACGGCCGACTGGTCGGAATTCAGAAGACCAAAGAGAAGCTCGCCGAAGAAGTTTGTCGATGTGAGAATCGTGGCTTTAAACACGGTTGGATCAGGGCATCTCAAGCCACGAAAGCTCTCCAGGCGTCGGGAATTGATTCGGCACTGCCACTCTACCAACGTAATCATTTTCCATGTTCTGCTTTTGAAGTCGAGAAGAGTGAGGATGAGGACGACGCCGTATAAAAATACTATGTAATTGTGTAATTGTTGCCTGATTGAATAAAATGTCCTATTTTAAATGTTTCATTGTAATCTACATTCGGCACACACGTGTTTGCATATGCTTTCATTGTACAAACATTGTCTGGCTCAAGTAGTCATTTAATTCCGAACGATTACGTGCCGGCTTGTCATGATCGCTCCGCCGATTAGGCTCCGAATTCGGAGACTTGTATCGGTCGGCGTGATGCGTCGATGAGGTTTCAAATTCAGAGGCTTAATTGGCCCAAACGTGCCATGCTCCAGGGGCTTCGAATCCGGAAACTGTCATCCCATCTTTAATTGCCATAATTAGTCTATTTTAACTCAAAAAAGCCAAAAATTAGTACATGGAATGGCTATGGCGAACATCTATCGGCATCTGTCTTTTGGAGTTCAGTATTAATGACGTTGCTTCGGGGTCACCGCAAGGATTAAAAATAGATTGCCTCGGACTTTTCGCCCTAGTAATTTCACTTACTGTGTTTAGACTTGCTTTAAAACAACTTTGTTGCATGGGGCAAACAAATGTGAATGTCAAATGGAATTTTCTTCAACAGCAGAAGAGGGGCTTGAACCTTGGCTGAGCTTGACACTGTAATGAATCACAGCAAGGAACCCACCCGTGCGAGGAGTGGGGCGTTCAAAGAGCGGGAAGAACGTCGACCTCCAAGTCGTTAAAGTAGATCACCCCGAAGGAAGGAAGAGGCCAACGTAGCGCTACAACCGTTGAATTTTACTATTTTCATGGGGAATTCCTTTCTTGTCCTGGATCTTGGCCTTGACATTGTCTATGGTGTCAAGGCTCTCGACCTTGAGGATGATTGTCGCGCCGGTGTGAACATTGTGGGTTCAAACGCGATCAGATCAAAGAGTTTCGAGCTACGGAGGCTCTCCGGGTAGCGGGCGTCGATCCGGCGTTGCCGCTGTACCTTCACGACCACTTCCCCTCTTTCGCCTTCGAAATTTAAGAAGAGTGAGAATGAAGGTGATGCCGTATGAAAGTAGACTTTGTAATGCTCGAACGTGAATTGCGTTTTTGTAATTATTGTTTAATCGAATATAATGTTGTATTTTAAAAGTTTGTATTTCATTGTGAATTTTTGTTAAGCATCTTATTTCGAGGGTTGGCACGTTTTGTTTCGTTTATGCCATTGTGCCGGCTCAAATTACATTTCCCTGATCTGATGTGCACTGAGGGCGCTTCGAATTCGGAATGTTATTCAGCCTTTGGAAGCCTTATTCACCCAATGGCGTTATGCGCCGAGGGCGCTCCGAATCCGGAGACTATTGGCCCAACGGCGTGACGCACCGAGGGGGCTCCGAATCCAGAGGCTTTACTTGGCCAATCGTGATATCCATGAAGGGTGCTCCAAATCTGAAGACTTTGTTGGCCCAACGGCATGACGCGCCAAGAGGGCTCCATATCCGGAGGCTTTATCAGCCCAACGGCGTCATGCGCTGAGGGGGCTCCGAATTCGGAGGCTTTATTTGGCCAATCGTGATATCCACGAAGGGCGCTCCGAATCCGAAGGCTTTATTGGCCTAACGGCGTCATGCGCCGAGGGGGCTCTGAATCCGGAGGCTTTATTTGGCCAATCGTGATATCTACGAAAGGTGCTCCGAATCTGGAGGCTTTAACAGTCCAACGGCGTCATGCACCGAGGGGGCTCCGAATTCGGAGGCTTTATTTGGCCAATCGTGATATCCACGAAGGGCGCTCCGAATCCGGAGGCTTTATCGGCCCAACGGCGTCATGCGCCGAGGGGGTTCCGAATCCGGAGGCTTTATCGGCCCAACGGCGGCATACGTTGTGGGGGCTCCGAATCCGAAGGCTTTATTTGGCTAATCGTGATATCCACAAAGAGCGCTCCGAATCCGGAGGCTTTATCAGCCCAACAGCGTCATGCACCGAGGGGGCTCCGAATCTGGAGGCTTTACTTGGCCAATTGTGATATCCACAAAGGGCGCTCCGAATCCGAAGGCTTTATCGGCCCAACGGCGTCATACGCCGAGGGGGCTCCGAATCCGAAGGCTTTACTTGGCCAATCGCGATATCCATGAAAGGCGCTCTGAATTCGGAGGCTTTATCGGCCAACGGTGTCATGCGCCGAGGGGGCTTTTTGGTCGGAATGCCCTTTTTAATTAGATTTTACAGTGGATGGGATTATATCTACCCAACAAGAATCCTTGCATTTACAAAGGAGGAATATGTACATGGAGAATCATTTTAGAACTGAGATCATTCCCCACAAGTCGGGTTTAATGACAATTCTCGAGTTCTAGGGCCGTAACGTATTTCTGAGCCGATATAGAATCCTTCCGATGATGACCGTGTTAGTCAAGGATGTTTTGATTCGGTATTTCAGGAGGGGGACAAAATGCTGGTGCGGAGTGCCGGGAACCACAGATTTGCTCAATACCGTGTTGGGTAAGAAAGCGCAGCAACTAATGGTAGGTGCTAGGCACGGCTTGGATAGCATGCCACCAAGTTCGCCCCATTATGATATTATACGGCGATGGGAGCTTGATGACCAAGTATTCTACATCCATCGTTTGGGAGCCAGCTCGAACGGGTAGTGTGATCTTCCCCAACGGATACTCTGGATTCGCGTTGAAGCCAAACAATGGATGGGGAGCCGGAGACAGGTCTGATTGATTGAAACCGAGTTTGACGAAGGTTTCGTAATACATAACCTCTGAAGTGCTTCCTTGGTCTATGAAGACACGTTCAACGACGAATCGATTTACGTGTAGCTCAATGCCCAATGGATCACTATGGGAGAGTGTTATGCCGATAAGATCGGAATCGTTGAAGATAATACTCGGAGCTTCGTGGAGCTACTTCGATGGTGTGCGTTGCTTCTGGCGGGCTTGAATTGCGTGTACGGTAAGTGGCGTTAGAAGGTTGTATATCATATGAATGATGCCGAGCGACGGTGAATCCTACCGAAGGGCAACAGTTTTGATTGCGTTCTTTCGTACGTGTTGCTGAAGCCGACCATCTTGCACCAATTCCTCAAGGTGGTCTTTCAGAGCATAGAAGATGTCCATATCATGACCGTGATCTTTGTGATATTCACACCGTCTGTCCCGTCTTCTCGTGTCGAGAGGTCCCACCATTTTGGATGGCCATTTAAAAAACGGGAGATGTTGGATTTGGGACATAACCGAGCTGATTGAATCTGACAGCTCCGTATATTTCTTGTCGGCGCGCTTTATGCGCCTATTATCAACTTGCAGTTGCTCATTTGTTCGGTATGGGCACTGATCGCTTGGTCGGTGAGAATCTCGTTTCTTATCTCGTTTAGTCTGCTGGCATGATTCATGGCTTTGAGGAGGTACGAAACTTATTGGCTGGGCAATCTCCGGGGGGGCCGTTTTGGTGGTACTATGTCCGGCTTTAACCCCAAAGCGTCATCTTCTACTTTGCAGTATTCTTCTACTTTCTTCATCAACCCCCAAACTGTTTTAGGGGGTCTTCTGGTCAAGGAACTGCAGAGGGCACTATCTGGGTGTGGTCCCATTTTGAAGGCAGTGATGGCCATGGAGTCATTGCAAGCATCATCTACAAGATTAAAGCATCCCCAATATCGTGCCGAATATGCTCTTAGCGTCTCTCCTGACAGGATTTGCATTGCCCAGAGAGAGTCGGCTTGTTTCGACTGGACCTCATTTGTGATGAATCTGGCCCTGAACGACTTCTGTAATTGGTGGAAGGTTTTGATCGAAGTCGGCTCCAGTTTGTAATACCACCTGACAGCTAGTGGTCCCAAACTGCTGGGGAATATTCGGCACATGAGGGCTTCGTCATCTGCATGCAATGTCATGGCTTGCTTGTAGTGGCGGATATGATCAGTGGGGTCTGACTTGCCATCATAGAGAGTAAATGACGGAGCTTTAAACTTTTTGGGAAAGATTGCCCTTGCGATCCGACGCACAAAAGGATTATGCTGGCCCTCGTCATCTAAGCCATTTCTTCTGCGCTTATGCCTTACACGTGGGCTCTCTTCAGAGGAGCTAGAAATTGTAGGTCGTCCTTTCTTTTTAGGCTCCGGAGATAGTGAGTCGGAGTCGCTATCAGTGTCTTGTTGCCAGGCTCGAGGTCGTCGTCGACCACCTGCTTTCAGAGGTCGCTCCGGGTCTTGGCGCACGGCTTGTTTGGACTTTGCCACCTCCAGTGCCAAATCCTGACGGAGATGTTCGTTCTCAGCGATCATGTTCTCCAACCGTTGCTCATTTTGCTTTGCCTACTCCATGATCGCCTGCATTGCCACATGTTCTAGAGTCGAAGGTGAACCGAAGTTCAAAGTGCGTCTTACTGGGTTAGGCTCCGATCCGTGTGTGTTTGTTGGAGTGAAGTCGTTTATCTGTGTGGTGTCATCAGCGACTATTGGAGGATCCTTCGTCGCATCCACCATGGATATGCTTGAGTATTCCCACAGACGACGCCAATTGTGGGGATACGGTTTTTGGAAATACTCTTCTGATCTTGGGGGACGTTCGTGATCCACCGATAGGCACCTGAAAGGAAGTAAACACTTCGGTCGGGGGTGTCGGAATTAGCACTCCGACGGACAAGTCAGTCTCTCGTTCTAGATTACTTGTATTCTAAGTTAAACACCACAATTATCACATACCTTTCTCAGTCTGCTATTCCTTTATTTATACTCGTTCCCTAGTCCTCGGGGCCAGGTCCACTTTTCACTCATTATGTTCATATTTACTCGGCTCCATAGCTCACTACCTATTCGGCCCATCTGCCTTTTATATTTGGCATCCTGATGGTTCTGGATAGAGTCGGGCAATACCTGTCTGTTAAAGTATGCCTCCTTTAAAATTCGGCTCCCACAGGTTATATCTTGTTGATTGAAATATTTTTGTCCTGTAGGTGTGGTCTTACTATATAGAGGTCCTATTATTTTACTAAGGTTGGGAATATATATTCGTGCATAATTTAAAATTCCTAAAAATGATTGAAGTTGCTTTGTATCTTCTAATTTATCTGGATAATCTAAAATTTTCTTAACTCTGTGAGGTTGTATCCTAATTTTTCCATCTCCTAACTCCATTCCTAAAAATTCTATATGAGGCTTATTTTATACCATCTTTTTCTTGCTAATTATTATTCTGTTATTTATGAATTCTTCTAATGCTATGTATAAATGATCTATGTGACTATTTTTATCTGGACTGAATACTAATATGTCATCTATGTATACCAGTATAAAATTATATTTATTAAATATACTATCCATCTTACGCTGAAATATGGAAGGTGCATTTTTTAGTCCAAAAGGCATAACTAGCCATTCATAATGTCCCTGTGGGCAACAAAAGGTTGTCCAAGGTATGCTTTCCTTTTTCATTTTTATCTACCAAAATCCCGACTTGCAATCAAATTTACTAAATATTTTTGTTGTCTGTATTCTGTTTATGAGCTAATCTTTATTTGGTATGTTATATGTATCATCTTCTATGTTATCATTTAATCTTTTATAATTTATAACCATTCTAGCTTTTTCTCTTTTTATCTCTGCATGATTTCTAACCATAAATGCAGCGCTCCTATGCGGACTATTACTAGGTCTAATTACTGCTAAATCTAGTAATTCCTTAATCTGTGTTCTAAATTCTTTTATATCTGCTGGCGGATGGTCTATTTGTGCTGAGATAATCCTATAATCTTTATTTTTTATATCTAAACTGGCAAAAACTTTATTTCTTTCCCAATATTTCATGGGCTATTCTCCTAAAATCCCTGTTGTTTCAGCTAATCTTATTATCTCATCGAAATCATTTTATGTTCTTCTGTATACTGGTTTTTTCTTTAATTTTCCTATTTTTGCAAAAATTAATTTTAGGTTAACTGTTTGTTGAAAATCTTCTAGGTTCCAATAATCTCCCTTATCTTCAAAATTAAACTTTTCTAAAACTTCTAATTCATAATTTTCTATGTCTAAATTTTCTAAAGAAGTGTTTGCTATCTCATCAGGTATATACTTTTGGGCTAGCTCGGGAAAAATATTTCTACTAGGAAATAAAAAAACTAGCAGGAATTGAATCTACTCCTATCGTACCACCACGCTTCGCACGCAACTCTGATGAAAGGGCTATGGTGCTAAGGGCATAAGTTGTTGGTGTATGTACAGTTCGCTTGAAGAAACTAATGTTGTGTTGGCTGATAAACATGCCACCTTGTAGACTAAGTATGAAGTTAAGTCCTAAGATGAAAGGATGATTTTGTCGTGTATTCCCAATCCAAACTTGAGGTAATGGGAACCATTCTTTATGCTGATCTTAAGAACCTAGATGATGAAAACTAATCTATGCGCCATTAATGCAATGTGTATATGTCTGTTTAGTGCCATCGGCTATACTGACTAAAGCTGGGGTTGTTAAAGCTGTGCTCCATTCTGATGGAACTATGTGTTGTTCAATATATGATTTACTGGCTCCTGTACCTATCATGACATCTATACTAAGGGTCTTTTCTACAAATATGATTACACAAGAGATCTCGACTAAATTTGGTTTGGGTATAACCGGGTAATTAAATGGTAAATATGTATTATCTGGTTGTGCTTGAGAGTATTGACTAAAGGGTTGAGAATCAACTAGGTTGACTAATTCTAAAGAATTCATATGTTCTTCAATCAGTTTATCTTTTAAAGGGTATTTATTGTGAAATTGTTCTAGCTGCTATTTAAGCTGTCTATTTTCTAGTTCTAAACATTCTATGTCAAAACTAGTCTTAGCTGCTATCTCTCGTATTTGTAACTTGAGTTCCCTTACTTATAATTCTAAGTCTCTAATTGTTAAATGTAATTCTCTGCTTTCTATACTATGATCCTCTCTGTTATTTTCTAATGTTATCTTATGTGTTATGTTTAATTTTTCTAGACAGACTATATAATAAGTTATACTGCATAATAAACACTGTGCTCGTTTATCTCTAGCTGGAAACCAATTACAATAGCTGTATCTAGTGGTATCAAATCCTAATCCTATTTGAAAATTATGCTGACATTTAGTATCTGCATTACATTCCAGCATAAAAAAAAGTATCATGAGAAGGAGTCATTCCTATTTCTTGGTTGAGTTGTCCTAAAAGATTATCTATATCTATATCACTTTCTGAATTACTATCTGAACTTATGGCTTCTATTTGATATTCATAATCACTGACTATGCTATAGACTTCCGAATCATCACTATTTATGCTAACTATATCTTCTTCTAAGTCTTCTATAATATGTAGTCTTTATATCTGTTTATTAGTATTAGGCCTTTATCTTTTGAGGCAGTTTTTTGCAAAATGATTGGGTTCTCCACATATAAAGCAATTGCATTTTTTACTGTTGGGTTTTCTAATATATCTTTGTTTTCTTTTATCTTTTTCTTCATTGGGTAGTCGCTTATAATTTATCCTATTAAAGGTTCTACTCTTTCTAATGAATTTATGTTTTTTTCATGGTTTTCTATATTTTTTCTTCCAATATTTTTCTTTTCTATATTTTTCATATTTTTTGTAGTATATATTTTGCCACTACAAAAATCATAATTTTGTTTTTTCAAATCTTTCTGTATTTTAACTTCTATATATTTTTCTTTAAGTCTATGGAAGGTAAAAACTATCCTAGGTCCTATTCCTAAGGTTCCTTTTATTTTTACTTCTCCTGAGGCTATTTGGGCTGGTAAGTTTAATAATATATTGACGATTTATTTTCTATTTCTCTTCCTAGTTCTCCGGATAATTTTCTAAAATATTTATTTCCTATTTCTTCATCAAAACTTTTTCCAGTTCTGGCTGCTATGGCTAAATATTCTTTGCTAAAGGGTACAACATATTTCCAACTTCCTAATGTCATCTGATCTAATTCAGTTAATGTTATGCTTTCGGTGTAAGTATTTCGTCTGGAAGGGTCATATCCTATAAGTATTTCTTTTATAAAACTAGTGAAATTTCAAGGGTTATCTCCTAGTCTTTTAAGTTGTCTAATTATCTCCTCATATTCTTCTTTAAATGTTAAGTAACTATTAAAAGCCGAATCTCCTAAAAGTGTCTCCATATATTCCCACATATCAGTTGTTTCATAGGGATTACTTATCCATGCCTTTACCGCATCTTTTTCCCATCTTTCTATTACTTCTTGCCATATCTGAGGGTCGAATCTAACTAAGTCTAAAAGGGTTCCTTGGTTATTAGCTGGCTGTAATTGTATACTCATATCTGGTTTTTTACATTTTCCATGAAATCTATAACTTTTATTCGGGTCTGCATTACTACGTCTTGAACTTGCTAATGTCCTTCTTCCTCCTACTGCATACTGTATTGGTTCTACGGGATCTTCTACAGTTGGTTGTGGGTTACTAGTGCTTTCTGTGTTCATATAAAAAGTATCTTCTAAATTAGATTGTTTTGGTATTTTAAATATTTTGTTAGGATGTATTTTATCTTCTATGATATCATCTAAATATTCAGTATGAAATTCTTGGTCTAAAAATGACACTATTTCATCATGGGTATCTCCTCTGGCTAAATATTCATAATATCTGGTGTCTAGTATCTTATTCATATCAGTTAGGGTGAAATTTTCTAAATCTATCTCATCAATATTATATATTTTATTTTGTGATATTGTTTTTTCCTCTGTCATTACATAAAGCTGATTTATTTCACTACGATTATCTTGATTTTCTTCCCTATCTATACTACTAAATTCATCATCTTCAGATTTTTCTGGTGCTACATAAGTATATTGAGTAAATCTTACTGCATAGTTTCCATCTGTTCTTTGATATAATAAATTATCTTGAGAGGCTAGCCTTTTTTGTCCTAGAAAATCTCCTAAATTCCAATCTAGTGCTGCATTATCTTCGGAATTAAATTTTTTAGCTGATAGTGCCTTTATTCCTTTTGCGCCTAATAATTTAACTATCTGATCATTTGTAAGTCTATAATGAGTATGACTTTCTGAGACTGCTAAGCCTAAAAATCCTGTGCAAACTATTTCTCCTTTTTTCATTTTGTATCCCCTACTTTTTATTCATATTTTTATCTTTTTATGAAAGGTTGAGGTTGGTAGTAAGAAATCTGGTGTAAAATAAACTATTCTTCCTTTTGAATTCATATCTAATTCATAGCTGCTTAAAATACTTTGTCCTACATCATTAAACCTATCATCATAAAGACATACAAAAACTTTAGTTCCTGAATTTTCTCTAGTTAAAGCCTTAACTCCTACTACAACTAATCCTAAGTGGGTCATTTTAAGGTGTTCATTTACTGCATATTTATAGCTTTCTCTATCTATTAAATTTAGCTCTATTTTTTCATCTTCTTGGGTTACACTAATCATTTGTTCACCGTAGTGTTTAAATAGATATTGTTTTTTATGAATTTTTCCTAACTTATATACATATTTAGCTAGAATTAATTCTAACTTCTCCTTAAATTTTTCTATTTGTTGTTCTACATCTTTAAATTCTTCCATTTTAATATCTTCATCCTTATTACGCTTTTTGCTACTCTTCCTTTTATTAGTTGTTTAAACATTTTTATTTTCTATAAGTTCTACAAACGGGTTTCCTTGGTAATTTAAGCTTTTCAAAATATCTAGCAATATCTTCTTCGTTTATCTGAGATTTGGGTTTGTTTACTTGTCCTTCTATTCCTTTTCCTTTTTGAAGTATTATTCTTTCTAAAGAAGCTAAACGATTTTCTAAGCTGTGTAGCTGTTCTGATAGTTCTTCAATTTTTTCACACAATCTAATTAGAAATAAAATTTCTATATTATTTTGTCTTACTGATATTTTATCTGATTGGTTTATTCCTTGATAGCTACTGATTCCTTCTGGGTTATTATGAAAATCTTCTGCTTGTTTTAAAATAATCTGGTAATCTCTATTAGCCTTTTTATCACTACTCATAAACTAAGATCTTATTAGTTGTTCTAAAATTTTTAATTTCTGTTTTAAATTATCTTGAATTTGGTTGATTTGTTCTATTTGTTTAGCTATTTGATTTATCTGGTTATGAGTTTGTTCAATTAGTTGTTTAAATTCTAACTCTATTTGTTTTGAGCTATTAATATTTATAGCTTAAATTAAAGTTTCTATTTCTAGCTTAGTGGGAATTTTTTCTAAATTTAAATCTGTTCATTTTTGTAAGATTGAACTACACTGGTCTTAGATATAATCTAATTTTTTATCTTGATCTTTAATTATACTACGATTATTACGGAGATGATCTATAGATGAAATAAAAAGATTACTAATTTTATCTATGTCCTTTTTAATATTTTCTGAAAAATTAATCTGATAATCTATGATACTATTTAACTGAGGATTATGTTCATTATGAAGCTGATGTGTAAAAGTACCTTCAAAATTACAACGAAATTTGTTTTTATCTGTGCTAAGACGATGATTATAACTGTTGAGTTCTAAATCTAAATATTCTACTATTTTCATACACAAAATTAATTCCGACTTTAAAATTATTACAAGCTACTATAACATGAAATTTATAACTGAAATGTCCAAAAATAAAAACTACTCTATTACCATAAGCAAAATGCATAAACTAACTAAAATTGTCCTAAAACCGAACACTGCTCTGATATTAATTTTGGGGGGTGATGAGTTAATGGTCTACCACTATTTTGAAATTGGACTGAGAATTATCTAATTAATTATACAGTTATGCTAATAGGTCTTCAAGCTGTTGTATGGCTAACTTTAAGGTTTCTTGTTTTACAGTTAGCTGTCTATTTATTTGAGAAATTTTTAAACTGTAATTTTCTAGGGATCTGCTAGATTCTAATGATAAAAGAAATTGATACCTTAATTTTTATCTTCTAATTCTTGTATAAGCTCAGTACGGGTTCTGATTTTAATCCTAAGTTCTTCATCTAAAGGCATACAATTTTGATTTTTTTAAATTCTTTTATGAACAATATTTCCTTAATATTTCTACTCGAGTTGCTCTTATTGTATTCTAAAATTCTTTTCTATGGCAAAACTATTTTTAGGCAATGTTTGTTTTCATTACATGTACTCCCACCTTGAAGTTAAGTCTCGTTCAAAATAGTATATTTTTATTTTCTATTTTTTACCTTCCCTCTTTGCCTACAATTTGCCCTCCAACGCTTAACCACGGCTCACACGGGCTCTTCAGTTAAGGTCACTCAGTAATAAAATAGAAAACAACAGATACTACGAAGGTGCAAAGCATGTAATATTAATGAGCAAACAAGCATTCCATAAACTTAATTTTTCCAAAAAGAAAATAAATTTTTAGAATAGAAGAGTTACCCTTTTGAAATATTTAAGGAAAAAGAGAAACTACTCACACTTAATATTAATAAGAAATATACTTACAAAGATTATATTACAGAATCTGAAATTCTAAAAGACTTAGTACACTTAGAGGGGTTGGATATTTTTATAAAGCAGAGTGAAGGGGAATTTTTTCATTCTGCCTCTTCCGTTGGCATGAATGCCAATTTATACAACTCAAAAGAAAGATAAAAATAAAAACTTCAATCTATGTTCTACGTCTAGACTTTCCCTAAATTCAAAACCAATAAGCCTAGACTTAGGTATGCTTTTTCACCACTTAATAAAGACAAGGCTATAAGGATACAATTATATGCCTATATTGACGATTTTTCTACACGGATAAAAACAAATAGAGGGTTTGGATAATGATGCCGGGTACTGCTTTGGGCCCCATCGCACATCATTCATTCCTCCATTTTTGACAAAATTTTGACACTATAATTTATTATAAGACACGTGTAAAGATTTTCACAGCTTTTCTATAATGGCGCAGGGTGGGGTTCATCTGCTCTATTAAAATAGTGAGTAAAGAAAAATCTTTATTACTGACCGACTTAAATAATTACATACACAAATATCTACAAAATCTTTTGTCTTTTCTTGGCGTGCATTGAAGAGGAGCCTTATCTTCTACGGATTTTGTCTTCTTCTGCTGAAGTACTAATTATTGATGGCGACGCTTGGATGCTGAAACTTCAAAGTGGATTCTTTGCAAAATTTGAAGAGTCAAAAGGTTCAAGTCTTGTTTATTTAAATTTTTTTTTTTTCTAAATAGAAAATAAGAGACATGTGCCATAAGGAAAAGCCACCAAAGATGTAGATATCAAGTCTAGTGCTCACATATATAACAATTAGCGGTTGACACACGTGATGCGTGTACAATTCAAATAATTAACAATAAAGACAAATAATAAAGAATTTAATATATAGTATGTATATTGCTTAAGTGATAAGTATGTTCTTAATGAAATCTAAGGTTTTGAGTTTAAGACTTGTTTACGCTATATATAATAATTTTTTTATTTTAGCATATATAAATCAGGAGGAAAATGTTTTACTAAACCAAATTAAGCTTTCACTTAATAATAGTATAGATATAGATAGATAGATAGATAGAACACATATATATATATATATATATATATTGTGTGTGTATCCTTATAGTTGCTTACCTTTAATTCTGGCGACGACCTCAACTTGCTGCATTGAATTCATATATGCAGATCTGCAAAGGACTTCTAAGAGAGAAACTAGTCAATGGGGGCGGTGGGTGATGAATCAACTTCACAATATCAATTGGGGGACACATAAATTAATGTGGCGACCATTTCTAACTCTACAGAATTAAATATGGCGTACTTTGGCCCTGTTTGGTAATATTTATTTTCAGTTTATTTTAATTTTTAACTTAATTTAAACTATTTTGATATGTTTGGTTCAGCTTAACAATATAGCTTATAACTTTTTGTAAGTCAAAAATCAACTTATTCTTTGAGTGAGGGAGGAGAAGTTTAATTTATAAGCCAAAAATCAACTTATGTTCAGCACTATAAGCTATAAGTTGTTAGGTTATAAGTTATAATCACTTTCCCACAGCTCTACCAAACGGGCCCTTTGTATCATAAATTATTTGTGTAAATTACATTGATCTTCTGAAATTTAAAAAAATACAGTTCAATTTTATAATTTTGATATAATTACACCAATACTATTTTAGTAAGGCCAAAAGTGACTGTAGCTAATATATATAGTATGAAAATATAAAAATTAACAATGTAAATTATAAATTTAAGTGTAAAAGGGATAATGATGTTATTTTTTTTCAAAATTAATGAATTATCTTTTATTTTTTTACTCCACTTTTTGACTTTGCTAGTAATTTTTAACCTTTCAATTAATTTAACTAATTACCAAACGAAACCTGTTTTTCAGAATATCAGTACATATACATGGAGATTAATAACTGCTCAATAGACCATCATAAACATTTTCCTTAATAATTTACTCAGAATTTTTTCATTCCTGAGCTGGTACTTCTACTAAACATTGTAGGTACATAATGAAAAATTAGAGGGATTACGTGATTATATTCTTGATTAATCACAGATTATCATATTTTCTATTATTTCTCAATACTCAAAACAAAATCCCGAGTTAAATTCTTTCTATCAATCACAATACACTTAAAACACTACGTCACCATGCTCCATAACCACCAAATAATTTATGGTACACGAGGGTTTGTCACATCATAACCACCATCTATTTCTTGAGCTGTTTCGTACTCTCTTCTGTGGCACTGGAAGCCCAGTGAGACACAGTCTGTCAGCCCAATTAATACGAGTCCAGATCCCCTCCTTGAGCCCCTCCTTCATTCCCTCCTTGCATGGGCCTTCGGGTCCACTTTGAGGCCTAGTTTTGATAATCTGAACCGTTCATATTTTTAGATTTATTCAGTATATTATACCTGTAAAAAATCAAGTTGATCGGATATCAGAAAGTATGCGTTCAGAAAATTGGGACTACAAACTATTTTTTAATAAACAGTTTTCCGAACACATACTTTATGATATTCGATCAACTTGATTTTTTACAGGTATGATATACTGAATAAATCTAAAAATATGAACGGTTCGGATTATCAAAACTGGGTCTCAAAGTGGACCCGAAAGCCCCTACAAGGAGGGAATGAAGGAGGGGCATCAAGGGGAGGATCCCAATTCAATTAATACTGGGCCACATCTAAAGTCCTAACTCTATAAGTCTAGATCCAACCATAAAGCAATAAAAAAAAAAAAAAGAACTTTGGTGCGGGTCTTATAGATGGGCTCAATACTTGCGAGAGATTTTATTTTCACACTTAATTAATTTAAGATATACATTTAATAAAATATTAATTTAATGACAATTATATCATAAATAAAAATAATCATAATAGACATTCAATAACACTCATAATATAATATGAAAAAATTCTCTGTACACATCTTTTAAGAACAAAAAAAATATCAATGTACACCTTTTGATTTAAAAAACATTAAATTTTAATTTTTCTATTGTTGTCACTTTGCTTGAACAAACAATTCAATTGAAAATCCTGCTCTATTTTGTTCAGTGATGAAGAACACATAGAGGAAGTCTTGAACAAACAATCCAATCGAAAACCTTGCTCCATTTTGTTCAGTGATGAAGAACACAGTAAGAAATATAAATTTTGATTTGAAACCCCATAAAACTGACTGGCATTTCAATGGGACTAGTGGCCCAATAATCCAATCACAAAAAAGACCACCTAAAAAAAAAAAAAAACCTATAAAAAACTCTTACTAAGCATATCTTCTTTCACAAAATCTTTAACTAAGCAACAACCAGAGTTCTATCAAAGTTACCAACCAAAAGAAAAGACTGAGAGAGAAAGACAGAAAGAGAGTACCAATCTTAAATACTAGTATATAGCACTGTTTGCTTTTGATCATTAACATATGGTTCCACATTTCTTCACTCAATTTTATCTCAGGAATTTTATTTCATATATTTACAACCAAATGTGAGAGTTAAGAGCAGATAAATACAAAATTGAAGAAATTCATCTAATTTGGAAACTAATAATCAGTATATATTTTTTTTGAGAAGTAATTTGTCGAAATAATACAATTTATTCGGTAGTTATGTTCTGAATTCAATCTAATTTTTCAGAAACCCAGTGCTAAAAGCCCCAAACTGTCACTCACAAGATCGAAATTGAAGATTTTATGCCAATGGAGTGCACATAGATCCGAAAATAATAAATGCAATAACAAATTGATAAATGTAATAAGAAAATGAAAAGATTTCTTACATTCAACACTTATTTGGAGGATTTACAATGGTCTGCAATGGAGATTCAATGGAGAACTTCTATGCAAGTCTTCAATGGAGAAAATTTCACTTCAGACCAAAGCCTTTTTCAAGGGCGTGGGTGGGTCAATGTAGAAGTAGGGTCAATCAAAAGTGTATGGAAAGAGAATTAGTGGTGTGTGTACAATTGTTATATATGAAAGGTGTAATTATAACTTTAAGTGTGTGGATTGAGAAAATTAATTGATAATCAAATTAATAGGTATGTGTATTGAGAAAAGATGTACCTTGAGCTAATTAAGTGTGTAGAAATAGAATTTCCCAAGTGTTGCTCCTGATTAATAGACTTGTGCTTCTGGTTTTACCCTCATAATTCAATTGTGTGACTCACAATTTTCAACTCACAATGTTTCTCACTACAAATTCATTGTTTTTTTTAACGATTCTCAACTGCAAAAAGCATAAATTTTAAGACTAATTTGTTCATAAGAATTTCACTCAAGATTTATTGGATATTAATTACAACAAATTGAACGGATTAGTAATTTTGCCTTACAATTTTTTTTATTTTATTTTGTTATTTATGTTTTGAGTTGGGTTAGAAAAATGAGAAGAAAATAAATAATTCTCTCAAAATTATTCTTTTTTTTTTATTACCCATAAAAAAAAAAAAAGAATAACTCTCATTTTTACTAGTTGTACACCTTTTTATTCTTAGTAGAAAAAATTACAACAAATCCTTTCACACGTTAGTTAATTACCTTGGGGCAGGTTAAGGACATTAAAACATTGGGAAATACATAGAGCTTGGAGATTTTCTTGTTCTATTTTTCCAACTTTTTAGTCAACTCATTGTTTGTTTATTCCTTCAATGCTTCAGCCTTAAATAACACACATTTTAACATACACTGTCATTTCTCTATTTGAGCAACTACTTTCCAAATTAATAAACGCCTAACACATACAATTAAACCCCATTTTTATCACTTTCTATCATATCACACACTTTAACAAACATATTTAACTTGTCAAGTATCGATGCTCTTAGTATATTTAAAACCAAAAAAAAAAAGCATTATTGCAATCTCAACTCCGTGATTCATATCACTTCACACTTTTTGTTCCTTGCTCAAAACTCATAGGTGATTTCAACACAATATAGATAAGAAGGTATCAAGAAAATGGCAAGACAAAAGTTTATTCATTGACAGATTGTGAATCTGATCTCATCAAATATATTATTGGTTCGAACTTGGAAGGAAACTGATAAAAGAAGCTACATCGATACCACGACTCAATACAGGAGCATAAACAATTCTGATAATCAAATTCTTTATGTTATGCTTAGACTGATTACAACATAAATGATCTATTCTGATTTGGACAATTATATGATTTCAAAATCAATCTTTCCTAAAGGAAAAAAAATAGGTAACGGAAGAAGCTACTTTGATTAAGCTTAATTCAGGGCCTGAAGGGTGTGAAAGCAACCACTGAGTTATGCCCACCGAAGCCAAATGAGTTGGAGATAGCTGCATTAAATATGAAATTTTGATTAGAGAATGGTGGAATGGATGTTACTAAACTCATTGCCATGGTTTAAAAAATAAATAAACAACACAAGCAGGTATAGTTTGTTGTTTGTCTTGCATATAGAAAATTTCCAAGCACATGCAATTAATCGAAGTTTCTTTGTTTCGTTTAAGCATTGAACGCTGATACACGTACCAACATTCACTTCATGCTTTTTCTTCACATTTGGAACACTGTCGATTGTGACCTCAGGCTCCAAGTTCTGCAAATTAATATAAAGAAAGCAATATGGAGACATGAAATACACCATAAAAACAATGAAACAAAGAAAATGTTGCGCAATTGGAGAATAGGGTTTTTGTGTAGTACATATTGGTTAATGGTTGGATGCAACCACCCAGTGGTGATTGCTTTTATGGTTGCTATGGCTTCCAATCCACCAGAAGCTCCAAGCCCGTGTCCAATCATTGACTGAAAACAATGAAATGAGAAACTCAATCTATTCACTTATAATGTTCTAGTACCCATTTGGTTAGTTGGACCTTATGTTACCGAAGATTCTAATTCACAATATTTAGTTCAACATTCAATCAATGTGTCAAGAATAAAATTTTGTCACGCAATTGCATTTTTTCAATTTCAATATGCTTATAAGATTTGGGTTTCTTGCCTTGGTCCCATTCATCTTGATCTCAGATGTGTCCTTAAAGACTTTCTTGACAGCATTAACCTCTGCCAAATCCCCAGCAAGTGTTGATGTTGCGTGGGCATTAACATAATTCACCTGCAAATTATGAATTCAAGATTGTTTGCATCAGAATCTACGATTTATCACATTGTGACTGAAAAATATGCTCGTTTTTAGGTCAAGAGATCACAATAAGGCACTCTTACCTCCTCCGGGGAGACTCCAGCATCGTCCAAGGCCTTGGATATACATGATGAAACTCCAAGGCCATCTGACCGAGGATCAGTCATGTGATGAGCATCACACGTTATGGCACCTCCCAAGTACTCTGCAATTATATTGGCTCCTCTTTTCATTGCATGCTCTAAGCTCTCCATAATCTTTCCTCAATCAACAAAAACAAATATTTATAAATTTGGAAGACAAAATAAATTAGAGGAAAAATTACACTTTACTCCCCTCAACTATAAACCGTTGTTACTTTGCCCCTTTCAACTAAAAAATGCTGCAATTTACCCCCTAATCTTTTGATTTGTTTAAACTCAATCTTCTGTTAACATTTTGCTATGAAAACAGAATGAAAAAGTAGCATATGAATTGTACATGCCAATTTTATGACCAAAAATGTTTATTTAAGAGGTGATTTTATACATATATGTGATAGATATGTAATATTTGTCATGTACATATATTTTTTCTCACATATTTCTTCATAGGAGAATGGAAGATATATAAATATCTCTCAGATTATGTAAATAAATTAGCTCTTGAATGAGCAATTTGGCAATAAAATTGGTATGAGCAGCTCACATGCCATTGTTTTGTCCGCTTTCGTGGGCAAAATGTTAATAGAAGGTTGACATTGAAACAAATCAAAAGATCAATGGGGTAAAATGTAGTTTTCCCTAACCTAAAATAATAAGACAAATTAACACAAATAGGCCAAGTCACAATGTCATCAGAACCAAGTATCAAATGACAAAATCAGATGAAGTACTAGATTACCAGAACACCAGAGCCTTCTCCAATGACAAAACCATCACGATCTTTATCCCACGGCCTTGAAGCTTTATGGGGTTCATCATTCCTTTGAGACAATGCTCGACAAGCAATAAAGCCACCAACCCCAGTAGCCATGACTGCAGCCTCGGTCCCACCAGCAACCATAATATCCGCTTCACCTCTTCTAATGTGATTTGCAGCTGCGTAAAAGCAGTAGTTTGCAGTTGCACAGGCTGTTGAAATCGAGTAATTGGGTCCCATTAATCCAGTATCTATAGCTAATAATGCTGAACCCATGTTAGTGATTGAATAAGGAATAAAAAATGGAGTTATCTTCTTATATCCCTTCTGGAGAAGAGCCTCAACCCCATTGCTGAAAGCTGTCAAACCTCCCATGCCTGACCCCACTAGAACTCCTATTTTTGATCTGTCCATCTGCAATATACAGGTGAGGAACTTTAGTATTTGAAATATTTCATTTTATTTTAGGTGAAATACATATTGCCAATTTAATGGTTAGTATGGGACTAACAGTTTCAAGGACTTCAGGTCCAAGCCTGGCATCATCAAGGGCCCTCCTGCCAGCAACCAAACAGTACCTCCAGCAGTCATCGAGACGGCGATCATTCTTGCCGTCAATGTAGCCTTCAGAGGAGAAGTCACGAATCTGACCGGCAAATCGAACAGAGAAGCTCGAAGCATCAAACCTATCAATAAGGGTGATCCCACTTTCTCCCTCAAGAAGTTTATTGTAAAATGTATCAATGTCGCTGCCAAAAACTGATACAAGGCCCATTCCGGTTATGACAATCCTTTTCTTGGGATCCTTTTCTCGTTTGGGAACTGAAACAGTTGGAGAGGCCATGGCCTTGATCCTTCCGCATTTTGAAGCTGCAAATATGAAACTCTATTACAATCAGAACATATCAAGTAGAAAACCGAAAGTTAAATAAAATATTGAATTTCTTATTTCAAGTCTAAGATAAATGCCTCACAAGATGTGTGCATAAATAACTGAGTAGATCCATTATTGGAAACAATGAAGAAAAGCAAACTCAGAAATGTCTCGAAGTAGTTTCAATACAGATCAGAATTGAAGGACCACCTATGCAGATGGTGAGTTATTGCAATTCCTAAAAGTGGAAAACAAAACATAACAGATGTTGAAATTGTTACGACTGTTAAGTCGCCAATTTTTCCAAAAACTAATGGTGTGTTTGGTTGGAGGATTTGGGAAGGAATTTGGAAAGGAAAAGGGAAAAAGTGTGTGAAACTATGTGAAATTTAGGCATATTTTATTCATATTTCACCTACTTTTTCCATTTTTCTTTCCAAATCCCTCCTCAAATTCCTCAACCAAACACAACATAAAGTCACCAATTTTTCCAAATGCTTAAGCTGTTAGAGAATGGGCTCAACAATGTATATCACGCAAACAGAGAACCAAACTACCAAACAAAGAAGAAACCAAACGGAGAAAGAGTACAAAATGCCAATGGAGAGATTTGAACCTAGAACCACTCTCAACTTGAGCTCTAATACATGTTAAGTCCAAAAGCTTAAGTTGCTAGCAAATGAGTCCAACAATGCATGTCAAGCTATCTAACAGTAACAAATTGTGAAACTTTTTTTTCTCAACCAATGATAAATCACGAAGAAGATTGATATAGAAAAAGACACAAGAAAAATAGAACTTCTCAAACAGAGAGGTCAAGATTCCTGTACAAGGCTTAGAAATTCAGTGAAATCAATAAACACACAGAAAAGGGTGTATTTTCATAACGAGATTGATCGTGGTTATTGCTCATTTACTTTATTGCAATGTACAAAATAGAGATTTTTAATCTCATTTCAAGACCAGCCTCTCTTAACCATCAGCAATATCGAAGCAATGAATCCTATGGGCAATTTGACAGCAATGTCTAGTGAATTGAAGAACATGTGAACAAAGTGTTGTAAAGAGATTTGAGTACTACCAGCACAATGATACATAATCAAGAATTGGGAAGGGAAAGGATGATCAAACCTGAAGTAGAAATGAACCCATTTGGCCTACACCCAGCTGAAGGCACTTGCTTGCTTTCAACTGCTCGGAGTCCATTGTGTTGAACCAGAGAAGCTCCATTGTTGCTTGATTCTTTGGCTTTCAAGACCAAACTAGAAGAACAAGTACCAGCAATGCCTGCCATCTCTCTCTCTCTCTAAAACAAGACTGATTTGATAGATAGATAGATAGAGCTATTACATAGAGACAGAGGAGAGAGGATGGGGATGGGCAGAAAGAGAGAATTAGCGTTGTTGGATTGTCAGTGACGAAATTCAACAAACATATAGAGTGGAAGGAATTAACAAGGACAAAAATTTGGGTAGGAAAGGCTGCCCAACTATTTCTATCATGAGAATTAAATATCAAAATCGGTGAAAATTACAATATAGGTATATATATATACTAGCAAATTATTATGATCTAATTAGTAATTTTAAGAGAATTTTTGAAAATCAAAATTGTGTGAGGAAGTTTCAAAAAATAAATATAAGAAAGTGTTTTTTTTTTTTTTTTTTTTTGGGGGGGAAAGTCAGAGAGAGCACAAAGCTCACGTTTCCAAATAGCCGTTAAACAACTCCCGAACAACCAGTTTGAATAGAATAGAGTAGAGAGGAAAAATATATTATGATCTTGGACACCACGTGGATTTGCCTGGACCAATCACAATTCTTTATGCTTGTTCTCTAATTATTTAACATAATACTAAATCTTAACCTTTTAACTAATCATTATCACCTGAGATAGGTCTTGTTTGGTATAACTTAAAAGGTACTTATTTCAACTTTTAGTTGAATTTAAGCTACAATTGATGTGTTTGGTAGAGTTTAAAATCACTTTTTGTAGCTTAAATTAAGCCAAAAAAGTGATTTTTGACTGAGTGGCTTCTAGGGTGCTTATTCATTCAGCTTAAGTGGGAAGTTAAACTTGAGGGGGCAAAATTACTTAAATGCCCTTTATTCATTTGAAGTATTATATATAATTGTCATTATATAAAATACAAAAATAATCACTGTTCATTCTTAGAGAGAGAGAGAGAGAGGCGATTTCCAACGAGGGGCGATTTCTGGCAAGATCTGGTTCATTCACTGTTCATTCTCTCTCTCTTTCTCTCTCTCTCCTCTCTCTCTCTCTCTTGCGAACCAGTGCTCTCTATCTCTCTCATACTCACGAACTAGAGCTTTCTTCTCTCCCTCTCTCTTCGTTCTCTCTTCACCACCACCATCACGTTGATGATCGAAACCCTAATCGTCAATTGCGTGATGATCGCGATCTAAAATCCTAGAGTCATGATCGACTGCGTGACAATCAATGGTCCGTCGTCGTCCCCATCCCCCATCGTCGTTGTGCCTTCGACGGTGATCGAAACCCTAACCGTCGACGGTGACGATCGATTTCAGTTTTTTTTTTTAAATAATAATAATAATAATAATTAAGCATTTTATAATTTAGCCATCAATAATAATTTAGCCATTTTAGCCATTAATTAAGCATTGATACTAATTAATAATTTTAGTATTAATTGATGCTACTTAAGCAATTAATTGATACTAATTAATTTACAATGAAAAAATAAAATAATTTTACTAAAAATTAAAAAAAATGAAATATCACTAAAAAAATGATATAAATTGAAAAAAATGTAAGGATTTGTCAAATGAAAAAATGAATTACTAAAAATGAAAAAAATGAAATATCACTAAAAATAATTAAAATGAATAATAATAAAGAGTAATAATAATATGAAAAATAATAATAATTGATGGACAAATTGATACTAATTTTAATAATTGATGAACAAATTATTAATAATAATAATAATAATAATAATTAATAATTGATACTAATTTTAATAATTGATGAGCAAATTGATAATTTTTATACTAAAATCACAATTAATAATAATAATAATAAATAAATAAATACAGATATAAATAATTAAAATGAATATACAAAAAATAATATGTAATGAAATCGCAACATTAATTTAAATTAGAACATGAATTAATTTTAAAGAATTAATAAATTAAACAAAATTAACAAAGAAAGAAGAGAAGAAAAAAAAATTAAAAAAAGAAAAGAAAAGAAGGTGAAAAAGAAAATAAAAGAAAATAAAGTGAAAAAGAAAAAGAAAAAGAAAAAAAAAATTATAAATGAAATCACAAATTTTATATCTTATAAGGGCAAAAATAACAATTATGCAACAAAAAATTATTTTACAGGTTATTTACCAAACACTACTCTGCTGTTTAAATCCATAATTTCACAGCTGCACCAAACAGGTTACCAGCTTAGGTTCATAACTGTAAATTATAATCTGTTAAGTTATAATTTATAATCACTTTCTCACAGTTTTACCAAACGGGACTACTAGGTGATTGTAGCTGAAGACTACTAAATAAAAGGTCTAATCATATAGGGTAACCTTATATAGTAGTAGGATTATTCAATCATGTAGTGATAAGTTATAAACTCACACATAAATAGAGATTCGAACTCACACTTTTGATACTAGTATAATTTATCCTGCCTTAAAAGATTCATCCAACGATCATATGTGATACGATCCGGATGACTAACCCAAGAAGAATGAAACCTAAGCCTTCAAAACTTATGCTCTAAAATCTTACCAAAGGGTCACCACCAAATAACTTCTTACCAATGGGGGCAGAGCCAATGAATGCGTAACTGATATTGCGGGTAGTTAATGACTGTGAGTTGCCGGGTAGCATTCATCCCACGTGAATTTGCTTTTGTTTTTTGTACGAGGAAGATTATGTACACACCCCCTCAATATTGGAGATGTTACTGTGCGTTAAGCACAGGAGCAGTTGCTGCGCACCCTTCAACGGTGCCGTATTAGCTATTTTGATAAACAATTATTCCATGGAAAATTTACTCATAAGTCCTAGTTTTTGAAACGTTGAACCATTTAGTCTTAAAAGTTTTCTTATGCTCCATTTAGTCCCATTTTTACATCAACATGATGTGAATGATGTAAATGATCTGATGTTTCATTCTATAATTTCAAAATTTATTGAAATCTGATGAACATTAGATGTTTTTCATCCTATATTTTCAAACATTATTGAAATTTGATGAACATTAGATATTTGAAATCCAATGTTTGTAACATGACTCTGATGTTATTAACATTGTATCTAATGTTATTAACATTGTAATGGGACCTTTCAGTCTATAAGAAAACTTTTAGGATTAAACAGTGCATAAGTTATTAATTTGAGATTTATTGGTGCATCCCCCTTATTCCATTGCCCAAGGTAAAGACATGAATGATCCCCTTTTTTTTTCTTTTTTTGTTTTTAATTGTCATTTAGACTAAGAGGTATTCTCACGTATTTTCATCTAGTTAAATAAAAAAATTATGATCAATAAAATATTTTTGCTTCCCATTTGAGATAGCCCAATCTTTTTGTTTATTATTTTGAAATCAATCTAATAATGAAAAATTAAAAAAATAAATAAGTTTTAGGTTTTTAAATTTTAACAATGGGATTGAGTTGAAATTAATAATTTTTAGAATTAATTTCATTCATAATTTCAAAAAGAAAATTTTAACCACTACCCAATGAAATATATTATATATATATATGTAAAAATTATATTGAAAAAAAGTAAGAATATATTTATATAATAAAGTTAGACGGTTTTTAAATCTTCAACATATTTTTGTTCTAGTAGGACATTGAGATGGCTCAGATCTGTTCAAATTATAAAACAATGGTTAAGATATATTTTTCAAAAAACATTCTACATGTACATTTTTTACTTTTCCTCTTCTCTCTCTTACTTTTTCCTTTTATTACCCATCTTTCCATGATCCCACATTCCTTCCTATTTTTTTTTTTTTTTTTGTTTTCTCTCATTTTTATTTTTCTCTCTATTTTTCTCCCCTTTTAGTTTATTTAATTTTAGAAAAAAATTAGTCTAAGGTCTCTCTTTCATATTTAGTAAGGCAATAAATCCACAATATTATTTTATTATGTCTAAGGTCCTCAACCACCACACTCATATATATCCCAAAGAAATTTCCAATAATCGTCACATCCTCTCGCAACAAATCTCTCATAGTCTAGTTGTAATAATCCAAAAATTTAAGTTGTTATTTAAATTTTATATTAGTATTATTTAATTATAAATGAGAAAAACTCTAAGCGTTTAATTAAATATTTTGTAAAAATAAAATATGAGATAAAGTGTAGTGAATTATATATTAAAAAAATAAAAAATAAGAAAGAAAGGAAGATCAAGATAAAATGAATTAATGGCTAAGGATTAGGAATGGGACGCGTAGGCGGTTGTGTGGCCTGGTGCCCACGCTTGTCCTTCTATATAGAAGGAGAGATTTGCTCAAGATGTGGAGAAAAGGAAAAACAGAAGCAAGGGAAGTGGAAGAAATACTATAAGTAAAGAAGAAAAAGTGAAGTATTAATTTTAAGGTGAGTTATATTATATTTTCAGTTACCATAATATATTTTATGTATATTTTGAGTTACCATAATTTATTTTATGTAAATTGTGTTTTAATTATATTATTTATTTTATGAACCTTATTTTATATACTAAGGAAAACCCATGGATATAACTATTTATTAAAATGTGTTTTGAGTAATTATTTTATAAATACCACCACGGAGGTTGTTAGAAAATTTGGTTTTACAAGGCTTATTTTGGGACAACTTTGAGTCCAAAATTGAGTGGGCCCCAAATGATTTTTGGGGTGAGTCCGAAGAGGTGACGTGTTCCTTGCAGTATGGAAAGTTACACGGTGAAGACGATTTGTCAAAACCATTTATGAGTGAATGGGAACTTGATGTCATTTTCGGGTTCGTGGAATTGAACATTTAAAGAATTAAATGCGGGTTTCCTTGAAAGGTTTGTCCCGCATTAAAACTTGAAGAGAACTTATGTATGTATATAAATTCTAGGTGGCAACACTTGGGTTGGGCCCCAAGCGGCACCCCAAGTTTGTAGAAAGGAGGAGTTATGAACAAAGTGAACCTTAGCCCAAACCACCACACACGCGCCGCCGCCACCGCCCGTCAGGCCGAGCTGGGTGCAGTTGTGGGTCGGGTCGGTTCTAACATTAATTTTTTGGACAAAATTTATTTGAATTTTTCCAAATTCTTGCAAGAAATTATTTGAATTTCAAATTGAATTTAATTCAAATTTGAATTCAAATTTTGTGTCCAATAATTGTGCCTCTTTCAGTTCAAAAATTTCATCCAAACACTTTTCAATCTGTTCAAATCCGAACAGATTCATAACTGTCCGGACAGATTCAAAATCTAGACAATTTTATAACTGTAGTAGTCGCAAATCTGTCCAAGGATTCAAACTGTATCTATTCAGGGTTTTTCATACTTGTTCAGTTCAAATACAGCACCTGTTCGGACAGATCTTTTGGCCTATAAATTCCAACATTTTCCAGTAGTTTTCGGGTTGGAAAATAATCCTGAAAAATTTAATTTTGCTGTCCATTTCTTGATCTGTTTGCATTATTCTTTATATTAGTTGTTTAAGGAAAATTAAAGAGAGTATAGAACACAAGACTTTTGTTTGCCGTACAAATTGTTTGGAGTGCTACTACAATTTGTAAAGATTATTGTATCCTGAAAGATAAACACCACTTAACCGTAAGTACCGTAGCGGGGTAAATCTATCTTAAGGACAGAGTATCACACACTCGACTTGATCTTTTTATTATTCATTCGGTTCGGTAAAATAATTTCGGTACGTTATTTATTTTATTTGTTTGACTTAGTTTCAATTTATTCATTGTACACAGAAGATTGTTCCAATAATCTTAAGACAGATTCGAATTATTCTATTTATACAGAATTTTTCGTTTGTTTCCTTTCTTCTTTCTTCTTCTTACAAAAATTATTTTCTATGATTTTGCAAAATAATATTCTTGTTGGAAAACAAATAGTAGTAATATACTATTTGATAGATAGTAGTAATATACTGTCTATTTTCTTTGACAACTAGTAGTAATATATTTGTGTCGTTAACAATTCAGAATATTTATTTGTGGAATTTTGTAAGAAATTAATTTTTGGTTTTCAGAAATTATTTCTGAGTGTTCATTAATTAAAATTCTATTTCAGTATTTTAATTATTGAAGTGTAACATAAATTTAATTTTCTGTGTGGAATTAATTTGTTTAAATAAAATTTTATTTTATTTTCAAATTAATTAAAAAATAAAAGTTACAATTCTTGCTTCTTTTATTTTACAGAATTCAAAATTCTGTGTTTATGGTTTAATTTTCTGTATAGTATAAAATTCTAATTCTAATTTTGTTTTATAATTTAAAATTCATGGCAATCAAAACTAGTAAAACTAATATTCAAATCAGTACTGGTATGGTAATTGCCATTGCGCCAACCCCTCCTTATGTTGGATCTGTGCCAGTGAATCATGATAAAAAGCCAGATAAATTTTTAGAAACTAATTTTTGCAAAGGCAAAGGAAGATCAAGTAAGAAGGTTGTTAACGTCAAAATGACTGAAATGGATAAAATTTTCAATTGTGTAGATGTCATAAATCTTTCTGCAGTTGTTTCCGAGGCAAACTTTGTCGGAAATCCTAAAGAATGATGGGTGGACACTGGTGCTACTCGCCATATCCGTGCCGACAAAAAGATGTTCACATCTTATTCTTCAGAGGACAACGGTGAACAACTTTTTATGGGCAACTCCTCAACTTCTAAAGTTGAAGGACAAGGAAAGATTATCTTGAAGATGATATCTGGAAAGGAACTCACTCTCAATAATGTGATGCATGTACCGGACATTCGTAAGAACCTTGTTTTCGAATCTTTGTTGAGTAAAAATAGATTTAGGCTAATTTTTGAAAGTGACAAGTTTGTACTTACCAAAAACGGGATGTATGTAAGAAAAAGGTTACATATCTGATGGCCTTTTCAAAATGAATGTAATGACTGTTGTACCCTCTGTTATTAATAAAAATACATCTTTTTCTTACTTGCTTAAGTTTTCAAATTTATGGCATGGTAGACTTGGACATGTTAATTATGGATCTTTGCATAGATTAATTAATATGGAATGTTTACTTAAATTTGACATTGATTCAAATCATAAATGAGAAATTTGCGTTGAGGCAAAATTATCCAAAACTCCTTTTCATTCAATAGAAAGAAGTACGGAACCACTTGAATTAATTCATAGTGACATTTGTGATTTTAAATTGATTCAAACTAGAGGTGAGAAAAAATATTTTATCACTTTCATAGATGACTATACTAAATATAGTTATGTTTATTTAATTCGAATCAAGGATGAAGCTTTGTGATGGGTCGTTGAACACACCAAAATTAAATACTAAACTATACCAAATTCTATCAGAATAATGGCAAGTCCAGGTATCGATCCACAGGGACTATTGTGAAATTAAACTAATTTAATTGTTAAATTCCTAAATTAATTTTGATAAAAAGATTGAATGATCATAACCTAATTTAATTAACAAATAAATTAAACTAAGGAATTAAATTATCAATATTAAATGAAATTGGATTTACTAAATTGGGGAAAAATCCTAGGGTAGAGAATTCACCACTAACCACATAATTAGGGTTTCCAATTGAAATTAATTATGCTATGGTTTGAACGAATTAATGCTTCACAACTACAAGCTCAAAGCATTTAACAAGAAGATTATCACATTCAATGTACGAGCACGAACCATCTCAAGCAATACGACTCGTTCACTCTAAACTAGGGTAGTGATACGACTCGTTCCTCGTAGCATGGTTCGTCCCATACCTTGAATGTGAAGGAATAGAAAACTCATGTATGGATAATATTCAACAATCACAGAAAGTCAAATATTTGAAAAGATAATGAAAATTATATATAAAGAATTTCTAAAACACCATACAATGGTTCAAACCTTACATAATATAAAATCAAAAAAGAAAACTACATAATTACATGGTTAGGGTTTCATCAAAACCCTAGAAAAGAAGACTAGCCACTCATGAAGGAGTGGAAGGAGGTAGAAGGAGAAAGAACCACCATGGGAGACATCCTTGAAGCTTTTGTTTTTCTTCTTTTCCAAACCCTAGCCTCCCTCTTTAGGTCCAAACAATTTCAGAACCCTAATCCAGCCTTTTTCTTGTCTTTTTATCCTTCCAATCTCGTCCAAACAGGTTTAAAACGTCGGTTTGACTTTTCCAGAAAAAGTCAACGCACGTGCGAGAAAGTCAACGCACGTGCGGGAAAGTCAACTCTGCCCAAATTCTGACTTTTTGCTCATTTTATGCTCCGACGATGTATAACCTGATTGACACTCAACACACATAAAATATACAGTTTGACCAACAAGTGAAGTTAAGAGATTCTAATTAACGGCCTCAATGATGTACATTTCAGCCTTAATCACATCCCCCAACTTACTACTTGCTAGTCCTCAAGCAAGTAAAATAAAATAAAATTAAACAAAATCTATCTATTTCCTCTTTCGTGGGAAAACGGTTGCATTTAGCATATGCAACAAGCCTTTAAACCACAAGGTGACCCCAGGTGGACGAGTAAAGTCTCGTGAGGGTTTCCAGAAATGATACCCACAAACATTAACATATTCATATATACTCAACAACAAATGATCACACTACTCCACCTAACAATCAACTTATGTACCACTACAGTGTGATATTTAGACATCATGAGTCATTAAAGGCATAGTGGACAAATATGAAGGAACCTATTGAGTCAAAACCACAATTCAGTTAATACAAAAGTAAAGTTCCCTATACTTGTGCATGCTAGTAGACAAGTCATGAGTACCCTCGGTGTAAAGTGCAATCTCCATATTAGTTAACTATCCACTATAATAACCCAGTGTAACTCATAATAACACCCAACATATACAGAAAAACTAACCTGTTGCAGCCAAGATTCTCAAAGTTGGTTTTTTTCTTTTTTTTTCTTTTTTTTTCTTAATTTCTTCGTCCCGCACGTGTGGGAGTCAAGCCGCACGTGCGGCTGTTCAACGCACGTCCCTCCGCACCTGCATATTTAGCAGAGTGCGAGGCTGATGTTTTTGAATTTTCCCGCACGTGCGGGGCCCAAGCCGCACGTGCGGCGATTTCAACTCCGTTTTTTTTTTTTTGTGCAAATCGGCTCCCGCACGTGCGGGAGTCAAGCCGCACCGTACGTGCGGCTTGGTCAACGCACATCCTCCCGCACCTGCATATTTAGCAGAGTGCTTTGCCCAATTTTCCTGCACGTGCGAGGCCCAGACCGCATGTGCGGCGATTTCATTTTTTTTTTTTTTTTTTTTAATGATCAAGTATAAACATAGAAAATAAACATGAAAGCATGGTTTTAAACACTGAAAATAAACATTTCTACTTTTAATTGACATCCGGAATAAATATAGCACAAAAGAACACGGAATGCCCGCTAAAGGTATGATCTTCACGCGAAAACCACGGGTACTACTTTTCTCCCTAACTGTATTTGTAACTTTCCCTATTCTCCAACAGGGTGACAGACTAGGTTGATTTGGTATCCAAAATCGAGGCGCATAAAGCTACCTCAATCTATGGGGCTGCCATACAGAGTTCAAGCCGAGGTAGTTTTGAAGCAATCTCCACACCCCTGGGTATTTAAACCAGACTTTAGTCTCGAAAATCCCAAACCTTTGTGTTCTAGGCTTTGCCATTCGAACTCTAGTTTCCACCGTCTCAGTTGGTCTCCTAGGAACTCACTACAAACACAGTTAGGTGGCTATACCAGACCGTCAGATGCCGTTCGGGTACGGCAAACACCAAAGGAATTACACCTTTAGAGGATTTAAAGTCTCCTAGACGCAAGTGAAGCATAACGAGAACAAAGAAAAACCAAATAACATAGAAGGGAAAGAAAAGAGAACAAGAAATCAATTTATCAATCATAGTAAAATGGATCCATCAAAGCAATGGACTCAATCATATCCCCATTCCCAATCCCCTCTATATATGGTTTCAATCTTTGGCCATTCACTTTGAAAGTGTGGCCAGTTTTTGGATCCCGCACCTCAACGGCGCCATGACTAAATGCCTCAACAACCTCAAAGGGGCCATCCCATCTAGATCTTAGCTTACCCGGAAAGAGTCTCAATTTTGAATTAAAAAGCCACACTTTTTGGTCGGGTTCAAAAGATTTTCTATTAATGTGCTTGTCATGGAATTCCTTAGTCCGAGCTTTAAAAACTCTCGAACTCTTATATGCATCATTCCGGATTTCCTCCAGCTCATTGAGTTGCAATTTCCGGTTGAGTCCAGCCGCGGCCATATCGAAGTTAAATTTCTTTATGGCCCACAATGCTCGATGCTCAAGTTCAACCGGGAGATGACAAGTTTTGCCAAACACTGCTCTATATGGTGACATCCCAATGGGTGTCTTATAAGCAGTGCGGTAAGCCCATAATGCATCAATTAACCATTGTGACCAATCTTTCCTATCCGGTCTCACCGTTTTCTCAATTATGTGCTTTACCTCCCTATTCGAGACTTCTACTTGGCCACTAGTTTGAGGGTGGTATGGAGTGCCAACTTTATGAGTGATAGAGTATTTCTTAACTACCGACTCAAAGAACCGGTTACAAAAATGTGTACCCTGATCACTTATTATGGCTCTAGGAAACCCAAAACGACTAAAGATATTTTCATGCAAAAATTTGATTACCACTCTATGATCGTTTGTTCGGGTAGCTATTGCCTCCACCCACTTCGACACATAATCTACTGCCAAGAGAATGTACTCAAACCCGAACGACGACGGGAAAGGGCCCATAAAATCAATTCCCCAAACATCAAATATTTCTACCACAAGAATAGGGGACATTGGCATCATGTCACGCCGAGACATCGAACCCATTTGCTGACAGCGCAAACAAGTTCTACAAAATTGATGGGCATCTTTAAAAATTGTGGGCCAATAAAACCCGCTTTGTAAAATCTTGGCAGTCGTTTTATGCCCACTAAAATGACCGCCACATGCAGAAGAATGACAAAATGTAAGAATGCTATGCACTTCACTCTCCGGCACACACCGTCGGATCACTTGGTCGGAGCAATATTTAAACAACTCTGGATCCTCCCAAAAGTAATACCTGACCTGTGAAAAGAATCGGTCTTTGTCTTGCTTAGACCAATTCTGCGGCGTTTGCCCAATGGCCAAGTAATTCACAATATGTGCAAACCACGGGGGGCTCGCTTGTGACAGCTCAAAAAGTTGTTCGTCCGGAAACGAATCATGCAAAATAAGAGGGTCACTATTATACTCAACGAGGATTCGGGAGAGATGATCCGCCACCACATTCTCAGATCCTTTCTTATCACGGATCTCTAAATCAAATTCCTGAAGCAACAAAATCCATCTAATCAACCTAGGTTTGGTCTCTTTCTTAGATAGTAAATACCGCAAAGCGGCATGATCAGTGAAGACTATGACCTTGGAACCTAGGAGATAAGACCGGAATTTGTCTAAGGCAAAGACCACAGCTAGCAACTCTTTCTCGGTAGTAGTGTAGTTCAATTGAGTATCCGAGAGAGTGCGACTAGCATAATATATA
The DNA here is from genome assembly GCF_055761805.1 of Camellia sinensis. Classification (NCBI taxonomy): domain Eukaryota; kingdom Viridiplantae; phylum Streptophyta; class Magnoliopsida; order Ericales; family Theaceae; genus Camellia; species Camellia sinensis. The sequence goes on along the minus strand of NC_138971.1, from coordinate 176,254,033 downwards.
GCAAATGGTGCCTTATTGACCCTTTGGCCCAACACAGCCCCGACAGCATAATCGGAAGCATCACACATGATTTCAAAGGGAAGAGACCAATCTGGTGATTTCATGATTGGGGCGGTGGTCAAAGCCATTCTTAGTGTTTCGAATGCCTTTAAGCATGCTTCATCAAAGACAAAAGGCGCATCCTTAACTAGTAAACTGCACAAAGGACGTGGTATCTTACTAAAGTCTTTGATGAACCTACGGTAAAAACCTGCATGCCCTAGGAAAGACCTAATTTGACGCACGGAATTGGGTGGAGAAAGGCCTGCAATGAGGTCAACCTTAGCCTTGTCAACTTCTATACCTCGAGGAGACACAATGTGTCCCAACACTATACCCTCACGAACCATAAAATGGCTATTTTCCCAACTCAAGATTAGGTTTGCCTCAGCACATCGTTCTAACACTTTAGTTAAGTTCCTAAGGCATTCCTCAAAAGACGGTCCAAACACCGAAAAGTCATCCATAAAAACCTCTAAGAATTTCTCCACCATGTCGGAGAAAATGGCCATTATACACCATTGAAAAGTCGCCGGTGCATTACACAGCCCAAAGGGCATGCGCCTGTAAGCAAAAGTGCCAAAAGGGCATGTGAATGTGGTCTTTTCCTGGTCAGCAGGGTACACCGGGACTTGATTATACCCCGAATAGCCATCAAGAAAACAATAGAAACCCTACCCCGCTAACCGCTCTAGGATTTGGTCAATGAAAGGTAAGGGAAAATGGTCCTTCCTAGTCGAGGAATTTAGTCTCCTATAATCAATGCACACTCGCCACCCAGTAGTGGTCCGTGTGGGGACTAACTCTCCTCCTTCATTCTCAACAACAGTGATGCCCGATTTCTTGGGCACTACTTGTGTGGGACTCACCCACTTGCTATCTGAGATGGGGTATATAATACCCGCATCCAACAATTTCAAAACCTCCTTCTTCACCACCTCTTTCATGTTAGGATTCAGTCTCCGTTGCATTTCGCGAGAAGGTTTGGTGTCCTCCTCTAGGTGTATATAATGCATGCACACGGAAGGATCTATCCCTTTCAAATCAGCCACTGACCACCCTATAGCACTCCGATGTGCCACGAGAACACTCATTAACTGACTCTCCTGCTCTGCAGTCAAGTCAGATGCAATGATGACCGGTAAAGTATCTTGGGGCCCTAAAAATGCATACTTGAGTGTGGCCGGAAGTGGCTTCAACTCAAGTGTAGGTGGTGTGACCAAAGAAGGTGTGGCAGGCTCTCTCGACAGAGGAGGAAGTGACTCAAGCCGGGCTTTCCATGGAGGAAAATCCGGTGTAGAAGAAGAATTAAGCAAGACATTCACCTCTTCAATTGACCCATCTATATCAAAATTTTCAAACCCAAAATGAGCTAGACAAGCCTCCAAAGGGTCCTCTACAAGAATGGAGGGCAAAGCCTCCTCAACAATCTCATCCACAACATCCACTAATAAGCACTTCTCTCTCTCATGAGGTTGTTGTGATGCTTGGAAAACATTAAGTTTCACTTGCATGTTACCAAATGAAACTTCCATAACCCCGGTCCGACAATTAATGCATGCATTGGCCGTAGCCAAGAAAGGTCGACCCAAAATCACCGGGATTTGTTTCCTCGAACTGGCTACCGGTTCCATATCTAATACCAAAAAGTCAACAGGGAAGTAGAACCTATCAACCTTAACTAGCACATCCTCAATCATGCCACGTGGCACTTTGAGGGACTGGTCAGCCAACTGAAGAGTAACAGTCGTGGGCTTCAACTCGCCAAGCCCAAATTCCTCGTACACAGAGTACGGCAACAAATTAACACTAGCCCCTAAATCCAATAAGGCCCTATCAATGAAGTGGTCCCCTATAATGCATGCAATGGTTGGGGCACCTGGGTCCTTAAGCTTAGGAGGTGTGTCATTCAACAAGATGGAGCTTACTTGCTCCGTGAGTAGGACCTTTTGGGACACATGTGTCCTAGATTTACGCTTTTGCGTACAAAGGTCCTTCAGAAATTTGGCATATGATGGTACTTGCTTAATCGCCTCCAACAGGGGAAGGTTGATTTTTACCTGTTTAAAGACCTCCATCATTGCCTCCATAGATGCCGCATTCTTATTAAAAGGGGACGGTGTATCAAGGCACTGGGGAAAGGGTGCCTTAGGCACATATGGAGTGCTAGGGACTAACTCATCCCTCTTAAGTGTTTCCCCCTCACCCTTGATCTCACTTGGTGAACCACCGTGGTCACCCTTCCTAACTCTAGTTACATCAGACGTAACAGATTGAGGCTCTAACTCCCTACCACTTCTTAGAGCAACCACCGCCTGCACTTGCTCATGTTGCTTACCATTCCCACCCGAACTCTCTGCCCCGTATTGTCCCTTAGGGTTGGCCACAGTTTGACTTGGTAATTTTCCCTCCTCTCTCCGATTCATGTTGTTAGCCATTTGACCCAATTGGGTCTCTATCTTGGCAATAGAGTGAGTGTGGGAGTGAACTATCGGTGCTAACCCCTTAAGTTCTGAAAGAACTTCCAACACCTGAGTCTCAAAGGCAGAGTTGCCCTGAGGGACAGGCGGGGGTTGTAGTTGACGGTATGGTTGTGGGGGTCTATACGGTTGCGGTGGTCGGTAAGATGATTGGTTGGCAAAATTATTAAAATTCTGCCTTGGTGGTGGAGGATTGTAAGAAGTGCCTTGTGAAGGGGGCCTCCATGAGAAATTAGGGTGATTTCTCCATCCCGGATTATATGTGTTGGAGTATGGGTTATTACCCGGGTTGGAGAATCCTTGAGCCGCATTCACATGCTCTTGGACTAACTCCGGAAATTGTGATGCCGAAGGGCACTCACTCAAGTCATGAGCAGGGCTCGCACAAATAACACATGCCTCGTGAAATTGAGGCTGATCATGTTGGGTAGGAGCATGTCCCGTAGCTAATAATTGGTCCATCTTGCGGGACAATGCCTCTACTTGTTGGGCTAACTCTAGGTTTTGCCCGACCTCATAAATGCCCCCTCTTTTCGGGGCTCCAACCATGGGTTGCCGGACTTGCCGGGCTGCGGAAGCATGGTGAAGGGAATTATCACTTAGGTTCTCAAACAATTGTCATGCCTCAGCATCATTTTTAGACATAAATGTCCCACCACAGGACGAATCCACCATTTGGCGGTGTGGCTCAGTTAAGCCATAATAAAATGTTTGAACAAGTTGCCAATTAGGCACTTGGTGGTGGGGACACTGTTGGAGAAGGTCTCGAAGTCTTTCCCAAGTCTCATGGAATTGCTCGCCATCCATTTGAGCAAAGTTTGTGATGGCTCGCCTAAGTTGGTTGGTTTTACCTATGGGAAAATACTTCTCCAAGAACCGTTGCTGTAATTGGTCCCAAGTTGTGATTGAATTAGCAGGTAAAGAATTTAGCCAGTGTTTGGCTTTATCCTTTAATGAGAATGGAAACAATCGCAACATTAAGGCCTCATTTGTGAAATTCTGGATCCTTACTGTCGAGCAAATTTCCAGAAATTCATTCAAATGCTTATAAGGGTCATCATGAGTTAGTCCATGGAATGATGGGAGCATTTGTATGGTGCTGGACTTAATCTCATAATGAGCAGCAGTGGTGTTGGGCAATTGGATGCATGATGGTGATGTATATGTAGTGGGTGTAAACTAATCCTTAAGTGTCCGGTTAGGCTCATTCGGGATATTAGGATTTGCCATCTCTAATGGCTCAATGTATGAATATTCAAGCCTAGGAATACGGGCAGAGGTCCTAAGTCTCCTAAGGGTCCTTTCTAGTTCAAGGTCCAAACTCCACAATTCAGGGCGACAAGAACGACGCCCGTGCATACACTACCCAAACACACACAACAAGTTCCGACTCTGTGCACTAAGTATGAAAGCAAAATACCAAAGGAAGAAATACTCACAGCGGTTTAACGAAAACGCTTTACTCGTCTTACGGATGGTTGACGTGTAGACGTTGTCCCCAACCTCTGTTTGAGCTTTGACTTCTGTTTTAGCACTTTGGTGCTTTGCTTGTGAGTGTTTGCTTCTGTTTACTCACTTTAGCACTGCGGGTTTTTTTTTTTTTTTAAAGCTCGGCTGCGCTCCGCTTGCACTTCAGTGATAGCTCCAATTTCAAACACTCTGCACACTTAGCAACACCAAAAGCATAAAATCCTAAACTAAAAATTAAAATAAGAATGTAACTTTAAATTAACTAATTTCGCCAGAAGTTCCCCGGCAACGGCGCCAAAATTTGATGGGTCGTTGAACACACCAAAATTAAATACTAAACTATACCAAATTCTATCAGAATAATGGCAAGTCCAGGTATCGATCCACAGGGACTATTGTGAAATTAAACTAATTTAATTGTTAAATTCCTAAATTAATTTTGATAAAAAGATTGAATGATCATAACCTAATTTAATTAACAAATAAATTAAACTAAGGAATTAAATTATCAATATTAAATGAAATTGGATTTACTAAATTGGGGAAAAATCCTAGGATAGAGAATTCACCACTAACCACATAATTAGGGTTTCCAATTGAAATTAATTATGCTATGGTTTGAACGAATTAATGCTTCACAACTACAAGCTCAAAGCATTTAACAAGAAGATTATCACATTCAATGTACGAGCACGAACCATCTCAAGCAATACGACTCGTTCACTCTAAACTAGGGTAGTGATACGACTCGTTCCTCGTAGCATGGTTCGTCCCATACCTTGAATGTGAAGGAATAGAAAACTCATGTATGGATAATATTCAACAATCACAGAAAGTCAAATATTTGAAAAGATAATGAAAATTATATATAAAGAATTTCTAAAACACCATACAATGGTTCAAACCTTACATAATATAAAACCAAAAAAGAAAACTACATAATTACATGGTTAGGGTTTCATCAAAACCCTAGAAAAGAAGACTAGCCACTCATGGAGGAGTGGAAGGACGTAGAAGGAGAAAGAACCACCATGGGAGACATCCTTGAAGCTTTTGTTTTTCTTCTTTTCCAAACCCTAGCCTCCCTCTTTAGGTCCAAACAATTTCAGAACCCTAATCCAGCCTTTTTCTTGTCTTTTTATCCTTCCAATCTCGTCCAAACAGGTTTAAAACGTCGGTTTGACTTTCCCAGAAAAAGTCAACGCACGTGCGGGAAAAGTCAACGCACGTGCGGGAAAGTCAACTCTGCCCAAATTCTGACTTTTTGCTCATTTTATGCTCCGACGATGTATAACCTGATTGACACTCAACACACATAAAATATACAGTTTGACCAACAAGTGAAGTTAAGAGATTCTAATTAACGGCCTCAATGATGTACATTTCAGCCTTAATCACTTTGGAAACTTTCATTTAATATAAGAATGAAGTTGAAAATCAACTTTGTAAGAAAATTAAGAAACATTTAGAAGTGATAGAGGTGGTGAATATGAATCACCTTTTGGTGAATTTTGTAAAGAACATGGAATAATTCATCAAACCACCACTTTTTACTCATCTCAGCAAAATGGAATTGTTGAAAGGAAAAATAGGACTTTAAAAGAAATGATGAATGTTATGTTAATAAGATCTGGATTACCTCAGAACTTGTGGGGGGAAGTAATACTTTCTGCAAATTATATACTTAATAAAGCACCCCGAAAGAAAGTTAATCAAACACCTTATGAAATGTGGCATGGGAGAATACCATCATACAAATACTTAAAAATGTGGGGGTGTTTGGCTAAAATGGCTATTCCTAGTCTTAAAAAGACTAAGATAGGTCCGAAAACTGTTGATTGGATTTTCATTGGTTATGCCAAGAATAGTAGTACATATCGATTCTTGATTCATAAGTCAGAGCATTCTGAAATACATGTAAATACTATTATTGAATCTCGGAATGCATTGCTCTTTGAACATATATTTTCAAACAAGATTGGACAAAAGACTAGTATTAACAAAAGATCTCAGATGCTATTACTAATCAGGATCAAGAACATGATCAAGAACAAGAGTAAGAGATAGATCAAGATGAGAAAGAGAAACCTAGGCGTAGTAAACGTGCTAGAGTCTCAAAATCTTTTGGTCTAGATTTTTTAACATTTTTGTTAGAAAATGAGCCTTTAACTTTTAAAGAGGCTATATCCAGTCCTGAGGCTCCTTTATGGAAAAAAGCTGTCAATGGTAAAATTGAATCCATCTTGCAAAATCACACTTGGGAATTGGTAGATTTGCCACCAGGTTATAAACCTTTTGGGTACAAGTGGATTTTCAAAAGAAAAATGAAAGCAGATGGATCAATTGACAAATACAAGGCAAGACTTGTGGTCAAAGGTTTTAGACAAAATGAAGGTCTTGATTACTTTGACACATACTCATCAGTTACTAGGATAACATCCATTGGAATGCTAATTACTATTGCGTCTTTGTACAATCTAGAAATTCATTAAATGGATATAAAAATCGCTTTCTTAAATGGTGAGTTAGATGGAAAAATTTACATGGAACAACTAGAAGGGTTTTTTGTTCCAGGAAAAGAAAAGAAAGTGTGTAAATTGGTTAAATCATTATATAGTTTAAAACAAGCGTCAAAGCAATGCAATGAGAAATTTGACAAGGCAATTATGTCAAATGGATTTAAAATTAATGAGTGTGACAAATGTGTTTATATTAAAAACACAGACAAAGGTTATGTCATTATATGTCTTTACGTGGATGATATACTCATCATAGGTAGTAATAATGATATGATTAAAACTACCAAGAAAATGTTGAATAAACATTTTGACATGAAGGGCATGGGTATTGCTGATGTAATTCTTGGTATGAAAATTACCAAAACATCAGAAGGATATGGTTTGTCACAATCTCATTATATTGAGAAAATACTTGACAAATTTAGCGAAGATAATGATCATCTTGCTAGTCGAGGGTGGATTAATGAATGACTGCTTTAGCTCCATCGACAGAGGCCCCCACCTAAAGTTCTGACCCTTGCTTCAAGCTCTGCTCTGGGAATGTTAATTTGTTTCTTTCTAAGAATGTACAGGAAAGTATTTCTCAATTAGAGTATGCTCAAATTATTGGAAGCTTAATGTACTTGATGAACTACACTCACCCGGATATAGCTTTTGCAGTATGTAAATTAAGTAGATATACGAGTAACCCAGGAGTAGAATACTGGAAAGCAATTGTAAGGGTTCTAAGATATCTTCAATTTACTCGTAACATTGGGCTGGATTATACTAGATATCCAGCAGTACTTGAAGGTTACTATGATGCAAACTAGATATCGGATACTAGAAACTCAAAATCCACCAATGGGTATGTCTTTACTCTTGGTGATGCGGCTGTATCTTGGAAATCTTCTAGACAGACTTGCATTGCTAGGTCTATTATGGAATCAGAATTCATAGCTTTAGATAAAGCTGGGGAAGAAGCAGAATGGCTTCGCCACTTCCTTGAAGATATTCCAATATGGCCAAAACCGGTGCCTGCTATATGCATACATTGCGATAGTCAATCAACAATAGGTAGAGCACAAAGTCATATGTATAACGGTAAGTCACAACACATTCGTCATCGACATAACACCGTGAGACAACTACTCTCTAATGGAATTATTTCCATTGAATATGTGAAGTCTAAAGACAATATGATGGATTCACTAACCAAAGGGTTAGCGAGAGAGCTAGTTGAGAATTTATCGAAAGGAATAAGACTTAAGCCTATTAAATAAGAGTTACCACAATGGCAACTCAACCTAGTTGACTAGAGATCCCAAGATCTAGGTTCAAAGAGACAACCGAGTTGTGAATGACTCAGAAGGATCACTGGGGAGTCAAACTCCTACCCATTTCTAGGATGAAATAGTGATGTCTGTAACGTTTTAGGTTAAGCAAAATTTTAATGGTTCTTATATCTAGGTAAACCTAGTGGAGTATGGCATGATACTCTTCATAAGAATCACCTATGTAAGTGTGAACTGGGCCGGTTCTTTTGGATTTATGAAGGGCTACAATTCTCTAGAGCACTCATGAAAGATCAGATTGTTCGGGGCCAAAATAAACACAATAGTGAGAACTAAACTGTGTCTGAGGATATACTGTGTGAGTTCTATTGTCTTGGCTTACATAAACGGCTGAACAGTTCAAGACATCATGTTCACTGGTTAGCTAGTAAATCCGATAGTGTCTCATAAGGGAATGTTCAAAGCCAAAAGCTACCTATCCTTTGCAGAATATTTTCAATTTCTGTACTCTCTGAAATTAGATCATGTTGTTGCATTTTCTCTCCGTCAAATTCCATTCATGTAGGGGATTGTTGGAAAATTTGGTTTTATAAAGCTTATTTTGGGCCAACTTTGAGCCCAAAATTGAGTGGGCCCTAAACGACTTTTGGGGTGGGTCTGAAGAGGTGACGTGTTCCTTGCCACATGGCAAGTCATACGGTGAAAACGGTTCGTCAAAACCATTTATGAGTGAATGGGAACTTGATGTTGTTTTCGGGTTCGTGGAATTAAACATTTAAGGAATTAAATGTGGTTTTTGTTGAAAGACTTATCCCACATTGAAACTTGTAGAGAACTTATGTATGTATATAAGTTCTAGGTGGCAGCACTTGGGTTGGGCCCCAAGGGGCACCCCAAATTTGTAGAAGGGAAGAGTTATGGATAAAGTGAACCTTAGCCCAAACCACCACACACGCGCGCACCCTACCGCCGCCACTGTTTGTCCGGCCGAGCCAGGCACGGGTGTGGGTTATGGGTCGGTCAGTTCTAACATTAATTTTTTGGACAAAATTTATTTGAATTTTTCCAAATTCTTACAGAAAATTATTTGAATTTCAAATTTTGTGTCCAATAATTGTGCCTCTTTCAATTCAAAAATTCCACAACAGATTTTTTAGTCCAAACAAATTTTCAACCTGTTCAAATCCAGACAAATTCAAAATCTAAACAGTATTATAACTGTAGTAGTTGCAGATCTGTCCAAGGATTCAAACTGTATTTGTTCAGGGTTTTTCATACCTGTTCAGTTCAAATACAGCACCTGTTCGGACAGATGTTTTGGCCTATAAATTCCATCATTTTCCAGCAGTTTTGGGATTGGAAAATAATCTAGAAAAATTTTATTTTTTTGTCCATTTCTTGCTCTGTTTGCATTATTCTTCATATTAGTTGTTTAGGAAAAATTAAAGAAAGTATAGAACACAAGGTTTTTGTTCGCCGTACAAATTGTTTTGAGTGCTACTACAATTTGTGAAAATCATTGTATCTTGGGAGATAGACACCACTTAACCGTAAGCACTGTAGCGGGATGAATCTGTCTTAAGGACAGAGTATCACACACTCGCCTTGATCTTTTTATTATTCATTCGGTTCGGTAAAATAATTTCGGTACATTATTTATTTTATTTGTTTGACTTAGTTTCAATTTATTTATTGTACACAGAAGATTGTTCTAACAAAGGTCCCATGCCGTGGGGGACTATAATAACCATTGGCCCTCTGATCAGTTACTTTGTGACCCTCTATCTGTCATAGATCCACTAACACTTTGATATCTGGTATAGAGCAAAGTGTTATACGGAGTTAAATGCTACACTATTGTGGGAGCCACCTCTAGAGTTCGTACAAGCCACTTCTTGAATCCATACATCTGTTCTATTCTGTACCGTGGTTATGATTTCTGGTGTGGAACAAAGTGTTGTACGAAGCTAAGTGCTATACTATGGTGGGAGCCACCTCTAGAGTTCGTACGAACCACCTCTTGTGTCTATACATCTATTATGTTTCGTTCTGTATCGTGGTTATGATTATTTTATTTATACAATTTTTGTATTATATGTCAAATGATTTCCGTATTATATATATATTTTTTTTAATATCAAACTTTATTTAGCCAATAATTATCCATGGTGAATTTTATGCCCTTATACTTTTAGTATAATATTTCTCACTTTGCCATGTGCTTATAGTTGTTTACCAATTTTCAAGAAACAATGCAATTCAGGAATAGCTTTTGGAGAGTTTTAGAAGGGGTTGCAGAATAGACACACACAGCACTTTTATAGTATTTATAGTTTTATTCTTCATATGTAAATATCGACCTTTTTGGTCAATAAATTGTGTGATAAAAATAGAAGCTCCAATAATTATTTTGCTACCCTCACTTAAATATTATTTCCGCTCGCGTTTATTTATTTGTTCAAGAATTGGCCGGAGGTAACTTCAATTACTGGCCATCACGATGCTTAACCTTTGGGTACGGGGAGCGGGTTGTAACACTAGCACATCACTAAGGAAGACAAAGTCTACGACCCTCCTCACAGCCGCCTCATCGGCCACTCTTACTTCATTGAAGATGTCGTCATCTCTTCCGACAGCCAGTTTGCTCTCTCTGGTAGGTAGGATTCCGAGCTCCGCCTTTGGGACCTCTCCACCGGCATCACTGCTCGCCGTTTCGTCGGCCACTTCAAAGACGTCATCTCCGTCGCTTTCTCTTTCGATAATCGCCAAATCGTTTCAGCTTCCTAAGACCGTTCAATCAAGCTGTAGATGTCAAGATTGTGTGGTTAGAATCCATATTTTAGCCCATGAATTACAGAGTATAGTACTTCCTCATAGCATTTTGAGTCATTTAGATCTGAGTTAAAATTTTGGAAATGATATTTGTAATCTCTATCTCCGATGGCTTTGAGGCCTCTGCAAATCCCAATTCTTAATGCTCACCTCAGTAGGAACACTAAGCCAGCACCTATTAATTTTCTCTGTCCTATTTAATTTTCTCTGTATTATTCAATTTTCTTTGATTTTCTCTTTTTCTTTCTTTCTCTTTCTCTCTCTCTCTATGTGATAAAAATATGGGTTTGCTAGATTTGGGAAAGAAAATGAGGGTTTTGTGATCTGAGACGTAACTAGTTAGACATATTGTAGACGTGCCCAAACGTCCCGAGCTCCGTGTGCGAATGCGTGAAATCCATTTTGTTCTTAAGCTACTACAGTTCGAACTCGATGTCACGATTCTGAATCTAATCTCGTGAAGTGCAATGCAAGATCGATAAATCACCAAAGAGTCCAAATCCGGCAAATCGTTTTGGAAAACTGATTTTAATAAAGAAGTGCCAAACATGGACTGCTTTGCCAGATACAGAGTCGCCACCTAAATGTTTTTGTTTTGGGAAATTTAGGAAACTCTGACTCGTGCCTAAGGCCACGTGTCCGTCATCACCAAAGTTGCCTCAGCTCGGGAACTTGGGTACGAGAGGGGAAGGTCATGCAATGAGCACCCCCACTCGCCCGATCAAAGATCGGCCTTTACTAACATGATATTTTGTTTTTGAAAACACATATTTTCTTATTCCGGTTTATTAGCTAGAATTACTACGTGATGCGTACAACATACAAGTATAGACTAGATCGCCTAAGTTGAAACAAAACATCTCATGTTTGTTTGTTTAAAAATGGTTTGAAGGTGCTACTCGCAAGTAGGCTAAGACGTGGATTTGCCACCCTCGAGTGGGCTTAGGAAACATGATTTTGCCACTCTCAAGTGGGCTTAAAACTCGCATTTCGATGAATTGTTCTAATTCAAGTAATCCAACTTTCACCCACAGGCATTCAGGCAGTTAAACACTTAAGCAGTTAGCCTCATGACAAGCATGCTGTCATGGCAATCAATAACACACATGCAGGGATGCTAAGGCATAAACACTTACAGTGTACTCCGAGCCAAAACAACAACTAGTTAGTAATCAATGCATGATCCTAGCTATGTTAAGATGCCTAGTGCAACACATGCAAAATGCAACTAGAAATAGGCTCGGCTATTCTAAGGTGGCATGTGAGATGCAACTTGATAATCATGTATTCAAGTAGGAATTGAAATACAATACGGTTAGTATGATGCGCTGAGCCCGGTGCATGCAAAACAGATGAATGGATGCAAACATGCGAGCATAGGAATGCTAATTGAAACATGACCTAGAACTAACCATCGTAAGCGGTTAAGTAAAAGGGAGAAAGACGTGGGATTGGAAGACATTCACACACTCACGCACGCTTATTACAAAATTCGCCCTCTCGACGGAGGGTCCGAATGGAAGCTAAACTATTCTAAGCTAAGCTAAGTAATTAATCTAATTAAGCTAATTAGACTAATTTATTACACAATCAAATTGAATAACTAGCTAATCACTAAGCTAATCAAGAATTTACCATAATGAATTAAATTAGTTAACACATTAACTAATTAATTACAAATTAACTAACTATACAAAGCTGTTAAAACAGCCTCGAGAAAAGGGGCATATGCATGCTTGGTCGGCTTCGCTCGGAAATCCGTTGCCATGCCTCATGTTGCCTCTGTTTGCACACTTCTGCACCTCTGAAAACTGTGCCAACTTCCATAGTGCTTTTGACCCACCTCATGGACACTCTGAGAGGTCATTGGCTAAGAGGGGTGGCCATCGGCCAGTGGATAATGGTTATCGACCAATTTTGAGACTATTAGCCAAATATTGTTAACCGATCGGCACACCAAATAGCCGATCGGCCATCTCTTCCTGCAAACTCTCATTTTTGCTGCAATAGAGCACAAACAGAGGCATGGCAATGTATTTGCAAGAAAATGTGTGTGCAACCACACTCCTTATCATGTTTGAAGCTCAAAGGAGTGTAGTGCTCGACTCTCGAGCCATCAATCACGCATTTCGATGCATGATGGCCAAAGAGGCCGAGTTGCATAAATCAATATGGATGAAATGCACAAAAACACGTAAATGCCTTAACCTCTATCATGCATTATCAAAAGGGTCGGCGACCGAGAATTGAGGCACGTTTCATCACTTCAAGTATGAAACGTCCCTCGTTCCTCGTGTTTGGCTTAACACCCAAACCAAACACAATGCAATGCATGCACAACTTAACCAAGCTAATGACATGCAAATAATGTAATACAACATGAGGATGCAAGCACCATGTAATGCAACCTAAACATGTAAACAACATGCAAGAATCATGCAATGCGACAAGCATGCGACAACATGCAATGCGACAAGCATGCAACAACAACAAAATAGAACAAGCATGCGACAACATGCAATGTAATAAGCATGCAACAACATGCAAAATGGACTTAAACTAAAATGGACAGACCTCAATCATGCCCAAAATGTTGAAATGATAGCATGTAATGCAAGACAATGCATGTAAATGCTCTAGCCCACCAACTAAGCATAAAAGCATAACTCTCAAAAGTGCTCAAGGAGTGACAAATGTAAGAGTGTAGCAACACTATAAGCACTGAAATAAGGTATGAAATGATGCCAAATCATTTAATCAATACAAGCATGGCATGCTAGGTCCTTAAAGCATAAAGCTACCAAAGAGAACTACAAATGAGGCATGCAATACATAGTACAAAGGCATGAACCAATCATGGACAGAGTTCAAATAGGTCCAAACAAAGACCAAAATATGCTAAGATTAAGGCACAAATGCCTAGGCATGCATGCATACACACTAAGCCACAAACAAGGTAACAAATACACAACCCTTAGAGGCACTCAAAGGGTGAATGAAGTGGGAACATAGCAATGCTACATGCTCTGAAATGTCATGTGGAATGATGCCAAATCATGTACATGATACAAATGAAGCATGCTATGGTGCCCAAAGCTTAAGGCTAGCAAGGCACTTGCACTACAACTATGCAAAACATGAAGCATATGGCAAGGGCAACCCAAAACAATCCTAGAACATGTCAAAATGAGTCTAATACATGTATGGAAGGAAGCCAAAATATGCTAGCATGAAGGGCATAAGGCATGATGGATGCAAGGCAAATAAGGTGGATTACACTACACCTATCAAGACCAAGCATGAGATGGCTTCGCCAACAAAAATTAGAGTTATATCATGGAAAAATAACCCCAAATGCACATTGAAATGATAGCTCGCAAGCTTAGGCATGAAGGCATACACAACGGCTCATGTTCAAGGCATAAAGGACCAACCCTTCAACGCATTGAAAAAGTGAAAGATGTGAGTGCATGGCAATGAAACATGCTCTGAAATCATATAACAAATTATGCCAAATCATCAAATAGGTCAAGCAATGCATGCTAGTGGACTTGATGCACAAAGCTAACAAGCTAGGATGAACCATAGCTATACAAATCATGGCGTGCATGGCCAAAACAACAAAAATCAGAGCTTAAGCATGCTAAAACATGACCAAAAGCTTCTTAGAGTTAAGCCAAAATCATGCTAGAATGACATGTTAAAGCATGATACACATTAGGCTAATTCATGGAGTTGCACTACAAGTGCATGGAGCATGCAAGGGCCAACCAAACCAAACCTTAACAGAGGTATGACATGGAAAAACATCATCAAAAACATGCTGAAATAGAATCAAATCATGCTAGAAAGGCATGCTACTTCATGAAGCGTACAAAACTAGTTTGTGAGAAATACACTACAAGTGTATAAACCATGCAAGGAGTGAGTCCACCAATCAAAATCAGAGTTATAACATGTCAAAATAACACCAAAAATATGCTTGAACTAAGCTAATTCAAACCACAAAAGCATGTTACTTTGTAAGGCTAACAAGGCTAGCAAAGAGGATTTACACTACAAGTGCAACAAGCATGCAAGAGGTGACCAAGACAGCCAAAAATAGAGTTATGGAAGGTCTGATAAGTCACAAAAATGAGCCTAAACAAAGCCATAAAGAAGTAAAAACACGTGCTTATTTGGTTGGCCATCAACACTAGTAAGCAAGACAAAAGGAGAGGGGACAACCCTCTCCTATTTGGGCCCTCAAAATAGGGTTTTACTATTGAAAATCCTCTGGATTTCAATGGTTCTAAGGCCAAAAAGAAGTTATTTGAAAAGTTTGAAAGTTAGCTTACAAGGCCTTACAAGCCAAGGAGCAAAATGGAGGACAACCCCCTAGCCAACCAAGGCACAAACCAAGACTTTTAGGACTGAAAAATAGAGGAAAAACAGAGGTTTTTGTAGTTCAACACCACCCTAAAAAACAGCCCCAAAGTAGTTGAAAACTATGGCAAAGCTAGTATGCAAAACAAGCTAAAAGGGGTGAGTGATTACCTTTGGAGCACAACAGCAAAATGGCCTCTTTCTTGGCTCAAATGACCTTTTATCAGTCCAAAAATAAGCTCCAAGGGACCTCAGCCCATAGATGTGCAACCTTGATGAAGGATGCCTAGGCAAAATAGAAGTATTTCTCTACTTCTATGCACCAAACTCTACTTCTTTGCACTTCTATGCACCAAAAAGCGAGAGAGAGAGAGAGGAAACTAAAGATAGAGGCAGAGATTTAGCTCTGGAAATTGTAGAGAGAGAGAGAGAGATTTTAGTGTGAGAAGCTCCCAAACTTGTTCAAGAAGTTAAGTCTTTGAATATGAGATATTTAGCTTCATATATAGCAATTCAAAGCTTTTGGTCGAAAATATCTAACTATGGGACAGCTGGAGGTTGTGTGGAATAGCTGGAGATGAAATATCTTCAAAAAATCTGAGTTTGGGTCACTCTTGGCCGATCGGCCATCTTTTGTGCCGATCTGCTACTTATCTGCTACTTTTTTGGCTGATCGGCCAACAAAATCTGTTTTTCAGGCCCAACTTCAAATGGGTATAACTCCTTCATATGAACTCCTTTTTAGGTCATTCTTGTGTCCAAATTGAAGCCCCGAAAGTAAGATTTCCTCTTGAATGCAAAATGAAGCCCCGAAAGTCTTATTTCCAACGGTGGTGGCCTCATAGCTTAAATCTAAGTATACAAAAGGATAGGCCTGATTTAATGAGGACTGTTCGTCTCTCTCTTAACTATTCATACCCAGCTTCTTCCTCAACTTGGTTTCTCCCCTCTTCTCCTCTTTTTTTCAACTCCACACCCTTAAACAAGGTGCTTTGAAAGATTTTTCAAAAATTTCATCTCTCTTTCATTCATTCCACTTTGTCCTCGCTCGGTTTACCGAAAAGTGCAACATTTGACAAAATGTGAGCCTTGAAATATCATAGAAACTTTATTTCAAAAATATTTTGAAAGAGAGGGTTTTAAGGTCTAAAAACCATTCAAAAATAGCTTTGGTCCAAAATGAGGTGTAAGGTTAGGATTTGACTCTCCTCTTGCCGAAGAAATCGAACCTTTGCCGTGCACATATTTCATCACCAAGTAAACCATTAGTAGCGCCCAAGTCTTAAGGGCGGTCAAAAATGGGGTGTCTACACATACATATATGTGGATCTGGTTTGAGTGAATTTCTCTAGATTGGAAGAGGATTTTCTCTAGGTTTCAGTAAATTTCTCTGAGTTTGAGGTGGATTTTCTCTGGGTTTGAGTGAATTTCTCTGGGAGTGGAGAGGGGAAATTCTCTGGTTTTCAGAGAATTTCTCTAGGTTGAAGTGAAAGTCCAAATGCAGCACGGGGTTACGTTTTAGGAAATACACTCGTTACAGGTATAAATTATGTATATATAAGTATGATTATATATATATATATATATATGTATGTGTGTGTGTGTGTGTGTGTGTGTGTGTGTGTGTATAAACTGATGTAGTGTATGATTATATATTTTGATAGATATATATCTCTGGTTGTTCAAATTTCTCTAGTATTGGATTTTCTCTGCATTAGCAATTTTTTCAATAAAATCGAAATTTCTCTGGGTTTGATTTCTACTTTTCAACTCCAAATTGATTGTTCTTATTGCATTTATGGTTCTGACTTTGGATTTTCTTTGTATTAGCGATTCTTTCAACAAAATCGAAATTTCTCTAAAAAGAAATAGAGAATTTTTCTGGGTTGGAGAAAATTTCTCTAGTCCAGAATTTCTCTGGGAAATCCAAAGAAATTCTTTGGATGAAATTTTTCTGGATCAAATTGAGAGACTTTAGACATTATGAAAATATTAAATGTCCTTTATGCTATGAAATTTTAATACTAGGGACCCTAAAAAAAAAAAAAGAACTCTTATTTTTATTCATACCGTACTTTCAGGTACGGGCATACACTATGTTATGGTTAGGGATGAAATTAATCTCATCAATCCTGGAATAGATGGATCAAAAGTGCCAGATCGTGACCTAAACAACTTAAGCGGTACAGATATCTTGGCATTTAGGGATTTTTTGGTCAGCCACATGGCTTCAAATTGCCGTGCCAATGACTTGAATGGGTTCCCTAATTGGCCTTACTTCCTGGACCTATTTGATTTTAGAGGGTGAGTACCTCAAATTAGTTATAATTACATTATGTTTTTACTTTGAAATATAGTTATTTTAAACTTGATATCTTGAATTGCTAAATTTATCTCAAATTGTAAGCAAGATAGAATTTGCAAACATTAAGTATGTCTTTGAAATTTAATCTGCACTCTAGATCAACATTTGATTTTTTTTGACTTGTTTTGAAAAAACGTGTAAAAAAATAGAGAGGTGACGTGATCCAAAAAAGCTAAAAAGCCAAAAAAATAACTTTTAACCAAGTTGTCAAAATAAGCTAATAAACATCCATTAAGTTGTTGTTGGTCAGACCTTTTTATGTATTGTTTTATTTAACTAAATAAATTTATGCAAGAAATTAAAATGTCATAACACTCTGTAATAATAATAATAGGGAAAATTATCAACACCCCCCTCGAGGTTTGACTAAAATACGGATTCCTCCCTCTGAGATTTGAGAAATTACATCCTACTTCTGAGGTTTATATTTGCATAACAAATTGCCCCCAGAGATTTGTATTTGCATAACAAATTGACCACTAATTTGTTATGCAAATATAAATCTTGGGAGGCAATTTGTAATTTTCCAAACCTTAGGGGGGAATCCATATTTTAGTCAAACCTCGAAGGGGTTGTTGGTTATTTGCCTAAAATAATATGTAGACAAAACTAGAATGTACTTCCTAAAAGAAAGCATATGATATGTCTTCTTTCCTTTTTTTAAAAATATTATTTCGTAATATAAATTACAAAATGTTATAACTTTTTGTCACAAAATTGTTTAATTTTTCTCATCACAAAATATTATAACAAAAATCATGAAGTGTCATAATTTTGTCATTCATAATTTTAGAGTGTAAATTCACTATTTATAACTTTATCACAAAGTGACAAAACTTATACCACAAATATGTTGGAATTTTAATAAAAATAAAATTAATTATTTCTATTAATTTTGACCGTTATTAACATTAATATTGATTTTAAACATTTCAGTTATAAAGATATTATTATTATTATTGTAATTATGTTATGATTAATTGTTATGTCTTAATTCTTAGAAGATTTTCACATATATAATCCTATGTTTCCTTTAAATGGAGGACACGCACAAGAAACATAAGAAGACACATGTACATGAGGTATTGAGTTTTAACATGAGAGTACTTTATTTATGTTATGTATTTTTTGGCAATTACAATTTGTGACTCGTTCATATTCTCTTGGTGGACGTAAACATCGGATGAGAAAGGCTATGAGCACTTGAGTTGTATCTTGGAGCCGTTGCACTTCGGTTGTACATTCACATGAGGAGAAACAACGATTTTAAGGCAGTGACTACATACCTCTCAATCTCACAAACCAACTTTTTCTTACTTTATATAAATTTATTTATTTTCATATTTTATTTATCATAAATCCCTTAATCAATTTATTAATTAAAGTATATTAATGCATAACATTTTTCTAACAAAATATTTATAATTTTCACCACAAAAAAATCATACAATGCAAACTTTTCTTAATAATTAAAAAGGAACAATGAAGTGATTTGTATTTATTAAATAAATCAAGAAGAAAATAATACTTCGTGTATGCTTTGTTTGTAAAACAATAGTCAAAACGATGCCGCATAACGGCAGAGCATGGGTTGTTGTGCTTTACGCACAACAGTATTTCTCAATTCCTTTTTGAAATAGCCAAAAGGAAATTTTATTGATAATGATCAAATAGTAATACATTGACAATCATCAATAAAAAGGGAGGAGCAAAAAGCATCATAACAAGACAACTCGCTCCCAAGAAGCATGACCATTCATTTGGTAGCACCACCCGAAGTTGGTAAGACACCAACCTAACAGCACAAAAGACACCAACAGACGAAGTCCAACAAAGAAATCAGAAGCACAAAGAGATCTATATTAGCTGCCCAGAACAAATTTACTCCCCAAACATTATCTAATTTGCCTTAAATTGGTCAGGAAGTCCTGGACAGTGAAGTGAAAGCCCTTAAATCTCTGGTTCAACCATAATGCAAGTCTGATTTTAATCAAATCACACAGGTCCTCCAACTGAGGTTTAGCAGCCAGAAAAATACACTCATTTCGTAGCTTCCACAGAGACCAAAAGACAGCTGAGGGAATGACTTTCCAAAGCAATTTTTCTTTCTTGCTAAGCTTAACACCTTTCCACCAATGAAGAACAGCTTCCACAGTTTCTGGTAGAGCCCCTTGCACCTCCCACCAATTCAACGTTGTAGCCCAAACCCTCCAAGTACATTGATAGTGCAACAGCACATGGTAGTTAGATTTATTCACAGCTTAACAGAAAACACAAAGGGCAGGTGAATTAGCTTGAAGCACTCCAATTTTCTGAAGAAAGTCTGTTGTCTTTACTCTGTTTTTCCATGCTAACTAGCAGAAAAATTGAACCTTTGGAGGTGCGAATTTGTTCCAAACTAACTTGCTAGTAATAAGGGAGAGGCCAAGGGAGACAACTTCACTTCTATAGACAGATGAGACAGAAAACATACCAAAACCTACAGCCAACCAGACTGGTTTGTCCTCTAGATTATCACATGAATTTGAGACAGACATCAAAAGCACCTTGAGTCTACGGACTTCCCTCTCTTCCCACTCATACAGCCTTCTTCTAAAAAGAAAGCTTCAATCCCCTGCAGCAACCCTCCTGTCATACATTAAACGCAAAGTTTCCTCCTTCTCCATCACTAATCTATAAAGAATAGGGAATTCATCTTTCAAGCAATAATTGGAGCATCATCTGTCTTTCCAGAAGATAATTCTTTTCCCATCCCCTACCTTAACAAGAAAATTGTTGTGATAGAACGACATTAGATTACAACTCCTCTCCGCTATGGAGATGATTCCTTTCCACACACCAGAATAAATGTTGTTTGAAATAGGAGAGGGACACTAGCTTTTAACATCCAGTTTATATTTGCTACAAATGATCTTTCTCTACAAAGCATCTTTCTCTTTGGCAAATCTCCACCACCATTTTAATAACATACAATCATTGACCAGCCTTACTTTTCTGATGCCTAAGCCCCCTTGTTTCACACTCTTTGCTAATTCATCTCATTTAACCAGGTAGATTGGTTTTCTAAACACAGACCCACCCCAAAGAAAAGCAGCTTGCAGCTTCTCAAATTCTCTTACTACTCCTTCTGGCATTTTAAAAAGAGATAGATAATACATAGGCAAGGCAGAGGTTACAGACCTTATTAGAGTGAACCTTCCTGAAAATGATAGCAGCTTTCTTTTCCAACATGCTAGTCTGATTTTGACTTTATTAAGAACTGGCTTCGAAGTTGTCTTCTTATTTGGATTAGCCCCCAAAGGCAAACCCAAATACTTCAAAGGAAGTGCCTTAGATTTACAATGCAGCTTTGAGGCAAAACTGGGTAAGTATTTCTCAATTCCTTACTATATGAATTTTATAATTATAAAACAAAAAAACACAATAACTTCATATTTTCGGAATCATAACTAAAATAAATAAATAAAAATATTTGGGTCAAAAATTCAAAATTAAATTTTCTAAGTCTAAAGGTCGAGACATCTATTTTTTTTTGTTCAAAAAGACAAGTTCATATAAAAAGACTAATATATATATGGCCTTCTTTGGTATTTTTGGATTTTTTTTGGTTAAAATTTATGAAAAGATAAAATAATCTAAAATAGTCAATAAAACAAAATACCACATCAAATTTATAATCATTTCATTTTTTTTTTCCCACAAAAATCACATTTAACTACAAAAGTATTTAGTCATCTTTCCAAATATAAAAATTTTAACCTATTAAAATAGTTAAAAACTAAAATAATCTATCAAAATTGACAACTTCCCAGTAGGCAAAGCAAAACAACAAAACCCTCACACCCTCTCTCTCTCTCCTCTCTCTCTCCTCTCTCTTCATCTCCGATTCTACCGCCACCATGTCGGCGTCGACACGCCGATCTCCTCCATTGCCACTGTTATCCACTCCGCAGATCTCCTCCTCTGCAATCGTCACCGCCGCCGCCATCGCAGAAGCCATATCCGTCATCGCGCCGTCGTCGTAAAGAACGCCACTAGTGAAGAACATCGGCGTTGAGCCATCGTCGTGAAAAACGTCGGCGTTGGCGATGAAACCCTAACGGCCACCTCTATCTCTCTCTCCATCTTCTCTTTCTCCTCCCTCTCTCTCTCAGATCGTGAAACCCTAGCCTCCTTCTCCGTAACCGCAACAGACTACGGCGGTTCTGCCGCCTCCGCTGCCGGATATCTTCAACCCGTCTTCTCTCTCCACCAGAACCACCGCGAGATCCAAATCCGTTGTTTCTAGATCCATATCTCAAGTTTTAAAGATCCAGATCATCATCGTCAAGCCATCCGATGTAATCAGACCGTTATCACTTCGAGCCGAGCTTGCGATGGAACCCTCAGATTCAAGATCTATCTGTTTTTGTTGATCGATTTGTGTTATTTTCTTATCTTTTCGATATATCAGTGCATCTATTTATCTCTATGTGTGTGTGTGTGTGTGTGTCTTTTCGACATATCAGTGCATCTATCTATCTCTGTGTGTGTGTGTGTGTGTTTGAGAGAGAGAGAGAGAGAGAGAGAGACAGAGAGAGAGAGCGCTTCGGGTTGGTTGTTGTTGTTGATCTATCTGTTGTGGTGTTGTTGATTTAAGCTGGTGATGATCTGTGACTGCATGTTGAATTGTTATTTTAACAAATTAAAAAGAATTTTGAACATAAACAAATTTGGTTGGGTGATGATCTGTGACAGATATTTGAACAGATAAGTGAAAAAAAAAATGAACAGGTAATGAAATTTGAATATGTATTTGAATAGATAAACGAAAAAATTCTATAGATATAAAAATTTATATCGATAAAATTTGGATAGAAAGTTTATAGAGATAAAAATATTGAACATATAAAAAATTGGACAAATAAAAATTTATACATAAAAAATTTGGATAGATAAACAAAAAATTTGAACAGATAGATGAAAATTTTGAACAAATAGAAAATAATTTGAACAGATAATCAAAAAAATTTAACAGATAAATTAAGCAGTAAAATTAGAAACAAAACGTCCTTTAAAACAAATAAAATGACATTTCATCAAACTATTTCACAAATGGTGGATCTCTTAGTAATAAAAAATATATATACTGGACCTAATGCTTTAAACACCTTCTAAATTGAATTTATCACTAATTTTTTCAACCAAAAAAAAAAAATTATAACCCAACATACAAAAATTATAACCCTAATTTTGATATGACATTGTTTAATATCAAATTTGGCCAAGTATTCATCCATTATCCCATTCAAATAAATTCTTAAATTATTTCTCTCCAAATCAAGTGACTAAGAACGACGCTTCTTCCTCTTGAATGTAGCTTCACTCTCCCTAGCAAAGCAGAAGCGTCTTGAATGTAGCTTCACTCTCCCTAGCAAAGCATGTCAAGGTGTGACATCTCTCCACTTATGCAACAGAGTTGATTTTTCATAGAAGTGTAAAAATGACCTGCGATTCGGGATGGGCCCAGCTCGATTAGGCCCGAGCTCGAGCCTAAGTCCAATACAAGACCTTAGGCTTGGGCCATCATGTTGAAGGCCGACCCATCTCGTGGGTCCTGCCCACCTGGGCCAACACGTGGCCCAACCCATCGGCCCACTCAAGGCCCATTCAAAGTCTGTCCTGCCCGAGCCCCAGTGTCATTTTTTTATGAAAAAAATAAAATTTTGATAAAAAAACAGAAAAAATAAAATAAAAACGTTCAAGCCCAAATTCGGCCCAAACCCAATCCCAGACCCATCAGCCCAGCTTAAGGCCTGGCCTGCCTAATGTTCAAATATCCACTGGGTTAGGACTAATTTTCTGGTCCGTGGGCCGGGTCAGGCCGAATTTTGATAGGAGCCTGCAAGACTTGTCATGAGCGTGGCGGATAGGGCCAAATTTATACCCCTCATGCCCATGTCAAAAAATGAATAATACTCTAATAATTATCTCATTTTATCGTATTTTGTTTACTTGAAAATAAAATTACTTTGGAAAATAGGTCAACTGTTTTAAAAGGTTATACAATTAATGAAAACTATTTTCAAACATGTACAAAGTGCGCTGTATTTTTTATTTTATTTTTTTGTTGTCTTTTCTTGTGTCTTATGCTTGTCAGTAAATAAGACCCAACATTTTTTTTAGCAACCTTGTTACAATATATATGGATTTTATTAAAGTGTTTTAAGATTCAAGTTATCACGTTTAAAATTACAAATATTTTTCTACAAAAACGATGCACAATTATTTTAAATTTATTAATTGATATTTGTAAGACATTCATTAATGAGATCTTACATAGAAATTATTATAGATTTTTTATTTATTATAAAAGTTTGTATAAAAAAATAAAAAAATATTTTAAATCTTGTTAAGTAATGTTTTTAAGACACTTGTTAATAAGATCTTATATATAACATAAACATAGCTAACCGTTTAGCTTGTAGGCCAGTAATAGTCTTTCACTTAACTATTTTGTATCTCTTGTATTTATTTGAAGTCTTTCTTCCAGAGCAAAAATAAAAAATAAAAAAAAACAACTATTTTTTTCAAAATTGTAAACATTTGTAATCTTTTCTAATTTAAAATAATAATAATAATAATATAAGCAGGATTATTTGGAGAAGCAAAAAAAAAAGTCATAGTCATCTTTTTTAGATAGGGAAGCAATTACAAAGCAGAATTAGCCTAAGAAGCAAACACCACTAAGGATGAAGGCACATCTTCCATCCAAACGCGGGGAGAATCAAATTCAAAAGCTAACCTACATAAACAATGAGTCACAAAATTACCCTCCCTATACACCTGTGAGACAGATGAAGTTTGAAACATACTCAAACCTTGTTGAGCAGCAGTCACATAATGGCCATAGGTTGACAAATAATTCTCACCTCGTCCTCGAATCGCATTAACAACATTTAAAGAATCACCCTCAATATGAACCTTAGCAAGACCCAAATCCCTGCCAAACTGGATTGTTTTCAATGCCCCCAAAGCCTCAACACAATCTATATCTACCATATCTTGAATTTGTTCCACCATAGAGGAAATCACATCCCCCAGGCAATCACAAACAACAACCCCAATTCCGGCAATCACTTGGTCCTTATGCACCGAACCATCAAAATTAAGCCTATACACCCCCTTCTGAGGAGCACACCACCGGCATTGGCAGCGAACTGTCGAATGAATCTTGATGTTATTGTGCACTTTGATTTGACATACTCATCCCTATAGTCCACAGTAAAACAAACCACCTCACCAGCATTCCCATGTTTGTTCTAAAAAATTAGAGAATTTCTATTGTTCCACATGCACCAGCAAAGAATGATCACCAATCCCAGTTCCTCCTCATCAAACTGATCCACAATGTCACAGACCCAACTAAAAAAGTGGGGACACTGAATCATAGTTTGAAAAACATTTCCTTTATTATGAATGAATCAGGGTGTGGTCCAAATTCTAGTTGAACCCAAAAATGTTAGCTTCATTTTCCAAAAAAAGGAGAAGGCTCACATTTAGAAAGGTTAGTGGACTTCAAAACAAGAATTGGGCTCGTCTTATGCGGACTGGACCTATCTAGGCTTCACACCTGAGTTTATTACAGGTTCATTTTAATATATATATATATATATATATATATATTTTACTATGTGTAGATCATTAATAAAAAAATAATAATAAATTAATTTAATAATTGTAATTACATAATTTCATCACATTTACTTTTAAAAAGTTGATCATATTTGTCTTCTTAATAATGGAATTATTTAAAAATAAACTGTCAATTTTAATCAATACCAATAAAATAAAATAAAAACACTCCAAATAAATATACGTAAGATTGTAAAACAAACTAAGCAACTCAAACATGTCTACGGTTAGACTCATTAAAGTTGGAGATTAAGTAAACAAGTTTCGAGGAATCAATTTTATTTTGTCCTTTGACCTCCATAGCAATTGTGGATCATAAAACTCGTTAATTTTTTAAGTTAAATTTGAACCAATTCGTTACTTAACTTGATTTGATTACATGCATTATTAAAAAGTCAAGTTATTTGAGATCAGCTCGTGATCAACTCGGTTAAAATTTATATGAAATTGGCTAAAAAAAAGTAAGCAAACCAAGTCTGACCATATTTTGACCAAACTTGGTTTGTTGTCGATATTTTTTTTAAAATTTTATCATTTTCTAATATTTGTTCAAAGTTAAACATTATATATATATATATATAATCAATTTGTACTCACCTCAACTAAAATTAACGATTAAACAAATTTTCAATAATCCTTTAATGTAACTCGAAATTAAAATTTTGAATATTATCCTCAAAATCAAGTTAAACATTGTTGTAAGATGATAATAGTCTAGACATGAAAAAGTAAAACCAGGTAAAAAAGTTTGAAAAGGAAGTTGAATGGATTAGCTAATGACTTATCTACTTGGCTTCAATTTTTTTAAATTTTTTAATTTGAGACTCAAAGCTTTTATCTTGGTCAAACTTCTTTTTGTCAAAATGGGCCTACGGAAACTATCAAAAGGGCCCTTCTTCTAGATCCAAAGTAGAAGAAAAGGTCCACACTCCCACTCTCTATACCAATCCAAAAAATGAAGGCCCAACTCAACCCACACGTCCCAAACCCATCTACTCCGTCCACGTGGGCAGGTGGACACTATAACACGTGTCAATACCAAGTCACGTGCGAAGACTTGGCTTAGCAGCTAAGCAAAACATCCCCTCCGTGTGAACCCAAATCTCAAGTCAGAACCAACTACAATGACCTTCCAGAATGACTCACAAATATCAAACCAAAATGCCTCTCTCAATCAACCAACTAATAAATTTGACAGTGATATTACTTTAATATTGACAAATTTGATATTATTTATTTATAAAAAAATTATCATATTTTATTATCTAAATGGACCTCGTTAATGTAGAGGTACAAAGTTAAGAAATTTTATAAAAAAAATTATACATTCTTTTTGAAAAGTGATCTATAAATGGTATTTGTAAAATTATAAAAATAATAATAG
Source organism: Camellia sinensis (assembly GCF_055761805.1). NCBI lineage: Eukaryota > Viridiplantae > Streptophyta > Magnoliopsida > Ericales > Theaceae > Camellia > Camellia sinensis. The sequence goes on along the minus strand of NC_138971.1, from coordinate 176,227,631 downwards.
ATATTTTGATTTAAATTAAAAAGATTATAAAATGACAACACCAAAATTTTATTTTATATATCACTACTCTTTATAGTCAATAAAAGAAGCAAACTATATTAAAAGTTGGGTATGGATTAACAACCTTGTTTGTTTATGGAGGAGATTCATAATGAGGGGATTAAGTGTCATTTTGGAAAGAAGTGAAAAAAAGCTGCCTTGTCGAAAACGCCAGCTGTTGCATTTGGCAAGTGACAAAAAAGATGCCTTGTGAAATTACCTAAATACCCTCCATGTTAAAATTCCAAAGTTTGGCAAGGGTACATTGGTCATTCTATTTTAATTTGATGCCATAAATAAATATTAAACCAAAAATAAAAAAAGTCAATTTTTTATCAACTTCCCAAATCACCTCCAAAAAAGCCAAAAAACTTAGTAAAAAGCCAAAAGTCAGCTTTTTATCAACTTCCCAAAACACCCCTAAGTAAAATTGTGTTTATTTTGATAATAGTTGTTGGTGTAGGAAATATTAAATTATTTTTATATAAAATAATAAAACAAATAAAAAAAATACAAAAACATTAAACATTAATGTTAAAAAAAAATGCTCAACATATAAACAATAAAAATAAAATAAAATAAAAAGAAAAAAAAATAAAACAATGATTTTTACTTAACAAAAAATACAAAAAAATTAAACATTAATGTTAAAAAAAAATGCCCAACATGTAAAAAATAAATAATAATAAAAAAAAGTCTGACGGACTATTTTTCTAATAGCACCTCCACTTTCACCTCTTCCATCCCAATCCTCTTTTCAAGGCCTAACCTAATCCGGACCTCCATCTCAATCCATTTCCCAAATCTACAAACAAACACAACATTAAATAGATTTTTCCTTTATCCTAATCACATCTCTCCCTCTATACCCCAAAACAAACGGGGCCAATGTGTCACATATTACAAAATTTTCACAGTAAAATTATCTGGAAAACATTTTAAAATAAAAAGCGACTATTTATGTTTGATTAATAGAATTATAACATAAAATTAGAATTGTTAGTTTATGAACTCACAATCTTATACTACAAATTTGTTAATCATATTATTTAATTTTGATAATGTCTAAAATATATTAGTTAATATACATATTATTTGACACAAATTATTATCTTTTTAAAATATATATATTTGTTAAATATTATTTAAATAAAATAATATTATCTTTTTAAAATATATATGTTAAATATTATTTTAAATATTTTCAAAAACTTTACTATTCACTTTTTGAAAAATAGGGTTAATTACTATTCATCTTTTGACAAATCGATTAATTATATTATTTTGACAAAAATGATTATTTTAAATATTTTCAAAAACTTTACTATTCACTTTTTGAAAAATAGGGTTAATTACTATTCATCTTTTGACAAATTGATTAATTATATTATTTTGACAAAAATGATTGATTGGTTGTATTATTTTGACAAATTTGATATTTATGGGTTGTCTTATTTTGACAAAATTAATATGGAGTGGTAAAATACATTTAGTTTAAAATCTTTACAACATATACAACATTTTAAAGATGATATATATTTTCAGATCCATCATAAATATTATTTATAGAAATTTTTCTGTATGCAAAATTTTGATCAGAACTTATATAACATTATATGTAGAATACATCACGTGCGCTATTAAATTTTTTACACTACATTAATTATATCATATTATAATTAAACAAGAAGAACAAGATGGAGTTATGTATATATGTATATATATATATATATTATAAACTAGATGGAGAAAATTATTTGTTTGTTTGAAAGTTGTGAACTTTGTATTAAATTGTCTACAAAAACGGTGGCTCCATGTTTGAAAAAAACAAGAAGAAAAAATCAATCTTATTTTTATCTTTTTAATTCTTATCATTTGCTGACTATTTAAATTTAAGGAGTGTGCTTATGTAAGCAATGACATCAAGAGCCTGCTTATGTAAGCGATGACATCAGGAGCGTGCTTATGTAAGCCATGACGTCAGGAGCGTGCTTATGTAAGCCATGCCGTCAGCAAGGAGTGTCCAACGGGTATATTTTTGTGTATAGATAGAGGTGTTGGATGTGAAGAAAAAATCAAGAACTTGAAGAGAAAATATTTCTGTGAGCTCCAAAATTCTGAGTATTCTGCTCTTTCACTTTCAGATCTAAGTCTAGTTTTTGTTCTTACACTTTCATATCTACTCTTTGTGAGAGAATTATTGTAAAAGTGGGTTCAATTACCACTTATTCTTATTCCTTATTTTTGTGAGAGATTTTGTAAGGGTAAGACATTTATTGTTGAGTGAGGCTCAATAGATAAGAGTAAGTCCTGTGCCAAATCCACAAGCTTGGTGGTGTATTTATTCAATTGATAGTAAAGAAATTCTCAAGGAGGTTCCTTGGGGAGTGGACGTAGGCCTGGCGTGCCGAACCACTATAAATCGCAGTGTTTGATTTTCTCTCTCTATCTCTTCTACTTTTATATTGATAATTATTATTATGTTTTTTTTATTTATTAAAATTCTGAATATTGTGTTATTTTTAATATTGTAAAATTTTTAATAACCCAATTCACCCCCCCTCTTGGGTTGCCTATCTGGGATAACAATTGGTATCAGAGCCTAGACTCTAGTTTTTGTGACTTAACCGTCTCAGAGTAGATCATGGCAACCCCTAGTTATTCCTTACCCGAGGGACAAGCATCTAATAGGCCACCTCTATTTAGCGGCACAAATTTTAGTTATTGGAAAACTAGGATGACCATACATATTCAATCTAATGATTATGAATGTTGGAAAATTATTTGTAATGGTCCAAAAATTCCTACCAAAACTATAGATGGACTTAGGGTACCAAAACCTGAAGATGAGTGGAATGAATCAGATACTAGAATGGCCCAAATTGATGTCAAAACTACAAACATGTTGTACTGTGCTTTAGATGCCAACGAGTTCAATAGAATTTCTACATGTAAAACCGCTAAAGAAATTTGGGACAAGCTTATAGTGACTCATGAGGGAACCGAACAAGTTAAAGAATCTAGAGTCAGTTTGCTAGTCCATAATTATGAACTTTTTAAAATGAAGCCTGATGAAACTATTCCTCAAATGTTTACTCGTTTTAATGATATTATTAATGGTTTAACTTCTCTTGGCAAAATATATACTAATGCTGAAATTGTAAGAAAAGTGCTTAGGTCATTGCCAAAAAGTTGGGAGACAAAAGTCATTGCCATTACCGAAGCCAAGGATTTATCAAAGCTAAGTCTAGATGAGTTAATGGGATCTCTCTTAACTCATGAGCTCATAATGCAAGAAGGAAAGGAAGAGGAGGACAACAACAAGAAGAAAGGAATAGCTTTCAAATCCACCTCGAAACATCAAGAGGATAAGGAAGATGATTCAGATGAGGATGAGGAAATGGCATTCATCACTAGAAAGTTCCAAAGGTTTGTGAGAAAGAAACAAGGTGTACGAAATTTTTTCAGAAAAGACTTCAACAACAGGGATTTTCAAAGAGGAGAAAATCACAAAAAATCAGAAGTAACCTGCTATGAATGCAACAAACCTGGACACTACAAATCAGAATGTCCAGAACTTAAGAAAAAAATTCAAGAAGGACAAAAAGAAAGCTATGATTGCAGCATGGGGAGAAGATAGTGATGAAAGCGACACAGAAACCGAAGTTTGCAAAAACGAGGTTGCTAACCTATGTTTAATGGCACTTGGAAATGAAAATGAGGTAAATGACGAATCCTTTACATTTGATGAATTACAATTAGCTTTTGATGAATTACATGCAGAATTTAAGAAACTTAGTTTGAAAAATAATTGTCAAAAGAAAGTAATTTCAAGTTTATCAAAAGAAAATGAATCATTGACTTCCAAGATAAATGCTTTAGAAAATGAAGCCATGAAAATGAAAAAGGAAAATGAGATTTTAACTCAAAAAGAGTCTTCAATTTCTGAAAAACATTTAGTTGTATTGCAAAAAGAAAACGAGTCTTTAAAAAATGAGCAAATTATTTTAAAAGAAAATATTGAAGACTTGAAAACTACTCTTTCAAAGTTCACTCAAGGTAGAGAGACTTTAGATAAAATTCTTAAAAATCAAAACCGTACTTTTGGTAGAGCCGGAATTGGATATAAACCTTTTTCAAAAGTAAAAACTGCCAAAAATGGTTTTGTATACGCATCTTCTAATCACTCTCATCTCACATGTCATTTTTGTGGAACAAAAGGTCATATTTCACCTTCATGTCCTATTAAAAGAAATCCTTTTGCTAAAATAAAAAAGATGTGGGTTCCTAAGGATATCTCAAGGGTATCAAATTCTAACTTTTATGGACCCAAGAAAAAATGGGTACCAATAGAGAAATCAAATTTTTGTAGGTATGTTTCAAGACAAAATCCAGTAACGATAGATGGTATCTCGACAGTGCATGTTCGAGGCACATGACTGGAAATAAAGCTATGTTCGCCACACTCCAACCAAAGGATGGCGGATATGTGACTTTTGGCGACAATAGCAAGGGTAAAATCATTGGTGTAGGAAGTATTGGTAAAAATCCCTCTCATATTATTGAAAATATTTTATTTGTTGAAGGTTTAAAACATAACTTGCTTAGTATTAGTCAATTATGTGATAAAGGTTATAGAGTTATTTTTTAGAAAACTCATTGCACTATTGAAAATACCTTAGAAAACAAAACTTTATTTGTAGGTTATAGACATGAGAATGTATATGTGTTTGATTTACATGATTTATCTTCTCATTTTAACATTAAATGTTTATCTGCTATAAATGATAATGGTTGGCTTTGGCATAGAAGATTAGGACATGCTCATTTTGATTTAATTTCCAAGCTTTCAAAAAATGAGTTAGTCATAGGTTTACCAAAAATTGTTTTTGAAAAAGATAAACTTTGTGATGCATGTCAATTTGGAAAACAAACTAGAATTTCTTTTAAATCCAAAAATATCGTTTCAACTACTAGACCGCTTCAACTCTTGCATATTGATCTATTCGGACCATCTAGAACATTAAGTTTAGGAGGAAAATCTTATGCCCTTGTTTGTGTTGATGATTACACTAGATATACATGGGTGTTATTTTTAACACACAAAAATGAAGCTTTTATAATTTCTCAAAACTTTGTAAAAGAATTCAAAATGAGAAAAATCTTAATATTTGTAGTATTAGAAGTGACCATGGTAGAGAATTTGAAAATGATGATTTTATTAAGTTTTGTGATGACTTAGGAATAGATCATAATTTCTCAGCCCCTAGGACTCCTCAACAAAACGGTGTGGTTGAAAGAAAAAATAGAACTCTTGAAGAAATGGCTCGTACTATGCTTTGTGAAAATAATTTGCCTAAATATTTTTGGGCGGAAGCTGTAAACACTGCATGCTATGTTATAAACCGTGCCATGATTAGACCTATTCTTAAGAAAACTTCTTACGAACTTTGGAAAGGTAGAAAACCTAATATTAGTCACTTGCGTGCTTTTGGTTGTAAATGCTTTGTATTAAATAACAATAAAGATAATTTAGGAAAATTTGATGCTAAATCGAATGAAGCTATATTTCTTGGTTATTCTATGTCTAGTAAAGCTTATAGAGTATTTAATAAAAGAACTCTACTTGTTGAAGAATCTGTGCATGTTGTTTTTGATGAATCTAACGATATTATTTCCAAGAATCTTTTAAGTAATGATATTGTAGAAAATCAACCAAGCATGGAGAGTATTTATAAAAAAGAAAATGAAGAAAATCCATTACGCAAACATGACGAAGAAATGACAATGGAGAATCTTCAAGAAATATATGCTCTTCCAGAAAATGACTCAAATCTACCAAAAGAATGGAAGTATGCTCATGGCCACCCCAAAGACCTCATCATAGGTGATGCGGCGGAAGGTATAAAAACTCGTTCCTCTGTTAGAAATATTTGTGGTAACTTGGCATTTGTTTCACAAATTGAACCAAAATCATTTTTAGAAGCTGAAAATGATGAAAACTGGATTTTAGCAATGCAAGAAGAATTAAATCAATTTGAAAGAAATGAAGTTTGGTTTTTGACCCCTCGACCTAAGGATCATCCCGTTATTGGTACAAAATGGGTTTTTCGAAATAAAATGGACGAATCTGGAGTTGTTACTAGAAATAAAGCTAGATTAGTAGCTCAAGGCTATAATCAAGAAGAGGGAATTGATTTTGATGAAACTTTTGCACCAGTTGCTAGACTTGGAGCTATTAGAATGTTACTTGCTTTTGCGTGTTTTAAAGATTTTAAATTATATCAAATGGATGTTAAAAGTGCTTTTTTAAATGGGTACATTTCGGAGGAAGTCTATGTTGAACAACCTCCCTGTTTTGAAAATCATAAATACCCGGATCATGTTTTCAAACTTTCAAAAGCCTTATATGGCTTGAAACAAGCTCCTAGAGCATGGTATGAAAGATTGAGTAATTTTCTACTTGACAAAGGTTTTTGTAGAGGAAAAATTGATACAACACTTTTTATAAAAATCAAAAAGGAAGATATGCTAATCGTTCAAATTTATGTTGATGATATCATTTTTGGTGCTACTAATGAAAATTTGTGCAAAGAATTTGCTAAAGACATGCAGGGTGAGTTTGAAATGAGTATGATGGGGGAATTAAATTACTTCCTTGGTCTACAAATTAAACAAACTAATGATGGAATCCATTTAAATCAAACGAAATATATCAAAGATCTACTCAAAAGGTTTGAAATGGAATCATCAAAGCCTGCAGCAACTCCAATGAGCACATCGATAAAAATCGACAAAGATGAGCAAGGTAAACCCGTAGATGAGAAGAAATATCGAGGTATGATTGGTTCTTTACTTTATCTTACTGCAAGTAGGCCCGACATAATGTTTAGTGTTTGTATGTGTGCACGTTTTCAATCCGCACCGAAAGAGTCACACATCATCGCAGTCAAACGCATTTTCAGATATCTTGTCGGCACTCAAAATTTGGGATTATGGTATCCTAAGGGAACCACCTTTGAACTTTTTGGTTACTCAGATGCCGACTTTGCGGGATGTAGACTTGACCGAAAAAGCACTAGTGGCACTTGTCATTTTCTTGGACACTCACTCACCTCTTGGTTTTGCAAAAAACAAAACTCAGTGGCTTTGTCAACTGCTGAAGCAGAATACATTGCCGCCACTGGGTGTTGTGCACAATTGTTTTGGATGAAACAACAACTTCAAGATTTTGGATTTCACTATGATCATATTTCTATAAAATGTGACAACAAAAGTGCCATTAACCTTTCAAAAAATCTTATTCAGCACTCACGCACTAAACACATTGAAATAAGGCATCATTTTCTGAGAGATCATGTACTCAAAGGTGACATTGAACTCGAATTTGTGCCTACAAATTGTCAATTAGCTGACATATTTACCAAGCCTCTAAATGAAGAACAATTTTATTATATTAGAACAGAACTTGGTATGATGAATACTCCAATATAATGTTTATATTAAAAATAATTTTTTAATAATTAAATAAAATAAATATTGTAATAATAATTATTATTATAAAAAATAATAACCATAATAATAATATACATATATTTATATATATGATTTTTCTCTCTCTCTCTTCCGTTCCGTCTCTATCTCTCACCCACTCTCTCCCTTACTCTCTCTTTTTCTCCTTCTCTTGCTGTCTCGCTCTCCCCTTCTTCCTCTACCCTTAGCCGACTCCATCTCCACCCTCACCATAGCCTACAACCAACTCCACCATCCACAAAATCATCGATCACTTTCATCACTATCACCATCCATCCAAATCCCTCACTAATCTTCCAAACTCCATCACTTCTCCGCCCGAAATCTGCATCACCATCTTCACCGATTCATCAAGTTCCATCACCGATCCATCAAGATCCGTGACTGATCCATCAAGATCCATTGCCGATCTACAAAAATTCGTCACCGATCTACCCAATCGTCTCAATTTCTTCCGTTCATCAAGGTTATCACCGATCAACATGTTAAAATTTTTGTTGCACTGTGTTGTATTTTTTTACTTGTTATATGTGCTCCAAATTTTCTTGGATTTAATATTGGTTGCTTCTACCTTGATTGAAGTATTTGTTTTTATTTTTATTTTCTCATTTTTTGCTAGTGCACTTGGTGTAGTTGTTTATGGCCAGATCTTAAGGGCCTTTGGTGTCATAGATTGGTAATTTATTTCTTCAATTTTATGAAATTTCTAGTGCATTAACTCAGGGGGAGACTCATATTTTGAGATTAACAATCATTATAAAAATATATATATATAAAAAAAAAAGGGCATGTGTATATTCTGTGCATAATTTTAGGGGGAGTATATATATACATTTTTTTTCTTATCTGCCATACTCCTTATCTGCACCAACAAACAATTTTTTTGTGCAAAGTCAAAATTTAAAAAAAATAAAAAATAATAATAATAAATAAATAAAGGAAGAAATGCTCACAATTTTATTTCAGAAAAAGAAAATATTACTTGATTACAGGTAAATTTTCAGAAGGTTTCACAGATTTTTTCTTTTTCACTTCTCTCAACAATTTTTCATGAGCCTCTGTTACATGCCTCTCTCTATTTTCGATTTCTGTGAGTCTTGGCATTATCACCGTTGCATAATACTGCACTGCATGCTCCAACTGTGCATTTTTTCTTTTTAGCTCTTTCTTCTCCTTACACATATTCACTACTTGTTGTTTTAACAAGCACACCTCATCTCTCCATTGCTGATTTTCTTGTACTTTTGCTTGTAATCGTCGCGCCATATTGGAAACTGCAGTCATGGCCTGTGTACTAAGAGCCATAGTGTGATTAATAGCATCGTAATCATTTCGATTGCCAATACCACTAGAACCCTCATTTACAGGCATAGCATGTGCCTGCGTCACTGGTACTCTCTCATTTGCCTGCATTACAGGCACCTCATGCAGGTCCGACTCATTGATAGCCAAGGTAAGGAATGACATGATTACAAAAGAAGCTAAAACAAATTTTTCTCTCAAAACACTTGATGATTTTGTATCTTTGCCTCTGATCTGTGTCACTTTTTATACACACCATTGCTCCATTCCTCGATGCATATTTGCTATCTCTGCTCAAATATTTTATTTATCCATACTTCCTGCGCTCGAGATGCTCCAAAATCCCCACAATGATTCCGACAAGACAGCCGGCCCCTTATTTTATTTTTGGCCACCCAGATTATTGTATCCACTGTGTTTGTTTCTTATCTTCATCTTTATTTTGATGATGTCAAAGGGGGAGAAAAAATATGATTTTGAAAATTATATGTCGCATGGTTGTCAAATATTTTGTCAAATTTATTTTGTGTCAAATCCATACAAATATTGCCATCATCAAAAAGGGGGAGATTGTTAATCATATTATTTAATTTTGATGATGTCTAAAATATATTAGTTAATATACATATTATTTGACACAAATTATTATCTTTTTAAAATATATATATTTGTTAAATATTATTTAAATAAAATAATATTATCTTTTTAAAATATATATGTTAAATATTATTTTAAATATTTTCAAAAACTTTACTATTCACTTTTTGAAAAATAGGGTTAATTACTATTCATCTTTTGACAAATCGATTAATTATATTATTTTGACAAAAATGATTATTTTAAATATTTTCAAAAACTTTACTATTCACTTTTTGAAAAATAGGGTTAATTACTATTCATCTTTTGACAAATTGATTAATTATATTATTTTGACAAAAATGATTGATTGGTTGTATTATTTTGACAAATTTGATATTTATGGGTTGTCTTATTTTGACAAAATTAATATGGAGTGGTAAAATACATTTAGTTTAAAATCTTTACAACATATACAATATTTTAATGATGACATATATTTTCAGATCCATCATAAATATTATTTATAGAGATTTTTCTGTATGCAAAATTTTGATCAGAACTTATATAACATTATATGCAGAATACATCACGTGCGCTATTAAATTTTTTACACTACATTAATTATATCATATTATAATTAAACAAGAAGAACAAGATGGAGTTATGTATATATGTATATATATATATATATTATAAACTAGATGGAGAAAATTATTTGTTTGTTTGAAAGTTGTGAACTTTGTATTAAATTGTCTACAAAAACGGTGGCTCCATGTTTGAAAAAAACAAGAAGAAAAAATCAATCTTATTTTTATCTTTTTAATTCTTATAATTTGCTGACTATTTAAATTTAAGGAGTGTGCTTATGTAAGCAATGACATCAAGAGCCTGCTTATGTAAGCGATGACATCATGAGCGTGCTTATGTAAGCCATGACGTCAGGAGCGTGCTTATGTAAGCCATGACGTCAGCAAGGAGTGTCCAACGGGTATATTTTTGTGTATAAATAGAGGTGTTGGATGTGGAGAAAAAATCAAGAACTTGAAGAGAAAATATTTCTGTGAGCTCCAAAATTCTGAGTATTCTGCTCTTTCACTTTCAGATCTAAGTCTAGTTTTTGTTCTTACACTTTCATATCTACTCTTTGTGAGAGAATTATTGTAAAAGTGGGTTCAGTTACCACTTATTCTTATTCCTTATTTTTGTGAGAGATTTTGTAAGGGTAAGACATTTATTGTTGAGTGAGGCTCAATAGATAAGAGTAAGTCCTGTGCCAAATCCACAAGCTTGGTGGTGTATTTATTCAATTGATAGTAAAGAAATTCTCAAGGAGGTTCCTTGGGGAGTGGACGTAGGCCTGGCGTGCCGAACCACTATAAATCGCAGTGTTTGATTTTCTCTCTCTATCTCTTCTACTTTTATATTGATAATTATTATTATGTTTTTTTTATTTATTAAAATTCTGAATATTGTGTTATTTTTAGTATTGTAAAATTTTTAATAACCCAATTCACCCCCCCTCTTGGGTTGCCTATCTGGGATAACAAAATTTTATTAACCGGATTATGTATGTAGAATATTCAATCCGATAAAATTGACAAAATTTTAGGGATTGTTTGTGATGATATAAATAAGTGTACTTTTTTGTCTTTTTACGAAAAGATGTGCAAAAAAGTAGAGATGTGATATAATGAATAAAAGATAAAAAGATAAATTATTTTAGAGTTGCCAAACTTGACCTTAATATTGAGAGGGGTTGAGGAGTATAATGTCAAGTAAAAAAAATACATAATAAATAAGTATCTCACTAATTTAATTAAATAATTAATTCTACACTAATTTATAAAATTATTAATCATTTAATTATTAATCAAACAATTCCAAAAGGTATTAATAAAATTTTTATTATAATATAACTACATCCTATTTAATTTATATTTATATTATAAATTTAAAATTTTCTAAATGTTTTTGTTTATTGCATAATCACTCATAAGACTCTTTTTTCTTTTTTTTTTTTTTTTTTTTTTTTTCATCATCTACTTAAGGCCCGTTTATTTTTAGCGTTAGCACTTCACTCCGAATTGTTAGTGTGATGAATAGTAAAATTAACTTTGGTTTTTGAACTCTGATTTCAGTCTTTTCGGTTTAAAATAAACCTTGGACAACAAATAATAATCTGAACTGAAAAATGATATTAACAAAGTAATTATATGAAATACTATAGATTTTATAGGTTTTAAATTAAGGTTAAGTTGGGCAACTTAAATATAATTTATTTTTTTATTTTTTTATTACATTATTTTTTTATTTTTTTAAATATTTTTTTTATAAAAAAATAAAAAATACACATATTTAAATAATCTTATACCTAAATATATGTTTTGCGTGAAACTCCGTAGTATTCCCCCGACACTCGTGTCTCTCTCTCTCCATACATACTTTTCTCTCACTAGATGGTATAGTCAGACAATCGACATCACCTTTTCTCTCTCTCTCCTCCACCTAAACGCGTTTTGTTCCGTCATCGCCACTCTCATTCGCTCAACTACACACATTTGTGTGTGTCTCTCTCTCTCTCTCTCTCTCTCTCTACAATGTATCATTTTTCCACAGTCTTGCTTTGACAATTCTACACGCCATCTCACCCTCTCTTTCCCAGTAATTTCTTCTACAAAAAATCCCAATTCAACTCTCTCTTCCCTTCATATATACCCCTCACTCTCCTCCTTCTCTTCTACCAATCTCTCTCTCTCTCTCTCTCTCTGTAATCTGTATCTGAATCTATAAATATATATATATACATTAATATATTGGTGTGAAATTTTGAAGCTTTTAACATGGAAAACAATCAGCAATCGTTCTATCAATTCAGCGATCAACTTAGGGTTCAGACCAACAACTTGGTCAATCTCTCTCTCAACGACTCGATTTGGAGCAATACCTATGTCTCCAAAAGGCCTGAGGAGAGGCGGAACTTCGATATCAGAGTTGGTGGCGAACTCAATTCGGTAAACCCATCGAGCAATTCGAAGCAGATCAACGAATCGGATTTCAATTCGATTTGGAGCAATTCGTATGCTTCGTCGAAGAGGCCCGAGGAGGAGAGGAGGAACTTCGATATCAGAGTCGGTGGTGAGCTCATTTCGCTGAACCAGTCGAGCAATTCGAAGCAGAACAACGAGTCTGATTTCAATAATTTTAATCAGGGTTGGAAGCTTGGTGGGTCTGATTTCAATGGCTTCAACGATGGTTGGAAGTTGGGTTCTTCTGGGTTGGGATCGTCACAGGTTGGACTCAATGGTGGGTTCAACAAAGGGATTTACTCGAAGCCTTCGATGAATTACAATTTCAATAACAACAACAACATCAACAACAATAACAATGTTAATGTTGCTGTGAATTCGAAGAAGATTGGTAATGGAAAGGGTGTAGATGATCATCATCATTATGGGTCTAAAATTGGGAAGAAGAACAAGAATAACAACAACAATAACAATAATAACAGTAAGGATAACAGTAACAGTGACAGCAATAAGAACAGTGTGGATAAGAGGTTCAAGACTCTTCCACCATCTGAATCTCTGCCCAGAAGTGAAACCGTTGGTGGGTATATCTTCGTCTGCAACAACGATACCATGCAAGAGAATCTCAAAAGACAGCTCTTTGGTATGTCTCTCTCTCTCTCTATAAACGTTCAATTATATATAAATATGTCAATTACTTGATAGCATGATTGCTCTGGAACAACAAAGAACGGATAGCGTGATTAGTGTTATTGAATTATACTTAATTGCGATATTCTTGTTCTGTGTGGGTAGTTTAGATTGATTTATCGTTACTTATCCAACCAAATGTCCAATTTTTGTTGAGAAAGATTCAAAATTTCGAATTTGAGATGATCAATTTGTATTAAACACTTCAATAAAATGAGATATTGCTAGATCTGCGCTGAAATTCTGTTATAAAACCAATTTATGATATGGATCAAGCTTCCAAAATCGATATGTTTGGTTCGTCTTTAAGGTGTTTGTAGTTTTATTGCTCTTGATGTTGTGTTTCTATTTGAAATCCTCAGTTCAAAAACAGAGAGAAAAAATAAAAAAATAAGATTAGTAGTTTCATTAACTTCTGCAAATCTTGTGCTCTTTTCTTAATTCATGTTTCTTTAATGAACTCCCAGGCTTGCCGCCACGCTACCGTGATTCAGTCCGGGCAATAACTCCAGGCTTGCCCCTTTTCCTCTACAACTACTCCACCCACCAACTCCATGGAGTTTTTGAGGTTTGTTTTACTTTCTTTTCTTAAAATGTTGCTTACATAACAATTCTTTAATCTTGGTTGGCGAGGACTCTTTTCACTGTTAAGATACTTCAATTCTGGTTTGTTGTGGTAACATACGCACTGAAATTCATAATAATCCATAAATGTTTTTATAATTTAACCCCAAGGTTTGGAAATTTCGGTAGTCGTGTGACTAGCTTTGTTAATTACAAGCACGATACTCGGTTCTTTCATTTGGGGCTTCATGTTCATTGTCCAAAAGGATAGATTAAAGATTCACTTGTTTATCTTCCAATAAGAGGCCTCTATCTTCTCAAATTTGTATTTTTAAAAAAATATTTAGATCTAATTCAAGATTGTGCATCTTACTAAGTTGAAAATGGTCTCCTCAGGCGGCAAGTTTTGGAGGAACAAATATTGATCCAATGGCATGGGAGGACAAAAAGAATCCCGGTGAATCACGTTTCCCTGCTCAAGTATGTTAAGTAGATTTTAATGAATTTATAACATTTCTTCCATTTTTTCCTTATAAATAACCAAAATTCTCCTGTATTTACGCACCAAATTGACAAATAAAGTTGTTGCGAAGTTGCTAATGCTTCATTAAATTCTGCTTTTGAATTCCAATTTGGGATTTACAGGTACGTGTTTTGACAAGGAAGGTATGTGAGCCATTAGAAGAGGACTCTTTCAGACCAATTCTTCATCATTACGATGGCCCAAAGTTCCGCCTTGAACTCAACATTCCAGAGGTACAATAACAGTTTAGATGAGTGTAAATTTTGTATGATCTCTTTTTGTGAGCATATTTTGTGCCTTGGTATTTGCCAGATCCAATTCTAAACCTATGTTTATGTTTGAATGTTGCAGGCACTCTCTCTGTTGGATGTATTTGAAGAGACCAATGTTTAAAGACAATCAACATATTGCCATAGAGGCAAACAGATACACATACAAAAGAAACAACAGTGATGAGTAGTAAAAGAGGAATATAAAGGAGTTTGGCTATTATAGAAATATGTTGGAGCTAGAAGGGTTTGGATAAGGAATAGCAGAGGGGGTCTATGTGATGTATGATATATGTAACTCTTTTTTGTATGTGCTTTTGTATGGAGGAGGCTGTTGTGTTTCCTCTTTAGTTATTGGGCTTGGCACTAGTATATAATGAATTTGAGTATATATGAAAAAAAAAAATAACTTCTGCTATTTATTTTGGCTTCAATTGTGTGGAAACTGTCCCATCTGCAGACGTAGCTTCTAAGTAATTACTTGCAGTGTGAGTGAACCCACCATTTACCTTGGGGGTTCCTTGTGGAGATTACCCTCTAATTAGATGATTTGGTGGTTAAGAATTGGATTAGAAGCACCAGACCTAAAAGTCATAACCATTGGCTCAAAAGGTGGTGTATACTTTTATTATTAGAGTAGGTAGTTAGGGCATCAAATAAGAAGATAAAAACTCTTTTCTTCACAGCATTCCTCCAAAATAGAATAGAGATGGGTCACCTACTGGATTGGAATTTGGGTGATAAATTTGTTGGCCGATTCATCCTTCAAATGAAGTTTGTTTGAATAGAATGGGTCATGTTCCCTTATTTATTTTTATTTTTTTAACATACTACATCATTCACATACCTAATCATCGAATTTATTACAAGGGATATAATAAAACTATATAAAAAGAAGGGGTTGGTCTATAATTATATCTCCTGAATGAGTCATGTTAGCAATTCTGGTGTAAAGTTTTCAGATTGAATTTTTGTTTTTGGAATTTTTCTCAACTAAACTCCAATCAAGCAGAGTTGTTGGTACCTTTGATTTTTCTTCTACCTTCGGTCTAGTTTTGACCTTGCTTTCTAAGGGGCGAAATGAGGGCGATTATACTCGTAGAAACGCTGTTCAAATTATGAATTTAGATACAAATTTGAATAGAGAAACAAAGAAACAGTTTTAAATTATAATTTATTCACATTTCTTTTCTTCTTTTTCTTTTTTAAATTATTACCTAAATCTATTATTATTATTCAAACACTGTCGAAAGATATTACAACCTGTGCTAGTGGTAAAAAAATGCAACCTCAATACTCACTAGTGGCAATTAGCAATTCATTTGATGTATTTTTTTTACAAGTTAAAAATTAATAATTGAAAATAAAAGTTAAAAAAATATTTCTCTCTCAACCTTTCAACGATTAGCTTTTTAAATTTGTTTAAGAGAGCTTTTTTGATAAATTCACTTTTTAAAAATTTTATTCCATCCAATTCATATTGTTTTTTATTATTCCATTAGGTCCTATTTGAGATAAGAAGACCAAAATACCCTTTTCATCTACTTATGTTCCATTTAGTTCACATTATTTTCTCATGTTTCAATAAGTCCTATGGGTGACATAATTACCAAAATACTCCTACTGTGAATGTTTACACCGTTAATGTGAATGTTCATATCGTCAATGTGTAGGGGCCCGACCCATGTCGATCCTCGTGGGTGCCCGAAAAAATTCGAGTCCCATTAACAATGTGAATATTCATATTGACATGTTAACATTCACATTAATAGGAGTGTAAAATTAGCCCGTGTCCCATGGTGGCCCGAAACCCTCCCGCGGCCCTGGGCAGGCCCGGTCCGGCCCGGTCCGGCCCGTTGACAATGTGAATATTCACATTGACATGTTAACATTCACATTGATAAGAGTATAAAATTGGCCCGCGGCCCATTGGCGGCCAAAAGCCCGCCCACGGCCCGGGATGGGCCCGGCCCGACCCGTTGACAATGTGAATATTCATATTGACATGTTAACATTCACATTAATAGGAGTGTAAAATTAACCCGCGCCTCGTGGCTGCCCGAAACCCGCCCACGGCCCGTGGGCGGCCCGGGGCGGGCCCAGCCCGGGCTGTTGACAATGTGAATATTCACATTGACATGTTAACATTCACGTTGATAAGAGTATAAAATTGGCCAGCGGCCCAAGGCGGGCTCGGCCCGCCCCGGCCCGTTGACAATGTGAATATTCACATTGACATGTTAACATTCACATTGATAGGAGTGTAAAATTAGCCCGTGCCTCATGGCTGCCCTGTCACGACCCAACCCCAGGGGCTTAGAGTTGGAATCGTGACTTACTAACTTATTCTTATTCGTAGCAAATTAAGTTGCGCAAGCGAAAATAAAAATAATTAAACAGAACTTTTACTACATTTTACTAAAAAAAAGAAATACATTTCTAGGGCTTTCATTATTTTATTATTCAGTGACCAGCCCCGAATAGAGACAAAAGGAAGCAAAAATATATAAAAAAGAAAGATAAAATAGTGGTTTAACAACAGTCCATGAGCATGTTCCATTTCGTGGGGTTATGGATTTCCTTTACACCTCGTCACCTGAAAGGGTAACAGCTATAAGCACACAACAGAGTGACAAATATTATGCCAAGAGTGTAAAACAACCATGGATAATTAGTTAGGCTAAAACATTTGCATATTTTAATTTAAAATGACAATTTATTTAAAGTGGCAGAATACAGAAAATCATGTAAATAAATAATCATAACCACGGTATAAAACAGAACAGAACAGAAGTCACAGAAGTGACAGCCAGAACAGAGGTCAATGAATCCATGACAAATAGAGGACCACAAAATGGTCAAACAGAGGCTAGTGGCTATTTAAGTCTCCCAAGGTGTGGGACTCCCGTGGTGATACTTACAAAATATAATTGTTTATAAGGTTATAGTCAAATATATACTAAAATTTAAACAAACATATCCATGGATTTCCTTTTAACTAAATAGAGTTTAGAAAGTAATCCACGTAACTGAAATGTTTATAAACATAACTTTATTTATATAACTTAATAAATATAACTTGTATAAAATAAGTTATGGTAACTCAAAACATTCATAAAACATATAATGGTAAATCAAGGTATAATATAACTCACCTTAATTATAACCCTTAGCCTTACTTTACTATCAAAACTTCCTTTCCTTACTCTCAACTTATATACTTCTCTCGGTTTCCCACCCTTTCCTTTTGTTTTTTTTTTTCTTCCGTTTTTGTCTTAATCACAACACTCTTAGTCCCTTTATATACTATTTTCTGAGCCCAGTGATGTATGACATGTAGCCTCTCCCTATGGAGGCATTATGATGCTAGAAGATTTGTGCCTTAATTGTGAATCAATTCACAGATTTGGATAAGTCTAAATCTCTCCAAATATATATCTATATATGCTTGGGCGTTTGTTTAGCTTGGGCCAATATTGGCTTAGGCTTTTATTATTTATTCTTTTTGGGCCAAGGTTGACAACCCTGCTGGGCAACTTGTGTCTTAATTTTTTTTTTCATTTCCTTTTCTTTTTATTCATTTCTTTATTTGTTTTGGTGTTAAGTTATTATTTATTTACTATCTTTAACTCTAATTTGTATTATAAATTTTATATTTGTGTTAATTTAGCCTTAAATAATAATTCCTAATTAATCTCATATTTGATAATTCAACGCCAATTTAGATTTATGTATGTATTTATTTAATAATTTATCATCACCTACAATCATAATTATATATAACTATAAATATTTATGTGGTATTTAATTAAACATTTAGGGTGTCACATGCCCGAAACCAGCCCACGGCCCGTGGGCGGCCTGGGGCGGGCCTGACCATTTTTTTTAAATTCTTTTTAATTTTTTCTACCAAAATTTTATTATTTTTCACAAAAAAAGACACTAGGCCTCGGCGCGGGCCAGGCCTCGGACCGAGTCTTGAATGGGCCTTAACCGGGCCGATGGGTCGGACAGGGCTTCAAAGTGATAGCCCAGGCCCTAGCCTAGGATCTCGGACTAGGCTCGAGCCTGGGCCCAAACGACCCTTTCCCAGGCCGGGTCAGGCTGGCCCACGGGTCAAAAAATTAGGCCCAGGCCCTAGCCCTGGCACAAGGGTATTCGGGCTTTAGACGGGCCGATGGATCGAGCCTCGGGTCGGACCGGTGGGCCTGGGCCTAGCCTTGAGCTTAGGTCGGGCTTGGACGGGCCTGGCCATTTTTTTTAATTCTTTTTAATTTTTTCTACTAAAATTTTATTATTTTTCACAAAAAAATACATTACGCCTCGAGCGAGCTGGGCCTCGGACCGAGCCTTAAATGGGCCGATGGGTCGGGTCGGGCTTCAAAGTGATGACCTAGGCCCTAACCTAGGGTCTCTCGGACATGCTCGGGCTCGGACCGAAACGAGCCTGCCCCGGGTCGTGGGCGGGCTTCGGGCAGCCTACGGGCCGCGGGCCAATTCTACATTCCTATCAATGTGCATTTTAACATGTTAATGTGATTATTCACATTGTCAACGGGCCGGGCGGGGCCTACCCCAGGCTGCGGGCAAGCTTCGGGCAGTGGGCAAATTTTACACTCCTATCAATGTTAATGTTAACACATCAATGTGAATATTCACATTGTCATGGGTCGGGCCAAGCCCGCCTCGGGCTGCGGTCGGGCTTCGGGCCGCCTACGGGCTGCGAGCCAATTTTACACTCTTATCAATGTGAATGTTAACATGTAAATGTAAATATTCACATTGTCAACGGGCCGGGTCAGGCCCGCCCTGGGCCGCTGGCCAATTTTATACTCTTATCAATGTAAATGTTAACATGTCAATGTGAATATTCACATTATCAATAGGTCGGGCCGGGCCGGGCCGGGCCCGCCCCGGGCCACCCATGGGTCGTGGGCGGGTTTCAGGCAGCCACGAGGCGCGGGCTAATTTTACACTCCTATCAATGTGAATGTTAACATGTCAATGTGAATATTCACATTGTCAACGGGCCGGGCCGGGCTGGGCCCGCCCCGGGCGACAGGCGGGCTTTTGGTTGCCCATAGGTCGCGGGCCAATTTTATACTCTTATCAATGTGAATGTTAACATGTCAATGTGAATATTCATATTGTCAACGTGCCGGACCGGGCCCGCCCCGAGCCACCCATGGGCCACAAGTGGGTTTCGCTCCGCCACGGGACGTGGGCCAATTTTACACTCCTATTAATGTGAATGTTAACATATCAATGTGAATATTCACATTGTCAACGGGCTGGGCCCGCCCCGGCTCGCGGGCTGGTTTCGGGCCACCCACGAGCCAATTTTACATTCCTACCAATGTGAATTTTAAAATATGAATGTTTACATCATAAAATTGTTAACCGTTCAAAAAATATTTATAAGGGTATCAAAATTAAATATAAGGGCATAAGTGTCCAAGAAAATAATATAAATCAAGAAAAAAGACTTTATGGAATAAAACTATACATACATGAGACTAAATGGGTTAAAAAATTCCTTCATGGACTTCTTGGGTTAAAACACTTCTAAATGGGATTTATCAATAAAAATCCCTTTATTTTGTAAACTATTCACATAAACTTGCAAAATAAATAATAATAAATAAATAACTAAAAACCCTATAATTTGCACCAAATTAGGCCAATATGTCCTCCAATACCAAATTTTCCATGCATCAATTGTTGGGCTCTTAGTAACTGGGCCTGTGCTGCGTAAGTGCTGTTTATGGGCAATTCCTCCAGTTCAGCTCGTTAGGCCCACGATATCCACATGTCCATTCTATTCTAATAATCCACTCTAATAGATTATTTGTGAAAAATATCAAATTAGTCTAATAATTATAGATACTTTATTGTTTATTTGGAAGAATTGAACAACTAATTTTATAATCAAATTGTGGACCAATTTCTCAAATAAATATGAATAAATCATGTGATTGCCATTGTAGATCATTTTTAACTTTTCCAAATTTATGCTTACAACACAAACGAATCAAATTATCGACAAACAGAGGGTTGGTTTGGGAAGTGAGTTGGCCTTTTGACTTTTTGATTTTTTTGGCTATTTTAACCTGGGCTAAAAAGTCTAGTTTGGGAAGGACTTTTTGGCTTTTTTGGCTTTTTTTGTGAGAGAATAGTGTAATGATTATGAGTTGGATGTGATGTTTTATTTTTTATGACTAAAATAGCATATTTTGTCTTTTGTGACTAAAATAGCCAAATTAACCCTTCCTAAACGGACCCAGAACCTTACTATTATTTGTTTTTTACATAATTCCACTATACATAACACCATAGTTGAAGAGGCCAGGGGCGAAATGGTTTGGTTAGCTCTTATCTTTTCTACCCGCCACTTTTTGTGCTGCTTAATAGTTTCCACAAGCTCTATATAGCTCTATATATATGTCGTTGATCCTTTAAAAAAATAAAAAAATCAACAGTTAAAAGATCAAATTCCATTTTTACAAGCACAATTTCACAACAGAGTGATTCATTTCCTTGCTATTAAAACTCATAACCAGATTCAATTAACATATTGTTGGCTTTTTGGCTTTCGAAGGTTATTATTGTAATTGCGAGCGTGCCAGCAAGGATCAATCAGTCCTTACAGAAATTTAATTGCCAACCAATTATCAGACAATTGTGTTTTAGTTTTCTCAGCCTCAATGAAGAGGACTTTTACTGGTGGCTTGATTTAGGAGAATTAAGCAAAATACCAATTAACTAAACAACAACTGAAGCATTTTATTAGAATGAAAAACTTACAATGATTCAAACTCAGCCTCGTAGAGGTTTACATCGATAATTTACTTGAAACTACTCCTATGAATGAAGTGCAGTGCAGAATTTAAAGTACTGGAATGTAAAGAACAGGAAATGTAAAACTAAGTAAAGTAGAATACTACTGGTTTATTAGATCTGAGTTTGGGGCTTTTTTCTAGGGCCTTCTCTGCTATTTATACTGCTCGAAGATGACCATCGAATTGCATTTCTAACCGTCGAACTGCTACTCCATGATCGCTGATTGTGTTGCCTCAATATTAGCTCCATTACGCCATTACCCGCAGTTAAGATTCCCTCATAAATTTGAATTTGAAATGCGAGTAACCGTTGAAGCCACATCACCTTGCATCTCTTTGTTGATCCACTGCTACTCAGATCTCGTAATAATCAATACTAACTTCCACGTGTATGATCAGGATCGAATACTTGAATAGTTTTCCTATATCACCCTTATTTTGCCACACGTCGAATTGTAATTGGCTTGTATAAAATATGTACTTTGACATTTGAAAATTCCTTTCACTTGGTTAACCACTAATTGAGAATCTCCAAATATGTCAACTGCATGTACTTGTAATCCAATAAGAATTTCCAATCCCACTATCAAGGCTTCATATTCAGCTTGATTATTAGAACAAGTAGTTTCATCCACTCTAAAACCATGTGTGGTTTCTATTCCTTGTAGTGACTTAATCACTATACCAATTCCAGTTAGGCCATTGGCTTTCGATCCATCGAATCACATTTGCCACGGCTCAACACTAGCCATACCAAGTTCCATTATCTCTTGGCTCTCTGTTTGAGATGGATGGTCTGCCAAAAAATTGGCTAAAACTTGTCATTTCACTGCCTTTTGGGGAACATATTCTAAATGAAATTCTAACAAGGATAATACCCATTTGCCAATTCTTCCCCTCAACATAGGTCTAGATAACATATATTTAACCAAATCTGTGGTTGCAATTACCAAGACAACTGTAGGCAAAAGATAATATCTTAATTTCATTGCAGCAAAATACAATGCAAGGCACAGCTTTTCTACAGCTGAATATTTACATTCACAAGAATTTAAAAACCTACTAAGGTAATAAACAGCTTGCTCCTTGCCTTCTTCATTGTCTTGGGCTAAGAAAGCTCCCAATGAATCTTCTGCTGCAGCTATGTACAACTTCAAAGGCTTATCGCCCTTTGGTGGCATCAGCACTGGAGGGTTGGCCAAGTAGGCTTGATTTCTTCGAAAGCAATTTGATACTCTGCTGTCCATACAAATTCCTCTTCATCTCTTAACCTTAGCAAGGAAGAAAATACTTTAGTTTTTCCTGCAGTGTTAGAAATGAATCTTCGAAGAAAATTAACCTGTCCAAGGAACTTTTGTAATTCCTTCTTACTTGATGGGGGTCTGGCTTCAATGATGGCTTTGGTTTTATTCTGGTCAATCTGTATTCCTTTCTTGTGTACTACATAGCCCAAGAAATTTCCAGATGATACGTCAAAAGCACACTTAAGAGGATTGAGTTTCAACTTGAACTTTCTCATTCTTTCGGAAGCTGCTTCTAAATGAAACAGATGCTCCTCCATGGATTGGGACTTAACTACAATATCATCAATATAACACTCTAAATACCCTTCAATAAGGTCGTGAAGATAGTGTTCATAGCCCTCTGATATGTAGCCCCAGCATTCTTCAAACCAAATGACATTTTAACCCATTCGAAGGTGCCAATATTTTCAGGACATCTGAATGTTGTTTTGTGAACATCCTCCTCCGCAATGCAGATTTGGTTATAACCAGAGTGCCCATCCATCATTGATAAAATTTGATGCCCTGCTAAACTGTCTACCAGCAAATCTACTATAGGCATAGGATACTCATCTTTTGGAGTTGCTAGATTTAAGTTTCTAAAATCAATGCATACCCTCATTTTACCATTCTTCTTAACTACAGGCACAATATTAGATAGCCATTCAACATACCTGGCTGTCCTAATAAAGCTTGCCTTGAGTAGTCTAAGAATTTCTTCCTTAACTTTATGAATCACTTCTGGACCCATTCTTCTTGGTTTTTGCTTGTATGGTTTGAAGTTAGGCTTCATAGGGAGCCTATGTTCCACTAATGACCTATCTAATCCTGGCAGTTTATTATAAGACCATGCGAAACAATCTTTATATCTCCTCAGAATAACCAACAACTGATTCCTGTCAAGAGTATTCAACCAAGTACTTATATAAATGGGTTGTTGTACAGAACCTTCCCCTAAATTTATTTCTTCTAAGGGGTCTTGTATCTGAGAACTTACTGGAGCTCCTTCTTTGATTCCTTCTGGCTTCGAAGTAATCTCCTTGCTATGTTCTGTTCCCAGGTTCTTTGATTCAACCTCTTTACCTTCCTCCTCATAGACAAAATCTGCCCACAAGGTTTCTTCTTCCTGTATTTCCTGGACTTTTGTTTCTATGTCCAATGCACAGTATTTATCAACGGCCAAAACTCTGGCTTGTTGCTGCTCCTGCTTGTAGCCAATTATCATGGCTTCTTTCTCTTGCTCCTGCACTTTCTGGACTATTGACTTTACATCCAATACTGAAAACTTAATTAGAGCCAAAGACTTGGCTTCTGGTGCTTCATCTCTTTGCCTACAACCAGGCATCATTGTCATCTTTAACAACAACCTTTTCATCAGCACTCTCCTAGACTAAGTGCTTCAGGTGTGTCACTTCCTCATCAGCCGTCACTTCGGCTGAGCCATCAGATTTCCTTAGTATACTGAGTGGTGTCACTCCCTCAATATACAACTTGGCCTCTACGAAGTCTGCACAGGTTGTGAAAGGTTGAGGATCAACATCAATTTTCTCTATCTCTCCGTTGCCCAAGGTCATCATTATTTTCTGATGCAAAGAGGAAGGCACACATTTGTTTGTGTGGATCCAATCTCTACCAAATAAAGTATTATACTTAGCATTACTGTCGATCACGAAGAATGTCGTCATACAGTCCCTGATTCCCACACTCAGGTTGATGGGTAGAATTCCCTGAGCCATCTGTCTGTCTCCAGTGAAACCAGCAATGGTTGTACTGGTTGGGATTAACCTGGGATTCCTCATCCCTAATTTTATAGCAATCCCGGTTGTCCCTTTACTGTTCTGTTGTATTCCGGACACGGTTCCGTGAAGTTGGTAGTTGTATCTATCTTATTGTCATCCTTAAATTCCGTTTGTTTGAGTTATAGGATGTGTTGGGCTTGTTTCGAACAGGTGGGTTGAACCTTAGTCTGAAATCTTGTTGTCGGGTTTTTGGTCATTCCGCTCGAGCGGGTGTTGTTGCGCTCGAGCGGATATTGCACACTCCCAGTTTGTCGTGTCCCTGCAAAACTTCTGCAGGTGTGATTTTTACGCTCGAGCGGGTTTCTTTACCCTCGAGCGGTGGCGTTCGAGCGGGTACTTTGGCGCTCGAGCGGGTAGTACATTTGGGTGTAAGTTCTGGGAGAAGGAAATCTACGCTCGAGCGGACTGGTTTTAGCGCTCGAGCGGATTTACTTTATTCTTGTGTCTTGGCGCTCGAGCGGGCCATTTTGCACTCGAGCGTACCTAGTTTTTGTTCTTAATGCTCGAGCGTTGTGTTTTCTGCTCGAGCGGGAATGTCGTATATCAGTTGGCTGTGGGGCAGTTTTAAATCACTTTTTCTCATTCTTTCTCTCTCTTACTTTTCTGGAAAAGCCATTTGAGAGCTCCTCTCTCTAAAACCTTAACTTCTCTCTAAGTATTGATCTAGCTAGGGTGTTTTCCTCACCTTTGGCCTTTACAAAAGAGTTGTTGATCGTCGAGGGCTATCTTTTGATCCGAGAAACTCGTGGTTTGGAGTAAGTTCGTTTTTACCATCTTCTTCGTTGGGTGTCATCTTTTGAGGTAGGGGTTCCTACTCACTCTTATGGTCTTTGACCTAGATTTTTAGTTGTTTTGATAGAGTGTTGAACTTGGGAAATTTTGGGACTTTGGGTTTCAAAATGTGTAAAAAGGATTTTGTGATTTTGGGCTCATAATATGTATTTTGGGTTTCAAAATAATGATATTGTTGTTAGTTATGGATATATAGGCCATTGGGTCAATATTGGGAAATATGGTAGAAAACCCTAATTTGTTGTATAAATTAATTGGCATAATTAATTTAGGAAAATTGTAAACTTATGGAATTGAGTTGGAAATAATGAAATCGGTTCATTTTGTGGTTGAATAGTGGAGTTAGATTTATCAATTGCTCACTTTTGAAAACATCGATATTTTATCTGTTGGAGCTTTTATTATCTGTTTAGAAATAATTGCTTGGGCTACTGGTGGAGGGTAGTTTAAATTGTTGTAGACAATGCATGATGATTAGGCAAACTAAAACTAATCAATTGGATATGTCATAGAGTATGACGGTTGATAGAATACATTAATGTTATGTATTGATTGATTGCGTATATGACCTTTGTGTATATATGTTGTGTGTGTGGGAGGAGATATGGGATGCACTCCACGGTTTAGGGGAAGATAGGGAATGGACCTTTAAACCAGATGTTGTTTGGGAGGAGATAGGGGATAGACTCCACTGATGCAGCTCATATGCTTGTCAGATAATGTGTGGATATAGCTCATATGCTTATCTTTGGAAGTATTGATACAGCTCATATGCTTATCTTTGGAAGTGTTGATATAGCTAATATGCATATCTGTTGAAATGTGGATATAGCTTGTATGCTTATCTGTTGAGATGTTGATACAACTAATATGTTTATCTATTGAATAATGGAAAGTGTTCGATATGAGTCATCGTCTCATATAAGTGGTTGGCCAGGTTCTGAGCCATTGATGTAAATTGTGAAATTGATAAGAAATGGAAACTGAAATGAAACATGAACATAGTGGTCATGAAATGGAAATGGATTATGAATTGGTTTATGAAAGTTGAGCATTTATCAATTGCTAATGTCTTAGTCATTGCTCATATTGTGTTTAGCATATCTCTACTGGGCATTGGCTCACCCTTTATGGGACATTATTTTCAGGTACAGGTAGCATGCCACCCCCAAGGACATAGCTTGGATGATGATGAGAGTTGAAGACTTTTTCTTTTGTTTATTTTGATGTATTACATGTAAATTCAAGCCAAGGGCTTAATATGTATTGAGTTAGTACTCTTCTTTTTGTAACCAAGTGTTAACTTGGAAAGCTGTAAGCCTATAGGGCATTTGCTTTTGTTGTTAACATGTAATACAGTTGTAAGAATTACTCTGAGAAATAGAAATGGTTGAATTCTTTTGTATCAATGCATGTCTAAAATGTTGATTTAACTGTTATTTTTTTTTTAGGGCGTTACAACTTGGTATCAGAGCGTACCGGGTTCGAATACTTTGGGTATGTGGGAAGTGATTAGAATCACAATGAGTTTGTCTCGCTTGATAGAGACTTAGATGTAGTGTCATATGCTATGTGCTTAATTGATAACATGCTTATGTGACTATGTGGGTATGGAATGTAGTTTCTAGGATGTTGATTGGATCCTTGGGTTTCTGGGAGTTTTGTTGGAAAAGCACTTGATCAATGCTGTTTCTAACCGGAACTCTAGTAACGCCTCGGGACTATCATTATCCGGAAATGAAATTCGTAAATGCTTATGTGTTTATGTGCTTACGTGGAGTGAATTACAGTTGTCCATGCATTAGGACGAGGGTGTTATAGCTTCGGCACATTTGTGAATGTGCTAATAGTCTTGGTTACCTTTATTAGGATGTCAGGACGAGGGCATGGTAGGCGTGGCAGGCATGGTAGGCAGGTGGTACATTTACCGGATGACGTTCCGGCAATGCAGAAGGAAGTTGGTCAGGCCAACGTGGCCGAGCCAGCGGGTCAGCAGGCTATGGGTGCCTTGGCCCGAGAGATAGCAGGAGCTTTGGGTATTCTCAGAGCTGAGAATTAGGTTGCTGAGGCAGGGCCTTCTTTCTTGAAGAGGGAATTCTTCCGGTCTAACCCGAACGAGTTTGTTGGGGATCCGAAGGAGCCATTTAAGGCTGACGAGTGGTTGGAACAGATGGAGAAGACGTTCGAGATGCTTGGCATCGAGGACGGGACTTTGAAGGTGACCTTGGCATCCTTCCAGCTGAAGGGAGATGCGGGTCAATGGTGGAAGTACGAGAAGGGCAGTGTTGGTGGTGCATGGGAGGCGTTTGTGAATGCTTTCCAGGAGAAATTTTTATCTTCAGCTGTAAGGGAGAAGCTGAGAGAACAGTTTTGCCAGCTTAAACAGCAGGGCTTGTCTGTGGCCGAGTTTGAGGCTACTTTTACCAGTCTGTCTAGGTTTGCACGTGAACTGTTTTGAGTTTGAGCGGAAGTTGAGGCGACGCCTCAAGTTGAGGGTTGGTGGATCTTTCATCCGGGAGTATAGACGTTTGGTGGATGCAGCAGCTCATATGGAGCTCATGATGTAGGAGGAGGATGAGGGGCAGAGAGGCTCCAAGAGGAGCCAAGATGGTCAGGGTGATGGCAGGAGACAGAGGGGTTATAACCCTCAGCAGTCTCAGGGTGGAGTTACTAGATCGACCTTTCCGGTGCCGAGTGCAGGCTCTGGGAGAGGTAGTCAGGGAGGCTTGACTTGTTTTGCGTGCGGCCAGCTGGGTCACAAGTCTTCGGTTTGCCCGTAGAAGGGAGGGGGTCAGCGAGCTGCTTCTTCTTCAGCTAGACCTCAGGGCCAGAATCAGGGCAGGGGCCAGCCCTGTCTTGCTATCAGTGTGGTCAGCCTGGGCACCTGAAGAGGTATTGCCCGCAGTTGAGTGCTACTTCAGGAGCGTCTGGTTCTAGGCAGACGCAGAGTTATCAGCCAGCTCAGTCTGTGTAGGCCTCGAGGGCCAATCTGGGAGCTTCGTCGTCCCAGTCAGTACAGCAGTCCTTCACTCCTAGAGGTGAGTAGGTGGATCAGGGGCCTACAGGGCGCGTGTATGCTGTTACCGCGCAGGACCTAGTGCCGGCTCCATCAGTAGTGAGAGGTACTTTTCTGTTTTGCAACTCGGTTGCTAGTGTGTTGATTGATACAGGTGTATCTCATTCTTTTGTGTCTGCTGCATTTACATCTGTTTTGGAATTGGAGTTGGCACAGTTAGCATCTCCTATATGTGTAGTATCGCTTATTGGTGGTGAGTTGATCTTGAAACAAGGTGTTAGAGGTTGTGATATAGAGGTCGCCGATCATAGGCTTCCTTTTTCTTTTTGTCGTCATGCCTATGAAGGGTTTTGATTTTATTTTGGGTATGGACTGGCTATCGTCATACCGGGCTGTTATTGATTGCTACCGCCAGAGGGTCACGGTTTGTACCTTGAGCAGGGAGTGTTTTCATTTCTTGGGGGATCGGGTTGGCAGTGTGTTGCCACCGGTGTATGATCCGCGAGGGTGGAATAAGCTTAGTGGTCTACTTGCTAGCTTTATGAGTGGTGAGTGTGATAAGACCCAGATTGTATTGCCGAGGGTGGTTTGTGAGTACTCGGATGTTTTTCCCGAGGATCTCGTTAGTTTGCCACCTCACCGAGAGATAGAGTTCTCTATTGATTTAGTGCCCGGTACAGCGCTGATTTCTATGGCACCTTATCGTTTTGCCCCAGCCGAGTTGAGTGAGTTGAAGATTCAGCTCCAGGAATTGCTAGATAAGGGTTTTGTTCGTCCTAGTATTTCGCCGTGGGGAGCACCGGCCCTCTTTGCTAAAAAGAAAGATGGTGCCTTGAGATTGTGTATAGACTACCGGAAGTTAAATCGAGCTACGGTCAAGAATAAGTACCCTATGCCCCGTATAGATGATCTGTTTGACCAGTTGAAGGGTTCCCGTTGTTTCTCTAAGATAGACTTGAGATCGGGTTACCACCAGTTGAGGGTCAGGGAGGAGGATATTCCTAAGACGGCATTCCGTACGCCATTATGAGTTTCTGGTGATGTCATTCGGGCTTACCAATGCACCGGCAGTCTTTATGGACTTGATGAACTGGATCTTCCGGGAATTCTTAGATCGATTTGTAGTCGTTTTCATGGACGACATTCTTATCTATTCGCCTTCTGAGGAGGAGCACGAGGAACACTTGAGAGTGGTGCTTGAGTTGCTTAGAGCCCCTAGGCTGTATGCCAAGTTCGGGAAGTGTGAGTTCTGGCTCGGAGAAGTGAAATTCTTAGGCCATGTGGTATCAGGGGAAGGGTGTCTGTTGATACATCCAAAGTAGAGGCAGTGCAAGATTGGGCACAGCCTAAGAGTGTGTTTGAGATCCGCAGTTTTCTGGGATTAGCTGGGTATTACCGTCGGTTTGTGAAAGATTTCTCCAGACTAGCTTCGCCGTTGACTAGATTGACGCAAAAAGGGGTCAAGTTTGTGTGGAATGAGACTTGTGAAAAGTCATTTCAAGAGTTGAAGGTTAGATTGACCACCGCTCCAGTTCTGATTATTCCAGAGAGAGGGTTGGTTTATGCGGTTTATTGTGATGCCTCACGAGAGGGTTTGGGTTGTGTGTTGATGCAAGAGGGAAAAATGGTAGCTTATGGCTCACGACAGTTGAAAATTCACGAGAAAAATTACCCTACACACGACCTAGAGTTAGCAGCAGTGATCTTTGCCTTGAAGATTTGGAGGCACTACCTTTATGGTGAGAGGTTCGAGGTATTCTCAGACCACAAGAGTTTGAAGTATCTGTTTACACAGAGAGACTTGAATTTGAGGCAGAGGAGATGGATGGAGTTCATTGAGGACTATGATTTTGAGTTGCACTATCACCCGGGAAAGGCCAATG
Organism: Camellia sinensis; assembly: GCF_055761805.1. Taxonomy (NCBI): domain Eukaryota; kingdom Viridiplantae; phylum Streptophyta; class Magnoliopsida; order Ericales; family Theaceae; genus Camellia; species Camellia sinensis. Next base: position 176,197,494 of record NC_138971.1, on the reverse strand, counting down.
TTGTGGCCGATGCCCTTAGTAGGAAATCCATTAGTGATGTAGCTTGTATCGCCATCCGGGAATGGGAGATGTTGGGTGCGCTTGGCGAGTTTGACTTGCTTCTAGGTGAATTAGCTGAGGCTGCGGCCTTGTTTTCTGTTATTGCGCAGCCTACACTTGTGACCCGAGTATTAGAGGCACAGAGAGGCGACCTTGAGATAGAATCCCTCCGAGGGAAGATCTCAAATGGGAAAGTTGAGAAGGGTTTGACGGTGTATCCCGACCTGAGTGTGATATACCGAGACCGTCTGTTTGTGCCGGAGTCGTGCCGAGAGGAAGTACTCCGAGAGTTCCATCATTCACGCCTTGCGGTGCATCCGGGAGGCACTAAGATGTACCGGGATTTGGGTCGCCAGTTTTGGTGGTGAGGTATGAAGAGAGATGTGGCTGTTTTTGTGTCTAAGTGCCTTACTTGTCAGCAAGTGAAGGCCGAGCATCAAAGGCCAGCGAGTTTGTTGCAACTCTTGCCTATTGCCGAGTGGAAGTGGGAGCATGTCACTATGGACTTCGTTGTAGGTCTTCCGAGGACTCAGCGGGGTAGTGATGCCATTTGGGTGGTCGTAGACCGGTTGACTAAGTCGGCGCACTTCATTCCTATGCGCATGAGAGATTTGGTAGATCATCTCGCCGACTTGTATATTCGGGACATAGTGAGATTGCACGGGGTCCCAGTGACGATCGTCTTCGATAGAGATCCTCGTTTTACTGCTAGGTTGTGGCAGAGTTTGCAGAGTGCCTTGGGCACTAGGTTGACCTTTAGTACGGCTTATCATCCTCAGACTGATGGGCAGTCCGAGTGTACTATCCAGATCCTTGAGGATATGCTTCGAGGTTGTGTCCTTGACTTTAGTGGGACGTGAGAGAGGCATTTGCCCTTGGTGGAGTTTTCCTACAACAACAGTTTTCAGTCTAGCATCGGTATGGCACCGTTTGAGGCCTTGTATGGCCGACCTTGTAGGTCTCCAGTGTGTTGGGCCGAGGTGGGTGATGCACCTCTGTTGGGTCCGGAGTTTGTTAGGGAGACGACGGAGAAAGTTGAGCTTATCCGTAGGAGGCTTGTTACAGCCTAGAGTCGCCAAAAGAGTTATGCCGACCGTAGGAAGAGGCCTTTGGCGTTTGAGGTAGGTGATCATGTCTTCTTGAAAATATCACCTAGGCGAGGTTTGATGAGGTTCGGGAAGAGTGAGAAGTTATCCCCTCGATTTATTGGTCCCTTTGAGATCCTCGAGAGGATTGGGGAAGTTGCTTATCGTTTGGCTTTGCCACCGCAGTTGTCCGGGTTTCATGACATCTTTCATGTTAGTATGCTTCAGAATTATGAGCCGGATCCATCCCACGTGTTGGATTGGACCGACTTAGAGGTAGATGAGGATGCCTCGTATGAGGAGAGACCGGTTCGGGTCTTGGATAGGCGGGATCAAGTCCTGCGTGGCAAGACCATTCCTTTGGTGAAGGTTTTGTGGAAGCATCACGGAGTGGAGGAAGCCACTTGGGAACGTGAGTTGGAAGTCCGTGAGAAATATCCGGACTTGTTTGTTGATGTATGACCATGTAATGGAATTTTTGTAATATTGTTGAACGTTAAGAGCATTGTATGTGTCTTACGTTGTAAAACATTGTGAATGTTTTGGTTAATGGAAGTTTGTTTTAACATTGTGTATGTTAAGTATATTGTGGAAATGCAAGCATGATGATAATGTTGCATGTGTTATGGAATTGTGGAAAATGAGTTGAAATTGCTAAATTTCAAAAGAATGCATGTTGATAATGCAGGTTGTTAGGAATAATGTGTTATGCCTCTTGAAAATAGATGGGGTTGACCGGTAATGGGTCGGGTTGTTTAATATTGTGTTGTAACATTGTTGAAAATGGAGGAAACCTGTTTTTGAAAAAAAAAAAAAAAACTTGTGTTTAATTTCGGGGATGAAATTCTTTAAGGAGGAGAGGTTATAGCGATCCCGGTTGTCCCTTTACTGTTCTGTTGTATTCCGGACTCGGTTCCGTGAAGTTGGTAGTTGTATCTATCTTATTGTCATCCTTAAATTCCGTTTGTTTGAGTTATAGGATGTGTTGGGCTTGTTTCGAACAGGTGGGTTGAACCTTGGTCTGAAATCTTGTTGCCAGGTTTTTGGTCATTCCGCTCGAGCGGGTCTTGTTGCGCTCGAGCGGATATTGCACACTCCCAGTTTGTCGTGTCCCTGCAAAACTTCTGCAGGTGTGATTTTTACGCTCGAGCGGGTTTCTTTACGCTCGAGCGATGGCGCTCGAGCGGGTACTTTGGCGCTCGAGCGGGTAGTACATTTGGGTGTAAGTTCTGGGAGAAGGAAATCTACGCTCGAGCGGACTGGTTTTCGCGCTCGAGCGGATTTACTTTATTCTTGTGTCTTGGCGCTTGAGCGGGCCATTTTGCGCTCGAGCGTACCTAGTTTTTGTTCTTGACGCTCAAGCGTTGTGTTTTTCGCTCGAGTGGGAATGTCGTATATCAGTTGGCTGTGGGGCAGTTTTAAATCACTTTTTCTCATTCTTTCTCTCTCTTACTTTTTCGAAAAAGCCATTTGAGAGCTCCTCTCTCTAAAACCGTAACTTCTCTCTAAGTATTGATCTAGCTAGGGTGTTTTCCTCACCTTTGGCCTTTACAAAAGAGTTGTTGATCGTCGAGGGCTATCTTTTGATCCGAGAAACTCGTGGTTTGGAGCAAGTTCGTTTTCACCATCTTCTTCGTTGGGTGTCATCTTTTGAGGTAGGGGTTCCTACTCACTCTTATGGTCTTTGACCTAGATTTTTAGTTATTTTGATAGAGTGTTGAACTTGGGAAATTTTGGGACTTTGGGTTTCAAAATGTGTAAAAAGGATTTTGTGATTTTGGGCTCATAATATGTATTTTGGGTTTCAAAATAATGATATTGTTGTTGGTTATGGATATATAGGCCATTGGGTCAATATTGGGAAATGGGGTAGAAAACCCTAATTTGTTGTATAAATTAATTGGCATAATTAATTTGGGAAAATTGTAAACTTATGGAATTGAGTTGGAAATAATGAAATCGGTTCATTATGTGGTTGAATAGTGGAGTTAGATTTATTAATCGCTCACTTTTGAAAACATCGATATTTTATCTGTTGGAGCTTTTATTATCTGTTTAGAAATAATTGCTTGGGCTACCGGTGGAGGGTAGTTTAAATTGTTGTAGACAATGCATGATGATTAGGCAAACTAAAACTAATCAATTGGATATGTCATAGAGTATGACGGTTGATAGAATACATTAACGTTATGTTTTGATTGATTGCGTATATGACCTTTGTGTATATATGTTGTATGTGTGGGAGGAGATAGGGGATGTACTTCACGGTTTAGGGGAAGATAGGGGATGGACCTCTAAACTGGATGTTGTTTGGGAGGAGATAGGGGATGGACTCCACTGATACAGCTCATATGCTTGTCAGATAATGTGTGGATATAGCTCATATGCTTATTTTTTGAAGTATTGATACATCTCATATGCTTATCTTTGGAAGTGTTGATATAGCTAATATGCATATCTATTAAAATGTGGATATAGCTTGTATGCTTATCTGTTGAGATGTTGATACAACTAATATGTTTATCTATTGAATAATGGAAAGTGTTCGATATGAGTCATCGTCTCATATAAGTGGTTGGCCAGGTTCTGAGCCGTTGATGTAAATTGTGAAATTGATAAAAAATGAAAACTGAAATGAAACATGAACATAGTGGTCATGAAATGGAAATGGATTATGAATTGGTTTATGAAAGTTGAACATTTATCAATTGCTAATGTCTTAGTCATTGCTCATACTATGTTTAGCATATCTCTACTGGGCGTTGGCTCACCCTTTATGGGACATTATTTTCAGGTACAGGTAGTATGCCACCCCCAAGGACATAGCTTGGATGATGATGAGAGTTGAAGACTCTTTCTTTTGTTTATTTTGATGTATTACATGTAAATTCAAGCCAAGGGCTTAATATGTATTGAGTTAGTACTCTTCTTTTTGTAACCAAGTGTTAACTTGGAAAAGCTGTAAGCCCATAGGGCATTTGCTTTTGTTATTAACATGTAATACAATTGTAAGAATTACTCTGAGGAATAGAAATGGTTGAATTCTTTTGTATCAATGCATGTCTAAAATGTTGATTTAACTGTTATTTTTTTTTTTTAAGGCGTTACAAATTTCTTCAAGGAAGATTTTGGTAGTAAGTTCACCGCTGCCCCGTTACCCACTAAGACTCGGTTCAGTTGTATCCCATCGAAGAAGGCCTTAATATACAAAGGCTTGACATGTTGTATCATTGAATTCGAGAGATATTCAAAAGGATATGAGAGGTTAATACTTACCACTTTTTCACTCTCATATTCAGTTTTCATTGGGGTAACCATTCCGGAATTATCTTGCACCATACTCACTTGTGAGTCTTCGCTAGAGATTGGAATTGGGTCAATTTCTTGCCCCTCTTGATTCTCATCTCCAGCTTGGAATTCATGCGGTAGTATGTGTACCATGTTCACTGACACTGAGCCAAATTAGATGGCTGGCTGTGTCTGCTTCTCCTTTTGGCCACCTTGTTCAGTTACTCCAGAAGCATCCTCCATACTGCTCTCTGGTACTCCATCCTTCGAATGGTCTGTCACGACTGGTTTTTCAACCAGAAATGTTTGTTCAGCAATGAAAGCTTCGAACATTTCTTCCTTAACCATTTCTTTCTTTTGGCATAAGCCAACTTCTGTCTCTGCCTCGCTGTCACTCTCCATCAATGCTTTCTCCAATCCCGCTAAACTGGACTTCTCTCTGGCTTTTTGTTCAGAGTGAACTTTGGCCAACTGTTCTCTGCTGCAACCCATTTTGCCTTGTGGAGTTGGTTTTGGAGTATGGTCAAACTTTGGATTCTTCTTTTCTTCTGTCTGTACCAATGAAGAACTCTCTCCATTCTCTTTCAGGTCTCGCTGGTATTGAGTGTACTTACGCTGAATTTTTCTCCTTTGTGATCTAGAAATTACAGGGACCATATCTGGTTCCTTTGTTTTTGGGTGCTTATGCAACACCCAATTGTTTGGAGCCACCAAAGGAGGCTTAACCATCCTGCTTTGGTTTCCAATTACATCTCTTTGGGTAAACACTTCCTTAGGTTTATTTTGAATCACAAACCAATCTGGGACCCCAGATACCCACGAACCTACTGACCCTGCCGTTGAACTGCTTCTTTCCTCTTTCGAAGTCATCTTCGAAGCTAGCTGCGAAGGCCACTGCTTGGTCCTGACTTCATGCTTTGGGCCTAACTTAGGCCTTCGATGAAGGTGTCCACTTTCTGTGTTGCGTGAGGCTGGTCTAGGGGGCCAATCTCTGGCTTTGATCCCATAAACTGAACCTCTCTCCAATCTCCTCTCAGAATGACTGCTCTCCATTCTGTAATAATTAGGCGGCCTGGATTCATGTAAAGGCCTCTTGCCTTTGGAATGCATCCTATCAGCTGTTGGTTCAACCCTCAATGGCTGCTGCCTGACACCAGATGGATATGGCCTTTTATTGTAAGCATTGGTTGGTTTAGGATGTCTTTGCACATCCTTGTAGTATTGTTTCCCATCAATTGGAAGTCCTTTCAACCACTTGTAGCTTAGTCTGCACCTAGGACACATCCTCTGCATTACAGCTGCTTCTAAGGAATCGTCATCCTGTGCTTCTTCCTCAGAGTCTTCCCTCTGGTGTGAGAAACCTTGTCCAATAGCTGGTAGATTTTTAGTGTCTTTCTTAATAGTTGTCTGGTTGGCCACATGCATCTGCACATTGACTTCTTCCAATTCTTTCTAAGACAGGTTCTGAAAATCTGACATAATGACGTTAGCTGCCACCTCTCCAATTTCTGGAAATGGATTACTGTCGATCCCCATGGCCTCTTTCAGTTTTGGCTGGGAATTTCAAACTTCTTTTCCGAATTTGTTCTTGGATCCTGTCTCGAAAAACAATACAGTTCTTAGTCGAGTGAGACCAAGAATTATGTCATTTACAATATATTTTCCTTTAAGTTCATCAAGAGATGGAATTTTAACCCTTTTTGGTAACTTAAGGAAGTTGGCCGCAAGCAAATGATCAAAGATGTCATCTGCCTTAGTTAAATCGAAAGAGTATTTCCTGTGAAGGTCTTTCTTTTTAAACTGCTGGTCAATTGTTGTATCCTTATGAATCAATGCTTCACAGATCACAGGTTCTTTCCCCACAATCTCTGCTGCATCGATCTCATAATTAGGATATTTGTAGTATGTCTTGTATGATGCATTATTTCGATCTTGTTCCTCCTCTAGTAATACTTCATACCTAGATACCTTATAAGTTAGTCCCACTAAGTCCTTGAACTCAGTTGAGTCAAACTTCTTTCGAAGCCTAAACTCTAAGCCATTTTGAGCCAATCTTACGAATTCTGGCTCTGACAAGATGACTCTACATTTATTTCGAGCCCTTTTAAATCTGGCAATAAACTGAGTAGCCTTTTCTTTAGGCCTTCGACTCAACGTTGCCAGGTCTACCATAGAAACCTCTGGCTCCAATTGGAAGAATTGGGCATGAAATGCTTCTTCCATTTGTTGCTAAGTTTGGATTGAGCAAGGTGTAAGGTTAATGTACCATACAAATTCTCCCCCAGTTAGAGAGTTTGGGAACAGTCTCAGCTTCATATAGTCATTATTAGTAAATTCACTGCATTGAGCAGCAAACCTAGCAATATGCTCTACTGTTGATTGGTTTCCATTCCCATAAAAAAGGGTAAAATCTGGTATCTTGAAACCTCTTGGGTATTCATGTACCCTATCTACCCATTCTGGGTATGGTTTTCTGTACACAGGAGTCTGGACCCCCCGAGCCATCAGTCCATACATCTCCCTAACGATGTCAGCAATTTGGTCCCTAGGGATCATATTTTGTGCCTGTTGAACCACTACTGGAGGAACAAACACAGGATTTGGTGGACAAACTTGTGCTTGTGGTCCTCTTGGTCCATAAGGTGGTATGTTTGGGACTGGTTGTCCCTGTGGTGCAGGTTGCTGTTGGGGGTGTGGGTAACCCCTTTGAATTTATCCTGCAAAAGGACCTACTAAAGGTGCTGGAACTAGTGTGTGTCTCTTCCATTTGTAGGAAAACCTTCCAACCCCCCGGGTATAAATTCGAATAAAGGATTAGTGAACCCCCTTGTGTCAAGTATGGCTTCGAACATGGGATTTGGAACAATTCTTACGCCATTTTCTTGTACTGGGCCAGTTCCACCAAATTGCATGGCTTCACTGTTAAGTACTGAGACATTTTGACCTACTACAGGCCTTGAAACAGGTTCGTACCAAGACTGAGGTGATGGTATTTCATAGTTCTGATTACTAGTTTGACCATTAGAATGTCCATTAACTTGTATAGGCTGTTTATCTCTAGCCAATCTTTGCTGAGGGACATTCGAAATTTTCTCCATGTGTCTTACGTTTGTTAGTTGGTGGTTATTCATTCGATCCAAAAAAGATGTTGCCCACCTTTCCATTGTGTTCATTAATTGCTGTCCCATTGCGTTCATTAATTGCTGTCCCATTGCATCTATTAAGCCACCTCATGGATTTATTGGCTGAGTAGATGGGACAGTGGATGGTCCAATTCCTTCGTCTCGTCCAGCATTACGAACATATGGTACTTGTTTTGAAGTACTGGTCTGTTCGACCATAGGTTCTGATGAACTAGGTGCCTCCACAGGATGTGTTATTACATTATCCTCTGAATTAGGTACTTCTACCTCTCCTTCTCTGCCTTCTTCCAGACGTTCATTTTCTCATTGTCTCCTACGTCTAGCCATTTCAATTGGTCCCACCGGGCGTGCCAAAAATATATGTTGATTTTTTGGCTTTCGAAGGTTATTATTGTAATTGTGAGCGTGCCAACAAGGATCAATTAGTCCTTATAGAAATTTAATTGTCAACCAATTATCAGACAATTGTGTTTTAGTTCTCTCAGCCTCAATGAAGAGGACTTTTACTAGTGGCTTGATTTAGGAGAATTAAGCAAAATATCAATCAACTAAAGAACAACTGAAGCATTTCATTAGAATGAAAAACTTACAATGATTCAAACTCAGCATCGTAGAGGTTTACAGCGACAATCTACTTGAAACTACTCTTATGAATGAAGTGCAGTGCAGAATTTAAAGTACTGAAATGTAAAGAACAGGAAATGTAAAACTAAGTAAAGTAGAATACGACTGGTTTTTTGGATCTGAGTCAGGGGCTTTTTTCTGGGGCCTTCTCTACTATTTATACTGCTCGAGGATGACCATCGAATTGCATTTCCAACCGTCGAACTGCTCCTCCATGATCGCTGATCATGTTGCCCTAATATTAGCTCCATTACCCCATTATCCGCAGTTAAGCTTCCCTCCTAAATTTGAATTTGAAATGCGAGTAACCGTTGAAGCCACATCACCTTGCATCTCTTTGTTGATCCACTGCTACTCAGATCTCGTAATAACCAATACTAACTGCCATGTGTATGATCAGATTCGAAGACTTGAATAATCTTCTTATATCACCCTTATTTTATCACGCGTCGAATTGTAAGTGACTTGTCCAAATTATGTAACCAACACAAATATAACATACATCAACTACTATTCAACAGCACATCAAATATACAGTAAAAATTATGCAGCTTGGCCTTCAAACAAGAAACAACCACAATCATCGAAATAATCACAAACAAACAGGACATTGGACCAAGCCATTTTCATTACACTCAGAACACCTCTCTCTCTTATCCCCAACCACCACCTTACAGCTTCCACCACAATCCAAACAAGGCACAAACCTAGCCCCACCACACCCAACACACCCTTGTCTCCCCACCACTCCTCTCTCCACTCTAGCCCACTTCATCATCCTCCCGAGTCGACCCGTCTCGTTCAAACTCACCACCTCCTCCGCCCCCCCAACATACCTCCCTTTCACAAACAACCTCGGCGGCACACCCTCCTCCTCCCCCACCATCTCCTTCAACTCCTTCAAATACCCTCCGTGCAGCGATACATCTCTCTCGTCGAACAAAACTCGGTGAGTCTCTAGAATCGTCCTGACTCGGTTACAGTCCTCGTAAGTCCGCCGTACGCCGCCGAGCGACGTCGTGTAAAGCACCAGCGAGTCGGAACCTCCCGGCGGACACTTCTCCGGGTACTCACTCAGTGGGTCCCACTTCGCCGGAAGTGGCTGCTTTCCCTCTCTTTCTCTCTCTAACCTGTCTTTCACTATGAATATATTCTCTCTCACCGGCTTGTACCCACCTCCGGACTCGGTCGGTTGCTCAAACCCAACTCGCGACTCGGCCTTGACTCGGTCGATTTTCTTCAACTCGGGCTTGATGACTCGTTCGTTCTTCTTCAACTCGGTCCGCATCGACTCGGTTTTCTTCAACTCACTGGGTTTGGAGGAGAGCTTGGCATCGAGCTCTTCCAGCGTGTGAAAGGAGAAGCTTTTGCTCATCGCTTGTTTCTCGGCTGCGGCGGCGGGGCTATCGTGCGCCGGTGGGCGTACGGGGTCGGGCGAGGATTGGGCTTGAGGAAAATTGGGCTTGGGCTTGGGTTTGGTTAGAGTGGGCTTGAGGTCTTCCAAGGCCTTGCTGACTTCGTCCCACGGTTTCGGCCCATCGGAATCGAGAGTGTTGAGCTTGTCGAGAATCGGTTCCGGCACGTGCGTAGTTTTTTCATCGTGCTCCTGCGGTGTATCGTCCATCATAATCCATGGCTCTTTTATGGCGTTGATATCGAAGACCGCGAAACTTGATGGTGGAGGACGATATGCATCAATGGCCACATCTATGCGTTTTGATGAAGAGCACCCCATTTTTTCGGAAAATTGAGAGGGAACAAACAGGCTATAAAAACTCACTCTTATTTGGTGTCGCGCGTGGGAGGACCAAGTATTTTTGTGTGGTGAAGACTGTAGGAGGGTTTATCTTTAATGAGATTGGGAATTTTGTTACGTAGCTCACTAGCCTTAAGATTGATATATGGTGTTGGCTCGTGCAAATAATAGACTTCATTTTGTTTGACGTGTGATGTGATGATAATGGTCCAGGTTTTGGTTACATGGTTATAAGGATGCCACGTGGGAATTCGTGGGTTTGGGCACATTATAGATATAGACATATAGGAAAATGATTTTTGTTTTTTTTTTGTTTTTGTTTTTTTCCCACTTCAAGGGTCCCTTTAAAATGAGAAACAAAACAAAATAAAAATATTTTGAACTTTTTCTGATATATATTTTTGTACTTTTTATGAAAAATAATTTGAAGGAAAGAATTTGTTCAAGAAAATAATTATATAATGGACAGATTCATATTTTCTTATAATAACTCGAGACACGTACAAAAATGAAAATTAAATTTATTTTCTTTTTCCTTTTGTATCAATTGAACACAATTCTAAATCTTATTTTTTTTATTCAACAATGATACCAAATTCTAATTTAAGCTTTAATAATGGGACGGGACAAGACAAGACAAAACAAATACATACATCACATTACAAATAAAATTCACCTGTTTAGAGCTCTACGAGCTCCAAATTATTTTTCTTTGCTATCCAAGTCTTACGGAGTAATGGATCAGCATAAGCCACTTTTCAGTTACATGCCACAGTTACAAAAGTTATACATATATTTCTTTTAACATTTTGGTATTTGTGATTGAGATCTTCACAAAAACTTCACCGCAACAACCCTCATATTATCCTATATGATAAAGAGAGAAAAAAAATAAAAAAATACACATGAATCAATCACACACACTTGGGGTCATGGGAGTTCTCATATTGGGGTCCCAAGCTTTTTCCTTTGTATTTAGGCCAAGTTTGGCATGCTTGAAAAAAGATAAAAAGTCAAAAAATCATTATCCTATTGAAGTCGTATCATCTTATTTAAGTCACATCGCCTCTCTAACACATCACTTCAAACCAAACCCAAACCCAACTCATATTTCATAAAAAGTCAAAAAGTGCACTTATTTAGATCATCCCAAACAACCCCTTAGTACTTTTTTTTTTTTTTTTTTCTATTTGTATAAAAAGGAATTAGTTTTAAATCTATTTATTCTAGAAAAATTTTAAAACGCAAAAAAATTGAACAAATCCAAAAAATATATATATATATATACTAAAGGCCAAAAAAAACAAAAATTAATTTTTTTTGTTTTTTATTTTTTGTATATTTTTTAAATTCATCTAATCTAGTAAAAATTATTTGAAACTTTTTTTAAAAATTCACTAACTGTTAGCAAAAAAATCAGTTTATGCCCAATCAATAGTGATTGATCGATAGACTTAAACTAATTTTCAAATAAATATAAAAAGATCATATTTCGTGGTTGAGTTCTCTATCTTAAATAGATTAAGGACTTCCCTGAACGTTATTAGATGAAGAAGAAATAGAACAGAACAGAATATGCATTTATTCGATTAAATTGTCAATTGTTACTAGTTACAAGAACTTAAATAAGGACAAAAAAAATGAAAAATACTGCAATCGATAGAAAGAAGAGAAATAGGAGTTAGAAAAAGTTATTACTAATCTACTCCTAACAATTGCTAAATTAAACTACCCCTAAATAATTTTTCACGATTTGTGAGTGGCTGCTGATGATAGATGATCTTCTTTGTATTTCTCTTAGCCTATTTATAGGCACAACCATGTGAGAGAAAGATAATCTAAGCACGATTTCTTCAACAAGCCCATGATTTTCTCAACATCATTCATATTCCATATTTGATACTCCCACCGTCCCAAGATATTAGTCCCTTATTTCATTTTTCATTGTCTCAAAATATTAGTCCCTCTTCAAAAATCAAGTATAAAAATAATATAAATTTTCTATTTTGCCCTTCTTTTAAATTAATAAACAATATAAAAAGTACAATTATGACATTGATATTCCTAAAAAAATGTACTATCAAAAGGATAATTTTGAAAAATCGGCTTTTTTCAAATGCAATAATTGTACTACCAAAAGTTGAATTCCCCAAAAGGGACCATTATATGGGAACGGAGAGAGTAGTAATCACTTTGTAGATTTGTTGCTTGATTTAGTCTTGGCTCCTGATCTCGGCAACTACTTTTCAAATGGTTGCAATGGCTAACTTTCTAACTCTCTATTTCACATGTCGTCATGCCACATCATGTCACGTCCTTAACACATCTGTCATACCACGTCAGCATGCATTATAATAATAATAATAACAACAAAAAATGTGGCCAACGTTATTCTTTAAAAATAGTCTACGATTTCAATCAACAGACCATAATTAAATTTGACCACAATTAATAAGTCACAATAGACAAAACAATAAAATGTGGTGTCAAAAAAAAAAAAAAATCAATTGTCAAATCTAATACTGGTGAAAAGTTCTTGTGCATAAAGCTGCACAAACTTAGGCCCATTTGGAAAAGTAAGAAAAATTTAATTTTTTTTGAATTTTTTTAAAAGAACGTAAAAAAAGAAAAAGAAAATAGTGTGAGCTAAATAAATCAATAAATCAAAAAATTGATTTTTTTTCCAATTGCCAAAATAGGCTTCAAATGATGATGAACACTTCAATTCAATAAACACAGATCTTGATTTCCTTCTTGATTTGCATATTAGTCTCGGGTAAGGACAGTTTTCACAACAAAATTTTCACTTGTTTGAATTGAATCTAAAATGTCATGCTGAAACAGTAAATTTACGAGAATACAAGACACTGACATAGGGTTGTTTTGGAAAGTTGGTAAAAAGCTGGCTTTTGACTTTTTATTAAGTTTTTTGGCATTTTTGGAAGTGATTTGGGAAGTTGATAAAAAGCTGACTTTTTGCTTTTTAGTTTAATATTTATTTATGGTGTCAAATCAAATTAAAATGACCAAAATACTCTTACCCAACATAAGAGATTTATTTTTTTTATTTTTTTTTCATAGGCCCTAATTGATAATTTTACGACTGTGTTTTTGACGCTTGCCAAATGGCTTTTCTGGCGTTTTTGGCAGCCACGTTTTTGAACATTTTGTCCAAAAAACGTGACTTTTTACCATGTTCCCAAAACGGCACATAAAACATGACACAGACATAAAAACATGAGCCACTGACATAAGAACATGCATTTTTTTTTTTTTTATCTTGCTATTTAAAAATTATCATGACATGGAATTCAAAACAGTATTGATGCACATACCCCAGTCACTCATTATTCCATTGGGCCGCGGCTAAAATGTCGTTAAGCCATATTAATTTAGTTTATCATGGTAACTTTGTTCTATTCCTTTGCCTGGGATCGACTCAAATTGTTCTTTGATTGATGGTTTCCAACGGTCTAATTTCACTTTGAATTTTCAAAATAACAAGTCAGAAATGTACACTCTTACACCTTCACTTGTCTTCTTCCCCTTCTCAGCCCGTGATCTCTTACAATTTAATTTAGAATGTGTGTGTGTGTATATATATATATATATATGAGTATATGAGTAACCTCTGAGAAAACAATACAAGGTGTAGAAATTGTTGTAATGGGGAATTGTTCTGCAAAAGGTGTTGCTGTAGCTGAATGTCCCAATCCCAACTCTATCCGGATTATGACAGATTCCGGTAGCATTATAGAGTTTGAAGGTCCTAAATTTGTCGGAGAAGTCATCAGTGGCTTCCCCGGTTATGGCATTTTTGGGCAAGGTCACATATCATCGCGATTACTTGACCACGAACAACTTCGTGGTGGTCGGTTTTACTATCTTCTCCCACTTGGGGAGACGACATTGGCTCATCACAGAGAGGAAGCTAGAGGCCTGAACAAGGAGTCAGTAAGGACAGCGCATCCGCTGGACGTAATTACCAACATGAAAAACGGATTGGCTGTTGAGGTCCTGCCGCCACCGCAGAAGGGTGTTTGGAGAGTGAAGTTGGTGATTGATACGAAACAATTGGAGGAAATTTTGTCAGAAGAGGTTAATACGGAGGCATTGATTGAGCAAATGAGACTGGCTGCAACTTCGTCTAGTGTTACACCCAAGAGGACAAAGATCGGTTGTGGACAAGGGGGAGTAAGTCGGAAGCCAATTCGGTCACCGGATTACTGATGCCGGTTACATACTATCAGACTCTACCCAATACATTCCCCTTGTGTGATTGTTGATGGAAACTAGGGTCTTAATGAGTGATTTTCATCTGCTAGTAATCTATGATGATGTTAGAAATTTCTTCTCTAAAAATGCTCAGCATGTAGGCTGTTGAACTCATCACTCTCTATCCCTTTTTGCCAAAGGGCTTCTATCTAGCCCAGCGGCATGCCCTCGCCTTTGACACGCGTCAAAGACGAGACTGTATTTTCAAATCCTCAAAAGAAAAGGGGACAAAAACAAAGAGCGCGTCCCTCTCTGTCGTGTGAATTAGATAGCTTTATGTATACATGGATTTTTTTTTCACCAGCTACGTGACACCAAAATTGTCAATCCCATATTGGCCAGCGTACCTGCTTTTCTTTTTTTCATCAGTACGTTGTGTACTGGTTCACAGTTTCGGATTTACCGCTATATTATTGCAGGCACATTCTTCTTGAAGGATGACCATTGGTCATTTGGCAAGCTTATTCCTAGAGACCAATAGTGGAAGCAAAAGTATTAGCACAAACCACTCACTGACAGCATAAAGAGTATAAGAAATTTAAAACCGAAAACTGGAGACACAACAGTAGAAGTGTTGAAACAAATTCCTGATTTAACTTTATGTCCCTTTAAACAAACAAAACTTGATTTTTTTCATCTTCTCGATCAAAATATATATATTCAAATTCATTTTTCATCAATGCATCAACCCAATAATACAAAGCAGCAAGTTCACCTAACAAGTTATTATGTTTGGATTGAGTGATTTGAAGAGAACAGAAAAGAAATGGAAGATATATATTTCTTTTACTTGTTTGGATAACTTAAGTGGAAAAAAATGGAGAGAAATAGATAGAAACGGAGAGAAACCTATGTAGGACAATGTTCACTGTATTTAAAAAGATTAAATTCTGTTGTGTACAAAACTAAGAAATAGAGAAAATGAGAGAATTTGTTTGATTACAAAAATCAAACTCAAAATAAAAATAAATAAATAAAACCACAGATTTTATTTTGTTACAAAAAACAAAATTAAAATATGATTAAATAAACAAATAAAAACAGAATTAAATTAAACTACTTACTTGGTTAATTTGTTTAAAAAACTTTTCTGATCAAGTCCAGTGTTTGACACTGTGTCCTTAAGATAGATTCGTCCTCTCCACGGTGCTTTCAGAATTCGGACGTCTATCTCCCAGGATGAAATGATCTACCACAAACAATAGCAGCACTACTAATTGTTTGCCTTACGAACACACTAAGTGTTTACACTCTTTCTTTCGGAAATAAAATGCAGCAAGATGAAGAATATAATTAGCAGAAGTGAAATAAGAAATTTCTGAATGGAAAACATCAAATGAGGGTGGTCCTATTTATAGATGTGAAGGTGGCTCTTGGTTTTTGAATTGAACAGGTATGTGGCTCTTGGTTTTGAATTGAACAGGTATGATACCTGTTGGTTTTGAATTCAAACAGATAGCAAAACGGGAAGGGCTCTGTTTGGATGAGCAATAAATCCAAATCAGTTTAATTCTGTTTGAAAACGGGAAGGGCTCTGTTTGGATGAGCAATAAATCCAAATCAGTTTAAGCCCTGTTTGGATGAACAAAAAATTCAAACCAATTTAATTTGAATTCTGAATTTTATTTTAATAAAAAATAAAATTAAATTCAAATGTTTTTGGCCCAAAAAGATTAGAAGCCCAACCCAACCAAACACCCGTGCCCAAGCCCAGCCCAGCTCGAACGGACGGTGGCGGCACGCGTGTGTGGTGATTTTTGGGTCCAATGGGTCTAGCCCATTTTGCCCATAACCTCTCCCTCTAAAACACTTGGGTACCCCTTGGGGCACACCCCAAGTATCTCACCCTAAGCCTTATAAACCCTTTCAAAACTTCCCACCAAATCAATGTGGGACAAGCCAATTTACAACCTTAAGGAATTTCCACCAAAACTCTATTTCCATGGAGCACACTTTGGCTTCAATTTCCCATTCACTCGGTAATGGTTTTGAGCAACCAAATATACCACGTGAATCACAACGCGGCATAGAACGCGTTACCACTTTGACCCGAGAAAATCGACAATCGGGGCCCACCTAAAAAATAGACCGAACTTAGAAAAAAATTCTGGTTTTATCCAGAATTTTATAACCATTTCCAACAACCATTCACTGTGTTTGGTTTGAGTTTTCCGGATTAAGTTTTTTGAAAATTGAATTTTTTGATTTTCGTGTTTTTTTGTTTTTAGCTAATATTTTTAAAATTTTAAATATTTTTTTTACCTTTTTAGATGCACCTTACTTAGATGTGTCTAAAAAGTAAAAAAATTGTGAAAAAATATTTTAAAAAATTAAGAAATACATAAAAATACATAAAAATACAAAAAATGTACTAAATTCTTATATTTTTTTTGTATTTTTGGTATTTAGTGAATTTTTAAAAGATTTTTTTTACAATTTTTTTACTTTTAGGTGTATTTATGTTAGGTGTGTCTAAAAAGTAAAAAATTTGCATAAAATATTAAAAAAATTCAGTAAAAACAAAAAAATACTGAAAATAAGAGTGTAGAGTTTTCTGAAAATTGTTTTTAAAAAATGGGAACCAAGCAAAGTAATTTCTCTTATAATCCTCATTTTCAATCTTTTCAAAAGTTGAGAGATTGAGAGAGAAAAGAAACCAACAGATTCTTATATTTTCATAATACCAATTTTGTCCCCGTAAAAATAAAAGAAATAAAATGATTGACAAAATACAAAAATGTTATTTTGGTAATACAATATAAAACAACTTTTTTTTCTTTTCTCTTATGAAATTTAACCAAACAAGAAGGAGAGAAATCACAATTATTTCATTTCTTTTATTTCTTACTCATCCAAACAAAAATGAGAGAAATCACAATAATTTCTTTTCACTTATAACTTAAATAATCATTTCTTTTCTTTTCTCTCCTAGGTTTCCAAAAATAGCATAAAAGTTAGAAATATTAATAAGTGTGTTTGTTTTCAGTTTTCTGAATTTAATTTTTTAGAAATTGAGTTTTTTATTTTTCATGATTTTTTGTTTTTAGTGAACATTTTTAAAATTTTAAGCATTTTTTTTTTACTTTTTTAGATACATATTACTTAGATATATATAAATAATAAAATATTTGTAAAAAAATATTTTAAAAAATTAATAAATACACAAAAATAAGAAAATTGCACTGAGTTTTTGTATTTTTTAAAGATTTTTTCACAAATATTATATTTTTTAAGTGTATTTATGTTAATTATGTCTAAAAAAATTTAAAAAATACTTAAAATATTTAAGAAATTCATTAAAAACGTTAAAATACGAAAAATAAAAAAATAGAATTTTTTAAAAATTATTTTCTAAAAACCAAAACCAAACAAGCTAAATTGTATTCACTATGCTTGGTTTGGGTTTTCTAAAAACACTTTTCAGAAAATTCTATTTTCTTATTTTTCATATTTTTTTTACTGAATTTTTTTAATATTTTAAGCAATTTTTATAACTTTTAGATACACCTAACATAAATACACCTAAAAAGTATAATTTTTGTGAAAAAAATCTTTAAAAAATTCACTAGGCCAAGTTTGGGAAGACTAAAAAAGTACACTTTTTGTCTTTTTGGACTAAAAAATTGAGGTTGAAAATATAGATGTTTGGGTTAACTTTTTGACTTTTTATTGAAAAATGTGTAATAAAAAATTGTAAAAATTGATTTGCAGGGAAAAATTTGAATTGGGAGTTGTGCAGCCGTAATTGTTGACTTTTGGTGAATAGTGTTAACTTTTTAACTTTTTGAGTAACTTTTTAGCTTTTTGGTTTTTTTTAAAGTCCCCAAACTTGGCCTAAATACCAAAAATACAAAAAGTACAAAAATTCAGTATATTTTTCATATTTTTATGTATTTATTATTTTTAAAAAAATATTCTTTCACAAATATTTTACTTTTTAGATATATCTAAGTAATATGCATCTAAAAAAGTAAAAATAAAAATACTTAAAATTTAAAAATATTCACTAAAAACAAAAAAATGCAAAAAATAAAAATTCAATTTTCAAAAGTTTAATTCAAAAAACTCAAACCAAACGCACTAATTCAGTGTATTTGGTTTGAGTTTTTTGGATTAAGTTTTTTGAAAACTAAGTTTTTGAGTTTTCGTATTTTTTTGTTTTTACTGAATATTTTTAAAATTTAAAATTTTTTTTTACTTTTTTAGATGCATCTTATTTAGATGTATCTTAAAAGTAAAAAATTTGTGAAAAAATATTTTAAAAAATTAATAAATACATAAAAATACAAAAAATGTAGTGAATTCTCGTATTTTATTTTTGTATTTTTGGTGTTTAGTTAATTTTTAAAAGGTTTTTTTCAATTTTTTTTACTTTTTAGATATATTTATGGTAGGTATGTCTAAAAATTTTAAAAATTGCTTAAAATATTAAAAAAATTCAGTAAAAACAAAAAAAATACGGAAAACACGAAAGTAAATTTTCTAAAAAGTGTTTTTAAAAAACTCTAATCAAGAAAATAGATTTATATTTTTAAATATTAATTTTGTCTTTAAATCCTTTTGTTTTTAAATTTATATACCAATTATATCCTTTTGTATTTTTTGTTATATATTATAAAATACGAATAACTTTTAATATGTACATTTAAATTTTATAAATTTGATATCATTAAAAATATTAAAATTATATCTTTAAAATGAGTTTAATATTAAATATATTTAGCAAAAGACTAAAAATTAAATATTACTAATGCTTTACCGAACTCATCATCTCTTTTTTGATATTTCTTTAAAATAATAGATGGAGAGAAAATTAATGGAAGGAAAATTGATGGTTAATTTTGAAGGGGAATATTTAGAAAAGAAAATGAAATTTTGTGGTTAAACTTTGAATGAATAGTGACATACTTTATATTTACTTTTTGAATAAAAAAAAAATTATTTTCATCCTCTTGGTGAGAGAATTGGGTTAGAGATGCTCTAAGATGTGCTTCGATTTGGAGCTTAAAATTATTTACTTTTAGTAATGTTTTAGTTTTTTTGGCTAAAATATGAGGAGAAAAAAACTAATATATTTAGAGTGACTTTTTGGCTTTTTACGAAAAGATATGCAAAAAGTAGAGAAAAAAAAGAATTTTTGACTTTTAGTATAAATTATAGGCTTTTTTATTTTTTTAATAACTTTTGGACTAAAACACCCAACTTGCCAAACGCGACAGGTTGTTTTTTAAAGGGTGTGTTTGTTTTCATTTTATTTCTATGTTTTGAAAGGAGAGAGAGAGAGAGAAAGAGAGAGAGAGAGAGAGTTAGTTTGTGGTTTTGAATGTTTTGTAGCTATCAAAGAGAAGACAATGCAGGAGTTTAGAGGGAAGACTTTGGAGTCTATGATGGAGGGATTACTATAAAAGAGATGAGAAAACCTTCTTACCTGTAAAGGTAATAGTGTTATAGCGATTCTCCTTGATTTTTCATACTCCCAAATGGAGAATAGAGGGAGGATGCTTCAAATTTGAAGATATAGAGCATCGTTGGAGATGTTCTTACAGATAAGAAGATCGCCATTGTCATCGTGCTCTTCAGCTCTCTTCCTCTTCTCTACTCTTCGTCATCATCTTTTTCTTCTTTAGGCTCTTCTTCATCGTCTTCGATCAATTTAAACACATTTTTATCATTGTCTTCGTCAATTCCAGGTTCGCCCTTGAGGTAGGCCTCAAGAACTTGCCTGACAATCTGCTTGTGTTCCGGTGCGAAAAGGTCAAACCCGAGCTCTTCTAAGGCCATTTTGCAGACATTGTACTCGTTTGTCTCCGCCATGTTCGAGCTCTTCAGGATCTCCAACACCATCTCTTCGATTTTTTTTTGAGTTTCCAGTTCCATGATTTTCCAAGAAAGAAATCTAGCTATCCAAACAGAGAGTGAAGTGCTTAGTCTTTTTGATTTTGCTTATGTGAAATGGAGAAAAAGGTCGAGCTTTGAGAGGATGAGAGTGATTTAATGTCATAATTTTATTAAATATCAATTTATTTCATCATTTTAAATTATACATTCAAAAACTCGTTTAAAGAAAAAAATTTGGTTAATGTATGTGTCAATTTCCGACCACACTGCCAACTTAGTACTCAGCTGGTGAACACCGACAGAATAGATTGTGCCCGAATGACCTGCAACAGAAAGAAGAGATTTCGGCGGTGGTTCGTCCACCCAGGGGCACTCCGACGATCAAGTCAGTTATCTCTCAAAGATAGCAAAAGTGCTTAACTCATTATTCAGAATACAAAAAGCGTACTGTACGGGGAGCAAATATTCAGGCGAGCCCGTATTCCTTTCTTCCGTGCTCCGTTTATGTCCGATCACCTGCGAGCAAGCAACGGTGAGCTACCCGGTGGTGCGTGGCCGGAAAAACCCTCCGACGGTCAAGTTAGCACACACCTTAGGATGGATAGAGAGAAGGGAGAGAGTGTTTGAGTGTAAGAATTTCTTACAGAGATGTTCGTGTGTCCCGTATGGGGGGCGCAGACATGCGTATATACCCTCTGCGCCCCATATCCACTCCCAGTCATCTCCTGACACGTGGCTCCGCTATCCCATCTGTCAGCATAAACCGTGCCAATCATCACCTAATCTCAACTGCCTGTCATCACAGCTGGAGCTCGGCAGCCGAGCTGCCCTATGCGTTGCTGCGCCGTGCCGTGCTTCATACCCAAGCACTTCCCTGGCAAACTCCAAGGGGGGACCGGGCTAGGCGGCATCTCGGCAAAGCCTAGCCCGAAGCACCCCGTGGTCAGCTTTCATGTCGGTCAAACGGTAACCTCGGCCGACCGCGCCATTCCGGGCGCCGGTCACTCGGCTTGTCTGGCTTCGGCTAACCTCGGACCGAGCATCCTGGTCCGACCAAGCTCTGCCTTACCGCACTCGGCCCAAGTTCTGCCCAGCCCAAGTTCTGGCAGCCCTTCTCTGGGCGAACGGTCGATCATCTCGGCCCAATGCACTGCTGGGCTCTCAACCTGCTCGGTCGCTACCTCGGCCCAACTCCAGATCATAAATCACCCTCTCAATTGCCCCTTAATTTCGTCCGCGAAAGCGTGACTGGGATTACTCACTTCGACTGAGATAACACTTCTCCGGTCTTCAAGACGCCGAACCTCGACCGGGCTAGTTAACATAATTGTCTGCGAACTTGCCCGGTTATATTCCTCGGCTGACATCCTCTTCGTCGAAAGTAGCTCGGTTGGCTCTTCGTATTTGAAACCCGTCGCTTCAGTCCTGTCATAGCCATAAATGGGGACGCGTGGTGGGCTGCCATTGGTCATCGGGTAGCCAACCCGCCGTTTTTGCCAGAATTTGAATTTGGGCGGTCTCCTTCGCCTATACATGCATGCCCTTCTCAAACTCCAAATCTTTCTACTGCCACTTCAATATTCGACCTCAGAGCTCTTGCATCTTCATCCAGACTTGCTGCCATTCTTCGTGCCTGAAGGATTAGGTCCTGCCCTTCACTGGTAAGTCATTCCACCCTCACTTTGTTGCTATTTTCTTTCATAATACACACATTAGGGCACAAAAACATAGCTATTAGGGCATAGGTCATAGAATCCGCACCTAACCTCCCATTGTTCTTGGTGTTCTTCATATTCATGAAGAACACTGAAAAACTAGGGTGAACCGGGCTCCTGGTCCTCTTTTGATCCAAAAAACCAATCCAACCGAGCAAATAACAAGTTTGTCTCGACCCCAGCAAAAGCCGAGATAACAAAAGGACTTGGTCGCTCAACCGGGCTAACATCTGGTCTGCTTGGGCGACCGGGCTCCTTAGATAGACAACCGAGGTGGTTTGGCACCCTTAATGACTGAGCTAAAATCCAGCTCCTTTTGCGCAACCGTGCTAACACTTAACACTTGCCATCCTTTTCCTGCAGAGTCCAAGGGGACCACTGTCATTCTTGAGGCTCTCAGGACTGAGCAGCATCCAATAACCAGTGCCAAACCCCTCAGCCAGGATACACTAAGCCGGCCACAAATGGGGAAATTCTGCTTCCTAGTGGATACTCCGGCCGCGCTAGCTGCCTTCAGAGAGGATTACGGCATCCCGGCCGATGTTCATCTCGAACTGGCTGAAGAGAAGACCACACCTTGGGGCAGACTTGACCAATACCCCTTCACCGTGCTCTCTATTGTCGAAGGGGGCCTCCGCTTCCCGCTCAACCCTCTGATAACCGAGTTCCTTCGCCGCACCGGGCTGGCACCCACACAAGTGTCAACCAATACCTATAGAATAATCAACGGCGTTCACGAATTGAACAATCGGCTAGGCACTAACTTGGGTCTCGACGAGATATTGAGGCAATATACCATGGGCCACACCGGGGACGGTTTGGCTTATTACTTGAAGATCAGACCGGGCAAGGAAAAAATTGTGACCGGCACCCCGGATAAAGATCTTTACGACGATGATTTTTTCTGGGTGTCGGGCAATTACGAAACAGCCGAGGTCCTGGGCTGGTTTATAAACAAGGGCTTCGGCTCTTCATGTAAGCCACTCAAACTTGCTCGGTTAGATTAACGTTCCACCTTGTAACTAACCGGTTTTCTTGTTTCCTTTGCAGCAATCCAAGCCTTGCAAGCCAACTATCAATTTCCCAACGTCGAAGCAATTCGGACCGTGCTTCGGTATCCTCGCCGGGATTGCAACGAATTACTTGGCTACACACCGACGTACAGGTATTCTGCTCCGCGCCGGAGTAGAGTAACTGACTTCCTCCGCGCTCCTTCGTCGCCCCCAGATCCTTCCCTTCCTGACGTTCTCCTGATTCGCCTGACCGAGGAACAAGAAATGGCCAAGCGCAGCAGAATCAAGAATCTGCTCATCGCCACATCCGCCGAGGTGCCGAGCGTAGTAACTCGGTCGCCAGCCGCCGGTCAATCCAGTGGCGCCGTGGTCGCCCTTGCCACTCAATCCGCCGGGCAATCCAGCCGAGAACCCTCTGCTCGACGTGCCGGCAAAAGAGCTCGGGCAGACCCGACCGCCGAGCTAGTCACCGAGCTTACCACCGAACATCCAACAGACTCCCCCGCCCCAGTGCCGGCCTGGCGCCCACATTTGAAGCACCGGGGTCAAGATATCCCAGCGACGGCTTCGATCAAGGCTGAAAAAGAACATCTGCTCGCCTTTGATCTATCCAAAGCTCTGCTACTACCGAGCGACGTGGTCGGCACTGACCACGTCCCCGACACTCGGTTGGTCAAATCGTCAGTGAAGTCTATGGCCAGGGTAAGTCGAAGTTCCTTTGAAAATTCCGCAAGTGTTTGCACGGTTCCGTTCTGCTCGGTCTCCTATCTAATCAACATTGCTTTTGTTTTTGCAGGCCATTCAAAAGCAACACCTGGTCTTGGAGCGTATCCACAGACTTAGGCAGAAAGCCAACGACACAGCCAGCCAGGTTGAAAGCCTTCAAGCCGAGCTCGGCCGGGCTAAGTCTTCTTTTGAGATGGCCAACTTCGACAATAACAGACTGCTCGGCCAGCTGGATGCAGCCGAGAAAAAACAAAATGAGCTCCAGACCGAGGTGGATACCTTGAAGAAGTCGGAGAAGAAAGCTTGCCGGGCTGCAAACACCGCCGGCTTTAACGAGGCCGAGGAGAGCTACAAGAAGCAAGTCTTTGCAACGCAAGACATCTACTTCAAAGCAGGCTGGAAGTCTGCCTGCGAACACCTCGGCCAAGGCTCCGATACCGATGTATTTGCCAACCCTCCTCCAGCTTCGCTACCGGTCTACCTTGTGCCTTACGCAAACGACGTATTCAGCGCTCTGCAAGCGGAGGCCGAGGAAGGACTTGAAGATGGAGAGGATGACACAGATTCTGAGGTAGAGGAGGCCGAGGTGCAAGAGCAGCCCGGCAATGCTGAGCTTGGTGCCCAAGACGTCAGTCCTACCATCAACCTTGATGCTGGCGAGGACGAGTTCACCAATCTCTCCCCCCTAGTTTAGTTCTCTTTTTCCTTGTTTTTGTATTTTTGCTTCCAACTCTTTTGATGTAACCGGGCTCTGTCCCCACCTTTTGTAATGATTTTCTTTTCAATGAGAAACTCAAATTTTTGTAAGTGTTTGCACGGTAGTAATCGATTCCATCTTCAGCAAAATATCTCGGTATAACTCATCGTTTGAACACTTTGTCGACCGGAATCCATAACACGGTCGAAGCACTTCAGCATAACAAAACAAATTCATGAACCGATATACCCATCTCGGTTGTACCAATGTTGAACAAATAAACACTTCCAACCGGAGTACATCATCTCGGTTGGGAATCCTAAGTTGGACAAGACACCAACTCTTCCATCTCGGTTGGGAATCCTAAGTTGGACAAGACACCAACTCTTCCAACCGGAGTACATCATCTCGGTTGGGAATGCGAAGTTGGACAAGACACCAACTCTTCCAACCGAAGTACATCATCTCGGTTGGGAATGCGAAGTTGGACAAGACACCAACTCTTCCAACCGGAGTACATCATCTCGGTCGGGAATGCGAAGTTGGACAAGACACCAACTCTTCCAACCGGAGTACATCATCTCGGTTGGGAATCCGATGTTGGACAAAACACCAACTCTTCCAACCGGAGTACATCATCTCGGTTGGGAATCCGAAGTTGGACAAAACACCAACTCTTCCAACCGGAGTACATCATCTCGGTCGGGAATGCGAAGTTGGACAAGACACCAACTCTTCCAACAGGAGTACATCATCTCGGTTCGTAACATTAAAACAACAGTCCAAGTGCTAAAGCAAAATTACTTCTATAAATTGACAAAAAGAATTACATGCTGTGGTGCAAGCCAAAAAATTTCTTTGCACAAGAAAAGAAAGCAGAAACTTAAAAATAATACAGTTTCAAGTTGGCCGCATTCCATGGCCGGGGTATTGTTCTTCCCTCTAAATCCTCCAAGTGGTAAGCCCCCTTGCCCGCCAGACCAGTGATCTTGTAGGGTCCTTCCCAATTTGCCCCTAGTTTGCCTTCTCCTGGCACCAAGGTGTTGCCCATAATCTTCCTCAAAACCCAATCACCAACTTTAAACGGTCTGGGGTGCACCGTCTTGTTATACTTCTTTGAGAGCTCCTGTTGGTAGGCGGCCACATGGATGAGGGCCTTCTCCCGACGCTCGTCCACTAGGTCCAGCTCCAAGGCAATAGCCTCGGCGTTCAGCTCGGGCTCAAAACTCTCGCTTCTGAGGGTGGGCATTTCAACTTCCAAGGGTATGACCGCCTCCATGCCGTAAGCCAAAGCAAATGGAGTTTCCCCGGTGGAATGTTGCGGGGTTGTTCTGTACGCCCAAAGGACGCTAGGTAATTCCTCAGCCCATTTGCCCTTGGCCTTTTCCAGCCGTTTCTTCAACCCATCCAGTATAGTCTTGTTCGATGCTTCGGCTTGACCATTGGACTGCGGGTAAGCCGGGGTGGAGTTGTAGAATTCTATCTTCAAATCTTCACAAAATCCTCTGAATAAGCGACCGTCAAACTGGGTGCCATTGTCAGAGATCAAAATCTTGGGGACGCCAAACCGCGTGACCACGTTCTGCCAGACAAACCGCTTCACGTCTTTCTCTTTAATGGTTGCCAAGGGCTCAGCTTCAATCCACTTTGTGAAGTAATCTGTGGCCGCGATGAAGAATTTCCGGTTGCCCGGTGCTGTTGGCAGTGGTCCCACTATATCTAGCCCCCACATGGCGAAGGGCCAAGGACTGGTGAGGGGAAGAAGTTCCCTGGTAAGCTGGTGGATCTGATGGGCGAATTTCTGGCATTTTTCGCACTTGCGGACATATTTTTGTGCGTCGGCCTACATGCACGGCCACCAGTAACCCTACGAAATAGCACGGTAGGCCAAGGACCTGCCTCCTATGTGGCTGCCACAAATGCCTTCATGAGTTTCGTACAAGAAGGCCTCCACGCTATTCGGGTGTACGCACTTTAAATAGGGACCAGTGAAGGACTTCTTATATAACGCGCCAGATGAAGAGAGCCAAAATCGCTCTGACTTCACTCGGATTTTGTGTGCTTCTTTCTTGTCAGTTGGAAGAGTCCGGTCTCTGAGGAACAAGATCAAGGGGTCCATCCAGGAGGGACCGAGCGCGGCGCAGAGTATATCTGTCTGCCCGGCGTGTTCAATGCTCGGCCGCGGAAGGAAGTCGATCAAAAGAGGGTTTGGAAAAGTATTATCCACCATGGAAGCGAGACCGGCCAGTTCATCAGCTCGGCTGTTTTCTTCCCGACCAATCTGTTGGACTCTAATTGCCTCAAACTGCTTGATATGCTCCCTTACCAGAGCTTGGTACTTCGCCATCCTTTCGTCCTTTGCTTCATAAATCCCAGAAACTTGGTTAACCACAAGCTGGGAATCACTGTAAACCAGGAGCTCGGCAGCCTTCATTTGAATTGCGCTCTTGAGCCCGGCGAGAAGTGCCTCGTACTCAGCCTCGTTGTTAGACGCCGGGAAGCCAAGCGTGATAGAATGTTCAATGGTTAGGCCATCCGGGGATATAAGAACAATACCTAGGCCGGCACCATGGCGGTTGGACGCTCCATCAACAAAAAGCTTCCACATGTCCCCCACAAAAAGCTTCCAGCAGTCGGATGGGTTCTGAGAGTTGCGAAGGGCAATGGGATCACAATTGCTCGGCTGTGCGGTGTCAAGTTCGGTGTTGACCGGTTCAAATTCAGTGCCCCTTGGTGATTCGACACCGGACTCAGCAAGTCGTTCTGCAATGCTCAAGTCCGTGGGCGAATTATCAGGTTGCGGTGTGAAGCCGGCTGCAGGTTCTGAGCTGTGTGGATCCATTCCTTTCCCCCTTGATGATTCGGCACCGGACTCAGCAAGTTGGTTCGGAATGCCCAAGTCTAAAGGCGAATCATCAGGTTCTGAGCGGAGTGGTTCAATTTCTTCCCCCGTTGGTGATGCGGGACCGGACAGAGTGGATGGGTTGGTGATACACAATTCCGTCATCGCATCACCAGGTGGCATGACCGTGCAAACTGAGGGAACTTCGATGGTGCGCGCTAACTCCGCGGCGCTACCTCCTTCAACTGGTTGTACCTCGGTTGGCATTGCGTGCATCTCATCATCTGCCTCGGTAATGTCGACCGGGCATACCGGATGACTGCCAGGTGAGAACTCGGCGACAAAATCTGCCAAGGTCTGGGCTTTGATTGCGGTGCGCGGCTGGAACTTCACATCAAACTGTCCCAACTCGACTGCCCACTTTAGAATTCGGCCTGAAAAGTCCGCGCGTTCAAACAAAGCCTTGAGGGGAAACTCGGTCAGTACGATGATGGTATGGGCGTGGAAATAGTGCGCCAACTTTCTTGAAGCCATCATCAAGGCCAGGGCAAGCTTCTCCAATGGCAAGTATCTTGATTCTGCTGGTAACAAAGTTTTGCTGACATAAAAAATTGGGAGGTGCTTGATTCCTTCAGCCCGGACTAACACCGCACTTACTGCGTGCTGGGAGACGGCAAGGTAAAGGTAGAGTTCCTCACCCGGCTCCGGTGTAACCAACAGCGGCAGAGAAGACAAATAGTCCTTGAGCTCGGCCAAAGCTCGGTCACACTCGTCATCCCATGAGAACTTTGACTTCAATGCTTGAAAGAAAGGGCGGTAGCGATCTGATGACCGGCTTATAAATCGATTAAGCGCGGCGGCCATCCCGGCCAGATGCTGCACGTCCTTAGCCGAGCTGGGCTGCTTCAACTCTTGCATGGCTCTGATCTGAGTAGGGTCTGCTTCGATGCCTCGGTTCGTGACTAGGAATCCCAAAAATTTGCCGGATCCCACGCCAAAGGCACACTTTGAGGCGTTCAAGCGCAGCTTGTGCTTCTTTAGAATGGCAAACATCTCGGCTAAGTTGGACAAATGGTTTGCCTCATGTCGGCTCTTTACCACCATATCATCGATGTAAGCCTCCATGGTCCGGCCGAGCAAAGGAGCAAACATTTTGGTCACCATCCTCTGAAAGGTTGCCCCGGCGTTTTTCAAACCAAAGGGCATAACTCGATAGCAGAAGAGTCCCCTTGGAGTCGTGAAAGAGGTGATCTCTCGGTCAGGCCCATGCATGGCGATCTGGTGATAACCGCGGTACGCATCCAAGAAACTGAGCCTATTGTGTCCAGCCGTCAAGTCCACTAGCTGGTCAATGCGCGGCAAAGGGAAGCTGTCTTTGGGACAAGCTCGGTTGACTGTCTTGTAGTCGACACAAACTCGCCACTTCCCATTCTTCTTAGGCACCACTACTGTGTTGGAAATCCACCGAGGATAGTGCACTTCCTGAATTGCTCGTGCCTCAAGCAGGTTCTTTACCTCCTCAGCAACTACCTCGGCGTGATGCAACGCCGATCTCCTTGTTCGCTGGATGACTGGCTTTGCTCCAGGGAAGACGTTGAGGTGATGGCAGATAAAACTTGGGTCGAGGCCAGGCTTGTCGTAAGGCGACCATGCAAAGACTTCGATATTCGCCATCAAAAACTCAATCATCTCGGTCCTCTCTATGGCCGTGAGACTTGAACCGAGCAAGAAGAACTTGTCCGGCTGCTCGGTATCAATCCGCACTTCAACCAATTCCTCAACAGCCTTATCTTCAGCCTTGGTGCCCACATCATCCAAGACACCCTGGTCTTCCGGTCCCTGGATCATTTGAACGAATCCTTTGGCAGCCCGGCTTCCGTTGACCGCCACGAAGCACTGTTTGGACATGACCTGATCGCCCCAAATCTCCTCGATTGCCCCCATAGCCGAGGGGAATCTCATTACTTGGTGGAAAGTCGATGCCACGGCTTGCATGGCGTGTAGCCATCCCCTTCCAAGGATAAGGTTGTACGTCGAAGGCACTTGCAGCACCCAAAACTCAACTTGCTTGACCACGGATCCCGCTTTGACCGACAGGATTATCTTTCCCAAAGGCCACTCCGGTTGCGAGTTGAATCCAACCAGTGGCGAAGTAGCCGGAGCCAAGTCTGTCTCACAGAGTTTGAGCTGCTTGAACGCATCATAATACATGATCTCGACCGAGCTTCCCTGATCGATCAAGATCCGTCTAACATCAAATTCTTTGACGCGTAGTGTTACTACAAGAGCATCGTTGTGCGGCGTCTGGATACGCTCTAAATCCCTTGAGGTGAAACTGATCACATCTTTTTCTTCAGTCTTTCCCCTTTTTATGGCAGGCTGTACCGACAAAACTTCCCTCATATGTTCTGCCTTCTTGATCATGCCCCGGAGTTCGCAAACACGCTCCGGTTCCACAATGCCGTGGATGACATTAATAACTCCCTATGGTGGAGCGTCTCGGTCATCCTGTCCCCTGGGATCGACCAGAGCCTGATTCAGCTTCACGTCGCCATCAATATAAAGGTCTAGATGCCCGGCCGCGACCAGCTCTTCTAAGTGTTGCCTCAAAGGCAAACAATCCTCAGTCCGGTGGCCTCTCTCCCGGTGGAACGTGCAACGATACCGCGGATTACAGCCCTTTTGTCCATCACCCAACTTAGCAGGAAACCGGACATACTCCTCGTCTCGGATTTCACTGAGTATGCGATAGATTGGAATCTTGAAGACCGTGGTTATGCCAGTCCTTGCCTTCATCCTTCTGTTCGCGTCCGCTACATCATCTCGGGGGTAGTCATCCCGGTCATTACGACGTCCTCTACCCCGGTTCTTACGATTCGAACCACGGTCTGATTCCTCTGCTCGGTCACCTGAGCGACTGGATTCTTGCCCAACTGCATGCACTTTGCCTGCTGTCTTCTTGTCTGCTGCTATCGGAGTGGCCTTCATGGTAGAGGCTGACGCGTCATCCTCTACTCGGATGTGCTCATTAATGCGCTGCATGAGCTGGCCCATGGAAGTTGGCTGGTGCATGGTAAGCGAGTCCCGCAGTCTATGTCTGACCGGGAGACCACGCTTGTATTGTGTGATTGCAAGGTTGACTGGGCAGTCCAAGATCTCGTTGAAGGTTTCCCAGTACCTTGAGTTGTATACCTTCAGTGTGTCGCACGGTTCCATCTTAACACTTAGCAAATGATCAACTTCCTTTGGTGTCTTTGTGTTGGTTTTGAAGCGCGTAACAAACGCCTCGGCCAACTGATGCCACCGTTGTACGCTCCCTTCTGGCAACCTCTCGAACCACTTTAAGCCCAGCTCACCTAAACTGGACGGGAAGATTAGGCACATAAGTCCGTCATTGCGCCTATGTCCCGCCATGACCTGACGGAAGTGGCTCACATGCATGTACGGATTGGTCTTTCCGTCGTAAAGTGTGAACTTAGGCGGATGGAAGCCTGCCGGAAGTGGTGTCATTTCAATTTCCAGGGAAAAAGGAGTGGCACTCAGCCTGGCCAAGTCCATATCTTCAAGGAGTGGCACTGCTTGGCGGGGCGGAGGCATTCCGACCTCCTCGCTGGCGTGAACCCCGTAAGATAGTCGCTGGAAAGCTGGTATTCTCTGGGCTTCACGCCAACGGGCCCGCTCCTTTAAGACCGCCCGTAAATCCTCTGATTGAGCGGAGTAAGAGTACCTCGACGTCGTTTCCGGACGTGAGGGTTTGTAGGTGTTGTCTTGCGCGCTAGACTTCCCTGCACCCACGTCGGAATCACCAACCTGGTAACTTCTGGTAATGGATATTGACTGAGTACGTCGCTGACTCTGACCGCCTGAACGGCGGGATGGGGTGCGCTCACTGTGGTCTCCCACGGCAACTACACCCTTCCCTTTGACATGCCGCTTGAGATCTTCCATCTCCGCCGCCATTCGCCGGATGACAGCATCTTGATCCCTCAACTTGCTTTCCAGTCGCCTGGCGTGCGAGTCTCTCCTTCGCCGATGACCGTCTGGACTCCGTGAATGTCCATGACTTCGTCCGCGCTTGTCCCGCGCGTCTCCTGACTGTCCGCCAGTGGGCGTTACCAAGTCAGCCATTGGGTGGACAGCAGGAGGTCCCTCTCTCCTTCGGGTATACTCCGGGGTGGCTCCGTCGATGGCGGACAACGGAAACTCGTCGTTGTTCGCCATGGACGGCGATCAGATGAACCTGGAAGACAAGGTTTTGTCTGTCAAGCTTCCCACAGACGGCGCTAATTGTACGGGGAGCAAATATTCAGGCGAGCCCGTATTCCTTTCTTCCGTGCTCCGTTTATGTCCGATCACCTGCGAGCAAGCAACGGTGAGCTACCCGGCGGTGTGTGGCCGGAAAAACCCTCCGACGGTCAAGTTAGCACACACCTTAGGATGGATAGAGAGAAGGGAGAGAGTGTTTGAGTGTAAGAATTTCTTACAGAGATGTTCGCGTGTCCCGTATGGGGGGCGCAGACATGCGTATATACCCTCTGCGCCCCATATCCACTCCCAGTCATCTCCTGACACGTGGCTCCGCTATCCCATCTGTCAGCATAAACCGTGCCATCATCACCTAATCTCAACTGCCTGTCATCACAGCTAGAGCTCGGCAGCCGAGCTGCCCTATGCGTTGCTGCGCCGTGCCGTGCTTCATACCCAAGCACTTCCCTGGCAAACTCCAAGGGGGGACCGGGCTAGGCGGCATCTCGGCAAAGCCTAGCCCGAAGCACCCCGTGGTCAGCTTTCATGTCGGTCAAACGGTAACCTCGGCCGACCGCGCCATTCCGGGCGCCGGTCACTCGGCTTGTCTGGCTTCGGCTAACCTCGGACCGAGCATCCTGGTCCGACCGAGCTCTACCTTACCGAGCTGCTTCTTTACGGTCTGGGGCGGGACGCACTCGGCCCAAGTTCTGCCCGGCCCAAGTTCTGGCAACCCTTCTCTGGGCAAACGGTCGATCATCTCGGCCCAATGCACTGCTGGGCTCTCAACCTGCTCGGTCGCTACCTCGGCCCAACTCCAGATCATAAATCACCCTCTCACGTACCTTAGACTCATAAGGGTGCCTCTCTTTTATAACCAACACTGACCTAATCCCATTAGAAGCCTAGCTTCAATGGATTTAGGATTACTGCTAATCTTAGACTCCCAGTAGGATTAGGATAAACTCACTAAGAGTTTTATCTTTACCCAAACTGAAGTCCCCTCCCATTCTAGGACTCTTGTCCTTTATCCGTTTATCCTGGATTTCGGTATTCTCGCAGATAACCTCGGCCAAGCCGAGATTATCTCGCCGTTATGTCCAAGACACATGGCACCTCAGCTGGCACTCCAGTACCACCTCGGCCACGTGTTGTCATTCAAAAATTATGTCCCTACAACTGCCCCCTAGGTTCTATTACCTTGGCATCCTGAGGTGATGGAACCTATATCATTTCTTCCACCTAATACGTTAGCTAAGCTCGTTTTATCCTTCATTACCGAGGTCATCATTCGTTGGCCCCATACGTCCAAGACTTGTAATATGTTTTCATCAATGCCTTAGAACAAATAACCAAGTTGGTTCAAACTATTTAACCGAGATCATCTTCCTAGCCGAGGTCTTTGCTTCATTAAACTAAGAACTTCAAGAGTTTCAACACGCGTGTGAGCTGTTGTGCACAGTATTTCAACCGTTTTTGCCATGTGTCTTTCCCCCACTGGACTGTACTTGACACGCATCTTTAAGTCGCCTTGCGTCTGCGTGTGCCGTCTGACAAGCACGTCGTCCTATGCACATTGATTGTAATTTTGCTGCCATTTCGTGGTTTTGATCTAAACCACTTCTCTCTCTCCGTCTATTCACTTTTGCATCCTCAACTTCGTGCTAACTTTCTCTCTCTACTCTCGCAAATCCGCCATTGTTTCAAGCCTTCAAGCTCTGCGACCACTTTCATTCTTCTCTTCCGGCGAAGCCTTTGCTGATCTTTTCCGGTTGCTGCCATCATCTGACTCCGGCGTACTCAACACTGGCTTCGTTTTCTTCGATGAGTCACTGTTCCTTTTTGTTTCAATTTCTTGTTTTACTTCAAAGAACTCTATTGTTTTACCTGTTGCTGTGACTTTATTCATGTTTCTGAACCTTTATTTGTGCGTTGAATTCAATCATGAATAAGGGCATGTTTGCCTCATGATTTCAGTTTTGCCCAATCTTTTCCTGTGTATACACACACTGCTTACATATCTATTGATTTTTGCCACAGTTCTTGGCCTTACACACCTGCACAAACTTTATCACTATTCTTGATTCTAAATCATTGTTGTTGTTTCTGTTTTCTGTGTCTTTTCTAGATTCTTGCCTTCAATCTTTGTTTACCTAGACTTAGGTTTGGGATTTGTCGTAGAACCCACGAATTTTAGGAAAAACTGAAACGAATCCCCCTTAGATCCTCACAAATTCTTACCCTAGAACACATTTAGGTTTTGGCCGAGGTCCTTCAAACCCCTACAAAACACTTCCTTCTGAATCCTAACACTTTCCCCTTAAGCCGATATCATGGGTATGTGGAGGTATAAGGTAGATACCCCAACCAAGTTAGAATATTTCAGGCCGGAGTTTTCCATTCCTATCGATGTCCATCTCAGGTTGGCTGGGGAGGATGACTCCATCATGTCTACAGTCAACTCCATGCCCTTCCCAGTTGTAGCTTTCAAAGAGTGTGGACTTAGGCTCCCTCTTGACATCCTTTTCCGAGAATTCCTTCATTACTATAAATTGAACCCAATGCAGCTCACCATCAACTCTTACCGAGTTATCAATGGTATAATAGCCTTAGCCAAAAAAGAGAACGCTAGGGTTACTCTTGCCAATATCCAGTACTGCTATACCATGTGTGGCCTTAATTAGAAAAAGGCTACATCTACTACCTCAAACTGAGGTCCACATAATACAAACTTGTTTCCGACCTCTCAGATTCCAACAAGGGAGCCGGGGATGATTACTTCATTGTCTCGGGCAACTGGGAGTTCGCTCCAGATGAGGATCTTCACCTCTACCCTCTCAGCCGAATAGTTTTCATAGAGGGTAATGGTACGAGCCAAGTGTTACACATTTGTTTTTCAAGTCTTTAATACTTTGTTCTTTCTGTATGTTCTAACGTTTGTTTTTCTTGCAGCTCTTCCACAGTCGCCAAAAGACTTCCGTAAGTCCTTTTTCCCTAGCAAGGATTTCAAGAAGTTGTTGGATTTTCCAGTTCAGAGGCGTAGAGCTCCCTTACTGCTCAACTATATCCCGACTTACAAGTCGGTTCTTCACGATGTCCCGAAGAAAAAGCGCAAGTCTCCTTTTTTCACCACAACTCCACCAGTAACTTCATCACCTCGACCAGATTAGGGATCAACTTCCGATCTAGTTGAGCAACCATCAACCTCGGCGCCACATCTGATCCCTCAATCTCAACGCAAACGCTGACGCCGTACTGCAATCGCTGCCGAGATGGGTCGCAAGAAAGCAATTACGGACGATCTTCTGGCCGACATCCCCGACACTGTCAATGCTCAACCTTCTCCATCCTTTCCTTAGCTGAAAAGAGACCCGTCGACGCCGCACCCTCTGAATCAACCAGGTTAAAAAGACCGAGGTCCGAGTCAGCAACAACCTCGGGCTCTCTGAAATTTGATGCTCCTGGGCTCCCCCAATTAAGATTGAGGACAAGCCGGTCAGAGCTAGCGATAGCGCCGACGACATTGAAGTCGGCGTTGCCCTCTCTACCACCTTGCTCTTTCCCAATGATCTTAATCGCAACGCCAAGATAAGAGAGTACGAAAATTTTTATTTGATGCTACAGCGCTCTGTACAAGTAAGCCCCCATCACTTAGTACTCCCCACCTCTGTCTTTTCATACTTAGAGAATTTTTACTAACATTTGTTCTTTCCATTTCTTCTAGGCGATCCAGCATGGCCACTCATTCGCGATGCAAGCCTTTGCCATCAAGAAGGAGTTGACCAACAAAACCAAGGAGGCTGCCAACTTGTCCAAGTCCCTTAGCAAGGCCGAGGGTAAAATGAAGGCCTTGATAGATCGGGCCGAGGCAGCTAAAAAGGCTCAGGACGAGGCCGAGGAAAAGGCTGATGCTGCGGAGGCCATTGCAAAGGTCTTTGCGGCCGAAAAGAAAAAGGCCGAGGCCCAAAAAAAACTTCAAGATGCCCTGGCCACAAAAGAGGCCGAGATCAAAGCGGCAGATGAGAAGGCGTATGTCGAGGGGGCGCTCGATGTAAGAGAAGATTATAAGAAACAAGTGAAGCAGGCATGCAACAAGGGTTTCGCCCTTGGTTGGATGACTGCTCTAAAGAAATTGGATGTCCCTGAGGACTCTCCCCTAAAAAATGCCAACAACCTTGTCCTGTCATTCCTCTCTACTCCAAGCCAATCTGAGGACGAGGCTGAGTCCGAGGAGGAAGCTGACGCCGAGAAGACGGAAGAAGCTGCTAGGGCCAAGTCCCCAACTCTGAATGAGCAAGTTGACTTGACTCAAGATGAGGAAGATGAAGTCTCAAAGGGTGCCTCTTCCCAGAAGACAACCTCCGAGGTGCCAATCGCCGAGAGGAGCATTGATCTAACTCTTCAAGAGATCGACACCAAATTCGAGGCTGAAAAGGCTGCCGAAAAGTCTTCCCAACTGTCTTTTGGGACCAAGACCCAGCCTGCCGAGTAGTCTTGTTTATAATTTTTTTCTTTGTTTCTTGTACCTTGTACTTTCTTCTTTTGAACAATGTTTGATGTTCCTTTTTCTACTCTGAACAAGTAATCTCCAATATCAGGCCGAAGTGCCTCTTTGTATTTGAATTTCCTTATGTAAATGCAAGTATAACTATCTTTTTGCATTTCTTCTGAGTGCTTAGATGTATGCCTTTTCTTTACTGTTTTATATGATTTTATACTTAGAATAATTTGTATGTCTTCAATGCACACCTTGACTGTGTAATCTTCTCGGTACGGAATACTTCGATTATACCCACTAGCAATTTTATCTCAGCTTTCAACTAACAATTGAAAATATTTTTTATAATATTTTCACAAGTGTTAGAACTTGCCAACTCATTCTTACTTACCAAGGCTTTTGTCTTCCGCTATTTTCCAACTCTTGGTAATATGGTAATCTCAACGATATTTTGCAGATACTTCTTTAGAAATACTTTTGGCTTAACTTCAACTTGTAAATTTGTAGACACCCCATTTTTGACCGTCCTCAAGACTTGGACGTCACCGTTTGAACACCCGGTGATCATCTATGTTTGTGTTCGTTTGGAGTTCCCGGAGGTCTCGGCTACGCGCCTTGCCTCAGGATCTCTGAACTCGATTGTTTAGTGTCTGGTTTTGCACCAAACACTTGTGTTTTGCCTTGGAGGGGCAGGGAATGCCTTGTGAGGCATCCCCACACATCACCGGCCATGGCTATGGGCCACCGGCTGGTATTTTGTTGCCATCGGCAATGTATATTGCCGGTCGGCATTCTTTGTTGCCGGTCGGCAGTCCATTTTGCCAAAATAGCAATTTTGAGCAGTCGACTACTGTTCATCTACTTTTTGTAGATATTTTGTGCCAGCTGTGATAGCTGGCACCCACTCTGCTTCCCTCCATACACGTGTATGGAGGGATTTCCCTCTAAGAAGCTTGTTTGGAAAGCTTTGCAAAGGGGGACTTCTATAAGAGGAGGGCTCTTCTCCTTGTTCTAGGGTTAGACATTTTAGAGAGAAAAGTTGTGTGAGAGCTCTGGTTTTAGGTCTAGGGTTCCATACATATTCTATCTCTATACCTCTCTCTTATTTGGCCTTTGTGTGTGTCTAGGTGCATTTGTGTCTTACTATTGCACACAAACACATAGTGTTACACCTTCCCTTGGCTACTGAGGTTCCAAGAGGTTGTTCTTGAAGTCCTTGGGTGGTTTTGAGCTTGAAGAACCAGCTGGTCCACCATTTTTGAAGAAAGTTTTCAAGGGTAAGAAACTTGTCCTTTTATTCCCCATTTTTGCATTATTTTTTTGCCTATCTTAGAACTGTTTTTGTGCTTAGTGTATAACATAAAAAAGTTCTTTTTTTAGGCCCTCTAAATAGTTTGTTTAGAGTGTTTTTTGATTTGGAGGTGTTTGACCCCTCTTAGGCCTTGAAAGGCCCCATTTTGTGCTATTTTGAGTGAGCTCCGGGACCTTGGTGTTTGGGCTCCTCACCACTGAAATCTTGAGGGATTTCAGAGGTGAGGATGGTGCCTTGAGGTCCTAGGAAGGAGAGGGCCACCCCCTCTCCTTGTTGTCCTTGAAAAGGACCATTTTTGGCCTCTTGAGGGAGCACCTAGCTAAGCTTCATGTTGACCATGCCTTAGTTGTTTTTTGTGCTTATTATGTCATAATATGCCTCTGTTTTTTGTTGGTTTTGGTACACCATGCATGCTTAGCATACCTACCTTGTAATGCCATGTTTAGGCCTTAACATGCCTTAGGTTGTAAACCATCGTTCGAGCATGTTTTAGGTCTAGTTTTGTGAAACTTGTGTGCTTATTTTACCATGCTAGAGGTCTGTCCATAGTTGTTTGGGTCGGCCATGGCATGCATTGTATAGCCCCTTTGCATTTTGGCTTGTTGGCCTTAAGTGTGTGAGTGTGTAGCATGCATTACTTGCCTTATTTTAATGGTTTGGCACCATTTATAGCATCATTTTAGTCCCTTTTGCATGCTTGTATGTTTGCCTTGGATGCCCCTTTGATGCCTTATGAGCTTGTCTTGCATGCTCCATGTTTTGGTCATTGCGCATGCTTTTGAATTTGAGCCACTTAGATGCCATCTAGGTGTCCCTTGGGTGTTGTTTAGGTTTGCATTAGACCTATTTTAAGTCCTCTTAGCCTTGTGAGGCTTGGTTGATTTAGTCTTGGTTTAAGCCTCTTGGCTTGTCTTGGGTTTTCTGGCTTTGTTTGCATGCCTTGTTTGTCTTGTTTAATTGGCTTAACACCCTTTGTAACATGATTTTCAATGCTTACCTTACATGCCATTAGTCCATGTTGTGCCTCTTTCAAGTGTGCTTGAGAGTGGCCTTTTTATGCTTAAGTGTTGGTCCTTGTGTGCATGCATGTTTGCATGTCATTTAGCCCTCATTTTATAGCACTATGGCCACTGTTTTGGGCCTATTTAGAGCTGCCCAAATCATGTTTAAGTCCATCTCTTTGTTTGTTGCATGTACTCCTTGTATGTTGTAGCATATTGGTGAGTTGTTGCATAAGTGAACTTGCATGATTGAATGAAGTCACATGTTTGTTTACATGCTTAAACACCCACATTGTGCCTTGCATACTTGTTGGTTGCACTATCTCATGCCTTGCATGCTTGTTTGCTTTTTTGCATAGTTTGTGTACCTAGTGTACATCACTTGCTCGTATGCTCATGTTGCATGTTAGCTCACATGATTAGGATTGCATTGCATTGGCATGCATGCTCTACCTCTTGACCAAGCCATGATGGAGGTCGAGTCCCTTTGGTTTGTTGGTTTGCATTTGCATTTGACATCAAGATGTGCACACTTGGTCCCTTGGGCCATCATGCATGGAAATGCGCGATTGGTGGTCCGAGAACCAAGGAGCATGTCCCTTTGACTCACTCACATGACAAGAAACATGTTTGGTGCATACATTGCTTGAACTGTATTGCTATGCTCTGCCTTGCCCTCTGTTGCTGTCAATTGCAGGTTCTGCAAGAACTCTTTGCCGACCGGCAATTCTAAGTGCCGACCGGCAATTCTCCTTCGGCCGATGGCTTCACAAATGGCCGGTGACTACATACCACTGCCGGTGGCAATCCTATTCAGCCGATGATGTCTCCCAATGTCCAGGGAAGCAATCCTGAGACTTTGGAAGCCTCCAGAGGAGTATATCAAGAAAAACAGAGGCAGCCTAGGCATGGCAGTGCACTTCCGAGCAGGACCGAGCATGCATTGCATCGAGCTCTCCTCCCGAGGCGATTTATCTGTTTTCCCTAGATTAGTTAATTTGCTTAGCTAATTAGATGGTTTGTAATATTTAATTAGCTTGTAGGTTAATTATTTGTAATATTCTTTCGGTCCCTCCGAGCGAGGGCGAATCTGTAATAAGTGTGGGTGCGTGTGTGTGTATGTCTTCCAACCCCCATTTCTTTCTTCCCTTTTATTTACCTGCGTATGATGGTAGATTAGGGCATATTTAAAATTAGCATACCTTATGCTATGCATGCGTGCATCCATACATTTGTCTTGCATGCACCGGGCTTGGTACATCATGCTAATTACATTTGTACTTTAATTCCAAATTGAATACGTGCATCAATTGATTGCATTTCATATGCCACGTCTAGGTTAGCCGAGCCTACTCTAAATGCATCCTGTATGTGTTGCATTAGACATTCAAACATGGACTTGGATCATGCATTGATTGCTAACGAGTTCTTTACTTTGGCACAGAGTATGATGTAAGTATCTTCCTGCTTTAGCATATCGCATGCGTGTGAATGCTATCATGACAGTATGTTTACCATGTGGCTAGATGCTTATGTGTTAAATTGCTTGAATGCCTGTGGGTGAAGGTTAGATTGTTTGAGTTGGAAAAACCCGTTGAAATCCGTATTTTAGCCTACTTGCGAGTAGCAAATTCCAAAGTGTTTTTCAAGACAAACGGATATGCAATGCTTATTTCCAAATTAGGCAATCTAGTCTATACTTATGTGCTGTGCGCATAACATAGTAATTCTAGGCTAATAAATGGAATAAGAACACATAACGTTTTCAAAACAGGATATCACGGTTAGTAGAGGCCGGTCTTCAGACCGGGCGAGAGGGGGTGCTCATAGCTGACCTTCCCCAATCGTACCCAAGCTCCCGAGCCGAGGCAACTTTGGCAATGACGGACACGTGGCCTTTGGCACCGAGTTAGGATTTCCTAAATTCCCCCATTTTAAAATATTTAGGTGGCGACTCTATATCTGGCAAAGCAGTCCATGTTTGGCACTTCTTTTCAAAAAAATATGTTTCTCAAAACGATTTGCCGGATTTGGACTCTTTGGTTCAGATTAAGAACCGTGACACAAATCGAGTCCGAACTGTAGCGAGGGCCCCACGCGAGGCGCGTCTACAGTTTCTGGCGACTCCGCTGGGGATTTAGAGAGCTTGACTCGAACTCATGATATCCTGTTTTGATCTCACTTATGTGTCTCTTTGCATTGCATGTGCAGTGGTGCGCCTAGGACACCGTGTTTGCCATCTGCCATTCCTGAACGATTTGCCGGAGGCTTGTCTTGTCAAGGCATGACCATAAGGCTGAACGGCTATGGGCTCTGACAGCATGGGAACACAAACCCTAGTTTTACCGGGGCACCCTTTTTGACCATTCGACCTAGTGCATGTTCGGATCCATAGTGACCATTCCAAGTTAGGATAGGTTGTTTACCCGATTTTAGGTTATTTGAAACTGCTGCGTGCATAGTGGAACCCTAGCT
Source organism: Camellia sinensis (assembly GCF_055761805.1). Lineage (NCBI taxonomy): Eukaryota > Viridiplantae > Streptophyta > Magnoliopsida > Ericales > Theaceae > Camellia > Camellia sinensis. Next base: position 176,156,922 of record NC_138971.1, on the reverse strand, counting down.
CCTGACAAAATAGGACAGGAAAACCCGACCCCAACATAGGGGTGTTTTTGCTCTCTTTACTTGCTATGTGCTTTTAGAGTATATCTCTACAAGAATGTACATACCAGTTTACAAGTTTGAGTATCGGGCCCGAGGGTACCAGTATCAGTATTGCTGAGAATCAGTTATCTGCGGGTATCAGGTTCAGTTTTGGGGACAGTAATTTCTGGGGAACATTGATCAGCAGTAGAGTACAGTTGTTCTGCCACACCCGTGTTTGATCCATTTGGGCTGAAATGCTGCTTGTTGTCTCTTTCAGTTCAGACAGCTGGTACAGAATAGCCAGTGCTCCCCCTTTGCTAAGGCAGAACTTATGACGACGTAAAATTCAGAAGAGATCGTGGTTATGACAGCTGCATTAGATCAAGGGATCGCTCTGCAAAGTAAGACCAACATTGATATGTCACATCCACCCAGGTCGCCTGTTGTGCACCCGGTCTGGGCCCCCCAGCTATATCAGGCTCGCGAGCCTACTACATTTGAACTAATGGGGATGATAGGTGATCTCCAGAGGTCTGTGGCGGATCTCGCCTACGGAATGTCAACTTCACCTCCAGCTGCACCATATGCCGGGAGTTTTGTACTCCAGGAGCCCCCGTTGTTGGGGCGAATTGTGATTGAACTCAGCCAACCGGAGATGGCCTCCAGTTATGGTAATGACATACCAACATCAACCCAAACCCTCGATCAGGCTGAGGCCAGAGGAAAAGACAAAGTGAAGGCAGATGCCGATCCTATTGAACAACTGCTGCGGGCAATCGAGGCTTTGAAAGCCGGGGGGGATGAATAAGCAACAGATATCCGCAGTCGTGGCAAAAACTGTGGAGGATGCTTTCCCCACTCCACCTGAGGGTAGTTCAAGTCAGTCAGAAAATCGGGATAGACCCCGTCATGCCATAACAGTTCCTCCTATTCCCAGCTCTGCACCTAGGAATGATCAGAAAGCCAAGGTGGCGCCTGCCAACCCTTTTGCTTGTGCGTCTAGTAAGAGCGCTCAGACTTCAAAATACCTGCCCCGAGGGCGCAGGGTCTTTCATGCTCTCCACATGCCTCTTTCTAAGGCACTTCAGATCCTTACCGAGAGGGGGCACCTTAAACCCTTGGAGCCTCGGCCTCTCCCGAAGAATCTCCCTGCCACACATGATGCTGCCCAGTACTGCGCGTACCACCAGTAGACAGGCCATGCAACTGACAATTGTTTCTGCCTCCGTCATGAGGTGCAAGATTTGATCGACAACGGGGTTATCCTCCCGCCCACCTCAGCCAAGTCCGTTACCACCCAGTTATTGGATTTTGAAGACACAGATACTGCAAGTATGTAATCAGAAAATGAACCACCTGCGGGCGGCATTCAGTATATTTTGGATGTGGCGTCTGGCACGCATTTTTGAGCATCGGTGAAACCAAGTTTTGTAAATTCTGGCTTGGGTATCGAGTCAGTCTTTTGTTTTGAGTCTGTCTCTTTGTCTTGAAGTCAGTCTTTTTACTTAAGGGTCTGTCTTGTTGTATCGAGTCAGTCCCCTTTTGTACAGAATACCAGGTGATTCTGGGGTTGTTGCCTCGAACACCGTTTTGTCTCGTAATTACCCGTTTTTGTTTTTTAGTCTGTTTCTGCCGAGGGGCCAGTTATACCAATAGATCTGAATGAAACAGCTGTGGTTATCTCATTTTCATGCTTGCTTCCAGTGTAAGTTAGTTGTGCTAGAAGATTTGAATGGACTGACAGTACATCTCGCCTACTCTCCTGCGTGCCAAATTCATTGCATTAGCCTAAGTTTTTCAAAAACCCTTTTTAAACACTGCGGTGATAAAAACAAAGAGGAAGGAATTCCTCGGGTTTTGCAAAATTTTGATCATTTTGAGAGAAAGAGAAGCATGCTAAGCCTTTTTAATGAATGAAACCATGCTTGTCAGCGTGAGTACTGGGAAGGACCCTGGGTTGATCCAGATTGGTTCCACACTATCTTCGGCATGAGCGATTCGTCGCTTTCTTAAAAACTTTCAAAAACAAATGTTTTACACGGCCCTGTGAAGACCTGTGTGGAACCGCTCTTGAGATTGTGCAGCCTAGGATCGCTCTCAGCCTCAAGATTCGATCTGTTTGTTTTGAACCTCGAACTCATCCGGAACATTCAATGGTCAACTGTCGGAGGAGGCCCGCGTGGCCAGTTCTGAAGCAGCCCTTGAGCAAGAGGCACCAAAGCCGAATCAGAAGGACTAGATCTCGCCGGAAGGAGCTTGTGGGGCAACCGGGACGGATTCTTCTACAAATCATTGCAACAGCCGTTCTCCTAGATACAGAGAGGCTTCAACTTCAGAAACCATATGACATGGACTTGTTACACTTTTACCCTTTGAGAGGCTCGCTGTGCCGAAAACCCGGAAGGGCAACCCAGACAAAAGTTAGAGCAAGAGAAAAATACAAAAAAAAAAAGCAAAAATACAAAAAAAAGAAAAGAAAAGAAAAAGCAAAAAATGCAAAAAAGAAAAGAAAAAGAAATGAACAAAAGAAAACGAATTGAAGCTCGCAAGGTCGAAAACCCGCATCGGGCACCTTGGCAAAAGTTAGAGCCTGAGAAAGTGAAGGTTAAAATACCCGAATGTACCTTAACCGGAACTACGTAAGGCTTGATTCCCATGTTTGGGATACGTAGGCAACTTCATCCTGAAGTCCAGCCCCCAACGCTTTCATAGCGTCTCGGTCCATGCAATGGTTTCGACTTCATCCCAAAGTCTAGTCGCCAACACCTTCCAAGGTGATTATGTCCATATATCTGTTATGACCGTCTTCGTCATCTCTGTGTCCAAGAGTTCGACCACCACCAACGAAGACTGTTTGCGGACTGCTGCGGCACCATCCAAACAAGGGGCAACTTTCCGTTGCCACGAGTCGCCGTGAGCCGACATTCAAACCAGGGGCAACTTTCCGTTGCTGTGCGGCGTTCTTCAAGCCAGGGGCAATTTTCCATTGCCTCCGATCCGAGGTTGCGCATCTCGAAAAGTAAGTTCCATGCTCGTTGAGCATCAGCCGTTTGCAAAAATAGTTTTTAAATTTTTTTACTGAGGTTGACTATTTTCTCGAAAACTATTTCGTTTTCCAAAACTGGACCATTTTCTTGGACCCAAAAAGGAAAATTTTCAGTGCTTGCAGCCTGACTTGCATGGTTTTCAAATCAAAAATCGAGCAAGTACATTAATCCGACTCTTATCTTGATCGAAACTGTTTTAGTTAAAAACCAAAACGAAAAATGGTCAAAGTGATGAACTAGGGGCACAGCTGAGCCAGACGTTCTGTCTTTCCCCCGTCGTCAACGTATTTGCTAGGAGGGCACTCTATCCACCAGAAGAAATAGCTGTGGGCTAATGGCATCGGGCATGAACCCGCAACTTCTTATTCATCCATTAATCACCTTGGGGAGGGACGAAAAATGAGAGAATAGAATAGAGAGGTGTAAATTGAGAGAAAAAGCGAGCCAAAGGGTTTTGAGAAAAGAACCGAGCTTGAGTGCCAGAGTGATGTGAGAATCACAAATGAGAAAAGGGTGGGAAACAATGCCCAGAGAAACTAGCTCCTCGTGATCTGAGGTCCCCCGTCTTCGTTAACGCGTCTGTAAGTCGTGTCTTTTGTTTTGTTTACCTCGACCTTTGTTCTAGGTCTCTTCCGAGCGTGTCTCGTTGTGTTTAGGTCGTGTACCTTTGTTGAGTCCCTTTCCGCTGCATCCAGTTGTAGGCTCGATACCCCGGTTAAGAAAACCCCTTTTCCGAAAGTTAATCGTTTATGCTCAGAGTGCTGTGCCATTCTCTACATTTGGGTGAACCAAAAGAAGGAAGGGAAAATTTGGGGCATCCCAGCATGTTTCAACCCTAGCTGGTTTCACCTTTGAAGGTCGTCCTGTCAGATTGGGCTGTTTTGTTTAAAGTTTGTCGTGTGGAGAATAAACCAAGTGTTGGGTTATGGGCTGTATACAGATTAATCCTCAGCAGAGTGTGGACCGTGTGTTCAGGTTAAGCAGTCGTTTGTATGGATTGCTTTGCTGTTACCTGGTTTGGTTATCTTGCTATTACAATGCAAGTGTTCAACATTCAGACCACAGATCAATTCCATTTACATTAAGGTGTAACATGATGTGATGCGATGCAATGCATGAGATATGTAAATGTAACACTAAAAAGTTTGTTCATTTCATAATCTTTTTTAAGTACAAAGTTTTGAGGAAAACAAAAATCTGCCTGCGGCAGTACAAGGTAATCTAACTACCAGCAAAAAAGAAGAAGAGAAAACAAAGGAAAAAGTACAAAAAAAGAAGAAAAGCAGCAATCTGGGTCATCCTCAGTAGTCTCGGGCCCGGGGATCTGCCCTCGCCCTCTTCCTGGACGAAGGTCTAGGAGCATCATCAGCATCGCCGTCTGAGCCTGAGTCTGAGTCATCTCCAGCCTCCTCAGATGACCCGGCCTCTGCCTCTGCCTCGGACTCATCATCGCCATCGTCATCATCATCAGGGGTCGGCGCCCGAGAACTTCTCCCGGTATGAGTACGCCCTCCCCTAGTACAGGGACGTGCAGTGTCTCCACGTCCTCCCCGAGCAGGAATAGAAGGCCTAGCTGGAGCGCCGCCCACCGGAGGGATCTGGAAGGGAGGCTGAAAATCACAAAAGGCAAATGCATCAGTATACTGTGGACAGCTTATCAGTGCAGAATGCAGTGTATGGGTACAATGTGAGAATGCTATGAGCAGTGTATCAGTGCAGAATGCAGTGTATGGGTACAGTGTGAGAATGCTGTGAGCAGTGTATCAGTGCAGAATACAGTGTATGGGTACAGTGTGAGAATGCCGTGAGCAGTTTATCAGTGCAGAATACAGTGTACAGTGTGTGAATGCCGTGGGTAGTTCATCATTACAGAGTATAGTGTATAAATGCAGTGTATCAAATACGGTGATATCAGTGTGTCAGGTGTTGTGTTATGCATCAAGTTACGTGAAGCAGTGTATGAATGGTTTGAGGCCATTGTCAGAAGAACATACCGGAATACTGTAAAGGGCCAAGAGGTCAAAGGTTCGCTGCAGCATCCCCATCATGGAGGCGTTCAACTCCACGGACTGCCGGGTGTACCCGGAGGACGCCTGCATGAGTATAAGATATATCAGTATTCCGCGAAATATCAAATAAACTGAAATAAAATGCTAGATGCAAGATGCAAAATGAAGTAATACATACCAGAGGCAAGTCGGGGATGCCGGCTAACTCATGACCAGCCGGGGGAGGAGCAAATGGGATCTGGTAGGTCGCCCCATCCTGCCCTCTATATGAAAGTACAGTGGGCAGGGTGGGCCAGCCAGTCCCCCGTCCCCCCCGAGCTCCGCTCCTGCCATGCCCTCGAGCCCTCTTTGATGTGCCCGCTCTAGCCCCAGCTCCTGCTCCGGCTACCGGCGCCGCTGGCCTCTCTCCCTCAGCTCGGCGACCACCGCTCAAGGGTCACATAATATAGGTCCGGACGTACTCTGTGTAGTCGCCCTCGCCTCTGTGATGCTCCTCACCCCAGCCGGTGGTGTACTCCCTCATCTCCCGGGCGGTGAATCTCTCTGTGTCTCTCATGTAGCCAAGAGGGGGACCCGGCACTATCTGTTCCGGTAAACCTAAGGTCTGACGTAAGAAGCGCTCACCCAGGTACCAAGCCCGACAGACCGGGCCCTCCAGCAAGATCCGACACCGGGCAGTCTCCCCTGAGCCCTCATAATGATCCCTCACCACGGCCGGCAACGGAGCCTAGGGCTGCCAGGTGATCTGAAAATGAAATGCAGTTTATTATCTATCTGTTATTGAAAACATATAGTGCTAAGCAAAGCCAAAAAAATAAACTCTAAAGTTGAACATACCTCTGCGGCGGTGATGGTGTCGAAGTATCGGCGAAAGAAAATGAGAGACTCCCGTGGTCTCCGCACGCATCGCACATCGAAGCGATGGGAGAAGGGGACGCCGAATGGGATCTCCTCATCAGGCACTGGGGCAAGCCTAGGAAAGTAGGCGTACACCCACAACTGCAGAACAGATGTCGGTATGACTATCAGATAAGGCGAAATACAGAATAAAGCAGAAATAGCAGAACCGTGTGTTGTGCAGTGTATTGTGCAGAGTGTGCAGTCAGTGTAAAGCAGAGTATATGTGTGCCGGGTGTGCAGTGTACAGTCAGTGTGGGGCAGTGTACAGTATGTGCAGTGTGCAGAATACAGAAAGCAGAAGACAGGAATGTAAAATGGGAAGAAGACGTACCTCCCAGGCTCGCCAGTAGCCACCGAGAAGCTGTCCGCTAAGGCGGGAGGAAGAACTCATGTAACCATATAATGTGGCCAGAGCGGCGCCGCCCCAGTCGTAATGGCGGATCTGCCTGACGTCCACCAGCGCGCTCAGCAGGCATAAAGGCACGGTGTTCGCCCGATCGACGAAGATAGTCGTCCCGAAGAGGAACATGATGAAGCCCCGAGCATACTGGTCCACCTCCTCTGGAGACATCTGCGCCTCCTCTGCCAAGGCCGGCTGGACCCGAAAGTGGCTCTCAAACCACGAGTACCTAACGAACCCCGCTCGAGTGAGAGGAGGCTGAGTACCGAGTAGGTACAGCTGGGCAGCGTCCCACTCGTCCATATCCGTGTCGAAGGGGATCGGATCACCCCCTACCCCAATGCCAGTAAGCATCGAGAAGTCGTAAGGGGTCATCGTCATGTCCCCTGCGACGGAGAAGTGGAAGGAATCGGTGGTATCCCACCACCTCTCTGCTAGAGCAGCGAGCAAGGGCCTACAGGTAGTCAGCCGAGAGAGCCCCCTGCAGAAGATGCCAAAGCCGGCCTCGTCGACAATGTCACGAACCGCATCTGGTAGCTCGAGGTACCAGTCCGAGCGCCGGTGTTCCCATACCCACGGATGGTATGGGAATCTCCCTGTAGTCAAAAACAACAGTTGCAAGGCAATATTCAAAATGCAATTCTAAGGAGCATATAGGTATACAGCATGTGTGCATGTTTTCAGACTCAAGTAAATACCGGGTGCCGGTGTGCTTACAGTGAACTACAACGTGTGATGTGCCAGCGTGTTTGGGTGGTTCAGGGCAGATATAGCATGCGTGCAAGTTTTAAACAGATTCAAATACCGGGTGCGGGTGTGCTTATAGTGAACTACGACGTGTGATCCGTCAGTGTATTCGAGTGGTCCAGGACAAATACGGCATGCGTACATGTTTTCAGACTCAAGCCAATACCGGGTACTAGTGTGTATGCAGTGAAATACAGTGTGCGCCGTGTGTTTGGGTGATTCGGGGCCAGTGCAGTGTATGTGCATGTGTCGGTCTCAAACAAATATCAGTTGCATGTATGTTTACAATCAACTACAGTATACAGCATATCAGGATTAAGCAGTTAGAGAGCATAACTAGCTACAGCAGTTTTGCATCCTACATTGCAGAAAGTAAAGCAGAGAAAGAAAGTTACCTCGGAAGCGCCGAAGGACAGGTGGGAGGTAGGCTCACGCAGTAGTAGCTCGGGAGGCACGTGCCTATCAAAGCTCCTGAACTGGCGTAGTCCGTCAGGGAGCATCTCGTGAACCGCGGGCCTGTAGGTCTCCGGATCGAACGGTCGGACGCGAAGTGGCAAGGGCTCGACCTCAGGGTCCATCTCGTGCTCGGGAGGGGCTCCGCCCTGTGGAAGATCATCCGCCATCTCGAAGAGGACGTGAAAATGGCCAGAAGATAAAAAACCGGGCAAGAAGCCAAAAAGTCAACAAAAAGTCAAACCCCGAGAGGGTCAGAAAAGGCCGGAAAAGCCGGAATACGAAAAAGGCACGCGAATTGAGAAAAACTCGAGGGAAACAAGCCCTGAGTGGCAAAAATCGAGAAAGAAACACCGAAACGAAGTTTCGTTCGGTTGAAAATGTCTGAAACGCGAAGGAGATCGCGAATCGAACGACAGAACGGGAGCTAGAACGCAAGAAATTGAGAGAATCAAGGGAGGAAAACACTCTAGAGAGAGAGAGGGGCAATTTTTGACCAAAGGAGAAGTGAAAAAATAGGGTTAGAAACCCTATTTTAAAAGACCCGTGCCGAAATGACAGAACTGCCCCGATACAGGAATTCTTTGCCGGTCGGCAACACTCTTTGCCGGTCGGCAAAATATTGTGCCGATGGAGTTGTATTATGGCCGGTGGACGGCTGGTGACTCATTCTGATGGCTAGTGGGAATTCGGTGGCCTCCTACAGTGATTTTGGACCCTCCTACACCCTTGTTTGAGTTATGTGTGGGGTCCAGGGCCTTTAGTGCTCAAAACAGTGCAAAGCAGTGCATTTCCGAAGCTCAACCGGCCTCTGTTTTGACCTCGGGTCGTGCCTTCTGTGCGTGGCACTCGAATTCGTGCAAGGTGTATCCTTTTCGTATCCTTTTGGCTTTTACAAAACTCAAAAGTTGCCCCATGCATATCGCATGTCAATCGCACTGTCCTGTGCGCTCGTGTAGTCTAAAACGCATCGCGCGGTTTTGCGTGTCTCATTGCATTTTGCATGCTCATTCAATTTCATAACCTGCGTAGACCACATGTTTTGCTTGTGTAGACCGCATGTTTTGATTGCGTAGACCGCATGTTTGTAATCAATTTCATTACCTGCGTAGACCGCATGTTTTGCTTGCGTAGATCGCATGTTTATTCAAATTCATTACTTGTGTAGACCGCATGTTTTGCTTGCGTAGACCGCATGATTATTCAAATTTCATTACCTGCGTAGACCACATGTTTTGCTTGCGTAGACCGCATGTTTATTCAAATTCATAACTTGCGTAGACCGCATGTTTTGATCGCGTAGACCGCATGTTTGTTCAAATTCATTACCTGCGTAGACCGCATGTTTTGCTTGCGTAGACCGCATGTTTGTTCAATTTCATAACTTGCGTAGACCGCATGTTTTGTTTGCGTAGACCGCATGCTTGTTCAATTTCATAACTTGCGTAGACCGCATGTTTTGCTTGCGTAGACCGCATTCTTACGTTCAATTTCATTACTTGCGTAGACCGCATGTATTGTTTGCGTAGACCGCATGTTTGTTCAAATTCATTGCTTGCGTAGACCGCATGTTTGCATTCAATTTCACTCGCGTAGACCGCATATTTTACTTGCGTAGACCGCATGTTCTACTTGCGTAGACCGCATGTTTGTTCAATTTCATTGCTTGCGTAGACCGCATCCTTATGATCAATTTTGTTGCTTGCGTAGACCGCGTGCTCCATTTACATATCTGTGCTTTCGCAGCATTGTTATGCTTCCCACTTGCTTCGCGTTGTCACGCATTTTCAAATACATCAATATGCATTGTACCTGTTAAGTTTGTTTTCTTTTCAGGCACGATATTGTATGTACGGTTCATTTGAGGCTGGTGCAACCAGATGAACCGGACAGGTATTGTACGGTCTAGGAGACCTTAAATCCTTGGAAGGTGTAAGACCTTTGACGGTCTAGGAGACCCTAAATCCTCTGAAGGTGCAAGTCCTTCGGTGTTTGTCGTGCCCGAACGACTGTTGGCAATGTCACGTACATTATCATGAAATCGGCGAGACCTCAAATACGCACGGTCTAGGAGACCCTAAATCCTCTGAAGGTGCAAGTCCTTCGGTGTTTGTCGTGCCCGAACGACTTTTGATAAGTTGCATCATACATGTATTTCAAGCGACTCGTGTCGTCGCATATTTCAAGTTCATGTGCATCTCAAAAGCCGCGTGTTGTCGCGCATTCCATGCATCATGCATCATCATCATTTGCATTTCAAAAAAAAAACATGCACTGTCATGCATCATCGTAAATAGTTGCATTGTCATGCATCATTGGAACATAGTGCATATTGCATTGTTATTTGCATGCATTCATTGCATCACCTTCCATCTATGGCTCACGTCTTTCCATGTTGAGCTTGGTCTGGTATGTGCCCTTACTTTTCACGTTAAAGCACAGTTCTGCATGTGTACGCGCCTATTCCAGGTTGGTATGTTGGTTTGAGGGTTGCGGCACCTTTTCTGTGTTAGACATGGCTTGTATGCGTACATGCCTTTCCTAGGCAAGATTTGGTTTGGCTTGCATGCCATGTCCATTGTATCCATTTCCATCCCATCGCATATTTGTAGATATTGCATTGTAGATTGCATGCATTCACTGCATCACCTCCGCCTATGGCTCGCGCCTTTCCATGATTGAGCTTAGTCTGGTATGCGCCCATACTTTTCACGTCGAAGCATAGTTCAGTGGACCGTTCTATGTTAGCCGCGGCTTATTTGTGTACATGCCTTTCCTAGGCGAGATTTGGTTTGGCCTGCATGCCATATCCATTGCATATTTGTAGATATTGCGTTGTAGCTTGCATGCATTCACTGCATCACCTCCGCCTATGGCTCGCGCCTTTCCATGTTGAGCTTGGTCTGGTATGTGCCCATACTTCTCGTGTCGAAGCATAGTTCAGTGGACCGTTCTATGTTAAACATGGCTTGTATGCGTGCATGCCTTGCCTAGGCAAGATTTGGTTTGGCCTGCGTGCCATATCCGTTGCCATTTCCCCAGCATTATATATTACATTGTAGTGTAATTGTCGCATCCAGCATTAGGATCGTAGTCCTTTCTCCAGCGGGTCATTTCCCCACTTATGTCATTCCCCCCCAATACTTGTTCTTGTGTCCGTCTACATTACTCATAGTTCAGTAGACCGTTCTATGGTAGACGGACTTGTTACCTCCATCAATTTATTTGACATAGGTGTGGTTTCGAACCGCTCGTGATTGGATCATGATTCAATTGCTTTGCATATAGTTTGCATTGTTTCAATTACATTGCATTTTTATTTGCATTGTTTATACATTGTTTTGTATATATTGCATATCATTTTGCATCCATTTTTGCATTGTCATGCATGTTGCTAATAACATCGTACCTGTTGAGTTGTTTTCTTTGTAGGCACGATATTGTATGTACGGTTCATTTGAGGCTGGTGAAACCAGACGAGCCGCACAGGTATTGTATCCTCCGAGTGAGACGTATCGAGAATTACAAAATTCTCTTACATCCTTTCTGCATTGTAGTGTAGTTTGATGTATGCTAGCTTAAAATCGTCGCATGTATGCTTCATTACAGCTTTCTTTGCATGATCATAAGTTATGTCCGGCTCTGTGCATTGTCTTGCATTTTGCCCCTGCCTTCGGGCGCATACCTTGTTTGTCTTGCATGTTTGTCTAAGTCTTCGGCCTTGTCAAAAATGGGTCGTCTCTGGGCTTTGACATTCACTCCCGTCATTGTTATGACTTTCGAGTTCTGTCAAAGAGGGGCAACTGTAGACACCCCATTTTTGACCGTTCTCAAGACTTGGACGTCACCGTTTGAACACCCGGTGATCATCCATGTTTGTGTTCGTTTGGAGTTCCCGGAGGTCTCGGCTACGCGCCTTACCTCAGGATCTCCGAACTCGATTGTTTAGTATCTGGTTTTTCACCAAACACTTGTGTTTTGCCTTGGAGGAGCAGAGAATGCCTTGTGAGGCATCCCTACACATCACCGGCCATGGCCATGGGCCACCGGCTGGTATTTTGTTGCCATCGGCAATGTATATTGCCGGTCGGCATTCTTTGTTGCTGGTCGGCAGTCCATTTTGCCAAAATGGCAATTTTGAGCAACCGACTATTGTTCATCTACTTTTTGTAGATATTTTGTGCCAGTTGTGATAGCTGGCACCTACTTTGCTTCGCTCCATACACGTGTATGGAGGGATTTCCCTCTAAGAAGCTTGTTTGGAAAACTTTGCAAAGGGGGACTTCTATAAGAGGAGGGCTCTTCTCCTTGTTCTAGGGTTAGACATTTTAGAGAGAAAAGTTGTGTGAGAGCTCTGGTTTTAGGTCTAGGGTTCCATACATATTCTATCTCTATACCTCTCTCTCATTTGGCCTTTGTGTGTGTCTAGGTGCATTTGTGTCTTACTATTGCACACAAACACATAGTGTTACACCTTCCCTTGGCTACTGAGGTTCCAAGAGGTTGTTCTTGAAGTCCTTGGGTGCTTTTGAGCTTGAAGAACCAGCTGGTCCACCATTTTTGAAGAAAGTTTTCAAGGGTAAGAAACTTGTCCTTTTATTCCCCATTTTTGCATTATTTTTTTGCCTATCTTAGAACTATTTTTGTACTTAGTGTATAACATAAAAAGTTCTATTTTTAGGCCCTCTAAACAGTTTGTTTAGAGTGTTTTGTGATTTGGAGGTGTTTGACCCCTCTTAGGCCTTGAAAGGCCCCATTTTGTGCTATTTTGAGTGAGCTCCGGGACCTTGGTGTTTGGGCCTCCTCACCACTGAAATCTTGAGGGATTTCAGAGGTGAGGATGGTGCCTTGAGGTCCTAGGAAGGAGAGGGCCACCCCCTCTCCTTGTTGTCCTTGAAAAGGACCATTTTTGGCCTCTTGAGGGAGCACCTAGCTAAGCTTCATGTTGACCATGCCTTAGTTATTTTTTGTGCTTATTATGTCATAATATGCCTCTGTTTTTTGTTGGTTTTGGTACACCATGCATGCTTAGCATACCTACCTTGTAATGCCATGTTTAGGCCTTAACATGCCTTAGGTTGTATACCATCGTTCGAGCATGTTTTAGGTCTAGTTTTGTGAAGCTTGTGTGCTTATTTTACCATGCTAAAGGTCTGTCCATAGTTGTTTGGGTCGGCCATGGCATGCATTGTATAGTCCCTTTGCATTTTGGCTTGTTGGCCTTAAGTGTGTGGGTGTGTAGCATGCATTACTTGCCTTATTTTAATGGTTTGGCACCATTTATAGCATCATTTCAGTCCCCTTTGCATGCTTGTATGTTTGCCTTGGATGCCCCTTTGATGCCTTATGAGCTTGTCTTGCATGCTCCATGTTTTGGTCATTGCGCATGCTTTTGAATTTGAGCCACTTAGATGCCATCTAGGTGTCCCTTGGGTGTTGTTTAGGTTTGCATTAGACCTATTTTAAGTCCTCTTAGCCTTGTGAGGCTTGGTTGATTTAGTCTTGGTTTAAGCCTCTTGGCTTGTCTTGGGTTTTTTGGCTTTGTTTGCATGCCTTGTTTGTCTTGTTTAATTGGCTTAACATCCTTTGTAACATGATTTTCAATGCTTACCTTACATGCCATTAGTCCATGTTGTGCCTCTTTCAAGTGTGCTTGAGAGTGGCCTTTTTATGCTTAAGTGTTGGTCCTTGTGTGCATGCATGTTTGCATGTCATTTAGCCCTCATTTTATAGCACTATGGCCACTGTTTTGGGCCTATTTAGAGCTGCCCAAATCATGTTTAAGTCCATCTCTTTGTTTGTTGCATGTACTCCTTGTATGTTGTAGCATATTGGTGAGTTGTTGCATAAGTGAACTTGCATGATTGAATGAAGTCACATGTTTGTTTACATGCTTAAACACCCACATTGTGCCTTGCATACTTGTTGGTTGCACTATCTCATGCCTTGCATGCTTATTTGCTTGTTTGCATAGTTTGTGTACCTAGTGTACATCACTTGCTCGTATGCTCATGTTGCATGCTAGCTCACATGATTAGGATTGCATTGTATTGGCATGCATGCTCTACCTCTTGACCAAGCCATGATGGAGGTCGAGTCCCTTTGGTTTGTTGGTTTGCATTTGCATTTGACATCAAGATGTGCACACTTGGTCCCTTGGGCCATCATGCATGGAAATGCGCGATTGGTGGTCCGAAAACCAAGGAGCATGTCCCTTTGACTCACTCACATGACAAGGAACATGTTTGGTGCATACATTGCTTGAACTGTATTGCCATGCTCTGCCTTGCCCTCTGTTGCTGTCAATTGCAGGTTCTGCAGGAACTCTTTGCCGACCGGCAGTTCTAAGTGCCGACCGGCAATTCTCCTTCGGCCGATGGCTTCACAAATGGCCGGTGACTACATACCACTGCCGGTGGCAATCCTATTCAGCCGGTGATGTCTCCCAATGCCCAGGGAAGCAATCCTGAGACTTTGGAAGCCTCCAGAGGAGTATATCAAGGAAAACAGAGGCAACCTAGGCATGGCAGTGCACTTCCGAGCAGGACTGAGCATGCATTGCATCGAGCTCTCCTCCCGAGGCGATTTATCTGTTTTCCCTAGATTAGTTAATTTGCTTAGCTAATTAGATGGTCTGCAATATTTAATTAGCTTGTAGGTTAATTATTTGTAATATTCTTTCGGTCCCTCCGAGCGAGGGCGAATCTGTAATAAGTGTGGGTGCACGTGTGTGTATGTCTTCCAACCCCCATTTCTTTCTTCCCTTTTATTTACCTGCGTATGATGGTAGATTAGGGCATATTTAAAATTAGCATACCTTATGCTATGCATGCGTGCATCCATACATTTGTCTTGCATGCACCGGGCTTGGTACATCATGCTAATTGCATTTGTACTTTAATTCCAAATTGAATACGTGCATCAATTGATTGCATTTCATATGCCACGTCTAGGTTAGCCGAGCCTACTCTAAATGCATTCTGTATGTGTTGCATTAGACATTCAAACATGGACTTGGATCATGCATTGATTGCTAACGAGTTCTTTACTTTGGCACGGAGTACGATGTAAGTATCTTCCTGCTTTAGCATATCGCATGCGTGTGAATGCTATCATGACAGTATGTTTACTATGTGGCTAGATGCTTATGTGTTAAATTGCTTGAATGCCTGTGGGTGAAGGTTGGATTGTTTGAGTTGGAAAAACCCATTAAAATCCGTATTTTAGCCTACTTGCGAGTAGTAAATTCCAAAGTGTTTTTCAAGACAAACGGATATGCAATGCTTATTTCCAAATTAGGCAATCTAGTCTATACTTATGTGCTGTGCGCATAACATAGTAATTCTAGGCTAATAAATGGAATAAGAACACATAACGTTTTCAAAACTGGATATCACGGTTAGCAGAGGCCGGTCTTCAGACCGAGCGAGAGGGGGTGCTCATAGCTGACCTTCCCCAATCGTACCCAAGCTCCCGAGCCGAGGCAACTTTGGCAATGACGGACACGTGGCCTTTGGCACCGAGTCAGAGTTTCCTAAATTCCCCCATTTTAAAATATTTAGGTAGCGACTCTATATCTGGTAAAGCAGTCCATGTTTGGCACTTCTTTTCAAAAAAATCTGTTTCTCAAAACGATTTGCCAGATTTGGACTCTTTGGTTCAGATTAAGAACCGTGACACAAATCGAGTCCGAACTGTAGCGAGGGCCCCACGCGGGGCGCGTCTACAAAATTGTTCTCAAAATTTCAACAAGTGTTAAACCAATTTTTCTTTCAAACTCCAACTCCTAAGCACCATTCTCCAGCCCTCTGCGCCCTAATGTGAACTTAAGTTCCACTTGGGTTCTCATTAAACATGTATCAATAATGTTGTCGCCGAGATCAGATTCAAACAGAGACTGGCCGAGGTCAACAATCTCAGCCTCCCTATTAATCTAACTGATATAGGTTAACTCAACTTAGTTCAACTCTATTATATGCAAGTAGAAACTCTGTCATATAATAAGTCTAAGTTATTCGTTATGTTTCAATTAGAAACATCACTAACTTAGTTCAACTCTATTATATGCAAGTAGAAACTCTGCCATATAATAAGTCTAAGTTATTCGTCATGTTTCAATTAGAAACATCGCTAACTTAGTTCAACTCTATTATATGTAAGTAGAAACTCTGCCATATAATAAGTCTAAGTTATTCGTCATGTTTCAATCAGAAACATCATCAAGTATCTGGTCAGTCATACTGCACAAGTTTTAAAAATCAAGCTAAGACTTTATTATTACTTCGGCTAATAACAAAAAACTTTAAAAACAAGAAAATCTAATGATAGAAAAACTTCAGATTGCATGTATTCCAGGGTCTTGGCACCTCTTTGCCTTCGCTGTCTTCAAGCCGATATGCCCCATTGCCTAGGACCAAGGTGATTCTATGAGGTCCCTCCCAATTCGGGCCAAGCTTACCCTCTCTGGGATCCTTCTTATTGCCGACGACCTTTCTCAGGACGAGGTCACCAACTTGGAATTCTCGTGGGTTGACCTTCTTATTATAAGCCCTGACAAGCTGTTGCTGGTATGCCCCCAGCTGAATTGTTGCTTTCTCCCTTCTTTCTTCTAGTAGATCCAGATCTCAGGCCAGGAATGTCTCATTGGTCCCATTCTCAACTCCCTGGGTTCTAATTCCTGGGATGCCGACCTCTAGTGGAATGATTGCTTCTGTGCCAAAAGCCATGGCAAATAGGGATTCCCCAGTTGATCTTCTCGGCATAGTCCGATATGTCCAGAGTACACTGGGCAATTCATCCACCCACTTTTCCTTTGTTGCTTGCAGCCTCTTCTTAATCCCATCCAAGATAACTTTGTTGGATGCTTCTGCTTGTCCATTGCTCTGAGGAAAACTTGGGATGGAATAATAATTCTTGATCTTGTATTTTGTACAGAAGTTCTTGATTAGCTTACTATCAAACTGTGTACCATTGTCAACTATCATTGCTCTTGGGATCCCAAACCTAGTGATGATGTTCTTCTATATGAAGTTCTTCACGTCAATGTCCTAAATTTTGGCAAGGGGTTCAGCTTCTACCCACTTGGTGAAGTAATCTGTTGCTACCAGCAGGTACTTCCTTTGTCCAGTTGCTTGAGGCAGTTGTCCAACAAGATCCATGCCCCATTGGGCAAATGGCCAAGGACTGGACACTGGGTTTAAGTTTGCTGCCGGTTGATGTATCAAAGGTGCAAACCTTTGGCACTTTTCACACTTCTTGACATAAGCTTCGGCATCTTTCTGCATGTAGGGCCAACAGTACTCCTGAGTAATTGCCCTATGAGCAAGTGATCTACTCCCAACGTGGCTTCCATATACTCCTTCATGTATCTCATACAGAAAGTCTTTAACCTGTGCAGGATGCACACACCTCAGAAGAGGTTCAATAAAAGATCTTCTGTAGAGATGTCCTTCTACTGTCAAACTGAATCTTGCCGCCTTCAGTCTGATCTTGTGTGCTTTTTTACAATCATCTGGCAGCTTCCCATCTCTAAGGAATACTATTATTGCATCCATCCAACTTGGTCTCATCTCCACACATATTGCTTCACGCTCTGTGTTCAGTGGGTCTATGTTTGGACCTGACAAGTAGTCAACCATTATTGTCCTTGCCTCTCTAGGCTTCATTGCACTAGCCAGGTTGGCCAGAGCATCAGCATGGCTGTTGTCATCTCGGCTAACCTGCTGTAGTCGGCAATTTTGAAATAAGGCTACCAGTCTGTCCACTTCCTTTACATAGGTCGACATCCTTTCATCTCGGGCTGCATATTTCCCTGTTGCCTGGTTGACGATAAGCTGGGAGTCACAGAAGACTATTACCTCATCAGCTTCCATTGTTACTGCCAGCTTTAATCCTGCGATCAGTGCTTCATATTCTGTCTCATTGTTTGAGGCTTTAAACCCGAAACGAATGGATTGTTCCAGTATCTGCCCATCTGGTAATACTAGCATTACTCCTGCCCCTGCTCCTTGTCGATTTGAACTCTCATAAACAAACAGCCGGAAGGAGTCGCCGATGTAAATACTGCATGGCTTGAGTTTCTCTTATTTCCTCTGTTTGGCAACCCCCAACTGGGCTTCTCCTTGTTCACCTCGGCTCAACAGAGCCTGATGAGTGATGACGCCTAGTGTGAACTCAACCACGAAGTCGGCTAAAACTTGGCTTTTGATTGATGTTCTGGGTCTGAATTCTAGGTCATATTGGCCTAACACCACTGCCCATCTGGCTATTCTGCCTGTCAGATCTCCCTGCTGCAACAGGGACTTCAAGGGGTGTTTAGTTAACACCGCAATTTTGTGGGCTTAAAAGTAATGATTCAGCTTCTTGGAAGCCATTACTAAAGCCAATGTTAACTTCTCCAAGGGTAAGTATCTGGCCTCTACCTCTGCAAGGGTTTTACTCACATAGTAAACAGCCCTCTGTTCTCCCTTTTTCTTCTCTGATTACGACTACACTTACTGCATGCTCTGAAACTGCCAAGTATAAAAACAGCTCCTCTCCAAGTACTGGATTTGAGAGAACTAGAGTCGTGGTCAAATACTTCTTCAAGTTGGCCAAGGCGACTTTGCATTCTTCAGTCCATAAGAAGTCTGTGGCTTTCTTCACTAGGCTGAAGAAAGGTTTACACTTGTCAAAGCTTCTGCTTATGAACCTATTCAGGGCTACAGCCCTTCTAGTCAACATCTGCACTTGTTTTCCTGATGTTGGGCTCTTTAATTCTAAGATGGCCTTAATCTGATCCGGGCTAGCCTCAATACCCCTTATAGTAACCAAATATCCTAAGAACTTAGCAGACCCAACTCCAAATGCACACTTCGATGCATTGAGTTGGAGCCGATATATTCTAAGGATGTTAAAACTGCCTTTAAGTCTTCTAGGTGATCCTCAGGTTCCTTGGTCTTCACGACCATGTCATTTAGGTATACCTCTACTGTTCTGCCAATTAGATGTTTGAACATCTTGGTTACCAATCTCTGGTAAGCTGCTCCTGCATTTTTTAGCCCGAAAGGCATCACTTTATAGCAATACAGTCTTTTTGGGGTGATAATGCAGCCTTTTCCTCAACTGGGAGGGTACATAGCTATCTGATGGTACCCCCTATAAGCGTCTAGGAAGCTCATCATTCCATGCCCTGAAATGGCATCCACCAATTGGTCACTGTTGGGTAATGGGAAGTTGTCTTTGGGACAAGCCTTGTTCAGGCTAGTAAAGTCCACATAGACCCTCCACTTCCCATTCTTTTTCTTCACCACCACTGTGTTTGATAACCATGTCGGGTAATTTACCTCTCAAATGGCTCTGGCCTCAAGAAGCCTATCCACTTCCTCCTCTACTGTCTCAACATGCATTAATGTCGGGCTCCTTGCTCGCTGGATGACAGGTTTGGCCGACCTATCCACATTCATTCTATGGCAAGTGACCTCGGGGTCGATGCCAGGCATCTCGTATGACGTCCATGCAAACACCTCCAGGTTTGCTCTCAAGAACGCCTCCAGTTCTTTTTCCTCTTCCTTGGCCAAGCCCGAGCCGAGAAGGAAGACGCGTTCTTCGTCCCCTTGTTGGACAAGGACTTTCTTTAGGGCGTCCTCACTCTTCTCGTCTGCCCTAGGTCTTTTTTGACGGACCTGGTACACATGCTGTAAGTGTTTTACTTTCTGAGTCTCCCCACGTATTTTGTTCTCATTGACCTTCGAGTGAATCACATTGATCACTCGAGGTTCGCCTGCCTACAGTTGTGGTGCTGGAGGAGGCGGTGCTGCCGATGCCGGAGGCGGTGCTGCCGATGCCTGAGGCAGTCTTGCCTGCTCTTCCCTTGTCTTGGGTTCGTCTACTAGGTCCCTTAAATGGCCCTGTCTTACCAGGTCTTCTAGATGTACTTTTAGGGCTCTGCACCCCTGAGTTAGATGTCCAGCTTCATTATGGTAAGCATAGTGCTTGCCAAGGCTTCTTCTCATAAATTCGCTAGGTACCCTTGTTGGTGCTCTGTAATAGGGCTGATTTCGGATTTTCTTCAAGACTTTGTAAACCGGGATCCGAAATACGGTTCTGACTGCTTGTGCAACCCTTAGTCCTGTCTCTTGCTTACTGTATCTACCATCACCTCGGCCTCGCTTCGGCGAGCCGCTTTTCTTCTCTTGTTTTGACGCCTTTGTCCCCGGTGTGTTCTCCTCGGCCTTGGCATACTTTTCTATCCTGGCCATAAGCTCCTCTATGCTTTTCGGCAATGTCTTTTTCAGTGATTTTCGAAATAGACAGTCATCTTTCAGGCCATTCTTAAACGACACAACCGCCACCTCTTGGTTGCATCCTGGTATTCGGTTGAAGGCCTCATAATACCTTTTGGCATAGGCCTTAAGGTTTTCGTCCTCGCCGATTTTCAGGGCCATCAGGGCGTCCACCCTTAATGGCTATAGCTTGTTTGTCACAAACCTGGCTACAAACATCTCGGCCAGGTCTTCCCAGGTTCTCACAGTTCCTTTTCGCAACTTGTGAAACTAGCAATTTTCCCGAAGGACGAGGGGAACACCTTGCAAATCAACGGCTCGTTTCCGGTGTATAGTGCCATAGAGTTCAGATACAAGCCGACATGAAAGTTGGGGTCCGACTTACAGTCGTATATCTGGAATCTCGGCATACTGAACCTTTTCGGGGCCTCAAATTTGTCCAACTCTATCGAGAACGGCGTTCTCGGCTTAACCGAGGAGGTTATCTCGGCATCGTGTTGCTTCCTTTGGAGGTAATCCCTTAGATCTTCCTTTGTCCGCCCAGGAGCTCGGCTATCTCCGGATTTCAGTCTTTTTGGCGCACTACTTGCGGTGTCATTGTGAGTCCTCTTAGACCTCTCTCTGTTAGTTGCGTCGAAACAGAGCTCCTTCCCTTGAATGTGCCGATGTTCTTTGGGGTCAACCTCCTTGGTACGATGCGTCCTCCGTGAATCTCCTTTCATTGACTCTCCTCGCCCGACCTCCCTTGAAAACCGGTGAGAGTGTTCCTTGGTCCTAACATGCTGGGGGGCTATAGGGACTGTTTTCTACCCTCCCTTCTGGGTATTGTTCTTGGCCGCTAGAATCGACGCGTCTTGTAACGGGAACGGTAGCTGCATGACGTTGTTCTGCATCATGAAATTGACGACCGTTTGTAGGTTCGCCAATTTGTCCGTCATTCCCTTCATCTCTTGGTCCCTCCGCAGGCATCTTTTTTTCCATACCTGGAAGTCGTCCTCGTTATAATACTCGCTTCGATCTGATTTCTTTGGGATGTCACCCTTCTAGCCGATGTCCTTTTCTCCGCGATTTTTATCACGAGTCTCTTTGTTGCAATTGTCTTCTTCGACGTCAAGGTCAATAGGTTTTCCACTCCTAGTAGGAGTGTCGTCCCCGACCTTCTCTTTCTGTCCGTTATTGGCAATTTATTCCTCTTTCCTTCCCACAGACGGCGCCAAATTGTGTGTGTCAATTTCTGACCACACTGCCAACCTAGTACTCAGCTGGTGAACACCGACAGAATAGATTGCGCTCGAACGACCTGCAACAGAAAGAAGAGATTTCGGCAGTATTTCATCCACCCGGGAGCACTCCAACGATCAAGCCAGTTATCTCTCAAAAATAGCAAAAGTGCTTAACTCATTATTCAGGATACAAAAAGCGTACCTTAGACCCATGAGTGTGCCTTTCTTTTATAGCCAACACTGACCTAATCCTATTAGAAGCCTAGCTTCAATGGACTTAGGATTACTACTAATCTTGGACTTCCAGTAGGATTAGGATAAACTTTTTAAGAGTCTTATCTTTACCCAAACTGAAGTCTCCTCCATTCTAGGACTCGTCTCTTTTCCGCTTATTCCGGATTCTAGTATTCTCGCAGATAACATCGGCCTAGCCGAGATTATCTCAACGTTATGTCCAAGACACGTGGCACATCGGCTGGCACTCCGGTACCACTTCGGCCACGTATTGTCATTCAAAAATTATATCCCCATAGTTAAAATTGCCCATTTTAAGAGTGATTCAATTTTATAATTGAGATATTTAATATAGGATTTTAAAATTAAAAAAAATAAATTAATAATATTTAGTGATCATGAGAGAATTAACGGCTTTGAAAGCTAGAAACTTTATTATGTTTGTATACTCTATTACATTTGGATGATTGTAACGTCGAAAAAAAACTGTCATGCTGTTGTGATTAACTTAACTGCCAATGTTAATCCCAATCTGTCAATTTAATTCATTAAATTTAGATAAAAGGAAAACTCAGTGAATAATGCTAGAAATCTCAAGAATTTTATCAAATATTTTATATGGGTATGGCACTCACACAATGTGGATTCCTCCGAACTCGCACAGCGGGGGAGTATAGAACCCACACCAAGTGCTGATTAGACAATTTGAGGTCCAACCTCCTAACCAACTGTGCTTCGCCCAGGAGATTGGCCCAAGGAGGAGGGAATTGAACTCATGACCTTGAGGCTTAAACCCCAAGACTTAACCACAATGCCACCCACCTTGGGTTAAAAATAGAATCTTATTATCATTAAAGTTGATCTTATTTAGATTTTAGTTTGAAATGTTTTTGTATGTATGGTACTCTAAAACTGTTATTAGGCAATCAAGTTAAACCCATAAAATTTAACATAAAACCTCCGACTCAACGACCAAAACTAACCTTGATACCCATTTTGGATGCAACTAGCTCCCTAGTTGCCATGATTGAAGCACCATGACCCAGAAAACAATTGTTGGTGGCAGACTGGTATTTCATTCTCAATTCAGCTATAATTCAGCTTGATAGTGGGGGTGTTTGGTGGAACTTTTTTAAGCCAACTTATGACTTCTGACTTTTAAAAAGTTATTTTGGACTGTTTACTTAAACTTATTTCAAACAGTTTCTGATTCTAACAACTTATTTTAAGTAAAAAAAGCTGATTCTGAGAAGTTGCTCACCCCTTGCTTCTGATTATCAATTTCTGCTGTGGACATGTTAATTCACGATTATACTCTTAGATTTTTTTATTTTTTATTTTTTTAAAAATAGAAAAAGACCCAAATGGACTATAAAATATTATTATTATTTTTTATGAAAAATGTAGACAAATAGTGAATAATAAAAAATAAAAATTAATTGAAAAAGTTACTTCACAGCTTATTTAACAAACACTGCTCACCAACTTAAATCTATAATCTAACAACTATACCAAACAGATTAACAGCTTCTGATTAAAGTCATAATCTATAATCTGTTAAACTATAATCTATAATCTGTTTTAACAGCTACACCAAACAACACCAGTCTATACAGTCATGTTTCAACTATTTCAGATCAAGTACAGAAAAACTGGTTCAACATTTTCCCTGTAATCATTTAATCAAATTCTTCCAAATTATCTTCACCATACAATAGCATATCTGCGTATTACATTTTGCACCCACAGCAAAAGATAGAACAATGAAATGTGGGTCTTGGTTACATTTACATAAGATAAAATATAGCATAGGCCAACTAGAACACCTTCAAATCTTTCTTGATAAGTTGGGAGGGAAGGCCGAAGGGAAACATGTTTCTTTTCTAATGCCAGGTAACAGCAACATATATTCGACATTCCAAGAAAGCAACTGGTTCCGTGTGATCTGTATTGAACTAGAAGTAACCAATAACTTTTGACAAAAAGTTACCTCTTGAATCTCCTTGGGCCTTGTGTTCTTCTTGCTGCAAAAATGACAAGGCATACAATCACACTAGTAAATCAGTCCACTGCACAAGTTCAAATGTCCATTCAAATAAATAAAATCTAATCTGTTGGCGCAAATGGGCAGTTCTTGATAAAGACAACAGCAATAACAATATAAAAACACACCCTGAAATTCCAAATTATCATGAGAATGAATAACCAACGGGATAGAGGAACATGAATATACAAAAAGATATGAATGAAAGCAATTTTGTAGCTCCAAGTATCAGTCCTACATGACTCAAAAGTTATTTTTTTTTGGGTGAATGAGTCACAAAATAAAACAGCAAACGGGCAAATACAAGATTACAAGAGGCATACCCAGGACCTACCAAACTATACAAAGCCACAGAAGCACACGAGCGGCTAGCTAACTAAACAAATACAAAATAAACCTAAGAGGAAGCAGAGGCTACAACATAAAACTAATTGCCCTGTTAAAAACCCCATCAAAGATAGAGAGGGCCAAGAACAGACCAAAATAGAGCAAAACAAAATCTCCAATCACCTCCTTAAGGTGCAAAATAGCAGCATTGAAACCAGACAAAGGGACTAACAAGACACTAAATAAGAGAACTGCACAACCCGCAGAAAATACATCCAAAGCAGAGGCCCACAACACATCCAAAGCAGGCTAACTGATAAATACAAATCTAAAAGAGGACATATAGTAGCCAAGAGTAAAGAAGAAACCAGAGAATGATGCAATGCATAGCAACCTAAATGACTCAAAAGTTTTTTAGGCAGAAAATGATGCAATGCATGGCAACCATTGTCAGTATGCAATTTTCAACGTATCTTAAAGCTTCCTGAAATTTATTCTGTTGAATACGTGTGATGAAATCAAAGTTTAGCACTTAGCAGAGAAATGGATTGATTATCCTGCAGATACACTAAACCCCCATATGGGTGGGGGAAAAACACCAATAACCAAAAACCAAAAAATAAAAAATAAAAATAAAAGAGGAGCACAAACAATAACCAATTAATGAATATGACTGTCGATCTGCTGGAGAATGACAACAGAAGAAAGAGTCAAAACCATCACAAAGCGGCTATTTGATATTGAATCAGAATAAAAAAAGCCGGGAGTAATTTTTCCCTTTGTCAAAGACCATAATACATATCTTGACCATTGTCCATCACCCAAAAAAAAAAAAATTAAAAAAAATAAATAAATAAAATAAACAAAAAAAAAAACTGTATTGTGGTAGCAAAGTTGTTTTTTCGTAATTTATAAAAACTTCCAGTTTGCTACAAGGCATGGATTGTCAAGTGCAAATCAAATATGATGTGCTTTCCTACACACAAAGGCTACGAAACTTCACGTGATTTTTCACACATTCCATCGTCTAAAAGGCTGGGCAAAGGTTTTTTGGGTGCTCAAAAAATCTTACACAACTCCCTTCCTTGATCCAATCATTGTGATCAAGAATGCAAGATGTTTATCCTATTTGGCTAGAAGAATAGTTGGACATAAACAATTCAACCTAGATTTGTCCTCAACTCCCTAGGCCATTAGGAAACAAATCATCATCTGAGTACCCATGTAACATTATTTAACCAATCCTCAAACATTTGAAAATAATCATTTCCACAACATACCAGGAAACAGCCAAAAATAAAAAATTAAATAAAACACGGAAGTTTGAAAATAGAAATGAACAAGGAAATCCATCTCTACCTTGATTGAGCCTCATTGTTAGTCCTTCTCCCCCCTTCCAAAGGCAACCTCATCCATGCTTTGCCCACGTCGTCGATATCTACCACCAGATGCTACAAATCCAGGACAAGGCCTGTAAGCCTTTATGGGCCACCAACCAAAGCCTGGGACTGTAGCAATCCCACCTTGAATCCTTCCCTCACCATTGCATCCCTTCTCCAATACCTCCCTCCCACATGCCTTACAACCCCTGTAGACAAATTCCATTAAATCGCCAAAAATAAGCATTCCACTCACTGAGACAATCATATCAAACCATGGCATTAGTTAAATGATCAAAGAAACGCTAGATAATATTAGCTTGAGGAAATCAACCTGACTTGCATATACAATTTGCAGCAGATATATACACATACAGGATAACAAACATTTGTTTGAAATCCTAAAATGTAGAGCAGTTGAAACTGTTTCCTAACTCTAAGGTACAAGTATTTCAAATGAATTCAAAATGGAGAAACTAAAGGGCTGTTACAATCTGTTACAAGCTTGTGATACGCCCCCGCAAGATGGAGCGCGGGAGAGAAGTCCAATCTTGGATTTGAGATCCAGAAAACGAAGACGGTGAAGAGGTTTAGTGAGGGCATCGGCAAGTTGATCTGCTGAGGAGACATGAGTAACCCGAAGGACACCATTTTGTACTTGGTCTCTGATGAAGTGATAATCGATGGCAACATGTTTCATTCTGGAGTGGAACACAGGATTGGAGCAGAGTTGGGTAGCACCAACATTATCACAATATAAAACGGGACAGCAAGGGAGTTGAACACCAAGATCAGTGAGAAGATAGCAGAGCCAGTTGAGCTCAGCTGCTGCATTAGCGACTGACCGATATTCCGCTTCAGTGGAAGATCATGCAATAGTTTTCTGTTTCTTAGAACTCCAGGAGACTGGATTACAACCAAGATAGATAACGTAAGCACTGGTTGATGAAAAATCATTCTTGTCACCTGCCCAATCGGCGTCTGCGTAAGCGTGTAAATTCAATGGGGACCGGCGATGTAGCTGGAGGCCATCATTAATAGTTCCACATAGATACCGTAAGAGACGTTTAACAAAGTTCCAATGATCGGTTGTTGGAGTGTGCATGTACTGTGAGAGCTTGGTAACCGCAAATGCAAGATCTGGTCTGGTAATCAAGAGATATTGAAGGCTGCCAACAACGGTTCGGTACTCAGTAGGATCAGGCAAAGCAGAGCCTGATTTTAACAAAGGTGGACTAGTGGGAATGGGAGTGAGCACAGGTTTGGCATCAGTCATATGAGTGCGAGCGAGAATATCCAAAATGTAACGCCGTTGAGATAATAAAATCCCATGCTGATTTGGGACGACCTCCACACCCAAAAAATAAGAGAGCTGTCCAAGATCCTTAATGGAAAACCGATGAGCAAGAACATCAACAAATGAGGTGATCATCTGAGTGTTGTCTCCAGTGATGATTAAGTCATCCACATAGACAAGTATATACATGCTATGACCAGCAGTAGTGAGAACAAATAGTGAAGTATCGGCATGAGAATTTTTGAAACCTGAGGTAAGAAGGAAAGTTCGAAGTTCATGATACCAAGCTCGCGGTGCTTGTTTGAGGCCATAGATGGCCTTTTGAAGTTTGCAGACATAAGATGGATGATCTTGATCAACAAAACCTGTGGGTTGTTGCATGTAGACATTTTCGGAGAGGTGGCCTTGGAGAAAGGCATTGTTAACATCCAGTTGACGTAAGGGCCAACCCCGAGATATGGCAAGACTGAGGACAACACGGACTGTCGTGGGTTTTACAACAGGGCTGAAAGTGTCTAGATAATCGACGCCGGGTCTTTGATGAAATCCTTTTGCGACCAAACGGGCTTTGAACCTGTCAACAGAGCCATCAGAGTTACGTTTAATTCGAAAAATCCATTTGCACCCAACTATATTCATGGTAGAATCAGGTGGGACAAGTTCCCATGTGCCGTTTCGAACTAAAGCATCACACTCATCAGACATGGCTGTACGCCAGCGTGGATCTTTAAGGGCAATAGTCACAGTAGTTGGTTCAAGGTCATCGGATTTGGAGAGTTGGGTATGAAGGTTCATTTTAGTGATGGGTTTATGAATGTGGTTCTTTGCTCGGGTGGTCATTGGGTGAGTGGGAAGGGGATGAATTTCAGGTGGGTTAGGAGGAGGCGACTCTGGGATATGTAGTGATGGAACGGTGGAGGGTGTGAATGAAGGTGAAGGTGAGTGTGAGTGGGTGGGCTGGTTTGTGGTAGTAGATGGAATCGGTACTGGAGTGTGTGTTGGAGCTGCACTTTGAGGGTGTTGAGAGACGATGACGTCAGACGGTGTATGGAGTGGCGGCTGGGAAGAGGGTGCAAGAACTGGAATTGGGGCAGGAATCCAAGTGGCGATGAGGTTGGGGAGAGGACTAGTGGACGGTCTAGACAGTGAAGAGTATGGAAAGTGGGATTCAACAAATTTGACATGTCTTGAGACATAGATTTTTGAGGTGGAAGGGTCAAGACAATAGTATGCACTTTGAGTGAGAGAGTAGCCAAGGAAAACACACGGCTTGGACCGTGATTCAAGCTTGTGTGAGGTGTAAGGTCTGAGCCAAGGGTAGCATAAGCAACCAAAGACCCTTAATTTGGAGTAGTTGGGGGCAGTCAGAAAGATTTTGTGGTAGGGTGAGGAGAGATTTAAAGTGGGAGTGGGCATTCTATTGATAAGGTAGACGGCGGTAGCAAAGGCATAAGTCCAGTAGGAGAGGGGTAAAGAAGCATGAGTGAGGAGAGCTAGACCGGTTTCGACGATATGAAGGTGTCGTCTTTCAGAGTAACCATTGTGTTCAGGTGTGTGAGGGGGAGTGGTGAGATGTGATATACCATTGGTGGAAAGAAAATTAGCTAGGGAAAGGTATTCACCACCGTTGTCTGAATAGAGTGTTTGGATGGTGGAAGTGAAGTGTTTTTCCACAATGGCTTTGAATCGTATGAAGACTTCTTTGACATCAGATTTGTGTTTGAGTGGGTAAAACCAAATATATTTACTGAAATGATCAATGAAGATTACATAATATTTAAAGCCATGAGGTGAGTAAATGGGAGAGGTCCAGACATCAGAGAATATGACTTCAAGAGGTTTAGTAGTGACAATAGTAGAATTGGAGAAAGACAATTTGTGGCTTTTATTGCAAAGACAAGCATTACAGGAAAAATCAGAAGATAAAGACGAAGATAAGCCTAAGGCATTGCGAGAAACAATATGCTTGAGAATTGGAAAAGCTGGATGTCCTAAGCGATGGTGCCAGTCAATGGTTGTTGTCTTGATGGTGGAGAGGGCAAGTAAAGGGGAGGAGGTTGGCCACTCATATACGCCATCTTTAGTCTGTCCCTGCAGCAGTGTGGCCCCGGTGTGCAATTCCTTCACAAAAAAAGTGGATGGTAAGAACTCAATGGAAACATTGTTAGAAGTGCAAAATTGTGAAATAGAGATTAGGTTCTTTTTCATAGATGGAACACACAGAACATTGTTTAATGTAAAGTTTTGGTGAGGAGTTTGGAGAGAGGTGGAACCAGTGTGGGTGATGGCAAGATTGGAGCCATCACCGATCATGATGTCATCAGTGCCAACGTAGGGAGCATGCAATGAGAGGTTGTTGAGATCAGATGTGACATGGTGTGATGCACCACTGTCCAAAAGCCAGGATGGCATGGTGGAAGGTTGGGTGGCAAGATGAGCTTGTGGTTGCCAAGGTGTGCCTTGTAGGGAAGAGCGGGATGTGGGGAAAGACTGAACTGGTACAAGACGAAATGAAGGACACCGTTTGGCAGTGTGACCCTGAAGCCTGCAAATTTGGCAGTGACCAAGGTATGGCCTGGGTGGAGGACGTGGGCCCTGTGAGGAATGAGGTCCTGTAGTGGTTGCAGCAGATGGGTGGTTGGTGGAGTTAAGGGATGGGTGCCAATTTGTGGTGGTAGTGTTTTGTGGTGGGGAAGGACGCCAATTTCGGGTGTTGGGTTTGTAGGTGGGATTTGCAGTGGCTGGGAAGTGATGTGGCTCAGGTTGGATGCTGTGAAGGGAGGCTTCAAAGTTGAGGAGTTTTTCGTGAAGTTCTTCAAAAGTGATAGAGGTATCTCTAGCTTGGACAGCTCGGACTAATTCTTTGTATTCATCACCAAGGCCATCGAGGATTTTGTCTGTGATTTCTTCTTCATCCATTGGAGCGCCAAGAAGAGCAAGGTCATCGGTTCGAGTTTTGATGGTTTGCATAAACTCAGTGATGCTAAGGGAGCCTTTGGTGGTGTTTTTGATTTGGTTTTTGATTTGTTTGATGCGGCCTCGAGAGGGTTTAGCATAAGTGTTGGCTAGAATTGTCCAGGCTTGTTTAGAGGTTTGAGCTTGAGCTATGAAAGGAATAATGGTGGGTGAAATGGAGCCAATAATAGCGTTGAGGATCAGTTGGTCCTGTCGGGTCCATAGAGTGTAACGGGGATTAGGAATGATGGTATTGGCTTGAGTTATGGTGGGTGGCGGACATGGGTTGGAGCCATCAATGTAGCCAAGAAGGTCATAGCCAATGAAGAGGGTTTGGAACTGTAGTTTCCAGGAGAGGTAAGTGGTAGAGGTGAGTTTGAGAGGGGCTTGAGCAACAACGTTGATGCTGATGAGAGTTTGGTGTGCTTCATTGGTGTTGAGGATGGTTGCAGCGGCAGAATCGGTAGTCATGAGTGCTGAAGAACAGGGGAAAAAAAAAAAAGAGGATGGAACAATGGATCAGTTTAGGCTCTTGATACCATATTAGCTTGAGGAAATCAACCTGACTTGCATATACAATTTGCAGCAGATATATACACATACAGGATAACAAACATTTGTTTGAAATCCTAAAATGTAGAGCAGTTGAAACTGTTTCCTAACTCTAAGGTACAAGTATTTCAAATGAATTCAAAATGGAGAAACTAAAGGGCTGTCACAATCTGTTACAAGCTTGTGATAGATAACCCAATGCTCCCCTCTAATTTTCCATACACCCAACTAAGTCTCACTTACTTCAGGTGACATCTCAATTCTCAACCATTCTTGAAGCAATTTCATCATCATTGACCAAGTATGACCAGTGGTGGAGCCACTATATGTCCAAGGCGGGGACGTGCCCCTCAACATTTCAAAAATTACATTTTATCCTAAGGTTTTGAAAAGGTTTTCAATTTTTTCCTCAGAAATTATGTACATGTCCCCTAAAAAATTCCCATTCTTGTTCCAATAAACATGACACAATATTGACTAGAATATGTACATAGATTGACTCCTTAAAAACTTCACAACAACTAATTTGAATGATACGATATAGAATAATTTTGAAATATTAATAATTAATTATTTACAAACTAAACTTGAGTACTAGCTTAATAATTTCTCAGCCAAATTCTGGCTCCGCCAGTGAGTATGCCCAACACCATATACATTACAAATTCAACAACAAATGGATAAACGACCTGAAATATATATATATATATACACACACATATATCATATATAAAAAATGTTTGAAAGCGAAATTGAAGTCAAATTTTACACCTGAATTGGTAAAACGAGTGGGTTGTTTAGCAGTCAATTCCGATTTCATGAATTGAGCATATTATTGAGAAGATAAGGTGAAGAAAGCGGTGATACCTGGTAGGAGGAAATGCGTTGTCAGGGTCTTGAGTGGCAAGGCCATCAGGAGAAGGAGAAGGACTCTCTTCTTCTTCTTCTACTACGACAGAACTTGACGAAGAAGAAGTAGAAGAGAGAGGGATGTGGTTGATGATGAGTGAAGATCTGGTGAAAGAGAGTGTTTGGCCATTGTAGCTTCGTTGAGATACACTATAAGGTTGGTATGGGCTTGGTACTAACAGAAAGGCTATGGTGCTAGTGCTGCTCATCCTCTCTCTCTCTCTCCACTTCGTCAGGTAAGGTAAGGGATTATAGCCACCGAATTAACCTTCCAGCAGATTTGAGAGGAGTTGCTGACAGACCCCTTCATCTTTATTATTGTATGGCTTATGTGGCGTTTGGTTGAAAAATTTAAGAAATGATTTGATAAGAAAAATGAAAAAAAAAAAAAAAGTGAAATGTGAATAAAATATAGGAAAATTTACCCATAAGTCCTAGTTTCTGAAAAGTTGAACCATTTAGTCATAAAAGTTTTCTTATGCTCCATTTAGTCCTATTTGCACATCAATTTAATGTTCGAAACATTAATCTGATGTTCGAAATCTAATGTTCGAAACATTAATCTGATGTTTGAAACATTGTAATGGGACCTTTCAGTCTATAAGAAAACTTTTAAGACTAAACAGTGTATAAGTTATTAATTTGGGATTTATTGGTGCATCCCCTAAAATATATTTATATTTTATTTAGTTTCATACACATATATATATATATATATATATTTATTTTCTAAATCTCTTAACTAAACAGCATTAATGCCCCTCACCACAAAAAATAAAATTATTACACACATTGGGCTATGGTCTAATCGGTTCGGGTTAGTTGGAGTTAGGAGTACGCGTGATGCAATTTGGATGTTTACTTTAATATTTTATTATAAGTTAAAAAATATATATGTATTAATTATAATAGAGCATAACGGTTTTAAAGATGGATAATAAATTTTTAAGTTTAAACTGCTGTTAGCGGATAGAGCAGTGCAGATTGATACAGATCAATACAATTTTAACAGATTAAGCGATATTTTGTACCGCCCAAATTAGAGTTTATGTAGAAAATTTTAAAATCTAAATAAAACCCAATCATATACTACAGATTAATTGTGTCACTTTTTTCATTGGGTGTAACTAACACAAGACTTTTACGGATTGAACAAAATTTAAGCCAGAAAAAAAGATTTTGCCAAAAATGTAAAAAGAAGGTTGTAAACCAACCAATCTACAAATTGTCTTCCTACTAAACTTTTACTGCAAAACAAACAACATCAATTACTTATCTTCTAATACTTTAATCAATTACTTATCTTCTAATACTTCAAGAACTAAAATATTAAAAAAATTAAATTAAAATTTCGACAAGTCTCACACAACTGATTCATTTTCGACCAATTTTTCTTACAATCATGGGATCATGCTTTGTTAGCATTTTAATTTGGGGAGCTCATCAAGCAATCATTGTCGCTTTTCCAGAGAAATAGGAAAAGTGGGTATTTTAGTTGACTCATGGTAGTGTCAATAGTTGGAACTTGGAAGATAGGCTCTTCACTCTTCTTGGTCTTCGGTTTTGTAACATTTAGCATAACTCAATGCGAAAACACACGGCTTAGATTCACAATTGAAGCTTTTTTATACTTTGCTCAATCCTGTGACATATAATTATTTCATCCAAAAAAACAGTGAATCAAAGCTCAAGAGAGAGACGAGATGCAAGAATATACAAAACCAAGAAGAAAAAAAAAATTTGAAATAAATGGAGGGGGAAAAAAGATGAATTAAAAAAGCAAAAATAGACAGCCTCTTCACCAGCGAACAGCCCAAAACTGAGATTGGAAAGAAAGATTACACAAGATCTTCCAAACAAAAATCATTGAAAAAATTCTGAACTCCACAGACCTAATAACAGATACGGCTATATCATTTTGTAGTAATTATAGTTATATCACTGTCATTTATCTCTTCTTTGTTCCCCCCCCCCCCCCCCCCCCCCCCTAACCCTGCACAATTTGTTGTTCGCCAACTCCATCAATTAGCATTGGAGAGCTGTGATGATGCACCATGTACCACCGACCATTATGGTACTCGAAAACATTAGTCACATTAAATGGCCCAGTCTCCATGTCAACGTAGGTTTTCATGGTAACCCAAGCCATGTCTGTCAGTACCCGTGCCCTTACATCCCGAACCTGGAAGTCAACACCTTGTTCCCAATTAAACGCAATCTGCCAGCTCTCCATTACCGCATTATAACTGCATGTAAAATCAAAATCAAAATGATAAGTCTACGGTTTATTCTGTTCAAACATGAGAAGCAAAAGCTAAGGCAAACAACAAATGCTAACAAAGTTTAAACAATAATAACATTAAAAGTAACTTTAGTATGTCATTAAAACAAAGTCCACAATATTGCAAATCGCAAAGGAAGATACTATAGACCCCGATTGAATTATCAAATATTCTCCCAAACCTCTCACATGGGAGTGGGATCCACACACATGCGATTTGTGTGAAAAGTTACAACAAAACCAAAACTAAGAAGTTTTCACTACTGCCTTTGAATACATGAAAGATCTGGTTTATGTTGTTACATCTCCAAATAGTGAATGGTTTACCAACAAATAAATGAACCGTAGAGTTTCCACAACTAAAGTCACTAATAACTTGAGTACACATTGATATGAGAACAATTCTTGGTTACTTTCTGTAGACAACAAAAATTCTCAATTTACGCTGTACAGTTCGTAAAAAGGTACTACATTAGGAAAGAGAAGATATATCCAGAATTATGTCTTTAATGTACGCTTAATCAAGACTGGCATTCCTAATTTTTAATCTAACCTTACTCATCTATATCACCATCAAACCTAAATTTGGCAATTGTAATGCAAAGGTACCTAAAGCCTCCCTCATAGAGAAGAAGTATCTTGAACTAAAGATCTCCTAAATGCAGACAGTGTGTCCTCCTCACTAAACCACCTCACATGCTTCCACTGGGAGCACGGTCATCTAGGCCTCCTCTTTTTTATGCCTGCAACCTGCCTAACATGCTTCAACCAATAGCAATGCAGCAGCCCTTAAAAGAACATGTGACCTTCCATGTACAAACCACCTATATGTATAAGAACATTCCCAGCTTTTTGCCCTCCTAGAAGTGTACTACAAACAAAGTAACACAGAAATCATACCTTTCATCAAATCCTAGTTTACGAACTCCATTTCCTCCACTACCATCAAGTAAATAATAAGTAACAAAATCAACTCAAGATTCAACTTACACGAGCAGAACTCTAGTTATCATGGAGCTGTTATTCTTTTCTCCAATTAAAGTAGAATCCTGCAAACTAGGTCCATAAATTCAATGCCTAATATTCACACTATTCATAAGTTCAGGAACCAAAAATCAGGCAATGAAAAAAATGTTATGTTCTTCAAGAAGCAAGAGGGAATAGATCTGCACTCTATTTCACAATATCAACTTCGAGGGACGGGTCTCTATTTTTATTTTATTTTATTTTTTTAAAGTATCAACAGTGGAGGCAAGCCCATAGAAGGCTTTGTACAGTTTAATTTAGCACTGAAGTTTCTTCAGATCCTCGGCTAATATCACAAGCATGTTAAATAAACTCAAACTGAATAAATGTGAAGTACGAAGCTATTCCAATCAGAAAAACTAGAAATGAAACTTTTACAGATAGCATAAACAGATAACTAGCATCATACCCTGTAAAGACCTCTCCTGAGGCATGAAAACACTTCACATAGTCTGCATTAAGCCAAAGACGACCCATTGCTTGAACTGATCTTTCTCTAATGATGGTAAAAAAATCTGCATTGAAATTCATAATAGCTCGTGTAGCAGCATAGTAAGCCTTCCATCCATTAACAGGTGTTACGTTATCCTGTTCCAATGTGAAATCCTACAGAAACATAGAGGAAAATATAAAGGTACAGTTCAACACCCAAAAGGAATATAAATAGAGGCTAATTTATGAAGCAATTTGTAACAAATGAAAGAAAAACTTATGAAGAGAGGCAGTTACAATTTTTCAATCAAATTTACAACCAAGAAGTCCAAATCCAAAAGTCAGAATAGCATGGCTCAGTATATCACCCTTAACTCAATATTATTGTGTGTGTCATGTCATCATGTGAAAACAGATGAGATGACGCACAATATGAACTGTGGATTGTGAAATCCTAAACGTCACACAACTCTTACAACAATATTTTATTTCTTTGATTACTTTACCAGTTAGCACAAACAAGATGCAAAAAATTCTCAACAGAAGCCTAATGACAAAGCATTTGACATACTATAAATCACTTATTGCACATACCAAAGATATCCAACACACATACATATTAACAAAGTTATCATGCAGGACCATTACTGGTCCCCCTTTTTCTTAACAAATTAAAATAAGAATAATACCCTCCCTCAAGTCCAAGCGCATCCCATATACTTGCCTTAAAAAAACTCCAAACCCAAATTTAATTTTTGGATTTCTTAAAAGGTTAGTTCAGCAATTTTCATGAGTCACGACTATTCAGTGACCTGGCTCAGCCTAGTGACAATGCTCAAGTTTCCAGTATTCCCAAAATTAAAGAATAACGCCCTCCCTCGGCTCCAAGCCCATCAAATATACTTCGCCTAATTTAAGTTTTAAATTTCTTAAAAGGTTTGTTCATCCATTTTCATGAATCATGAATCATGACTATTCAGTGAACTGGCTCATCCAAGTGGCAATGCTCAAGTTTCCAGTACTCTCAAAATTAAAAATTGGGCAACTTGAAAGCATTAATTAACAAAACTCAAAATAGATTAATGCATAAAACTAAAACCTTTAATTCCCAAAATGCTTCAAACATTAAGATACCTTGTGATAGAGGGCTTTCCATGCATTATCATCATTGGCAGCCTTCCTCATCAAAGAATTCGTCATTGAAAGCCGGCACAGGCTGGGATAATCCAGGTAACTGAGAGCGTGGGTTGTGATTTCCGGAACCAACTGCTCCATCATAGACGCACCTGTCTGCCGCTCCGCCGCCACCACCACCGGCGCCCTATCTAACATATCCCCTCCGCCACTATCAATACCTCCGTTCAAATATGCCTCCGCCGTTGTCGCCGCCGCCACACCACCTTTACAGGAACAGGCACAATTACAAGCTCTCTTCAATGAAGTGCCGTCTGATTGGACTGACTTGGATTTTAATCGGACGGCGAAGAGAGCGAACAAGCAACAGAGTGTGGTGATTACTAGGCAAGCGAAGAACGACGGAGATGAGAAATCGCCGGAGAAGATAGAGGCAATCTCCATTGATAAGACATGAAAACGTCGCAGAACATGAAAAACCCTAGGAATCTAGTACTATGCGTTCCACGATAACAGAATGACGATGTTCAAGTGAAAAAACAGAAGCTAGGGTTTTAGCTCTTCTTACCTCTATGCACGAGACTCTCTCTTCTTGATGTTGATGGTTTTTTGAAACCCTAACGCACTCGTCTGCGAGGGATTTGCAGAGAGAGAGAGAGAGAGAGAGAGGCGTAGTTTGTGACTTGTAACTGTTTGTGTAGAAGAACTAGTTGGGTTAAGGGGTTGTTTGGTGGAGCTTGCGAGAAAATGACAATTAAAAAATAAAAATAAATTTCTCTTAATTTTTTAAATCTATTTAAACAATTTTTATTTCATGAGAATAAACAAACATTATATTGAAGAGAAATTTTTTTTTTTTTTTTTTAACGGGAAATATTGATTTTACTAGAAGGGGACCACAATGTGGTAGCTTTTAATTGTACACACCTTTTTTTTTAGTCTACAATTAAAATTTTATCATAATTTTACTGTAATTACAATTAAAGATAAAAGTTACCAAAACTAAAAAGAAAAATATGCAACTCCCTTCTTGTAATGTCGGCACCTCTACGTGAACACCACATATACCACTTTCCCATCACGCCATCCGCCCCTCATCTCTCAATACCCTTCCTTTTCTTTTATTTCTTTATAATCTCGTTTTACTTCTTTTTTTTTTTTTTTTCTTTTTTTTTTTCCTTCTTCTATATCTTTTTTCTTTTCTTAATTTCTTTTTCTCCCTCTCTTCTTCATATGTGTGTCTTTGGCAGTCCGAATTTTAAAGAGAAGTGGTGGTAATAGTAATGGTGGCCGAGAGAAAGAGGATTGCAGGAAGGAGGGAAGTTCCATGAGAGATGATTGGACTAGCACCTCCTTAGCTCCCCATGAGCCCAAACTGCTTCCTATGTCACAGTTTGCAAATATTCACAACAATGAGAGAGAGAGAGAGAGAGAGAGAGAGAGAGAGAGAGAGAGAGAGAGAGAGAGAGAGAGAGAGATTGTTGGAAAAGATTTAGATTGAAAAACCATTTGATTAGTGATATATTTCCTTCTTGTTTGAATAATTTAGAAGAGAAAGAAAAGATGGGTGTGCTACACATTCTTCTTGTGTGGGAAAGACAAATGACCAAAAA
Organism: Camellia sinensis; assembly: GCF_055761805.1. Classification (NCBI taxonomy): domain Eukaryota; kingdom Viridiplantae; phylum Streptophyta; class Magnoliopsida; order Ericales; family Theaceae; genus Camellia; species Camellia sinensis. The sequence goes on along the minus strand of NC_138971.1, from coordinate 176,119,676 downwards.
GAAAACGAATTTTAAGTTTTGCTACGCATAAGAGAGGCAAAAACAAAATTCCCTTGCCAAAAGTCGCGGAAAACACTTGTAATTACTAATTCATATTTCCTTTTTGTCCAAATCTCTCCATTTAGAGATGCAGGAACCGAGTCATAAGGTATTTTGTTTTCTTTCCATTTTTCTCCAATCAAGCTATCCAAACAATAGATTAGTGCAAAGAGAATCTTTTTTTTTTTTTTTTCTCTCTAAATCATCCAATCCAAACGATAGATAGAAGCTTGTCAATATTCAACCTTAATAATGTAATTAAATCACATATAGCTGATACAAAAAAATCAGCTTGACATTAATTTTCTTCCAGATAGCAAATAGCCCAAATGGTTTCCCTCCTTTGAACATGTGCATGATAATAGATGAATCATCCATTCAATAAATTACAATTATGAGGCAATTTCATATCCATGAACAATTCTACTCTGATAATAATCATCTGTTCAGATTTTTCAATGCTGGTCCATGTGTCCAGAGAGCAGAACAGTGGAAATGAGATTGACATAACCTGAATCGAAATACATTCAATTTATCCTGACCTGTTTGTTCATGCTCCCAAGTCCAGACAACACGGAACAAGCTGCATATCCAAACGTTTATGCTTCATCGATGCCATGAAAATTATGTGCTGACATTCATAAGAAGTTGACCTTCTAACGCACTTCTCAAGACTCAAGTTTCCAAAATATTTTCCATACTTCATGATTCAATTACTATAAAAAAAACTGAAAGACAAACAAAATATGTATATGAACAATCACCAAAATATTTTCTCCGGTTCTTCCAAAGAAGGGCACTAACATGGCCAGTAATCAATATATCATATTAATAGCTAACAAGTAGCTCATACACAAGTTGTCCTAGAATGGATACTACCATGTCCCCAAATGTCGACGTAGAACCCAGAAACGGAACTAACTATCAAGAAGTAATTTGATCTCCTCAATCTAAATCCAACTATACAACCATATTTGCCAATTTCCGAATGGTATAATCTCTACTAACCACTAAACTGAAGTGTTGGACGTGCTCCAATTCCTATCCTATAAAAGCCATAATTACAAAGGGATGAATGCTAATAATAAAGCATCCAATTCTCATGGAGCATACATGTGCAGAGACTAGCTACAGAGTAAGGTAATGAATATGGTTATGCTGCTGCTAACAAGTATCAAAATCCAACCTCTACTTGTCCGGCATATGTTATTGGATAGAGGGGCTCCAAAAAACATCAAGACTTGTGCAGTAGCTAACTTGAGAATTGCAAGAAATCCAAAGAAAACGCTCACTGCTAGCACAACAATCTCTTTCTTTTCTAGGCTTGCTTGATCACTTACAACCTTTTCAACATCTAATCTGCAGAAACAAATTTAAAAAAAAAAAAGAAATAAAATATGGTATTTACTCAAAAAAAAAAAAGAAGGGTAAATTACACTGACACTCACTGAGGTTTGGTCCAATTACATTCCACTCACTGACGTTCTGTAAATTACATTCCCACCCCTGTAGTTAATAATCTCATTTCACAAATCCTCCTACTTATATAAAATATAAAAAGCAACAACTCCTCGTAGAAAAACAAAGTAAATTACATTGAAAAAAAAAAAAAGTAAAGCAAAGGGAAGGGAAGGGAAAAAAAACGGAAGAAGTAAAGCAAAGCAAAGCAAAGCAAAGCAAAAAAGAGAGAGAGTGCATGAGTTCAATGTTTTCATTCTATCTAAATAATTACAATGACAGGGGGTTAGTGTAATTTTTCAAACGTCAGGGGGTGATATGTATTAAACTCAAATCTTAGGAGGTATAAGTGTAATTTACCCAAAATAATTTTAAAAAAATCTGAAAATAGGGTGGGGGCGAGCCTGTGTGTTCAATTCTTAATGCAAAGGAGAAAAAGTTTAAATAATAACGAAGACGATTACGATGATGATGATGATGATGATGATTGTGTAAATAATTTGACCAAAAAAGAGAATCCACCATCTGAATTTTCCTAAATATTCCTACATATTTAAAATTTATAGTTCCTCACAAACAATTCCATCTAATCTGGTGCAACCTAGTGTCACCATATAAAAGTTCTTTCAAATTATGTCCAATTTAGATCATTTTATGCTTTCACTTGAAGCTTGCTGCATGATTCTCACTCAAACAGCTGGAAGCTCACTAAAATCTGGAGGATAAAGTGATACATGTAGGTTTAAAGAAGAGAGAGCTAGGGAATGAGGTAGACTTTATTCCCTTTTATATTACTAATACTGATTAATTACAAGAGTGCCATAAGGCATAATATATAGGTCAACCCATTACACCAATCAAGGGCATAAAGAAGAAGAAAATACAATCACATATTTCCTATTCTAACACTCCCCTTCAAGCTGGTGTGAAGATATCTCTCATGCCCAGCTTGTTGAGAATGCCATGAAATGGTTTGCTCTCTAGCCCCTTGGTGAGAACATCGGCTTGTTGGTCTCCAGTCTTCACAAATGGAATACATATAATGCCACTAGTGAGTTTTTCCTTGATAAAGTGCCTATCAATCTCCACATGCTTAGTTCTATCATGTTGAACTGGGTTATGAGCTATGTTGATTGCGGCCTTGTTGTCACAGTATAGTCTCACGGAGTCAATCTGATGTATTCTTAAGTCTCCCAACAATAGTTTAATCCATAATAACTCACATACACCCTGAGCCATAGTCCTGAATTCTGCTTCAATACTAAATCTAACCACCACATTCTGTTTCTTACTTCGTCATGTTACTAGGTTGCCACCCACAAATGTGCAGTATCTAAAAGTTGATCGTCTGTCAATGACTGATCTAGTCCAATCTGCATCAGTAAATGCCTCCACACTGAGATGGCCATATTTTGAGAAATAGAGACCCTTTCCAAGAGAAGACTTCGGGTATCTCAGGATTCTCATAACTGCCTCCAAGCGGGGGAAGTTCTAAGAGCATGCATAAACTGGCTCACCATGCTCACGGCAATGGCAATGTCTGCATGTGAGTAAGATAAGTATATGAGCTTGCCAATTAGTCTCTAGTATCTCCCCCTGTCCACTGGTCTACCTCCAAGCATTCCAGTTTTCTTTAGCAAGTCAAGTACATACTTCCTCTGGCATATGAAGATGCCATCCTTAGACCGAACTACTTCAATGCCCAAAAAATACTTCAAATAGCCTAAGTCTTTGATTTCAAACTATTTGGCTTAGTATTCTTTCAAACGAGGAATCTCCTCAACATCATCTCTTGTCAGAACAATATCATCAACATAAACAATAAGAGCTATGGTCTTACCATGTGAGGAGTGTTTCACAAACAATGTGTGATCAGCTTAACTTTGCTTGAACCCATATTTCAGCATAGCAAACCTTTCAAACCAAGCCCTAGGAGACTTCTTTAGCCCATAAAGTGACTTTCGGAGTCTACATACTTTACCGTTGGACTTAGAATCCGCAAACCCAGGAGGAATATCTATATAGACCTTTTCTGTTAGGTCTCCATAAAGGAAGGCATTCTTCACATCAAACTGATGAAGTGGCAAATCCAAATTTGCAGCAAGAGAGAGTATAACAACCCGTGCAAATGTCTCTTGATAATCCACCCCATAAGTCTGAGTGAAGCCCTTAGCAACCAGTCGTACTTTGTATCGTTCTATCGAACCATCTACTTTGTGTTTTACCATGTACACCCACTTACACCCAACTGGATTTTTGCCTCGAGGTAACTTCACTAACTCCTAAGTGCCATTCTTGCTGAAAGCTCTCATCTCTTCCATCATGGTATGTTTCCATTCAGGAATAGAGAGAGCATCCTAAAAATTGGTAGGTAAACTCACAAAAGACACTTTAGACAGAAAAACTTTATATGAGAAAGACAGATGAGAATAAGAGACATGATTACTAATAGGATGCTGAGTACATGACCTAACCCCCTTTCTATTAGCAATGGGAACATCAAGATCTAAAAAACCAAGAATAAAAGCACTGGAATCAAAATTACTTGGACTCTCAGGAGAGGTGGGTGACTCTGGACCAAGGTTCTGAAAAGCGGTTGCAGTCGCCGTAACGGTGGCAGTGACGCGGTTGCGGTTGCGGTTGCGGTTGCGGGGTGTAAAGGCCGTAGTGTAACGGTTGCGGTAACTGGAACCATGAATTTTTTTATTTTTCGCACAATTTGAAAAAAACTTACCAATACGCATATTTTTTTTCCATAATCATATTTATTGGGTTAAAAATAAATATTGATCAATTTTTGTAAATTTTTAAGTATAATCCAATATATTTCATATTTTTAAATCACTATAAATTGAGTTTTTTATATTTTATTTTAATAATTAATAACTTTATATTATACAAAAAATCAATCACTAACTATTACATATAAGATAAACAATAATAAAAGTAAGAGAATAAATAAAAGCGTAAATATATATATATATATACATATTTTAACCAAGCCAAATAGATAATGACCACACTTATTATTATTATTATTTTCGAACAATATATAAATAGACACACACAAACAAAATAGTTTAGTGATAGCAGCTGAATAGAATAGCATAGGTCTTACAACTTCAACAAATCAATAACATGTCCTTCATCTTCCCTCTACCCTATTCTCTCTCTATCTCTTGCTCCTCCATTTTCTCTCTTTATCTTCTCTCTTCTCTCTATCCCTCTTTCCCAATTTTCAGCTTTTTTTTGTATGTTTTTTCGAAACAAACAGTTTGGAAACATTACGTAACGGTGCGTTACAAGCCGTTACGGCTGTTACGTCACCGTTACGACCGCTACGGCAGCCGCTACGGCCGACACACCTGTGAATCTCAATCACACTGCAAAAGCGGCCGTAACGGGTGGCGGTAACCGCCAAAACTGTTACGTAACGGCGTTACGTAACGGTTGCGGCCGCTTTTTAAAACCTTGCTCTGGACACTCATCCGGAGAAGAAGTTGACAGTAGAGGAAGAAAAGTAATCTCTTGCATCTAGGTGGCTTGCTGTCTATCCTTGTCCCTAATATAAACTTAGCCTGCTTCCTTTTCTGCAACAACTGTTGGCTCATCATCCTCTATCTGTTCAACCATTGGCGGAAGTGGAACAGGAATCTCTTCACACCAAGGCTCCCCCTAAAGGGATGACTGTGAGAACGGGGGGGGGGGGCGGAAAATAAGGCTGAGACTCAAAGAAAGTGGCATCCATAAAGATAAACCATTTGCAAGTGGGAGGATGATAACACTTATAACCCTTTTTGGTGGCAGAATAACCCAGGAAAACACACTTAAAAGACTTAGAATCCAATTTACCACGAGTGGGTGAATGATTATGGACAAAGCAAACACAGCCAAAAGTCTTAAGAGGAATGGAGAACCCGGAAGGGGTAGACCCGAACAAAACTTGAAGAGGTGTTTGTTTTTTAAGGACTTGGGTAGAAAGACGATTAATCAAATAAGCGGCAGTGAGAACCGCTTTTCCCCAATAGGATCGAGAAACCCGCATCTCAAAGGATGGACAACAGGCGATATCAAGGAGATGACGATTTTTGCATTCTGCAACACCATTTTGTTGAGGGTATTAGTGCATAAAGTCTGGTGAATAATGTCATGAGTGACAGGCAAAGTAAGTGGCAAGATCAGAGTCAATGTATCCCCCCATTATTAGAATATAGAATTTTGACAACCGCCCTAAACTGAGTACAAACCATTTTATGGAAGTTTTGAAAATAGACCCAAGTGGCCCTGGAACAATCATCTATGAAGGTAACAAACCATTTCTGATCGATTAAAGACACAAAACGGGATGGACCCCATACATCAGAATGAATCAAAGTAAATAGAACTAAACTTTTATTAATAGAAGGAACAAAAGAAGCTCTGTGTTATTTTCCAAGTTGACAAGACTCACATTGAAAATCTGACACATTATTTTTCTCAAAAACGAAAGGAAACAAATGCTTAAGTAATAAAAAAAAGAGATGTCCTAAGCGACGGTGCCACAATCAAATGTCTTCCTTGGTGGATGGTAACTGAATAAATGAATGAGTCAGCTTGTCCATCTTATCTAGAATGTAGAGGTCGTGTTCCTCTCTACCACTGCCAATGCTCTTCTTCATGATAAGATCCTGAAAAAGACAATGATCAGGAAAAAAACGTCACGCTACAATTTAAATCACAAATAAAGGTGACTCAAAGATATAAGATTAACACTAAAATTGGAAACATGAAGGACAGAGGACAAAAGAAGGGAAGAGGTGGCATGAATTAAACATTTCCCTGACACAAACAAAATAGTACCATCAGCAACACACACTTTTTCCTGACTTGAGGAGGGGTTATACTCTAAGAATAAATTAGAGGAGCCAAACATATGATTAGAAGCACCAGAATCAATAATCCATAATACAATCGTATAAGATAGCAATGCACATGGGGAGGAAGCCAAGTTACTTGAATTGGCAAAGGAAGAAGAGGGTGCACCTGTAGCAGAAGTGGAAGCCCGATAGTTTAGCAAGTGGCGAAGAGCAATCTCAAAATTCGAGGCAGATAACCCCGAAACATCAATAGCAGGTGAGACAACTGGAGAGGAAGATGGTAGCTCCACCATGTCTGAAAAATGGACTCGAGCATTGGCCCCTCGGCCTCTAGACGAACCAGACTGCCCCCCTCGAGTACCAGGACAATCTTCGCGGCCACTAGAAAGGAGTCCCATGCAGCTTCCAACAAGTCTTTCAGGTGTAACAATGTCTACGGCAGTAGTCACAAAAAAGATTATCCTTCTCAGAGAAAAGACGAGAACCACGAGTCACACGGTCGCCATTGGGAGGGAGGGCAGAAACCAAGGCCGAGCGATCAGTAGTAGCAGAAGGAAGCTTGTTAGAGCGGTGACTCTCCTCATTCTACACAAAAGCAAAGGCTTCTTGAAGAGAAGGAAGCACATCCATGCCAAGTACTCTACTCCGAAGCGGATCATACTCCACATTTAGGCCTTCCAAGAATTTGAAGACCCATTCTTGCGCCACAAACTTCCGGTAACCAGTAAAATCAATGGGACAGATAGACTTGTAATCCTTAAGGTGATCAAGCCATTTCCACCCATTGCTAAGGAAGGTAAAATACTGGAGGATAGTTATCTCACCTTGTACCGACCTTTCAATGGAGCAACGTAACTCGAAAGCCTGTGAGAAATTTTCCTTCCTGAAGTAAGTAGTAGCTATAGCCTCTCAAATATCCTAGGTAGTGTCCAAAGACAAGTAGCCCTCTCCAATCTTAGGTACCATAGAATGGATCAACCAACCTATGATTAAGGAGTAGGTGATTTCCCACTGGTCATAACTAGGATCCGTGGTACTCGGTGTCTGTATCCGTCCATCAACATACCCCATCTTCCCTCCGCTCTTCAAAAAAATAGTCAGACTCTGCGACCAGGCTAGATAATTCTGACCATTAAATAGAGAGGTGGTGATCTTAAGACCATGGTTGGGGTTATCAGTCATAGTAGTAGGAATAATGGTACTCTCGCTCTTAGGTGGCTAAGAAGCAGTGAACTCACTAAGAGAATCTGCCATGGAGACTCTACTATTTAACCCTCAAACACAATGCCAATCACAAACCCAGAAGATAATAGTGAAAGGAAAGACACTACTACGCCTATGAAAGCATAAAGAATTAAGGTTTTTTTTTTTTTACTGCCTTTTTTTTTTTTTTCTTACTGCCCCCCTTTTTTTTTCTTTTGCTTTAAAAGGAAGAAATACAGAGAAGAACGAAAGACGAAGAAGAAAAGCACTCAAACTGATGAGGTAGTAGTCAACGAAGGCAATTGAAGGCCCCGTCGACCAACCAGGGGCGGATGACTGGCCTAGCGAGAGACAGAAAAGGCCTCCAGGTTTGCCGACAGGCCTAGGATGACAGGCTAGGACTGCCGACAGACCTAGAGGAGGACAGAGGAAGCTTCGGCTAGCCTGGGGCAGAGCCAACTAACCTTCTTCTTAACTGGGTAAGGGCAGAATGGCCAGAAACTTCCTTTAGTTGGCCTGGGTGGGGGGTCGACTGTCCCAGCCTCCCAGGCAAGGGTCTGGGCAGTCCTGCGGTGGAAGAAAGTGGATGTGCTTAGGTTTCTCCCACTAGCTCTGATACCATGTAGGTTTAACGAAGAGAAAGAGTTAAGGAATAAGGTAGACTTCATTCCCTTTCATATCACTAATACAGAGTAATTATAGGAGTGTCATAAGGCATAATATATGAGTCAACCCATTACACCAATCAAGGGAATAAAGAAGAAGAAAATACAATCACATATTTCCTATTCTAACTTGTTTCCTATTCTAACAATACATACTTCAACATATAGAGAATATCAACCTTAATTTGCATTGCAGAACAATAGAGATCATCAACAAACAATTTTTTCATTTATCTTTTCGTGCCTTTCAATTATGATACATTATACACCATTATGTTCACTTCACAACTAGCAGCATTCTATCTTCTTGACACCTCAAATGTTGTAAGGTCACGAAAACTTAAATCCTCAAACAAGGTAAACAAAGTAAAAGTGGATCAAGAAACTGTTTAATATTCCTATTACATAGGGTCACCATTGTAAACTATAAGATGTGTTTATGGGCTATTTATAAATACATAATATCTTATTAAATGGACCCTAGTTTGTATTTTTTTTTTTTTGTATAAAGAAATAGAATATAGACAGACAATCTACACAATATTAGAAATATAAAACTGAATTGTACCAAATTTCACAAGGCCTATTCAACTTTCCCTCCATGTTGACTTTAAGACCGTACATAGTATGTTATGTAGGCTCTAGAAATCTTGAACACAGTTCTTAATTTTGTTTCAAAAAACAAAAGTCATATATATCTAAACCATACAACATACATTTTTGCATTCATCCAATACATAACATAACCTATGATATGACATTTGACTTTTGGATCACACAATCTTGGATACTGCTAGAAAATCCTCATTTAATCAAGTAAATACTTTCCCTACTCATTAAAAAATCAATAGCAGCGGTAGTCTGTAATTCAACATTAGATAGTTAGAGTTGACCGTCCAAGTAAATGAAAGAAGGAAACAAAATAAACAGATACCTAATAAGTTCAACCAATCATAAGAGCAGTATTCAGGAATGAGAACTGTTGAAAATGAACAGAAAAGATGTGAACAATAATAATTATAGGTTAGACAAATTGCTGACCTCAGCATGCCATTTTCTCTGACCAATGCATCTATTTGGGATGAGACAACATCTTTCCATGACTCAAAGTCAGTAACTTCTTTCTCCTGAAAAATAAATGAATGCCAGAGTCAAGTACATTTATAAAACTCATCTCATTTGGAACAGTTCACAGATCAACATACCATATCCTCCTTCCATTCCAAGAGATTCTTGATTTCTGTTTTGGTTTTCTCTACAAGCATTGAATATCTAGATAGCTCTCTGTCAAGCTTGGGCACAACATCCCCTTGTCTTCGGTTCAGTTCTTTGATGTACTCCTCCAACACAGACAAGTTCAGCTCAAGTGACTTTACCTTCTGCATCAAGATCTTAAGAACAGCGTCAGCATGTATTCTTCCATTTGGTTGTTGTCTAACTTCCATTACTGGATCAGGAATGTTACTTGCGGTCAATGGAAGCACGTCTACATTAGGCCTTTGCCCATTGTCGATGCCTTCTATCCCTTCACTGGCAGCCTCAATCACATTTCGAACTTCACCATCTATTCTCAGGTCACTGGGACCTGGTTCTGGTATTAACAGAGGTGTTGCAATTGAATTAGGATCGGGCAAATTATTGGTTGTAGATTCCCCAGAAGTCACTATTAGATCTTCAAGCATCCGCTCGATTGCATCAATGCCATATACCTCCACAACACTCAGCGTGCAGTAAAATTCTGACCCATAATGACTTAGTAAATTCAACTTCAAGTACCTAACCCACTTGGGTTCAGGCAGTTTAAAGTTTTGAGCATGCTTAACATTTGCAGCAACAAAATTTCCAAATGGAGACCATGTCTCAGTTGGATAAATCAAACTCCCCCACAACTCAAATTCCTTGAAGTTAGAAGAATAATGCTCAAAATTTGCAATTTTGACTCCATCAACCAAGGTTTCCTCAGCAAGCTCAATGACGACAAACTTTTCCCCAACAGAACAAGGGTTCCTTAGATATTTATCATGATCCTTCCCTAATATGTTGCTTGCACCTTTTGCTTCCTTATTATGGGCCACCACCTTTGCACCCTTAGCAGCCGAGGCATAGTTGTATTCCGTCCCATCAGGCTCAAGCCGGCGTGTGATATTAACAAGCCGACTTGCTGCAGTCCCACCCTTCTCTTTCTTTGTAATATTTCGAAACTCATCTAAATTAAGGTAAGCCAAATGAGTTCTCCCATTCTGTAGTTGCTCTGCCGTCTTTTCCTTTTGTTGTTCTTGTGATTGTAATCCACACACTAATGGAGTGTAACCTAAAACACACCAGATGGCTTCCTCCAATTCACTTGTTCCCTGAAGTGTGTAAGGATTTGCATAGTGGTTACCATGAACATAAGTGTTATTTCTAGTCATAGATGCATTAAACTCTGACTGCACGCCACTTATATAACTGTTGTTTACATTTTCAACAAGTGAATAAGCAGAGTTGCACAGCTTATCCTCACAAACACTAGAGTAGTTCATGCTTCTATTATCAGCATGCAAATTCCCTGCATAAGATACATTCAAATCAACACAACATACTATAAGAACCAAATAAGGAAATTAGCCTAACTCTGAAGTTCGGGTTTACAAACACAACTCCACAAGGTTTCTTTTCTCATCCAAAAACCATTTTACATCATAACCATTGATAAATTCATTTAATTGCAGTGAATACATAATTTAACACTTACGTTAACCTACAAGTAAGGTGTTAATAACCGCAAAACAACTTAGCTAAGGGCATCTCCAATGCTTGACTCAAACCTAAATCAAATTTAAATTTGGGTAAAAATACTCAAAAACACACTCCACTCCTTGACCCAAACTTATATCAAATTGAGTTTTACTCAATTTTTTACCCAAAGCAAAGGAGACTCAAATGTTTACTCAAACATTTCAAAGCTATTAGTGAAGCTTTTAAAGGGTATGGCCTAATGAAGAAACAACAAAAAGGACAAATATGGTAGCAGAAATTCAAGAAATCAAGGAACAACTAGAAAGGAACATTTTGAGGATGATATGGCACTTGAAATCATTAAACCAGAACCAAAAGAAACAATTCACAATTACTTGAGGCTTCATAATTTATAAACAAACAAGTGTATTGTTGATTATATTACATATCATCATATTTATGAAACACAAAAAGGGTTTGCTAAAAAACCGAAATTGAGAAATGGATATGGGAAGGAAGGACCAAAAAAGCATAAATGGATGAGAAATTACCTTCATTTCCATGAGTAAGGCCGAGTTTAGAGTAGAACAAGAACACAAGACACCAAAATGAAAAAATCAAAGGCAAAGAGAGCTCAAAAAAGCCTTTTCTGTGGTTGTAGTTTCGACATTGAATACTTATGGAGTCATCGGCTCGATGTTTCTTCATCTTTCATCGTCAATAGTATGTAGAGAATGAGAAGAACTTCCCTAGAGAAATCAATCAATCAATCCTAATGAAGAACTGGGTTGCGTTTTGGGTGTTCGGCTTCGTTTTGGGTTGGGTATGGATTTTGCGAAAAATTTCTGGGTTTGGTACCAATCAAATGATCTGCTCACTCCTAATTGGGCACGGTCTCACCCCACAAATGTCATTACATTCTAATGCATGGATCGATTATTATAAGGCTGGTGTTTGGTTGGAAATTTGAGAGAGATTCAGGAGTTGATTGGATTGTCCTAAATAAGTGAACTTTTTATCTTTTTAAACTAAAAAATTAAGATTGAAAATATGGATGTTTGGGTTAATTTTTTGACTTTTTATAGAAAAATGTGTAATAAAAAATTGTAAAAATTGATTTGTAGGGAAAAATTTGAATTGGGAGTTGTGCAGCCGTAATTATTGACTTTTGATGAATAGTGTTAACTTTTTAACTTTTTGAGTAACTTTTTGACTTTTTAACTTTTTTACAAGTTCCCAAACTTAGCCTTAAAAATGAAAAAGAAAAAAATATGTGAATTTAAATGAAAATATATATATATATATTTTTTTTTTTTAATTTTTTTTTTTTTCAAACCCCTAACCAAACACAACCTAAGAATATTCTTGGTAAGAAAATAATTTGACTAACCAAGGGTAGTTGGTAACTTGGCAAAGACATGGGGTTTAAGCCCCAAGTTCTAGGTTTAAAATCTTCTTGGGTCAATCTCATAGACGTAACACAGTTGATTAGAAGGTTAGTCTCAAGCAATTTTATTACACCTAGTATGGGTTCAATATTCCATCGCTTAAGAGGTTAGCCTCAAACAATTTTATTCCACTTGGTATGGGTTTAATACTTATTAGAAGGTTAGCCTCAAGCAGTTTTATCCCACTTAGTATGGGTTTTATACTCATTAGAAGGTTAACCTCAAGTAGTTTCATCGCACTTGGTGTTGATTCAATACTCCCTTGCTTAGGAGGTTAGGCTCAAGCAGTTTCATCGCACATAGTGTTAATTCAATACTCCCTCACTTAAGAGGTTAGCCTCAAGCAGTTTCATCAGTTTTATCGCATTTGGTGTGAGTTCAATACTCCCTCACTTGGGAGGTTAGCCTCAAACAGTTTCATCAGTTTCATCGCATTTGGTGTGAGTTCAATACTCCTTCGCTGTGCGAGTCTTACCTTAAACAGAACTTATCTTAGGAGGTTGGAACAGAATAGACAACAAGACACCTTGATGATCTCTGCAAGAGGCGCTGCCTTGAACTTGTAGGCGAGTAAGAAGATTTTCCATGTAAAATATATATATATTTTTTTTTGACCTTTTTTTTTTTTTGAAGTATAGTATTATCCAGAACAACATAAAAAATTCGAGTACACAATATTTATGTCATGTATACTAAATGTAAACTTTCGAAAAGAAATCAAATGTTAGATTATTTGTGTCTCTACATTTCATAAGTATTTATAAAATGTATAACAACAGTATTGCCTCTTAATTTTTTAAAAATATTTTATTAATCTTTCACAATATGTAATTAGATGATCTCCGATTATTTCATATACTAGTTTTTTTTTAGGCGCAAACATAATACTACTTGTTGGCCAAAATGCTAGCACAACTGTTTGCAAACCCTCATATGAATAGCAATTATAAAAATATTACAATATAGTTTTTTTTTTAGGCGCAAACATATACTACTTGTTGGCCAAAATGCTAGCACAACTGTTTGCAAACCCTCATATGAATAGCAATTATAAAAATATTACAATATAACCAATAAATACTTGGCTTGATTCAAGAACACAACACAAACAATACAAAATCGACAATTTTGAATCTTTATAAAACCAAAAAATTCTATCACTACATATTTTTTTGTCAATGAAACCCCCAAAATTTGATCATATGTCACTCTATACAACTGCCTTCGGATGCTGCCTGTCTTGCACACTCACCAAAAGGGCATCTCAGAAATTACTACATGTTGGTTTGCTACAATTTTTCGCCATTACCTCAAATAAATGGTATCAATTTGGAACAGCCTCATCAAAATATCCATCACAAGCTTCAGCCTTGTCATGGAGTCAATAGGCTATACTCCAACTCTTGACTTTCTTGTTCTTGTTTGAAGAAGGGAAGGCTCCCAGGATCTTTCTCCTCCAGTATACGACTTGTGGGCGTATGCGGAGGGTAACTGTTCAGGATAAAGTCAATTTCTTCTCCACTGATCTCTTTCTGATTAAGAAGAACCTGCAAATGCAAATGAACCACAGAATTCAATCATCAGTGTCGTTACATCATCAACATTAACACCTATACCAAGGGGCACCCTCAAGTTATATTTCATTTTCTGGTAATAATCAAACACTGAGGACTTACATAATTTACAGAATCATTTTATGCAACATTAGATGCACTTAAAAGGAAGAAAAAAAAAATTTGAATATCTGACAAATGCTTGCTTTTGTTTTAGCAATTCATCCTAAGGTCTACCTGCCCTGGAGGCCAAGGAAGCAGCCTGCCTGCTGTGGCAGGACAGTTTTTTTTTTCTTTCATAATTTTAAATGCTCTACTTCATGTTAGGGTTCTAAATACTGTTACCAGATGATGATACACATTCTAGCGATTTATGTTTTCAAGCAGACATTCCCAAACATAATACACTTTCATGCCCCAATACACAGTTGTAATCTGATATGAAGTAGGAAATTTTACTGCAAATCCAGCATACCCCGTTAAACTTCCCTTAAATACAAGATTTTTTTGCCAGGAGTCTTGTTTACCTTCACAGTTTTCAGCAATGCTGCATGGTGCCGCCTCAGGAGAGCAACTGTCGTTCCATACATGTCACTCATCAATTCTTCTGTCCTTTTCGCAACTTCATCATCCAAATTGAAGTTGACTGGGGGCTCAATCAGGCCATAGTCATCATACAGTGATCCGTCAAAGTCCAGCCTCGGGCCCACAAATTTATTTCTTTTTCTCCAAGGAGGTGGTTCTCCATGTATTACCATAGGATTCTCCAAATTCCATCTGGCGGAATAAGAAAAGACTAATAATGAAACTGAAATGGTAATCTTAGAAAATTAAAATACAATGAATAAGTGAAAGACCTACATTGTGATAATTTTACGAGCAAGCCAAGAAGCATCTGCAAGGTAGTTAACTGATGCCCTTGATGTATCCCGTCCATAAATTACCTGTTCAGCAGCTCTCCCTCCAAGTAATACCTTTAGATTGCAAAGAACTCAGATGCAAAATATACAATAGAATTCAGGGAGGAAAACAAAAAAACAAAAAAGAAAAAAAGAAAGAAGAAAATAATTAACATGAAGTTTGCAAAGCTAAAGTTCACACCTGAAGACGGTGCAGCAATTGTGGTTGGCGCTCAAACATGTACGACTCATCATCAAGTCTATGAAAAACAACTTGAGACAATGTCTGCATATCATTTTAACCATTAAGAAACAAGTGATAAAGCAAACAACACTACATCATATACATGGAAAAACCCATCCACCAATCTTCCAAATGGCCAATGTTAAATCCGTTTAGATTATCCAAAATGAACATGGCAAATGATCTAACCATGAAATATATATCATTGAGTTGATATGTCCAACAAAGTGTATATTTTGTAATAGATATCCTTTAGCTGTGCCCATCAATTAGTGGTTTCCAGCACATGCGGCATCTAATTTTTGCTTGGCCAGAAGTTGGGCAATTTCCATAACATATAAGAGAAAACGAAAGATTGAAAAGAATTGGATGTAACAAAGAGGACCTGGCCACGAGGATTAATTGATATGCGATCACAACGTTCAACTTTTGCGTTCTCTAACTGCCTTAGCAGATGAGCAGTCATTGCAGTTCCCACTTCAGTAGTAGCTCGACGACATTGTCCCTGATGACCCAACTCTATCCCAACACGTTTGGGTCCTACTGTGAGTCGGTCAACTGCATCATCCACATCTGACTGAAGAATTGAATTATGCCCCCTCCTTACCGCCACAAGAGCAGCCTCTTGGAGCAGCTGAGCCAACTTTGCTCCCGTCCATCCTGATAAATGAGTACATGATAGTTCAGACATTGAAATAACACATTCAAATACAATCTCTATAAATGCCTATATAATTCACAAAAACCTGGAAGAACCATAAAGATTTTCCATCTTAATGCGAACTCATCAAGGACATCACCGATCATTGATCACACATAAAAGGCCAAACTCACATGTTCAGTGTAACTTGATGAATGAGCCATCAATTAGAGTGGAAAACATTATACACAATTACACGTAAGTGGTATTTGAGATTGTTTGAAGAAATTATATTTTGGCCAATGCCATGGATATAAAGAGCATTACATTGCAAAAAACAGATCAACAAAAACTGCATACCTGGCAAGTTCTGGGCATAAATGGACAAATCAACAGAATCTGACAATTTTACTTTGCGTGCATGAACTTTCAAAATTTCCAATCTCCCTTTTGCATTAGGAGGACGAATTCTTATCTACAGGAGAAAGTGAGAAATGATCATAAACACCAATGCATTATTTAACAAAGCTGAAACACAGCTCAGCTAATTATGTGTTGATTAAGAGATACAAACCTTACGATCAAAACGACCTGGTCGAAGAAGTGCAGGATCTAACAAATCCATACGATTTGTAGCACCCAAAAAGATAACACCTTTTCCTGTATCAAACCCATCCAGCTCTATCAACAGCTGGTTCAGTGTAGTCTCCCTTTCTTGAGTAGCAGCATTGTATAGGTCGTTGGTGGATCCACTGAATATTCCTTGACGCCTAATAATAAGAAAAAGATAAACTGAAGTCATTCTTGTTATCCATATGCAGAGTGTTAAAACAGTGCTCAGAAATGAGTATACGCCAAGTGTGCTGGATAAAACCATGTTGCAATTTAAAACTTAAAACAAAAAGCAAGAAATGATAATAAAATATCATAAGTTAAAAAAAAACTAGGAAGATCAAGTATCCTGAAGTAATCAACATGAATCCATTTTGTTATTTACCTGATTAGAGGAAAACTTTCCATTCAATGAGTCAGAGCCACGATTATTTTCTTGATTCTTCCTAACTCAACGCATAACCCTTTACCATTTCTTCTCTTTTAGAATTCCAAAAACCCATACCATGTTACTCTGTTAATGGCATAGTGAATACGCTATCTTGCACATACTAAACTTTCTCAGCCAAAAGTATCACAGGTTATTCTCAAATGGTAAGGCCACCAACATCTCAAGAATATATTCATTTCTTATTCTCTTGTTTCTTGTCCAGCCTCTCATCCACTTTACCAATTTTATTCTAAATACTTGTATATAAAACACATGTTTATTGACTGCCATAATTTTCTGTCACTAATGCCAAACAAATGTTGTAACTGAATCATACAAATTAACTTCAATTTTGAAAGTACATGTCAGTCAGATAACACACTGAAAAAACTGTTAGAATTTACCATCACCTACCACCACTACCACCTCACCTACTCCACTAAACCTAATAATAATACATACAATTTATTCTCTCTTTCTCTATACATTATTTCTAACTTGGTATCAGAGCAGGTTTAGAACCTACTATTTTTGCTTCCCCGGCGGGCGGCAACCTCACCTTAGCCGTCCGCCGGACCTCAACCTAGTCCGCCGGACCTCTACACATACCTTCACTCCGCTGCCTCAAACACACACATCTGAAACAAGCATTGTTTCTTTCTTTCTTTTTTGGTTTCTCTTCCCCAAAGCAAGACCGGAACTAAAGCTTGCCGGTGTTGATGCCCGGAGATCGGCTGCCAAAGTTCATAGCGCTGCCGTGTCCTTGCGAGCCTCCACGGGCAGGAAAGATTGCACAGAAATTTGAACCCACAAAGGTTATACCGCAAGCTAATAGAGCTCCGACGTAAGTGCTTATGAGGTGGAAGGCACTGCTTTTGTAAAGATGGAAGGCACTACTTTTATATATTATATATATATTATATATATATATATATAAAAGCAGTGCTTATGAGGTGGAAGGCACTACTTTTTTAAAAAATGATAGAGAAATTCACATTCAAGTCATGATCAGCTGAGCAAATCATGTGACTGGCACAGTTCTTTTCTGAGCTTTTGAGAGAAAAGCTTGCAAGCATCGATGCTTAGATCAACGGCCGCTGACAATGCCACAAATACAGCTGCATCCTCCGTGCAACTCACGTGTTGCACACTCACCTCCACTGCCGGTTTACTGCACTTGCTTTCTTCTCCTTCCACGCTTGCCGACATCACTGCTTTTGTACAGATGGAAGGCATTGCTTTTATATATTATATATATCTAATATATATATATATATATATATATATATATTTTTTTTTTTTATTTTAATATCTTTCCACCCATGTCTTCCACCACCCTCTAAAATAACATTTCTTCACACCCTCCCACTTTGACCCATTCTTTGTATTATTATTATTATTATTATTATTATTATTATATATATATATATATATATATCTTTCCAAAAACAAAAAGAAAAAAAAAAAAAAAAAACAATTTACCAATTTACACAACAAACCATATTTTATTCCTCTCTGGGATCAACCCCGATCCCAATTTTACACAAAAAAAAAAAAAAAAAAAACAACAACAACAACAACAACAAAAAAAACAACAACAAAAACAAACAACACATCCACAGGCGGGATTGTTTCTTATCTACTCTGCCGCCGGTCTTTTCTTCTTGCCTCCGTCCTGGACGGTCCTTGCCGGTGTTGCCTCCGTATTTCCCACTCCACTGGGCATGATCACTACTCCCTGCTCCTCCACTGCAGCATATGGCGGACCTCCAAAACGGAACATCACGGTGGCCTTCCGCTTCAGCTCCTTATTTTCCGCCTTTAGCACACTTATCTCTGCTCGCGCATCCTTATACATGCGTTGGAGCAGAGCCAGCTGGGAGTTTAATTGCTGCACCTCATTTGCCCTACTCTGCAGCCGGTTCGACAAATTTGTAACCGCAGTCATGGTTTCCACACATGACTTCAAAGTATACTGATTGGCCTCCACATCCGACTGCACTGCCATTCTTTGCTCCACCGACCGCATCGGAAAGTTCAACGGAGCAAACTCCGGGGCGCTTGGTTGAGGTTCCAGTGCCACCGCACCAGTTCTCTCTCTTGTTGACTCGTTGAGGTCGGGAAAGAAGGTGAGCAGTCCACGGGAAGACGAGGACGAGGCCGAGGCCATTTTCTGGGCAACAAAGTGTTACAAAGTATCTTTCTCAGCAAAACGACGACTTTTTTTCAGAGATTTCTCTCAGTTTTTTTGTCTCAGCTTCTGCCTCAGCTTCTGCCTTCGTCTTGGTTAAATAGCCAAGGCAGCCACGCGTATTGCGCGCCACTTGACGCCAGACGACAAACGGGCACGCCAACCAAGCCACTCACGTGCCTCGCCATCATGTCCGGCACATCTTTTTATGACTTGGGCTCGCCTTTTGATGGCACGCCTTTTTATGGATTGGGCACGCCTTTTGAAAAATTGGGCACACCTTTTGAGGGTGCGACTTTTTAAGGGTCCGACAAGACTCTGTAAACTGTCCCGACATTGATTCCGGTTAGCTCCTTCCAGGGTCCGACAAGACTCTGTAAACTGTCCCGACATTGATTCCGGTTAGCTCCTTCATGGGTCCGACAAGACTCTGTAAACTGTCCCGACATTGATTCCGGTTAGTTTCTACAAGGGTCCAGCAAGACTCCGTAAACTGTCACAACTTTGTCTGCTACAACGGTCCGACATGACCCCATAAACTGTCTTCTACATCGTTATGACACCACCATACAGTGTCCTCTACCACGTTATGACACCCCCATACAGTGTCATCTACAACGTTATGACACCACCATACAGTGTCTTCACCAACGGTCTGACACGACCATACAGTGTCTCCTATCCTTTTTTTTTTTTTTTTTATGTATTTTCGTGTTTTGTTCCTCTCTTCAAACTCAAGTTGGTTAGTTTCTATCCTCCTTGAGTTTGCGGGGGGCTGTTAGAATTTACCATCACCTACCACCACTACCACCTCACCTACTCCACTAAACCTAACCCACTACACCACTACCACCTCACCTACTCCACTAAACCTAACCCACTACACCACTATCACCATCCACTACACACCATCCACTACACCTACATCTATATAAGGAACCATTTGTAATAGACAGAAAATATCAATATATATCAATCAATAATAATACATACAATTTATTCTCTCTTTCTCTATACATTATTTCTAACCTACCACCACTACCACCTCACCTACTCCACTAAACCTAACCCACTACACCACTACCACCTCACCTACTCCACTAAACCTAACCCACTACACCACTATCACCATCCACTACACACCATCCACTATCAGAGTGGCGCAGCGGAAGCGTGGTGGGCCCATAACCCACAGGTCCCAGGATCTAAACCTGCTCTGATACCAAGTTAGAAATAATGTATAGAGAAAGAGAGAATAAATTGTATGTATTATTATTAGGTTTAGTGGAGTAGGTGAGGTGGTAGTGGTGGTAGGTGATGGTAAATTCTAACAAAAACCACTCCATATCATCCATCCTCTGATTGCTTGTATTAGACAAGTGCAAAGAAGCCAATATTTGATGTCTTAAGATGAGTTCGTCAAAAGGGGGTATTGGACATATGGCCAAGTCTTTAGGGTTTAGCAAATGTTTATAAATTTAAGGATATGCAATAAGGGCAGAAAGAAATAATTAGATGGAACTTTGAATGTGTGTGTAGAAGCATATTTCCTAGGAAACATATTTGCTTCTACATGTGTGTGTGTATACAAATAATATCCTTAATACATGGAAATGATGGACTTGAGAAATCAATTAAGAAACAAGATCACATATCAATATTAAGTAGAGATGTAGAAGATACTGACAGGAACACCCATACCTTGTAGCTAATGCATCAATTTCATCAATAAAAATTACTGATGGTTTGTTTACCTGCAAGGGAAATCTAGGTAATCTTAAATAATGACTTCAAAATTAAGTATATCAATTACCGAACAGATTATGCATCAAAGAATTCTAATAATCTCCTTATATCTCATTTAAATGTAGATAGAAGGGAAAAATAATATAGGTATTCTTTTTCTTAGATAATCTACTGTTGACAAAAAGACCACAAAATGGAAAATGACTGGAACATAGTTAATGGGCAATCAAACAGAGTTAATTAAAAGCAATTTAAACAATCTATCATATGAATAAGATTTGGAGGATAACAAGAAGTCCAAGTGCACAGTTTAAACTCCCATACCATACTTATCAGCGATCATTCACCATGAAAAATATCGGGGCTACATTTAAAACCCCCGAACAAACCTTTCAACCAAAGTAAAAAATGTACGCCCAGTTCAGTACCCATTGGATGGGGGTTAGGGACGGGTAGATTGGATACAGACTTAACTTTTGGCATTATTTGCACAAAGTGTCTGACCTTAACTTTGAGCCCACAACCTCAACTGTGACATGCTGAATTTTAACCCTTGATCCGAAGTAATAATCTTATATGCCTTAATTTCAATACCATATTGTTACAACTCCATATTAAAAAATAACCTTTCTTCTTTGGGATCCAAATGAGAGAACACCTTTCTCTAGATTTGTAATATCATTTGGAAGCCATGCACAAGGAGACATATATGAGGAAACAAGTGCTATGAACAAGTTCAAGGGAATAACAAACTTTATTTCATTTGATATTTGAGAAAGTTTGAACCAGATTTCATAGAAACTAATAAGTAATGTGTGTCTACTTGTGTTGTTTACAAAATTTCTAACAATAAGAATTACCGTTTACATTTTTCTACGCACATTTAATTTAAACCCAAACAATTGGAAATACATAAAAGTTTCAATACTTCATGCATCAGATGTTCTTTGTAAACAGTTTTCAACCACAGAACAGAATAGCAATGAAAGCCTATTCAACAATATGATATGTTTAGGACAATGCAGAAGCTAAACTTTTTTCACTGGTTAGGAGAAAACAATACAGCCATATGAAGTACATATATATAATTAAAAGAGCAACATTTTTATTTTTTATTCATAAATATAAGTATAGTTAAACATGAGCATTTACCCAACTAAAAATAGAAACATTTCTTACCCAATGATGTCAAATTCACTATAGGGAGTGCCAATGTTGTCAAATGCATGGTACTCTACAAATTAATGCAAGACTTACTCTTGGTGCACAAAATGCGGACCAAATTAGTAAATCGCCATTTGCGATAATGAGTCATGATAATTATCAAACCCACAGTTAAAGCAAACTATGCAGGGAGTATTATCACCTTAGCTCTCTTGAACAAATCCCTGATACGAGCAGAACCAACACCCACTAAAACTTCAACAAATTCTGATCCGGCCATTTGGTAAAATGGAACACCAGCTTCACCAGCTATGGCCTTCGCAACCAAGGTCTAAAAAAGCAGCACTTTTAGTTTCAACACTCAAAAAAATTTTTACTGCCAAAATTTTGCAGTACTCATTCAAGAATATTACCAACCTTCCCACATCCAGGAGAGCCCTCCAGTAAGACTCCATGTGGAGGCTTTATCCCCATTTTATCAAATAGCTCTGGATTCTTCAAATATTTCACCAACTAATTGGCAGAATGTAATGAGAAATTAATTAGCTTTACAAGGTTGATAGAGTGGAAACTCCAAAACCAGGCACAAGAGCAAATGTCATTCATGAAAATAAAATTGAAGCATTAGAAAAGATGAATAGCTAAAGACTTCAACACAAAAAAATTATCAATACAAGAAAAGAATATATACGACGATAAAAGCAATGGGTAGAGAAATAACACTTAAAATCAACATGATCCAAGAAGCCTTTGACAATGCTCCAACAGGTAGTAAATTAATTCTTCAACCTTCTATAATGTATACATAGTAGAACTAAAATGTTGCCCATGAACTGTCCAGTAGCTTGACATGAACGGAAAATAAATTTTTTTTCTTTAAATGGCTTTCAAAACAGACGCTGAAGATTTTTATTGCTTTAAAAGAAAAACAACAAACATTACATCTCTTTGCGCACTAATCAAATCAAACATACATAAGATGCAAGGAAACATAAACTCAAGACAAATTAAAACTAAAAAATAAAAAAATCTAACCTCTTGGAGCTCTTCTACTGCTTCCTCAATCCCTGCCACATCATTAAATGTAACTCCAGTTGAACCCTGAAGAAACATCACAAAATAAAAACAAAAACTGAAGAGCATAATCGAAGAATGTCATCTATAGCTGGAAGAAGATTGAAGAAGTAAGTACACTAAGTAATACTTATCGGGGGGGTGGGGGGGGGGGGTGGGGCAGGGGGGGTGTGGGTACAACAAGCAATGAATAGAGACTAACATCAACACGAGCTTGTGGTTTAGATTGAGAGAATTCGATGCCTTGCCATATATCCTGCATAATGAATAAAACATATAGCAACTGCTAGAAATACTCGAGCCCATAACACATTACAATAAGATTAAATTTATAGGGAGTAAAGCTCACCCATTTCCTGAAGTTCTTAGGTCTTCTTGAAAGAGTAAAACGGACAAGAAGAACCATAGTCAAAAATACCAGCATGATTGGTTTTAGCATTTCAAGACTGGAAGACACACCGCCAAAAGTGTAGACTTCATACAATTTGGAGAAAATCCCTCCATCGCTGAAAATTTCAACAAAATTATCCCAGACTCTTTCTAAAACACTGAAGATGAGACCAAGAAAAAGCTTAAGAAATGGTTTGGCCATGGGCCATACAACATATACAGCCATTGCAAAGACGAAACTCGTCATGGCAAACACCGCTGAAGCCAGAAGGCCTCCAACAACAACAGCAGCTGTAGCCATCACAGCAGTCAGCATTCCAAGTTCCACCATCATTCTGCTTGATATTGAAGATGCCACTGGATGAGGATACTCAGGCAATTTTCCCACCCAAGACTGCAGACAAGATTCAGCTGTAAGAGAAACGGGAAATCCAACTCCACTAGGGCAAGTCTCAAAGAGTGTTACAACTCTTCTAATGACAAGTGCAAAAGTTCTAAACATTTGTGTAATAAATTAAAACATGCAATACAAATAATTTACAAAGTAGCTAAGGAGATAAAGGGCACAAATTATATTTTTTTTAGAACATTATCTAACTTTTGATTCGTAGCTAACATGAGAATGCATAGATCCTGGTAACATCAATATTGACACTCCTGTTTGGCTTTCCTCTTGTGTCTTCAGAACCTTCAACTTAGTAAAATATCTCCTTTACTTGTGCACTCATTGGTCATTGTTGCATATCGCAGAACCATCGTACTCAACTTACCCTTACTCTGTCCATAATCAGTGCCATGCCTAGATTCTTGTACATGTATTCATTTATTATCTTAGTTTTCCCGTATTGCAACCCATCCGTGTAAACATCCTCCTACTACGACATTGCACATGTTTTCTAAAGAAACTAGGAAAAGCAAAACAAAGAACATAAATGAATACCATAGTTTGCT
Organism: Camellia sinensis; assembly: GCF_055761805.1. Classification (NCBI taxonomy): domain Eukaryota; kingdom Viridiplantae; phylum Streptophyta; class Magnoliopsida; order Ericales; family Theaceae; genus Camellia; species Camellia sinensis. The sequence continues at coordinate 176,095,395 of NC_138971.1, read as the reverse complement.
TCTCTATTTCTTTTCGCAGCCCTGTATACTCCTCCAAAACAGCTTGTGCTTGGCTCACATCCAACTTCATCGCCCTACCGAGATATTCAAAAACATCAAAGAACTACATAAAAAAATAAAAATTCACTATGAATATTAAAAAAATAAATCAGACAACTGCATATTCACCATTTGGTTCTCTGCAAGTTCTTGCCACCTGGAATTTCTTTCAATTCCACAATGAAATCCCTAAAACCATATGGCACACCAGTGTCCTCCTTCAGAGTCAACAACTTAACCTTATCACTCTTCATGTACTTTTGAAAATCTTCCAAGTTCAACTTCGGCAAGCTCTCGAAATCCCTATCAAATTCCTCTTCTTCGGACAAATTGGCCGCGAAAATTTGCTCAGGAACATACAGCTTCCCTCTATGCTCCCTCAAAATATCCTTCAAATACACATCCTCAGACTTCACTCCACTCTCAACTCCTCCCTCTTCCCTCTTCTTCTCCTTCCCCACCATCAATCTCAACTTCTTCAAAATCTCAGCAATCCCAGCATCAGAACTTTTCTTCTCCAAATCCTCTTTCTCTTTCAGTGTATACAGTTTATTGCCAATCAAGAACTTGGGTTCTACTTGACTAGGGTTTTCTTTCAAAACCCTAGTAACAAAATCGTTTTCAGTGTCAGTACTACTAGCATTATCAGATTGAGAAGAAGACTTGGAATCCGATTTTTGAAAAATCGCATAGGATCGATGAATGAGAGGTGGGTTTTTCCTGATGATTCGAGTGAAATTCAAGCGATTTGAATGGGTACGAAAGGGGAATGAGATGGAATGTGAATAACTACGGCGACTAATGGAGGAATGAGGATGAAAACTCCGAGGTGATATGAAAACATCGACTCTGCTCGTCGTTGATAATGAATACATGTTTGCAGAGACTAGGGTTTATCGAGTTAGGGTTTTTTTAGATGAATTGTGCGTGATAATAGTTTGCCATTGAATGAAGGTTTTGGTGATGATTATTACACTGCAATCTGCTTGAAACAAGAGAGAGAGAGAGAGAGAAATCCAGGAATTTTTATTCCATTGTTAAATATGCAAAATTGAAAAGAGTACTGTTCACCCAGAGATAGAGAAATTTCACTTCTAATGAAAATTAATACAGTGAAATTTTATTTTATTTTTTAAATTTTACAACGAATAATGTATGAAAGATTTCCACTAAACCATTCAAAACAAATTTGTGAAAGTCATCAAATTTTAAAAATTTTAAATGATTAAAAAAATTTTGGTAATATAATATTATAATTCTTATACTAATAAAAACTTGTAATGAAAGAACTTAGTAAAATAAATGGCTCTAGTGGTTCAATTTCATATAATTCTATTTATGTTTGTAAATAATTTTTTAGGATTAACAAAAAAAATGATATTTAAATTTAAAATGTTAGTTACAACCCAAAAAATATTAGTAATGAGCTTAAAAATAAAATGTAAGTTGTGCAAGTGTATTAGACTAGATTAGAAAATGCTTTATTTTTTCTTTCAAATTATCTAAATCAAATTCCCTTCTTTGCAAACATTGAAAAAATCTCATCAGAAGTACCCTAATTGTCATTCCTAACACAGTAGGGTTTATTTCAGGGGAAGGACCTCTAGCATTTCCAAGATTCAGAACTAGTTTCTTGAAAGTATCTGCAGCTGCAGATGTTATCATTTTTGTTTTTCTCGAAAAAGTATTAAAAAACATCAAAAATTAGCGTCTGGATCCTCTAGAGTGATCTTTTATAACGCAACACATGTCCCATTAATGGAACTAATGGTTGAATTAATCCCTTATCAAAACATCATTTTGGTGAGCCAGACCCAAAAAAAAATTGTAAAAAAAATAAAAAATTACAGAGTTTGCGAATTGAAAGGGAGGAGGAGAAGAGAGAGCTGAGGAAGAAGAAAGAAGTCGTCGTCGCCCAACGCCGCCCCACCGCCACTAGACGCCGCCGATTCATATTGGCTACAACTCTTACCTTGATTTTGTAGCTTTGGTATTTGTTGTTTGTTCTCGCACAGAATCATCCCCAAAATTCTTATGTTCAAAGAGGTTTACACTTTAAACTTTGATCTGGGTTTTCTTTCTTCTTGAATCCAAAAAAATGCTTGTTTGAGTCAAATTTAACAGACATTTGCTTTCTATGGCATAGATTATTGGTGAAACAGTAGGAGAGAGTTGTAGATGAGTGTTGATTTGCATTAATTGTACATGGACTTCAAATTTCAATCCTATTTCATTTTTCAATTTGTTTTTTATTTTTTATTTTTTGGGTGAATAAGTTTTTCAATTTCTATTTGTTCATTGTTTTTCGTTTTTTTGCTGTGTTGGGTTAATGGACTTCGGCAAAATATTGTGGTGCATCAGTGAGCTGTATGCACAAGCTAGTCTCTTCCATTCACAAAGCCCAAACCTCATTGTGCATCAACGGCAACCCACATCTTCAAGAAATTCAAATTCAAACCCACGTCCAACGTTCCTTCAATGTCCACCACTTTTTTATCCAAAACCACCTCATCCTAGTACGTAGCCTCCAGATCTAGAGACCACACAATCGAGAAACTCATGGACAAGTACTATGGATCAAGCTCCGCAAAAAAATTACAGAGAAAAATTTTCCTCGGCTCTCTCTCGATTTGCAAACTTTGCAATTATTTATTTTTTATTTTTTGGGCCTGGCTCCCCAAAACAACGTCGTTTTAGAGAGGGATCATCTCAGCCATTGATTCCATTAATAGGACACGTGTCGCACCATAAAGAATCACTTTAGAGGATCACTTCATAGGATCACTCTAGAGGATTCGGATGCCAAGAATTAAACTTGCCTTTGGAGATTTTGTTATAACTTCTGCACTTCAAGGTAGCACAATGTCCATTTTTAATTGTTGCCAAAAACAAACAAAAATATGATAATGTAAAATATATATATATATACACACATGCAATAACTATTATTAGATCGTCAGCTGGAAAGACAAGTGAATTTTCAATTATTGTGAGATTACTCCAAGGATCAATTTTAAATCTTTATCTTTTTGCTTTGGTTATAGATGAGTTAATGAGAAATATTCAAGATGATGTGTCATGGTATATATTTTTTGCAGATGATATCGCGTTAGTAGATGAGATTAGAGAAGGACTTAACATTAAGTTGAAGATTTTGAGAGAAGTACTTGAATCTAATGGATTTAAGATAAGCAGAATTAAGACATAGTACATGAAATGTAATTTTAGTAATAGTAACAATGGAAACAGAGGATCGGTGAAGATTGAAAATCCAAAACTACCTACGAGTGAACCTTTTCATTATTTAAGATAGATTATCACAACGGCTAGTGTAACAACCCCGACCCATGATTAGTGCTAATCCATGCTTAAGTATGCCTAACAAGTAATTAAGAAGGAATCCTGAGTTAATTACATGTGCATTGCATTATTTTGTGTTTATATCTGTTTAACGTAGAAAGACATGTTCATGTTTTTATTCGGTTTGCGAATTGAAGGCTTTATTGGCATCTCATTTAGAAATTGACTTGATATATGTGTTATTTGGAATTTTTAGGAATTTATGGTAAGTTCAATTTGAAATTGATTCAAAATCAAATAATTAGAATAAAATAATTCCAATTGATTAAGCTTGAATTAATTAAGCCCCACTAATTAGCCTATATAAAGCCACTACCAAGCCCAAGACTTCCTTTATCTTTATCCATTTTGAGCTCAAACGTGTAGAAGAAGGAAAATAGAGAGATTGAAGCCAGACATTTAAGGAAGAAGAGAATTAAGAAGGAATTAGGAGAGATTAAAGGGAATTGAAGAAGTTTAGCTTCAACATTAGCTAACTCAAGACTTGAGGTAGGAAATTTAACTCTTTAATTATGAAATTGAATTACTTAGTGCAAGAATTCAAGGGAATTAGAGGTTTGAGCATGAGAATTAAATTAAAAATGTAGAATGAAAAAGTAATTCATGCATGCATGCATAATTCATGCATTTTGAGTTTAAATTCCAAGAATGCCCTCATGCATGTCTTGAATTCACCCTAATTTTGGGAAATCATCAAGTTTCATGTTGTTTTGTAACATTTGATCATGTTTTGAGAAGATTGAGTTCAAAGGAATTCATTCATGTCATGTTCATAGAATATTCATAAATTTTAAGTTGAATTTTTGCACAATTGGCAAGCTATTGGGCCATGATTTCTTGAAAGGATCATTAATTCATGATGTTTTATAAGTTTCTCAATGTTTCCTCAAGTTTTGGCTCAGAAAAATCAAGCTTTGATGTTTTAAGATTGAGTTTTGAAGCTTGGAAGCAATTCTGGAAATTCTAGAATTCTGCTTCCACGGTCGAGCGACGAATTCCATGTTCGAGCGACCACTCTGTGTCTCACACTTCCTCTCGAGTAACCAAAGGCTGGCTCAAGCGTGAAATGCATGCTCCCAGAAGTTCTTATGTTTTGTAGCACGCTCGAGTAAAAAAAGGTGCGCTTGAGCAAGGGCATGTCTCTTACGTTCGAGCGAGTGTCGAGCGGGAAAAACAAGCAACCAGTACTTTTTCAAAGTTTGCAGACCGCTCGAGCGAAGGAAGTTGTGCTCGAGCGGACCCTCACATTTTGCATGTCCACTCGAGCGAGGAAAGCCACGCTCGAGCGTAGACCCTGTTTCTAGAAAGTTTTGAAAAATGTTTTCAAGTACATTTTTGCATCCTTATTCTATCCTAGGCATTCTTAGGCCAAGATTAAAACACTATAATAAAAATAAGGGCTAGAAATACACTAAGGACAAATGAAATAAGTTACGTATAATCCGAGCGTTTGTTTCAATGTATGTATCTGTCATGTTATGTAGGTCACGCACCTCAAGTTAAGTGAATTGCCTACTCTACTTGTCTATTTGGAGCCACTGGTTATTTATGAGTAATAACTTAGTAAAGTTATGTTTAAGTTAAATTATTTTCTGTATATGGAATAAGATCTGTTCTATGAAATGCTATGTTTTGTACTATGAATGATTGTCCAACTCTGATAAATATTTGTGGTATTTATGCTGTGATTCAAGTATACTATCTGTACCGGGACCGGAGTTCCTTAATTGAACTAACAAGTTATCTGTGCTCGGCTGGAGGTTCCTTTATGGAACTAACAAGTTATCCGTACCCAATCCGGAAGTTCCTTTATGGAACTGGCAAGTTATCTGTACCCGACTGGAGGTTCCTTTATGGAACTGACAAGTTATCCGTACCCAGTCTGGAGGTTCCTTTATGGAACTGGCAAGTTATTCGTACCCGGCCGGAGGTTCCTCTATGGAGCTGACAAGTATGATCTATGATATTTCGTATATGTGTAGACGCGCCCGCGTGAGGCCTTCGTGCTATAGTTCGGACTTCCCTTTTGTCACGGTTCTTAATCTGAACCAAAGAGTCCAAATCCGGCAAATCGTTTTGAGAAAACAGATTTTTAGAAAAGAAGTGCCAAACATGGACTGCTTTGCCAGATACAGAGTTGCCACCTAAATATTTTTTAATGGGGGAATTTAGGAAACCCTGACTCAGTGCCAAAGGCCACATGTCCGTCATCACCAAAGTTGCCTCGGCTCGGGAACTTGGGTACGATTGGGGAAGGTCAGCTATGAGCACCCCCTCTCGCCCGATCCGAAGATCGGCCTTTACTAACCATGATACCCGATTTTGAAAACATTATGAGTTCTTATTCCGGTTAATTAGCTAGAATTTACTAGGTGATGCGCACAACACACAAGTATAGACTAGATCGTCTAATTTGGAACAAAGCATTGCATATCCGTTTGTTTCGAAAAATGTTTTGAGGTTTGCTACTCGCAAGTAGGTTAAAATACGGATTTCGTCGAGTTGTTCCAACTCAAACAATCCAACCTTCACCCATAGGCATTCAGACAGTTTATAACACATAAGCATCTAGCCACATGGTAAGCATGCCGTCATGTTAACATTCATACGCATGCGAAATGCTAAAGCATATATACTTACAATGTACTCCGAGCCAAAACAAGAACGTGTTAGCAATCAATGTATGATCCAAGTCCATGTTAAGTGCCTAATGCATCGCATACAGAATGTCACTAAAATAGGCTCGGCTAATCTAAGGATGACATGTGAAATGCACAGATAGCATGTATTCAAGTTAGATCTGAAATACTATGCAGTTAGCATGATGCGCCGAGCCCGGTGCATGCAATACTGATGAATGATGCACGCATGCATTGCATAAGGCATGCTAAATTAAACGTGTCCTAATATTAACCATCAAAGCAGGTAAGTAAAAGGGAGAAAGAAGTGGGGGTTGGATGACATGCACACACGCACTCACACTTATTACAAATTAGCCCTCGCTCGGAGGGACCAAAAGAATAATACAATTAACTAACTATCAAGCTAATTAATTATTACAGACAATTCACTAGCTAAGCAAATTAACTAAGCTAATTAAGTAATAAAATCAGCCTCGGGAAGAGGGTCCAATGCAATGCGTGCTCGGTTCTGCTCGGAAATCCGCCACCATGCACAAGTTGCCTCTGTTTTTCCTGCTCTACTCCTCTGAAAATTGTACAAGTCCCAGGATATGCTCTCTGCACACTGTGGAACACCACCGGCTGAGGGGAATGGCCACTGGACAAGGAAAATGATCACTGGCCACAAAATTGATCCATCGGCCAACAATGATGGCCAGTCGGCACTGCAGATGGCCGGCCGGCCAAATCTTCCTGCAGAATCTATGTTTGACAGCAGCAGAGGGCAAAACATGGCATGTCAATGCATTTCAAGCAAATGTATGCACCAACACATCCCTTATCAAGTTTAAGACTCCAAGGGACATGGTCCTTGGTTCTCGGACCGCCAATCGTGCATTTCAATGCGTGATGGCCCAAGAAACCAAGTATGCAATTTCAATTTCAAATGAAATGCAAACCAAATGAACACACAAGGAGCTCAACCTCTTTCATACTCAATTCAAGAGGCAAAGCATGCATGCTAAGATGATGCAACCTAGGCATAAGTGCTAAATATGCAACATGAGATGCAAACAAATAAGCATGCAAGGCATATGACATCAATGCTAAGGTATGCAAGGTATGAAGCAAGGTAACCAACAAGTATGCAAGACACAATGTGGGTGTTCAAGCATGCAAGCAAGCCTGTGACTTCATTCAATCATGCAACTTCAATCATGCAACAACACACCAAATATGCGACAACATACAAGGTGAGCACGCAATAATCATGCAAAGGAGGGACTTACACTAATTGGACAGCCCTAAACTAGGTCCAAAACAGTGGCCAAGATGCTCAACCATGGAAGCCAAAACACATACAAATAGGCATACATGCAAGGTCCAATACTTAGGCACATAAAGGCAACTTCCAAGCACACTTAAAAGAAGCTAACATAGGCAAATGACATGCAATATAAGCTCTGAATATGCATGAAATAGAGGTGCCAAACCAACTAATTAACACAAGCAATGCATGCTAGCATGGCCAAAACTCAAGGCAAGCTAAACGGGTATTGGACCACACTTAGGAGGACCAAACATGGCATGAATTAAATGACCAAAAACAGAGTTTTAGCATATTAAAACAAAGCCTAAAGATCACTTAGATGACATCTAAATGACTTAAATTCAAGAGCATGCACAATGACCAAACATGGAGCATAGGGCACAACCTTTTAAGGCATCAAAGAAGCACCAAAGGCAAGCATGCAAGCATGTCATGAGGACTAAAATGATGCTATAAGTGGTGCCAAACCACTGAAATAGATCAAACAATGCATGCTCAACACTTCACACACTTAAAGCCTACAAGCTAACAATGCAAAGGGGCTATGCAATACATGGCAAACATGGCTAAAACAACCAAGGGCAGACCTTAACCATGGAAAAACAAGTATAAAAGTTTCACAAAGCTAGGCCTAAAACATGCTTGAACAAGGGTTAAAACCTAGATGCATGTTAAGGCTAAAAGATGGCATTGCAAGATATGTATGCAAGGCATGCAAGGTGTGTCTAAACCAACTCAACACAATGCTATTTCATGGAAAAATAAGCATAAATATCAGTTAAGGCATGGTCAACATGAACCTAAACTAGATGCTCCCTCAAAAGGCAAAATGGCCCTTTTCAAGGACAACAAGGAGAGGGGGTGGCCCTCTCCTTCTTGGGACCTCAAGGCACCATCCTCACCACTGAAATCCCTCAATATTTCAGTGGTGAGGGGGCCCAAACAGTATGGTCCCGGAGCTCACCAAAAAAGGCACAAAATGGGGCTAAACAAGCCTTAAGAGGGGTCAAACAACCTCAAACACCAAAACACTCTTAAATAACTATTTAGAGAAAGCAAAAACAAAACTTTTATATATTATACACCAAGTCTAAAAACAGTTTTAAGGTTGTCAAAGGAGCTATGCAAAAATGGGGTAAAAAGGGACAAGTTTCTTACCCTTGTAGACCCTCTTCACAAATGAAGCTCCAGCAGCTTCTTTGATTCCAAACCAGCTCCAAGAACTCCAAGAACACTTCTCTGGCCCTCAGCAACCAAGAAAAGGTGTGATACTATGTGTTTGTGTGCAATAATAAGACTAAACACACACTTAGAGCTAAAGAGAGGGAGAAATAGAGATAGGATGGATACAACACTCAAACCCTAAAACTCAAAGCTCTCTGAAAATGTTGTCTAACCTAGAGGAGGGAGAAGAGCCTCCCTCTTATAGGAGTTCCCTCTTGTAAGGCTTCCAAAACAAGCTATCCAAGAGGAAAATCCGATACACGTGTATGGAGGGAAGCAGAGTGGGTGCCAGTTATCACAGCTGGCACAAAAATATCTGCAAAAGCAGATGAACAGTAGTCGGCCAGCCAAAAATGCAATTTGACCAAAATAGATGGCCGGTCGACCACCCATAGTGCCGGTCGGCCAAATATTTGGCCGGTGGCAACAAAACACAGCCGGTGGCTTCAAGCCATGAACGGTGGAGTGTGGGGATGACCAACAAGCCATTTGCAGCCCTCCAAAGCAAAAACACAAGTGGTTGGTGCAAAATCAGACACAAAACAGTCGAGTTGAGAGATCCTAAGACAAGGCGCGTAGCCGAGACCTTCGGGAACTCAAGACGAACACAGACAAGGATGATCACTGAGTGTTCAATCAGTGAGGTCCAAGTCTTGAGGACGGTCAAAAATGGGGTGTCTATAGTTGCCCCTCTTTGATAGAACTTGAAAGTCATAAGAATGACGGGAGTGAGTGTCAAAGTACAGAGACGACCCATTTTTGGCAAGGCCAAAGACTTAGACAAGCACGCAAGACAAATAAGATATGCGCCCGAAGGCAGGGGCAAAAATGCAACTGACAATGCACAAAGCCTGGCATAACTTATGATCATGCAAAGAAAGCTGTAACGAAGCATAACATGCAACAGTTTTAAGCTAGCACACATCAATCCAACTACATTACAATACAGAAAGGATGCAAGAGAATTATGCAATTCTCGATACGTCTCACTCGGAGAATACAACACCTGTGCAGTCCGTCTGGTTGCACCAGCTTCGAATGAACCGTACATACAATATCGTGCCTGAAAGAGACAGAAAACTCAACAAGTACAATATTGTTAGCAACATGCATGACAATGCAAAATGAATGCAGAATGGTATGCAATATATACAAAACTATGTATAAATAATGCAAATGATAATGCAATGCAATTGAAACAATGCAAATGATATGCAATGTAATTGAATCATGATCAAATCATGAGCAGTTCAAAACCACACAAATGTCAAATAGATAATGGAGGCGACAAGTTTGTCTACCATAGAAAAGGTGCCGCAACCCTCAAACCAACATACCACCGTGGAAGAGGCGCGTACACATGCAGAACTATGAGTGATGTAGACGGACACAAGAACAAGTAATTGGGTGGAATGACATAAGTGAGGTAACAACCTGCTGAGGAAAGACCAATGATCCTAATGCTGGATGCAAAAATTACACTACAATGTAATATATACAATGGATATGGCATGCAGCCAAACCGTATATTGCCTAGGAAAGGCATGGACACAAACAAGCCATGTCTAACACAAAACGGTCATACAGAACTGTGCTTCGACGTGAAAAGTATGGGCACATACCAGACCAAAGTCAACATGGAAAGGTGCAAGCCATAGATGGAGGTGATGCAGTGAATGCATGCAAGCTACAATGCAATATATACAATATGCAATGGAATAGATGGGATACAATGGAATGCATGACATATGCACTATTTACAACGATGCATGACAATGCAATATATACAACGTATGCATGACAATTCAGTATTTACAATGCATGACAAATGCATGTTTTTTTTTGTTGAAATGCATGACGATGCATGATTTCTTTTTGTTTGAATGCAAATGATGCATGTCTTTTTGTTTTTTTTGGAATACAGATGATGCATGGTTTTGAAATGAAGATGCATGAAGATGCATTTTTTTAAATGCGCATGATGCATGAAAAGGTACATGATGCATGTTTTTTTTTTGTTTGTTTTTTTGAAATGCAGATGATGCATGATTTTGAAATGCGCGACGGCGCGCGTCGCTTGAGATGCATGGAGATGCATGTTTTTTTTGTTTGTTTTTTTGAAATGCAGATGATGCATGATTTTGAAATGCGCGACGGCGCGCGTCGCTTGAGATGCATGAAGATGCATGTGTTTTTTTTTTGTTTTTTTTTTAAATGCAGATGATGCATGGTTTTGAAATGAAGATGCATGAAGATGCATGTTTTTTGAAATGCGCAACAGCGCGCGTCGCTTCGGGATGCATGACAATGCATGAAACCTACCACAAGTCGTTCAGGCACGACAAACACCGAAGGGCTTCCACCTTCAAAGGATTTAAGGTCTCCTAGACCGTCTGCTGGGGAAATGCATAACAATGCAAGTGAACTTAAAATGCGCGACAATGAGCGGCTTTTGAAATGCATGACGAGGCAGATAAGCTTGAAATGCGCGACAACGCGCAACTTTTAAAATGCATGCGAATCCGAATGCGCGGTGACACGTATATGAAATGCATGACAATACAAGGGATGGCGTGTGCTACGATGCATGTAGATACGCAAACACCAGCCGAGCATGTTTAAGGTCTCGCCAAACCGTGTGTGTTTAAGGTCTCGCCAGACCATGACGAGTGTGAATCAATGCGAGGGAGGGGTGCATAACAATGCATCCGAGCGGATTTAAGGTCTCGCCAGACCGGGCAAAAATGCATGATGATGCGAGTATGACATGCGCAACAATGCGGATGAAATGGCGCATAATCAGCGCGCGTTCACGACGAAGCGCTGTAATACAATACATGTAGGGCAACTTTTGAATCTTGTAAGAGACAAAAAGATACCAAAAGGATACACTTCTCACATATTCGAGTGCTATGCACAGAAGACATGGTCCGAGGTCAAAACGGAGGCCGGTTGAGCTTCGGAAATGCACTTTTCTTGCACTGACCTGAGCAAAGAAGGTCCCAAACCACTCATTTGACCAAAAGAAAGTTGTAGGAGGCTCACCGGCCATCAGGGGAGATCACCGGCCATCCACCGGCCATCAAAATATCTCACCGGCCAAATATTTGGCCGACCGGCCAAAAATGTAGCCGACCGGCCAAATCTTGCTGAATCGGGGCAGTTTTGTCCTTTTACCTTGGGTCTTTTAAAATAGGGTTCCAAACCCTATTCTTTTCATTTTCCTTGGTCGAAATTCTCTCCTCCCTCTCTCTAGAGCATTTTCCTTTCTTCGATCCTCCATTTTCTTGCGTTTCGCGCCCGTTTCATCGTTCGATTCGCGAAGTTCTTCGCGTTTCGAACATTTTCATCCGATCAAAACTTTGTTTCGGTGTAGTTTTTTTGATTTCCGTCTCTTGGGGTTTGTTTCCCCCAAGTTTTTCTTGATTTCTATACATTTTCCACATTCCGGCTTTTCCGGCCATTTTTCGCCCTCCCGGGGTTGATTTTTTGTTGACTTTTCACATTCTAGCCCGGTTTTCACCCTTTCGGCCATTTTCTCACTACTTTTGATATGACAGACGATATTCCATGGGGCGGGACTCCCCCAGAGCATGAGATGGACCCAGAGGCTGAGCTCTTCCCTTTGAGTGTCTGTCCATTCGACCCGGCGACCTACCGACCGGCGATTCACATTCTGCCTCTCGACGGACTTCGTCAATTCAGGAGCTTCGAGAGGGGGATGCCTCCAGAGCTTCTCCTACGCGAGCCAGAGTCTCATCTGTCCTTCGGCGCTTCCGAGGTATATTCTTCCCTCTGTTTTATTTTTCGCAATGTAGGACACTTAACTGCCATAGTTGATTATGTTCTTTAACTGCTTTAGCTCGGATACACCGATACAAACACCGTATGCTGTAGTTGACTGTGAACACACTTGCAACTGATATCTGTTTGAATCTGAACACGCGCGCACACACTGCACTTGCCCTGAACCACTCAAACACACTGACATATCATGCACTGTAGTTCACTGCGAGCACACCAGCACTCGATATTTGTTTGAACTTGAAAACGTGCACACACGCTGTATCTGTACTGAACCACGCAAACACACTGACGCATCGCATGTTGTAGTTCACTGTAAACACACCGGCACCCGATATCTGTTTGAACTTAAAAACGTGCACACACGCTGTGTCTGCACTAATTCTGAATGTTTTTCAAGACTGTACATTTAGTATTGCTTCGCAATTGTTTGCTTGAAAACGGGGAGATTTCCATGCCTTTCGGGGGTATGGGAACGTCGCCGCTCGAGACTGGTATATGGTGCTGCCGAACGCGGTTCGTTAGATCGTAGACCAGGACGACTTTGGTGCGTTCTGCAGAGGACTTTCCCAACTTACCGCGAGCATGCCTCTTCTAGCTGCTCTGGTGGAGAGGTGGTGGGACACCACTAACTCATTCCACCTCTCCGCCACGGGAGATATGACGATGACTCCCTATGATTTCTCGATGCTCACAGGCATCAGGGTAGGGGGTGATCCGATCCCCTTTGATACCGATATGGACGAGTGGGAGGCCGCTCATGTGTACTTGCTGGGCGAGGTGCCGCCTCTCGCGCGTCCAGGCTACGTCCGGTATTCTTGGTTCGAGGTCCAGTTCAGGGTTCAGCCGGCCTTAGCGGTGGAGGCACCGATGACCCAGGAAGAGGTGGAGTGGTACGCACGCGGCTTCTTCATGTTCCTGTTCGGGACCACTATTTTCGCCGATCGGGCAAACACCGTGCCCCTCTGCTTGCTCAGCGCCTTGGTGGATGTTACCCGGATTCTGCACTACGACTGGGGTGGCGCAGCCTTGGCCACCCTATACGAATATATGAGCTCAGCCTCCCGTTGCAGCGGGCAGTTGCTCGGAGGCTACTGGTAGGCTTGGGAGGTACATCTTCTTCTCTGCTTTTCATTTATCTGTACTCTGTACACTGCACACACTGCGGTCTGCTTCATGCTGACTGTACACTGCACATACGGCACACATATATTCTACTTTACACTGACTATACACTGCACAATACACTGCTCTGTTATTTCTGCTTTATTCTGCATTCTACATTCTGCTTTATCTGATAAGCATACTGGTATTTACTCTGCAGTTGTGGGTCTACGCCTACTTTCCGAGACTAGCCCCAGTGCCCGATATAGAGACTCCTCTTGTCATTCCATTCTCACGCCGCTTTGACGTGAGGTGTGTACGAAGACCGCGAGAGTCTTTCATCTTCTTCCGCCGCTATTTTGACACCATCACCCCAGCGGAGGTACGTTCAACTTTAGAGTTTATTTTCGCTTCGCTTTGCACTGCATTTTCAATAACAAATAGATAACAAACTGTATTTCATTTCCAGATCACTTGGCAGCCCTGGGCTCCAGTGCCAGTTGAGATCGGGCGTAGTTTGTTGGTGCGGAGGAGACTGCCCGCTTCAGGATTCTGCTGGGGGGCCCGGTCTGTCGGGCTTGGTACCTGGGTGAGCATTTCCTACGCCAGACCCTAGGGTTACCAGAGCAGATAGTCCCGGTTCACCCTCCTGAGCATATGAGGGATACCGAGAGGTTTACCCCCAAGCAGATGGCCGATTATGCTATCGGCTAGGATGCGATCCGCTTCAGAGGCATAGGCGACTACAGAGAGTACGTGCAGACGTAGATCATGCGGCCTCTGAGCAGTGGTCACCGAGCTGAGAGGGAGAGGCCTGCGGCGCCGGCGGCTAGGACAGGAGCGGGGGTTGGAGCAAGAGCGTCGAGGAGAGCTCGGGTCCGCGGCAGGGGTGGAGCTCAGAGAGGGCGGGAGGCTGGTTGGCCTGCTCTGCCCACGATGATGACATACAGAGGGCAGGGTGGGGCGACTTATCAGATCCCCTTTGCTCCTCCCCCAGCTGATCATGAGTTAGTCGGTTTCCACGACTTGCCTCCGGTATGTACTACTGCATTTTACATCTTGCACAGTCAGTTGATTTCATTTCATTTCACTTGATATTCCGCAGAATACTGATGCTCCTAATCACTTTTTGCAGGCTTTCCGAGTACAGCAGGCAGTCTCTGGAGTTGAATGCTTCTATGATGGGGATGCTATAGCGGACTTTTGAGCTCTTAGCCCTCTACAGTATTCTGGTATGTTCTCCTGACCACGGTCATCAAACCATACATAAACTGCTTCACATAATCCGATGCACAACACGACACTGGATACACTACCCTCACGGCATCTGATACGCTGCACTCATACACTACATTCTGCACTGATACACTACTCACGACATTCATACATCGTATTCATACACTGCATTCTGCACTGATACTTTGCTCACAGTATACTGATGCATTTGCCTTTTGTACTTTTCAGCCTCCCTTCCAGATTCCCACTGTAGGAGGTACCTCAGCTGGACCTTCTGTTCCTGTTCGAGGGGGAGATGGAGAGGGTAGAGTATACCCCCGCACCAAGGCGGAGCGCGATCACGTCGGGAGTAGCTCACGGGTTCCAGTCCCTGATGGTGACGAGTCGGAGGCAGAGGCAGAGGCGGAGGCAGAGTCATCTGAGGAGGAGACCGGAGATGATGCTGACTCAGGCTCTGATGACGGCGCTAATCATGATGCTCCTAGGCCTTCGTCCAGGAAGAGGACGAGGACTGACCCCTAGACCTGAGGCCACTCGACATTGATCCAAATTTTTGCTGTTTTTCTTCTTTCTTCTTTTGTATTTTTGCTTTATTGGTAGCTAGAGTACCTTGTACTGCCGCAGGCAGGTTTTTGTTTTCCTCAAAACTATGTACTTGAAAGGATGATGAAATGAAACAAACTTTTTATCTGAAAAAGTGTTACATCTGTACATTTCATACTTTGCACTGCATTGAATCATGTAACATCTCAATGTAAATGGGATTGATCTCCTGTTTGAAAGTCAACCATTTGTATTGTAATAGCCAGGTAATGAACCGGCCAACGGCAAAGCAACCCACATAACCCACTGCTCAATTTGAACACTCGGCTCATACTCTGCTGGGGATTAATCTGCATACAGGCCATTCTGTTTATTCTGTACACGGCAAACCCTGAACAAGCAGGCCAATCTGTCAAGACGGACTATGAAGGTAGAGTCGGCTGAAGCTGAAACACACTCAGATACCTAAATTTCCTCTTTCTTCTTTTGCCTCGCATAAATGTGGAGAATGGCACAGCACTCTGAGCAAAAATAATTAATTTGAAACATTTTGAATTTGAAGAAGGAATTTCAACCGGGGTATCGAGCCTATAACTGAACACAGTAAAAACAGACTCAAACGAAAGGTACACGACCTAACCAAAACGAGACACGCTCGGAAAAGACTCAAAACAAAAGTTGAGATAAACAAAACAAAAGACACGACACACAGATGTGTTTAAACCAAAGAAAGACCTCAAGTCACGAGGAGCCAGTTCCTCCGGGTATTGTTTCCCGCCCTTTCTAATTTGTGATTCTCATACCACTCGGCCCTTAGGCTCGGTTTTTCTCTCAAAACCCTTTTGCTCACTTTTCTCTCGTCGCACACCTCTCTATTCTTTAATCTCTCATTTTTCATCCCTCCCCAGATATGGTCGGTGGATAAATAAGAGGTTGTGGGTTCACGCCCAACACTGTTAGCTCGCGGCTATTTCCTCCGGGGATGTTTGGTCGATGCGCTGGATGAGGGAATGGAGTGTCTTGATCCATCCCGATTCGTGTTTCGCACATGGTTTGATACTTTGTTGCTTGGAGGAATGTTGAGAGCTTTCAGCCCTTTTCTGACAGCTTTAGTTGTGCCCTCTTTTGGCGAATAAAGTGCCCTTCTGGCAAGTATGTTAATGACGGGGGAAAGACAGAACACCTGACTCAAATGTGCCCCTAATTCATCATTTTGACCATTTTTTGTTTTGGTTTTCTACTAAAACAATTTTGACCAAGATGAGAGTTAGATTAACATACTTGTTCGATTTTTGATTTGAAAATCATGCAAGTCAGGCCATGAGCACTGAAAATTTTCCTTTTTTGGGTCCAAGAAAAAGGTCCAGTTTTGGAAAATGAAATAATTTTCGAGAAAACAGTTAACCTCAGTAAAAATTCTCAAAAACTATTTTTGCAAACGGTTGATGCTCAACAAGCACAGAACTTACTCTTTAAGATGCGCAAACTCGGATCGGAGGCAATGGGAAATTGCCCCTTGCTTGAAAGGCACTGCATGGTAACGAAAAGTTGCCCCTGGTTTGGATGGAGACCTATGGCAACGGAAAGTTGCCCCTTATCTGGATGATGCCGCAGCATGTTGTAAACAGTCCTTATCAGTGGTTGATCACGACCGAACTCTCGGATACAGAGAAGACGAAGATGGTCAAAACCAATATATGGACATAGTCACTTTGGAAGTGTTGGTAGCTGGACTTCAGGATGAAGTTGCCTACGTATCCCGAACATGGGAATCAAGCCCACGTGGTCCATGTTGTCACAACCGAACTGTCGGATTCAGAGAAGGCAAGGATGATCGAAACCATTACATGGACAAAATCGCTTTGAAAGCGTTGGGGGCTGGACTTCAGGATGAAGTTGCCTACGTATCCCAAACATGGGAATCAAGCCTTACGTAGTTCCGGTTAAGGTACACTCGGGTATTTTAACTTTCACTTTTTAGGCTCTAATTTTTGCCAAGGCGCCCGTTGCGGGTTTTCGACCTTGCGAGCTTCTTTTTTCTTCTTTTCAATTTTTGATTTTTTTGTATATATATTTTTTCTTTTTTGTATTTTTCTTTTTTTCTTCTTTTCCTTTTTTTTGTATTTTTCTCTTGCTCTAACTTTTGCCTGGGTCGCCCTTCCGGGTTTTCAACCCAGCGAGCCTCTCAAAGGATAAAAGTGTAACAAGTCCATGCCAAATGGTTTTGAGATCCCAAAATCATCTGAATCCAAGAGAATGGCTGTTGCGTTGATTTGCAGAAGGATCCATCACAGTTGCTTCATAAGCTTCTTCCGGTGAGTTCTGATCTTCTTGATCTGATTTTGGTGCCTCTTGTTCGAGGGCTGCTTCAAATCTGGCCACACAGACCTTACATGGCGGTTGACCATTGAACGTTCTGAATGGGTTCAAGGTTCGAAAACGAACGAGTTGAATCTTGAGGCTGAGAGCGATCCTAGGCTGCATAATCTCAAGAGCGATTCCACACAGGTTTTCACAGGGCCGCACAAAACATTTGTTTTTGAAAGTTTTTAAGAAAGCGACCAATCGCTCGTGCCGAAGATAGCGTGGAACCAATCTGGATCAAGCCAGGGTCCTTCTCAGTACTCACGCTAACAAGCATGGTTTCATTCATTAAAGGCTTAGCATGCCTCTCTTTTTCTCAAATTGATCAAAGTTTTGCAAAACTCGAGGAATTCCTTCATCTTCATTTTCATCGCAGTGTTAAAGAGGTTTTGAAAAACATAGGTCAATGCAATGATTTTCAGGGCACAAGAGAGTAGGTGGAATGCACGGCCGTTCAATTCAAATCCTTTGGCACAACTAGCTCAAAATTAGCAATAAGCATGGAAACATGATAGCCGCAGCTGCTTCATTCAAATTCCCTGATTGTAACTGGCTCCACAACAGAGACAGACTCAAAACAAAAGGGTATTTACAAAACCAAAATGGTGTTCGAGGCAACAACCCTAGAATCACCTGACATCCTATATAACGGGACTGACTCGGTACCACAAGACAGACCTAAAAACAAAAAGACTGACTCAAAGTAAAGAGACAGACTCAAAAACAACACAGAGAACTGACTCAAAACCCAAGCCAGAAGCTACAAAACTGTATTTACAAATGCTCAAAAAGTGCGTGCCAGACGCTACATCCGAAATACACTGAGCACCGCCTGCAGGTGGTCCAACCCCTGATCACATACTTGCAGTATCCTCAAAGTCCAACAGCTCGGTGGTAACAGACTTCGCTGAGGTAGGTGGAAGAATGACCTCATTATCGATCAGATCCTGCACTTCATGGCGAAGGCGAAAACAGTTGTCGGTGGCGTGACCGGTCTGTTGGTGGTACGCGCAGTACAAAGAAGTATCATGTGTGAGAGGGAGATTCTTCGGGAGAGGCCGAGGTTCAAGGGGTTTGAGGTGCCCCCTTTCGGCAAGAATCTGAAGTGCCTTAGATAGAGGCATGTAGAGAGCATGAAAGATCTTGCACCCTTGGGGCAAGTACTTTGAAGTCTGAGTATTCTTACTAGACGTACTAGCAAAAGGGTCAGCAGGCACTGCCTTGGTTTTCTGATCTTTCCTAGGTGCAGGGTTGGGAATAGGAGGAACTGTTCTGGCATGACGGGGCCTATCCTGATTTTCTGACTGACTTGAACTACCCTCAGGTGGAGTGGGGAAAGCATCCTTCACAGTTTTTGCCACAACTACGGATATCTGTTGCTTGTTCATCCCCCCGACTTTCAAAGCCTTGACTGCCCGCAGCAGTTGTTCAATGGGATCAGCGTCTGCCTTCATCTTGTCCTTACCCCTGGCCTCAGCCTAATCGAGGGTTTGGGTTGATGTTGATATGTCATTGTTATAACTTGAGACAGCCTCAGGTTGGCTGAGCTCAATCACAATCCACCCCAGTAGCGGGGGCTCCTGTGGTACAAAATTTCCAACGTATGAGGTGGTTGGTAGCGAAGCCGACATCCCATAAGCAAGATCAACCACAGACCTCTGGAGGTCACCGATCATCCCCATTAGTTCAAATGTAGTAGGCTCGCGAGCCTGATATAGCTGGGGTGTCCAGACCGGGTGCACAACTGGTGACCTGGACGGGTGTGGCACACTAACATTAGCTTCATCCCGCAGGTTGGTTCCTTGATCTAGTGCGGCTGTCATGACCACAATTTCCTCTGAATTCTGCGCCATGGTAAGTCCACTGTACTGAACGGTGATTGGCGGCTCAGATATCTGTCTTGCCTCAGCAAGGGAGAACACTGGCTATTCTGTATCAACTCTCTGAACTGAAAGAAAAAACATGCAGCGTTTCAGCCCAACTGAACCGACACAAGGGCAGCTGAATAACTGTATTTTACCACTGATCACTGTCCTCAAAAATCACTGCCCAAAACACTGAATCTGATACCCATAGATACAACTGATTCCCCAAAACACTGATACTGATGCCCTCGGGTCTGATTCTCAAACTTGCAAACTGGTATATGCATTCCCTGCAGAGATACACCCTAAAGCACATAGCAGATAAGTGAGAACCAAAACACCCCTATGTTGGGGTAGGGTTTCCCTGTCCTGTTTTGTCAGGAGCTAGGGTTTCACTACGCACGCAGCGGTTTCAAGCAACCTATAATCGGGTAAGCAACCTGTCCTAGTTTGGAATGGTCACTATGGATTCCGAATATGCACTAGGTCCGATGGTCAAAAGGGGTGCTCCAGTAAAACCGGCGTTTGTGTTCCCATACTGTCAGAGCCCATAACCGGTCAGCCTTATGGTCATGCCTTGACAAGACAAGCCTTCGGCAAACCGTTCAGGAATGGCAGATCGCAAACACGGTGTCCTAGGCGCACCAATGTACATGCAATGCAAAGAAACACATAAGCGAAATCAAAACAGGATATCATGAGCTCGAGTCAAGTTCTCTAATTTTCCCAGCAGAGTCGCCAGAAACTGTAGACGCGCCCGCGTGAGGCCTTCGTGCTACAGTTCGAACTCCCCTTTTGTCACGGTTCTTAATCTGAACCAAAGAGTCCAAATCCGGCAAATCGTTTTGAGAAAATAGATTTTTAGAAAAGAAGTGCCAAACATGGACTGCTTTGCTAGATATAGAGTTGCCACCTAAATATTTTTTAATGGGGGAATTTAGGAAACCCTGACTCAGTGCCAAAGGCCACGTGTCCGTCATCACCAAAGTTGCCTTGGCTCGGAAACTTGGGTACGATTGGGGAAGGTCAGCTATGAGCACCCCCTCTCGCCCGATCTGAAGATCGGCCTGTACTAACCATGATATTCGATTTTGAAAACAATATGAGTTCTTATTCTGGTTAATTAGCCAGAATTTACTAGGTGATGCGCACAACACACAAGTATAGACTAGATCGTCTAATTTGGAACAAAGCATTGCATATCCGTTTGTTTCGAAAAACGTTTTGAGGTTTGCTACTCGCAAATAGGCTAAAATACGGATTTCGACGAGTTGTTCCAACTCAAACAATCCAACCTTCACCCACAGGCATTCAGGCAGTTTATAACACATAAGCATCTAACCACATGGTAAGCATGCTGTCATGTTAACATTCATACCCATGCGAAATGCTAAAGCATAAATACTTACAATGTACTCCGAGCCAAACAAGAACGTGCTAGCAATCAATGTATGATCCAAGTCCATGTTAAGTGCCTAATGCATCGCAGACAGAATGTCACTAGAATAGGCTCGGCTAATCTAAGGATGACATGTGAAATGCACAGATAACATGTATTCAAGTTAGATCTGAAATACTATGCAGTTAGCACGATGCGCCGAGTCCGGTGCATGCAAAAAATTGTGGTGCATCAGTGAGCAGTGTGCACAAGCTAGTCTCTTCCATTCACAAAGCCCAAACCTCATTGTGCATCAACGGCAACCCACATCTTCAAGAAATTCAAATTCAAACCCACGTCCAACGTTCCTTCAATGTCCACCACTTTTTGATCCAAAACCACCTCATCCTAGTACGTAGCCTCCAGATCTAGAGACCACACATTCGAGAAACTCATGGACAAGTACTATGGATCAAGCTCCGCAAAAAAATTACAGAGAAAAATTTTCCTCGGCTCTCTCTCGCTCGATTTGCAAACTTTGCAATTATTTATTTTTTATTTTTTGGGCTTGGCTCCCCAAAACAACGTCGTTTTAGAGAGGGATCATCTCAGCCATTGATTCCATTAATAGGACACGTGTCGCACCATAAAGAATCACTTTAGAGGATCACTTCATAGGATCACTCTAGAGGATTCGGACGCCAAGAATTAAACTTGCCTTTGGAGATTTTGTTATAACTTCTGCACTTCAAGGTAGCACAATGTCCATTTTTAATTGTTGCCAAAAACAAACAAAAATATGATAACGTAAATTATATATATATATATACACATATGCAATAACTACTATTAGATCGTCAGCTGGAAAGACAAGTGAATTTTCAATTATTGTGAGATTACTCCAAGGATCAATTTTAAATCTTTATCTTTTTGCTTTGGTTATAGATGAGTTAATGAGAAATATTCAAGATGATGTGCCATGGTATATATTTTTTGCAGATGATATCGCGTTAGTAGATGAGATTAGAGAAGGACTTAACATTAAGTTGGAGATTTTGAGAGAAGTACTTGAATCTAATGGATTTAAGATAAGCAGAATTAAGACATAGTACATGAAATGTAATTTTAGTAATAGTAACAATGGAAACAGAGGATCGGTGAAGATTGAAAATCCAAAACTACCTACGAGTGAACCTTTTCATTATTTAAGATAGATTATTACAACGGCTAGTGTAACAACCCCAACCCATGATTAGTGCTAATCCATGCTTAAGTATGCCTAACAAGTAATTAAGAAGGAATCCTGAGTTAATTACATGTGCATTGCATTATTTTGTGTTTATATCTATTTAACGTAGAAAGACATGTTCATGTTTTTATTCGGTTTACGAATTGAAGGCTTTATTGGCATCTCATTTAGAAATTGACTTGATATATGTGTTATTTGGAATTTTTAGGAATTTATGGTAAGTTCAATTTGAAATTGATTCGAAATCAAATAATTAGAATAAAATTATTCCAATTGATTAAGCTTGAATTAATTAAGCTCCACTAATTAGCCTATATAAAGCCACTACCAAGCCCAAGACTTCCTTTATCTTTATCCATTTTGAGCTCAAATGTGTAGAAGAAGGAAAATAGAGAGATTGAAGCCAAACATTTAAGGAAGAAGAGAATTAAGAAGGAATTAGGGGAGATTGAAGGGAATTGAAGAAGTTTAGCTTCAACATTAGCTAACTCAAGACTTGAGGTAGGAAATTTAACTCTTTAATTATGAATTGAATTACTTAGTGCAAGAATTCAAGGGAATTAGAGGTTTGAGCATGAGAATTAAATTAAGAATGTAGAATTAAAGAGTAATTCATGCATGCATGTATAATTCAGGCATTTTGAGTTTAAATTCCAAGAATGCCCTCATGCATGTCTTGAATTCACCCTAGTTTTGGGAAATCATCAATTTTCATGTTGTTTTGTAACATTTGATCATGTTTTGAGAAGATTGAGTTCAAAGGAATTCATGCATGTCATGTTCATAGAATATTCATAAATTTTAAGTTGAATTTTTGCACAATTGGCAAGCTATTGGGCCATGATTTCTTGAAAGGATCATTAATTCATGGTGTTTTATAAGTTTCTCAATGTTTCCTCAAGTTTTGGCCCAGAAAAATCGAGCTTTGATGTATTAAGATTGAGTTTTGAAGCTTGGAAGCAATTATGGAAATTCTAGAATTCTGCTTCCACGCTCGAACGACGAATTCCATGTTCGAGTGACCACTCTGTGTCTCACACTTCCTCTCGAGTGACCAAAGACTGGCTCAAGCGTGAAATGCATGCTCCCAGAAGTTCTTATGTTTTGTAGCACGCTCGAGTGAAAAAAGGTACGCTTGAGCAAGGGCATGTCTCTTACGCTCGAGCGAGTGTCGAGCGGGAAAAACAAGCAACCAGTACTTTTTCAAAGTTTGCAGACCGCTCGAGCGATGGAAGTTGCGCTCGAGCAGACCCTCACATTTTGCATGTCCACTCGAGCGAGGAAAGCCACGCTCGAGCGTAGACCCTGTTTCTAGCAAGTTTTGAAAAATGTTTTCAAGTACATTTTTGCATCCTTATTCTATCCTAGGCATTGTTAGGTCAAGATTAAAACACTATAATGAGAATAAGGGCTAGAAATACACTAAGGACAAATGAAATAAGTTACGTATAATCCGAGCGTTTGTTTCAATGTATGTATCTGTCATGTTATGTAGGTCACGCACCTCAACTTAAGTGAATTGCCTATTCTACTCGTCTATTTGGAGCCACTGGTTATTTATGAGTAATAACTTAGTAAAGTTATGTTTAAGTTAAATTATTTTCTGTATATGGAATAAGATCTGTTCTATGAATGCAATGTTTTGTACTATGAATGATTATCCAACTCTGATAAATATTTGTGGTATTTATGCTGTGATTCAAGTATACTATCTGTACCAGGACCGGAGTTCCTTAATTGAACTGACAAGTTATCTGTGCCTGGCTGGAGGTTCCTTTATGGAACTAACACGTTATCCGTACCCAATCCGGAGGTTCCTTTATGGAACTGGCAAGTTATCTGTACCCGGCTGGAGGTTCCTTAATGGAACTGACAAGTTATCTGTACCCAGTCTGGAGGTTCCTTTATGGAACTGGCAAGTTATTCATACCCGGCCGGAGGTTCCTCTATGGAACTGATAAGTATGATCTATGATGTTCCGTATATGTGTAGACGTGCCCGCGTGAGGCCTTCGTGCTATAGTTCGGACTCCCCTTTTGTCACGGTTCTTAATCTGAACCAAAGAGTCCAAATCCGACAAATCGTTTTGAGAAAACAGATTTTTAGAAAAGAAGTGCCAAACATGGACTGCTTTGCCAGATACAGAGTCGCCACCTAAATATTTTTTAATGGGGGAATTTAGGAAACCCTGACTCAGTGCCAAAGGCCACGTGTCCGTCATCACCAAAGTTGCCTCGGTTCGGAAACTTGGGTACGATTGGGGAAGGTCAGTTATGAGCACCCCCTCTCGCCCGATCCGAAGATCGGCCTCTACTAACCATGATATCCGATTTTGAAAAAATTATGAGTTCTTATTCCGGTTAATTAGCTAGAATTTACTAGGTGATGCGCACAACACAGAAGTATCGATTAGATCGTCTAATTTGAAACAAAGCATTGCATATCCGTTTGTTTCGAAAAACGTTTTGAGGTTTGTTACTCGCAAGTAGGCTAAAATACGGATTTCGACGAGTTGTTCCAACTCAAACAATCCAACCTTCACCCACAGGCATTCAGGCAGTTTATAACACATAAGCATCTAACCACATGGTAAGCATGCTGTCATGTTAACATTCATACGCATGCGAAATACTAAAGCATATATGCTTACAATGTACTCCGAGCCAAAACAAGAACGTGTTAGCAATCAATGTATGATCCAAGTCCATGTTAAGTGCCTAATGCATCGCATACAGAATGTCACTAGAATAGGCTCGGCTAATCTAAGGATGACATGTGAAATGCACAGATGGCATGTATTCAAGTTAGATCTGAAATACTATGCAGTTAGCATGATGCGCCGAGCCCGGTGCATGCAATACTGATGAATGATGCGTGCATGCATTGCATAAGGTATGCTAAATTAAACGTGTCCTAATACTAACCTTCAAAACAGGTAAGTAAAAGGGAGAAAGAAGTGGGGGTTGGATGACATGCACACACGCACCCACACTTATTACAAATTAGCCATCGCTCGGAGGGACCAAAAGAATAATACAATTAACTAACTATCAAGCTAATTAATTATTACAGACAATTCACTAGCTAAGCAAGTTAACTAAGCTAATTAAGCAATAAAATCAGCCTCGGGAAGAGGGTCCAATGCAATGCGTGCTCGGTTCTGCTCGAAAATCCGCCACCATGCACAAGTTGCCTCTGTTTTCTCTGCTCTGCTCCTCTGAAAATTGTACAAGTCCCAGGATATGCTCTCTGCACATTGTGGAACGCCACCAGCTGAGGGGAATGGCCACCGGCCAAGGGAAATGATCACCGGCCACAAAATTGATCCATCGGCCAACAATGATGGCCGGTCGGCACTGCAGATGGCCAGCCGGCCAAATCTTCCAGCAGAATCTATATTTGACAGCAGCAGAGGGAAAAACATGGCATGGCAATGCATTTCAAGCAAATGTATGCATCAACACATCCCTTATAATGTTTAAGACTCCAAGGGACATGGTCCTTGGTTCTCGGACCGCCAATCGCGCATTTCAATGCGTGATGGTTCAAGAAACCAAGTATGCAATTTCAATTTCAAATGAAATACAAACCAAATGAACACACAAGGAGCTCAATCGCTTTCATACTCAATTCAAGAGGCAAAGCATGCATGCTAAGATGATGCAACCTAGGCATAAGTGCTAAATATGCAACATGAGATGCAAACAAATAAACATGCAAGGCATATGACATCAATGCTAAGGTATGCAAGGTATGAAGCAAGGTAACCAACAAGTATGCAAGACATAATGTGGGTGTTCAAGCATGCAAGCAAGCCTGTGACTTCATTCAATCATGCAACTTCAATCATGCAACAACACACTAAATATGTAACAACATACAAGGTGAGCACGCAACAATCATGCAAAGGAGGGACTTACACTAATTGGACAGCCCTAAACTAGGTCCAAAATAGTAGCCAAGATGCTCAACCATGGAAGCCAAAACACATACAAATAGGCATGCATGCAAGGTCCAATACTTAGGCATATAAAGGCAACTTCCAAGCACACTTAAAAGAAGCTAACATGGGCAAATGACATGCAATATAAGCTCTAAATATGCATGAAATAGAGGTGCCAAACCAACTAATTAACACAAGCAATGCATGCTAGCATGGCCAAAACTCAAGGCAAGCTAAAAGGGTATTGGACCATACTTAGGAGGACCAAACATGGCATGAATTAAATGACCAAAAACAGAGTTTTAGCATATTAAAACAAAGCCTAAAGATCACTTAGATGGCATCTAAATGACTTAAATTCAAGAGCATGCACAATGACCAAACATGGAGCATAGGGCACAACCTTTTAAGGCATCAAAGAAGCATCAAAGGCAAGCATGCAAGCATGTCATGAGGACTGAAATGATGCTACAAGTGGTGCCAAACCACTGAAATAGATCAAACAATGCATGCTCAACACTTCACACACTTAAAGCCTACAAGCTAACAATGCAAAGGGGCTATGCAATACATGGCAAACATGGCTAAAACAACCAAGGGCAGACCTTAACCATGGAAAAACAAGTACAAAAGCTTCACAAAGCTAGGCCTAAAACATGCTTGAACAAGGGTTAAAACCTAGATGCATGTTAAGGCTAAAAGATGGCATTACAAGACATGTATGCAAGGCATGCAAGGTGTGTCTAAACCAACTCAACACAATGCTATTTCATGGAAAAATAAGCATAAATATTAGTTAAGGCATGGTCAACATGAACGTAAACTAGATGCTCCCTCAAGAGGCAAAAATGGCCATTTTCAAGGACAACAAGGAGAGGGGGTGGCCCTCTCCTTCTTGGGACCTCAAGGCACCATCCTCACCACTGAAATCCCTCAATATTTCAGTGGTGAGGGGGCCCAAACAGTATGGTCCCGGAGCTCACCAAAAAAGGCACAAAATGGGGCTAAACAAGCCTTAAGAGGGGTCAAACAACCTCAAACACCAAAACACTCTAAATAACTATTTAGAGAAAGCAAAAACAAAACTTTTATATATTATACACCAAGTCTAAAAACAGTTTTAAGGTTGTCAAAGGAGCTATGCAAAAATGGGGTAAAAAGGGACAAGTTTCTTACCCTTGTAGACCCTCTTCACAAATGAAGCTCCAGCAGCTTCTTTGATTCCAAACCAGCTCCAAGAACTCCAAGAACACTTCTCTGGCCCTCAGCAACCAAGAAAAGGTGTGATACTATGTGTTTGTGTGCAATAATAAGACTAAACACACACTTAGAGCTAAAGAGAGGGAGAAATAGAGATAGGATGGATACAACACTCAAACCCTAAAACTCAAAGCTCTCTGAAAATGTTGTCTAACCTAGAGGAGGGAGAAGAGCCTCCCTCTTATAGGAGTTCCCTTTTGTAAGGCTTCCAAAACAAGCCATCCAAGAGGGAAATCCCTCCATACACGTGTATGGAGGGGAGCAGAGTGGGTGCCAGCTATCACAGCTGGCACAAAAATATCTGCAAAAGCAGATGAACAGTGGTCGGCCAGCTAAAAATGCAATTTGACCAAAATAGATGGCCGGTCGACCCCCCACAGTGCCAGTCGGCCAAATATTTGGCCGGTGGCAACAAAACACAGCCGGTGGCTTCTAGCCATGGTCGGTGGAGTGTGGGGATGACCAACAAGCCATTCCCTGCCCTCCAAAGCAAAAACACAAGTGTTTGGTGCAAAACCAGACACAAAACAGTCGAGTTGAGAGATCCTGAGACAAGGCGCGTAGCTGAGACCTCCGAGAACTCAAGACGAGCACAAACAAGGATGATCACTGAGTGTTCAATCAGTGACGTCCAAGTCTTGAGGACGGTCAAAAATGGGGTGTCTACAATATGCTCTGTTAGCGCTAACGGATAAACTATGAATGATTAATCATGATTCCTGAATTCTATATATGCATTGAATGAGAACACGAATATGAATTGGTTCTATGTACGGACTTAATTATGGGACATCATTCATTTAACCCTTTACTCTGTTGTTATTCACGGGGCTCCCGGTCACTATTTATATTACATATGTAGGTGATCATGCACGTGACTAGGCTCAAAGTTGAGGACCTGGAGTTTCAGTTTTGACAGCCAACCTTCATGCCTCTCGAGGAGGTTCCAGTTTGAGTTAAGCCTCGTGGCTGTGTTTTGGGGATGTATAAGTTTTTGTTCCTTTTGATTTACGAACAAGTTTTCTGTTGTGTATACTTGAAGTGACGTAATTGCTGCATTTTGTTTTGATCACACTTATGGTTATAAAAGTTCAAAGTTATCAGTCTCATGTATGTCTTCACAGTTCGTTAGACTATGTATATTTCATGTATTTGCGTCCACAGCCCCTATTTATATGCTATTATGTTAAGAGTCCTTTGGTAATCCAAGGATTATTGACCGGTTACGACACTAAACCTATAGAGGCGGGTTTGGGTCGTGACATCTGGAGAGACTGGAGTAAATATGGTCCATAAAATTAACGAGGGGTAGCTTAAGTGGATGAATGATTCTGGGGTACTGTGCGATAAATGAATACCCACTAGATTAAAAGGAAAGTTATTATTAAACTAGCGATATTATATGAGATAGAAAGTTGGGCAACTAAGAACCAACATGTAGATAAGATGGGTGTTGTAATGAGTATATTCATGAATGACTAGGAGTAGTATCGATAAAAGATAAGCTGAAAAAATAGTTTGAGATAGTTTGATCATATACAATGAAGACCAACAGAGGTAGTAGTGAAAAGATGCGATATAGTGACAGTAGAGGAAAGTGTTAGGGAAAGAAGCAGACCTACATTACCGTAGGCTAGTGTAGTAAATAGAGGTATGAATTTCCTTAATTTGACTGACCAAATGACTTTTAATAGAGTTGAGTAGATAAAAATGATTCATATAACCGATCTCATTTGATAGGATCTAAGACTTAGTTTGGTTTGGATATACACGTGTGAAAGTTATCCAATTACAAATAGAATTTAACATCATATTATGTATCGTGTTCCAGAGTCATAAAGTATATGCGTATATATATTGGGGTTTTGTTAAACCAAATGGGGTTGGCCTGTGTACAACTGTTCAAGATAGATGAAGCCTGTGAGTTGTTTGAAGAGGCAAGAGAAATATTGAAGCAAGTGTGCGGACCATGTCATCAAGATACCCTTGGAGTGTATAGCAATCTTGCAGTAACTTATGATGCTATGGGAAGGTAATATCTCGTTTCACATTACGTTAAATGGATTTTTCTTGAGCTTTTGCTAATTGGATAATTTTTTTGGGTTTTCCACGTTAGAAGTAGTACATGGTTTTGCACTTGCTTTGGTTGTTGGCCTCTTCTTCATGTTCTTTTAATGCTGCTCTATTCTTCCCTCGTCTTGATAGTCTTTCTTTTTGACAATTGTGACCAGGAAAAAGATTAGACCCTCATAGATGCACTTGGGACCATGATTGATACTAGGGGTGTAAATGAGTCGAGTTGTGATGCGCTCAAGCTCATCTAAATTGATGCGGCATGTTGGTTGAGCCAAGAAACATGGTTTTCAAGCTTGGCTCGTACAAGCTTGCATGACTCAAAAGTAAAGAGTGAAAATTTTCGAATCCAAAAGATAGATGAGCTTTTATAGTGTTGCTGCCACCTTCTTATTGATGCAGCCTTGCAGGAGTGTGTCTGACTAACTTATTTTGGACAAGGCCACATAATACAGCTAAATGAAAACAAATAATTCATTGACGTGAATTCATTAGCATTCAGGAAGTACTTTTCTTTCAACGTTAATCCTTCAGTAATTTCTTAATTAGTATTTGCTCTCAAAAGCAGTAATAATTCTTCCCAAAAATTCATCTATGGGTATAGTCCCCTGATATTGGTCATTGCATTTTTTTTTCTTCTTTCTCATGTGTGTTTTGTATTATTACAGAGTAGAAGATGCAATTGAGATTTTGGAGTATGTTCTCAAATTGAGAGAAGAGAAGCTTGGAACGGCGAATCTTGATTTTGACGATTAGAAGAAAAGGCTGGCCGATCTTCTCAAAAAAGCAGGCAGGTCTCGGAACAAAAAGGCAAAATCATTGGAAAACCTCATTGCCCCCAACTCCAAGAGGACGAAGAAAGAGTCGTCAAAGAAGTGGTCAGCCTTTGGATTCAGAGCTTGATAGTATTTCTTCCACATTTGTCCATTTTCTTACACAACCACATTCAGTAACATAGAGGTCGTATAGGTTTAATTTGTAATTTAGTGAGGCTTCTTGTTTCTCGTGCCTTGAATTTCCACTGTTTTTCATCTTAATTTTGTCTGCCATTTGTTCGATCTGATTTCTATTTGACCTGGAAGTTGTTCACTGGAAAAGAAAATTGCTTTGTCCCTTTCTTCCATTAGGTGAAAATGTTTTAGTTAAAATAAATTATAAATTATAACTTAACAGATTATAGATTATGATTTTAATCAGAAGCTGTTAATTCGTTTGGTGTAACTGTTGGATCATAGATTTAAGTTGCTGAGTAGTGTTTGTTAAATAAGTTTTGAAGTACCCTTTTCAATTAACTTTTATTTTTTGTTATTCACGACTTGTTCACATTTCTCATAAAAAAATAATAATAATCTATAGTCCATTTGGATATTTTTCTATTTTTAAAAAAATAAAAAAATCTAAGAATATAACCGTAAATTCACATGTCCACAACAGAAGCTGATAATCAGAAGTAAGGAGTGAACAACTTCTCAGAATCAGTTTTTTCAACTTAAAATAAGTTGTTAAAATCAAAAACTGTTTGAAATAAATTTAATCAAATAGTTCAAAATTGCTTTTTAAAAGTTAGAAACTATAAGTTGGCTAAAAAAAACTCAAACAAACACCCCTAATATATGTTGGTATTCGTTGTGTTGTTGTATGCCTTTTTCTAAAGGTCCTATATAAGGGCTGTGCTAGGAACCCCATCAGGGGTGACCCCACATGGCACTGTGTGAGCAAGTTCAACAAAAAAAAAAAAAAAATTTTTTGGTCAATCAGAATGGACCCCCAGCACCTCCACTGGGGGTCTTAGGCATTTTTCTCCTGTATAATTAGGCACTTTTAGTTTTCTCGGCTTTAAGATATTTCGTGTAATTATCATTTTGATAGCTTTCCAAACTGAGTTGAATTATCTGTTGTTGGATGTTAAGAGGGTGAATGTCCTCAGCTACTTCAAAATCAGTTAGTCTGGAAACCCAGAATCTGAA
The DNA here is from genome assembly GCF_055761805.1 of Camellia sinensis. NCBI lineage: Eukaryota > Viridiplantae > Streptophyta > Magnoliopsida > Ericales > Theaceae > Camellia > Camellia sinensis. Next base: position 176,064,035 of record NC_138971.1, on the reverse strand, counting down.
GACCAGATTTTGGACTAGAAGGCGTGTGTGGTGTATAAATTGAATGGGTGTATTGTCAAGTTCATGTGTAGATTGCATTTGAATCACACATGAAACAGACTAGAAGGCGTGTGTGGTGTATAAATTGAATGGGTGTATTGTCAAGTTCATGTGTAGATTGCATTTGAATCACACATGAAACAGACGTCAAATGTGCTGTAATTCAAGTAAGAGATTAGGGAGCAAGAATCCACGCAGAAAAAATATGAAGAAAAATAGTATGGTTTTCAAATTATAACTTTTTTTTTTTTTTTTTTTTTTTTTTATTTATAGTGGAGAGAGCCCATACTCGAGGTGAATCTAGATTGCACACTATTTTTTTTTAATGAAATCTTGATCTCTAGCATTACCCGCTCATGTAAGAGTGAGTATTCCTTGTGATTTCCTAGGTGAAAGGCCAAAATCAACTATTTTTTGTTGCATTAGTTCATATGATTACACGAATACTATGAAGTGTTTGAAAGTTTGCTAAAATGTTAATTTATTGACTATAAATAAGTCAATAAAAAAGTTAATACTAAAAAAAAAAAATTACAAATAAATTTTGTGAGATTTGTTTAAAACACAGATTGTCTTTTGCAATTTTAAAAATTTAAAATCATACCCCTTCAAATTTCTAATGGCATAATAAATGATCTCTTTTATTGATATTAATAAATCATTAAGTCAATTAGTAATTTTTAATTATGTTGAAAATATATTTCAATTTACAATTTTAATAATTTTATTGTTATATAGTAGAGTAATTAGAAATTTTATTTTTTCTGTCAATTCTGTTAAATAATTTTTTTTGACAATGGGATATTTGTAATTTTCAAAACTACATGAGGTAATTCGTATATCAAGCAAATCTCAACGAGTGTAATTGTAATTTACCCTAAATAAAAAATAATTTGATTGGCATATTTATTTGTTGGGTAACTTGAGATTTAGAAAAAATACAATAAGTCCCATAAATTTGACATAATTATATTGAGTTCTCTAAAATTTTAATTCATATAATATTTGACTCATTTCCATTATAAAAAAAAAATTCGTTAGTTGTATGAGTGAAAAAATGATGTTGTCATTGAAATGTATATTTTACATTATATATCGTTGTGTCTTTATATTATTTGTATTAGTTTTGATTGCTTTAACTTTACTAAAAGAGAAATCTGTATAATTATATTAAAATTGTAAGATTTATTATATTTTTTCTAAATATTAAGAGATGTCAATTTAATTTATCCAAGAAATAAATATGTCAATCAAATTAGTTTTTTTTTAATATTAACTTATTTATGATCACTAAATTAGCATTTTAACATACTCCCAAAAGAAGTCGTAGTAATCGTTGAACTAATGCCAGAAGAAATAGCTGATTTTGGCCTTTCTACTAGGCAACTATATGAGGTCAATAATTTATCCTTATTTCGTTTTTAGTTTTCAAATGGGTTTCTAGAGTAATTAAAATCGAAGTTGACTTAAAACGTTTCTTTTAGCCTAATGTCGAGGCAAATTTTTTTAAGGTCTCTAATATTAAAATTTTATAAAATAAAAGATATATAATATTTCCATAACAGTTGAGGTCCTTTAATATTTTTATAAAAAAAATTAACTTAGAAAAATTTTTCCCGACTTAGAGAAATTTCTCTAATTTCACAGAGAATTTTTAAAATTTCTCTGAGTCGGAGCCGAAATTTCAATGACTCAAGCAAAACTTTTCTAAGTCGAATTTTTTCTAAGAAAATGTTGAAGGACCTTAGCTAATAAAAAAAATATCTTAAACCTCTCCTACTACATAAAATTGGAGAGAGATATTTCACTAATTTTTCTTTTTTTTAGCTAATAAACTGACTTATTAACCAGTGCTGAATGAGGTCTAAGCGAAAATGGTTGATTATCGAAGCGTGCTGAATCATGTTCTCTGCCTCAGGCAATCCAATTCCATGATCATGCTTTCAATCAGAAGCATCGAAGTCATATGAAGTAGAGTTAAATTCATTTCATCTTTCCTGGTTTGGGGTTTGAGCAATTTAGCTCTTTATGGTTCGAATATAGTTACAAAGTTTCTATACGATTTTAGGCTAAAATGTTACTCTTAATTTTTTTATTTAAATTAATGGAAAGTGTATTACACATATCATTTTTTAGAGTGAGTTTAATTTTTTTTTTTTTAAATAAAGTGAAATTAATACAATAAAAAAATAATTTTATCCCCATTTTCTCCAAATTTAAAATTAAATTAATATGTTAATTAAAATAATAATTAAATAAAAATATTAAATTAATAATAATTAAGAATTGATCTAAAATACAATTAAATTAAAATTAGATTGATTGACATGTTAGGAATTACAAACTAATTAAGAATTTAGAATTAATTGTATCTAAAATTAGATTAAAAAGTAAGGAATTATGATAAATAATTAAATATTTATGATTAATTGTGATCTAAAATATAATTAAATTAAAATTAGAATAAAAGGTTAAGAATTACAATAAATAATTAAGAATTTATAATTAATTGTGATTTAATTAAATTAATGTTAAACATTATAAATTATGTGTATGAGAGATGAGAGAGAAAAAAAATAACAAAAAAATTATAGGATTTAAGGGTATTACAGTCATTTCACATCTATAGTTAATGGTATTAATGGTTACATAGGAATTTTCTAACTATATTTGAACCATAGGAAGTACAGTGTTTTGGCCTCAAATCACAAAGGAGTAAATTGAATTTTACCCTATCGTTGGCTACATATTTTGTATAAGCCAATCACAATTTAACACGTGGCAGAATAAGGGTAATATAGGAAGACTATTCAAATCTTCGATCCTGATCGTACACGTGGCAGTTAGCATTGGTTATTAAAAGGTCTGAGTAGTAGTGAATCAACGAAGAGATGCAAGGTGACGTGGCTTCAACGGTTACTCACATTCAAATTCAAATATAGGAGGGAAGCCCAACTGCAAGTGATGGCGTAGTGGAACTATTTATAAGACAGCATGATTAGCAATCATGGAGGAGCAGTTCGACGGTTTAAAGTGTAGTTCGATGGTCATCCTTGAGGAGTATAAATAGCAGGGAAGGCCCCAGAAAAAGCCCCCAGACTCAGATCCAACAAACCAGTCTTACTTTACATATTTTTCTTTCCAGTTTTATATTTCCAGTCTTTACATTTCCTGTTCTTTAAATTCCTGTTCTTTACATTCCTGTACTTTAAATTCCTGCACTGCACTTCATTCATAGGAGTAATTTCAAGTAGATTGTTGCTGTAAACCTCTATGAGGCTGAGTTTGGATCATTGTAAGTTTTTCATTCTAATGAAATACTTCAATTGCTCTTTATTTAACTGTTATTGTGCTTAAATTCTCCTAAATCAAGCCACCAGTAAAAGTCCTCTTCATTGAGGCTGAAATAACTACAACACAATCGTCTGATAATTGGTTGGCAATTAAAATTCTGTAAGGACTGATTGATCCTTGCTAGCACGCTCGCAATTACAAAAATGACCTTCGAAAGCCAAAAAGCCAACATATATTTTTGGCACGCCCAGTGGGACAAATTGAAATGGCTAGACGTAGGAGACAAGGAGAAAATGAATGCTTGGAAGAAGGCGTAGAATGAGAGGTAGAAATACCTAATCCAGAGGATAATGTGATAGCACATCCTGTGGAAACTCCCATTTTATCAGAACCTATGGTCGAACAGACCAGTACTTCGGGACAAGAACCACATGTTCATAATATTGGACGAAACCAAGGAATTGGACCATCCACTGTTCCATCTACTCAGCCAACAAATCCATGGGATGGCCTAGTAGATGCCATGGGACAACAATTAATGAACATAATGGAAAGGTGGGCAACATCCTTTCTGGATCGAATGAATAACCACCAACCAACACATGCAAGACACATAGAGGAAGTTCCAAATGTCCCTCAGCAAAGATTGGCTAGAGATAAACAGCCTATGCAAGTTAATGGACATTCTAATGGTCAAACTAGTAATTAGAACTATGAATTTCCATCACCTCAATCTTGGTACGAACCCATTTCGAGGCCTATAGCAGGTCAAAATGCCTCAGTACTTAACAATGAAGCCATGCAAGTTGGTGGATCTGGCCTAGTACAAGAAAATGGCATAAGAATGGGCACAAATCCCATATTCGAAGCCATACCTGGCACAAGGGGGTTCACTAATCCCTTATTCGAATTTATACCCGGAGGGTTGGAAGGTTTTCCTACAAATGGAAGGGACACAACACCTGTTCCAGCACCTTTCGCAGGACAGTCTCAAAGGGGTTACCCACACCCTTAACAGCAACCTGCACCACAGGGACAACCAGTCCCAAATGTACCACCCTATGGACCAAGAGGACCACAAGCACAAGTTTGTCCACAAAATCCTGTGCTTGTCCCTCCAGTAGTGGTTCAGCAGGCACAAAATATGGTCCCTAGGGACCAAATTGCTGATATTGTTAGGGAGATGTGTGGACCAATGGCTCGGGGGGTCCAGACTCCTATGTACAGAAAACCATACACAGAATGGGTAGATAGGGTACATGAATACCCAAGGGGGTTCAGGATACCAGATTTTATCCTTTTCTATGGAAGTGGAAACCAATCAACCATAGAGCATATTGCTAGGTTTGCTGCTCAATACGGTGAATTTACTAATCATGACTATATGAAACTGAGATTATTCTCAAATTCTCTAATTGGGAGAGCATTTGTATGGTACATCAACCTTACACCTGGCTCCATTCAAACTTGACAACAAATAGAAGAGGCATTTCATGGCCAATTCTTCCAATCAGAGCCAGAGGTTTCCATGGCAGACTTCGCAAGATTGAGTCAAAGGCTTGAAGAAAACGCTACTCAGTTTATTGCCAGATTTAAAAGGGCTCGAAATAAATGTAGAGTCATCCTGCCAGAGCCAGAATTCGTAAGATTGGCTCAAAATAGCTTAGAGTTCAGGCTTCGAAAGAAGTTTGACTCAACTGAATTCAGAGATTTGGTGGAACTAACCTATAAGGTGTCTAGGTATGAAGCATTACTAGAGGAGGAACAAGATCGAAATAATGCATCGTACAAGACATATTATAGAGATCCTAATTATGAGATCGATGCAGCAGAGATTGTGGGCAAAGAACCTGTGATCTGTGAGGCATTAATTCATAAGGATATAACAATTGACCAGCAGTTTAAAAAGAAAGACCTTCACAGGAAGTACTCTTTCGATTTAACTAAAGCAGATAACATTTTTGATCATTTGCTTGCGGCCAACTTCCTTAAGTTACCAAAAGGAGTAAAACTTTCATCTCCAGATGAACTTAAAAAAAAAAGTATATTGTAAATGGCATAACTCTTGGTCTCACTCGACTAAAAACTGCATTGTTTTTCGAGACAGGATCCAAGAACAAATTCGGAAAGGAAGTTTAAAATTCAAAGCCAAAGAAGAAAAGGCTATGGGGATCAACAACAATCCATTTCTAGAAGTTGGAGAGGTGGCAGCCAACGTCATTATGTCAGATTTCCAGAACTTGTTCTTGACAGAATTGGACGAAGTCAATGTGCAGATGCATGTTGCCAACCAGACAACCATCAAGAAGGACACTAGAAACCCACCAGCTATTGGACAAGGTTTCTCACACCAGAGGGAAGACTCTGATGAAGAAGCACTGGATGATGATTCCTTAGAAGCAGTTGTAATGCAAAGGATGTGTCCCAGGTGCAGACTAAGTTACAAATGGTTGAAAGGGCTTCCAATTGATGGGAATCAATATTACAGGGATATGCAGAGACGTCCTAAACCAACCAATGCTTATAACAAAAGGCCGTATCCGGCTAGTATTAGGCAGCAACCATTGATGGTTGAACCAACAGTCGATAGAATGCATGCTAAAGGCAAGAGGCCCTTATATGAGTCCAGGCCACCTAACTATTACAGAATGGAGAGCAGTCATTCTGAAAGAATACTGGAGAAGAGTTCAGGTTATGGGATCAAAGCTAGAGATTGGCCTCCTAGACCAGCCTCACGCAGGACAGAAAGTGGCCACCTTCATCGAAGGTCTGAATCAGGCTCGAAACTTGAGGTCAGGGCCAAGCAATTGCCTTCACAGCCAGCTTCGAGGATGGCTTTGAAGGAAGAAAATGGCAGTTCAACATCTGGGTCAATAAGTTTGTGGGTACCTGGGGTTCCAGATTGGTTTGTGATGCAGAACAAACCTAGGGAAGTGCCTACCCAAAGGGATATTGGAAGCCAAGGTAGGATGGTCAAGCCTCCTTTGGTAGCCCCAAACAATTGGGTATTGCTTAAACACCCAAAGACAAAGGAACCAGATATGGTCCCAGTCATTTCGAGATCACAAAGGAGAAAGATTCAGCGCAGGTACACTCAGTACCAGAAAGATATGAAAGAAAATGGAGAGAGCTCTTCATTGGTCCAAACAGAAGGAAATAAGACTCCAAAGTCAGACCATACTCCAAAGCCAACTCTACAAAGCAAGGTGGGTTGCAACAGAGAACAATTAGCCAAGGTTCATTCTGAACTAAAAGCCAGAGAGAAGTCTAGCCTAGCAGGATTGGAGAAAGCTCTGATGGAGACTAATAGCGAGTCAGAATAAGAAATTGGCATAAGCCAAAAGAAAGAAATGGTGGAGGAAGAAATGTTCGAAGCCTTCATGGCTGAGCAAACATTTTTGGTTGAAAAACCAGTCAAGAAAAACCATTCGAAGGAACCTCTTAGCAATAAAGTGCCAGAATGCAGCATGGAAGATGCTTTTGAGGTAACTGATCAAGGTAGCCAAGAGGGGAAACAGGCACAGCCAGCTATCCAGTTTGGCTCATTTCCTCCAGTATCAGTCAATATGGTACATATACAACCTCATGAGTTCCAAGCTGGAGATGAGAACCAAGATGGTCAAGAAATTGATCCAATTCCAGTCTCTAGTGAAGACTCACAAGTGAGTATGGTACAAGATGATTCCGGAATGTCTACCTCAATGGAAACTGAATATGAGAGCGAAGAAGAGGTGAGCATTAACCTCTCATATCCTTTTGAATATCCCTCGAATTCTATGACACAACATGTCAAGCCTTTGTATATCAAGGCTTTCTTCAATGGGATACAATTGAACCGAGTCCTGATAGATAAGGGGGTAGCAGTGAACTTACTACCGAAATCTTCTTTGAAGAAACTAGGGAAAAAGAATCCCAGGTTGATCCCAACCAGCACAACCATTGCTGGCTTCGCTGGAGCTAAACAGATGGCTCAGGGGATTCTGACCATTAACTTGAGTGTGGGAACCAGGGACTGCATGACAGCATTCTTCGTAATCGACAGTAATGCTAAATACAATGCTTTACTTGGAAGAAATTGGATTCACACTAACAAATGTGTGCCTTCCTCTTTGCATCAGAAAATAATGATGGCTTTGGGCAATGGAGAGACAGAGGAAATTGATGCAGATCCTCAACCCTTCATAGCCTATGCAGACTTTGCAGAAGCCAAATTGTATACTGAAGGAGTGACGCCACTCCGTATACTGAGGAAACCTGATGGCTCAGCCGAAGTGACAACTGATGAGGAAGTGACACACCTGAAGCACTTAGTCCAGGAGAGTGTTGATAAAGAGGTTGTCGTTAAGGATGACAATGATGCCTGGTTGTAGGCAAAGAGATGAAGCACAAGAAGCCAAGTCTTTGGCTCTAATTAAATTCTCAACATTGGATGTAAAATCAATAGTCTAGAAAGTACAGGAGCAAGAGAGAGAAGCCATGATAATTGGCTGCAAACAGAAGCAGCAACAGGTCAAAGTTTTGGCTCTCAACAAATACTGTGCATTGGACATTGAAACAAAAGTCCAGGAGATACAGAAAGAAGAAGCCTTATGGACAGACTTTGTCTATGAGGAGAAGGGCTAAGATGTTAAAATAAAGAACTTAGGAGCAGAACAAAGCAAGGAGATTGCTTTGAAACTAGAAGAAATCAAAGAAGAAGCTTCAATAAGTTCTCAGACACAAGACCCCTTAGAAGAAGTAAATTTAGGGGAAGGTTCTATGCAACAGCCCACCTATATAAGTGCTTGGTTGAATGCTCTTGACAGGGACCAGTTGTTGGTTGTCCTGAAGAAATACAAAGATTGCTTTGCATGGTCTTATAATGAACTACCAGGATTGGATAGGTCATTAGTGGAACATAGGCTCCCTATGAAGTCTAATTTTAAGCCATACAAACAAAAACCAAGAAGAATGAGTCCGGAAGTGATTCAGAAGGTTAAGGAAGAGATTCTTAGACTACTCAAGGCAGGCTTTATTAGGACAGCCAGGCATGTTGAATGGCTATCTAATATTGTGCCTGTAGTTAAGAAGAATGGTAAAATAAGGGTATGCATTTATTTCAAAAACTTAAATCTAGCAACTCCAAAAGATGAGTACCCTATGCCTATAGTAGATTTGCTGGTAGACAGTTCAGCAGGGCATCAAATTTTATCAATGATGGATGGGCACTATGGTTATAACCAAATCTGCATTGGAGAGGAGGATGTCCAGAAAACAACATTTAGATGTCCTGGGAATATTGGCACCTTCGAATGGGTTAAAATGCCATTTGGCTTGAAGAATGCTGGGGCTACATATCAGAGGGCTATGAACACTATCTCTCATGACCTCATTGGAGGGTATTTAGAGTGTTATATTGATGACATTGTAGTGAAATCCCAGTCCATGGAGGAGCATCTGTTTCATTTAGAAGCAGCTTTTGAAAGAATGAGGAAGTTTAAGTTGAAACTCAATCCTCTTAAGTATGCTTTTGGTATATCATTTGGAAACTTCTTGGGTTATGTAGTGCACAAGAAAGGAATACAGATTGATCAGAATAAAGCCAAAGCCATCATTGAAGCCAGGCCTCCATCAAGTAAGAAAGAATTACAGAGGTTCCTTGGACAGGTTAACTTTCTTCGAAGGTTCATTTCTAACACTGCAGGGAAAACTAAAGTATTTTCTTCCTTGTTAAGGCTGAAAGATGAAGAGGAATTTTTCTGGACAACAGAGCATCAAATTGCTTTCGAAGGTATCAAAGCCTACTTGGCCAATCCTTCAGTGCTGATGCCACCAAAGGGTGACAAGCCCTTGAAGTTGTACATAGCTGCAGCAGAAGATTCATTGGGAGCTTTCTTGGCCCAAGACAATGAAGAAGGCAAGGAACAAGCTGTTTATTACCTTAGTAGGTTTCTAAATTCTTGTGAATGTAAATATTCAGCTGTTGAAAAGCTGTGTCTTGCTTTGTATTTTGCTGCAATGAAATTAAGATACTATCTTTTACCTACAACTGTCTTGGTAATTGCAACTACAGATTTGGTTAAGTACATGTTATCTAGACCTATGTTGAGGGGAAGAATTGGCAAGTGGATACTAGCCTTATCAGAATTTCATTTAGAATATGTCCCTCAAAGGGAAGTAAAAGGGCAAGTTTTAGCCAATTTTTTGGCAGACCATCCATCTCAAACAAAGTGCCAAGAGATAATGGAACTTGGTATGGCTAGTGTTGAGTCATGGCAGATGTGGTTCGATGGGTCGAAAGCCAATGGCCTAATTGGAATTGGTATTGTGATTAAGTCACCACAAGGGGTAGAAACCACACGTGGTTTCAGAGTGGATGAAGCTACCTGTTCCAATAACCAGGCTGAATATAAGGCCTTAATAGTGGGACTTGAAATTCTTATTAGATTACAAGTTCATGCAGTTGACGTATTTGGAGATTCTCAATTGGTGGTTAACCAAGTGAAATGGATTTTCAAGTGTCAAAGCATAAGCATTTTGCCATACTATGTTGTTGCATTACATCTTCTTTCTCAATTTCAAATAGCAAATGTAACTCATGTCCCAAGATTCTTGAATAATAGAGCTAATGATGTGGCTCAAAAAGCTTCGAATTTCAAGAGAATGGATAATGCCCAAAGGGACATAAGCCAAACAACATATCAGAAATTAATATCACCTTTGAATAAAAGGAATGTGGTCTTGGAAGTCAATCATAATGACTTACAAGAACAAGATTGGAGGCACCCAATAATGCAGTACTTGGCTGGTCCATCTTCGAAGGCCAACAGGAAAGTTAAATTGCAGTCTATGCAATACATGATATATGGTAATGCCCTCTACAAAAGAGGGGGGGATGGTTTGTTGCTGGAATGTTTAGGTCCAAAAGAAGCATTAACAACTATGGCTGAGGTTCATGAAGGCATCTGTGGTGCTCATCAGCCTAGTGTGAAGATGAGATGGTTGCTTCGAAGGGATTCCTACTATTGGCCAACTATCCTTAAAGACTGCATAGAATATGCAAAGGGTTGCCAGGCATGTCAAAAGCATGGCACAATAAGGCATGTACCCATAACTGACCTACATGCAGTAGTGAAGCCTTGGCCATTCAGAGAATGGGCCATGGATATGATGGGAAAAATACACCCACCTTCTTCGAAGCATCATTGTTTCATTCTAGTGGCCACTGATTACTTCACTAAGTGGGTCGAAGCCAAGCCATACAAGGCTGTAGACCAAACTGAGGTTATTGGATTTATTAAGGATTTGATCCATAGATTTGGCATCCCATAAACTATAACTGTTGATAATGGGACTGTGTTCGATGGGAAAATGGTGAAGTCTTTTGTGGCAGAGTTTGGAATTAGCTTTGTTAATTCCACCATATATTATGCACAAGCCAATGGTCAAGCTGAATCATCCAATAAGTCCTTGAAAAAAGAAATACAAAAGGCTATGGAAGATAATCCTAGGGATTGGCATAACTTGTTATTGAATGTATTGTGGGCTTATAGAACTTCCCCAAGGTCAAGCACAGGAGTCACTCCTTATGCCTTAGTATATGGACATGATGCAGTGTTACCTGTGGAGATTAATGTTAAATCTTTGAGAGTAAGATGCCAAAATCAGTTAGATCCTGAGCAGTACCATCAAAGTATGTGCTTGGAGTTAGAAAGCATAGATGAAGCTAGAATTCTGGCATTAAATAGCATTCTTTTCCAGAAGAAGAAGGCAGCTAAGAATTATAATAAGAAAGTCAAACACATTGGCTTTGATGAAGGTGATTTGGTATGGAAGACAATACTCCTAATAGGAATTAAAAGCCATAAGTTTGGCAAATGGTCACCTAACTGGGAAGGGCCATATCAAGTTCATAGAGTTCTGCCTTTTGGAGCATACCATTTGAGAAATTTGAATGATTATGTACATCTCAAAAAGATTAATGGCAGATATTTGAAGCCTTATTTTCCAACCATTTGGGAAACACAAGGAATAAAATAAACACTAAGTACAAGAACACAAGATTGCTCAGATGATAGACAAGAATTTGTTTTTTCATAAAGAGTCAAATATATTTTGCCATAAATTGGCCCAAAAATTATTACAATGTCTTAATTGTTCTTTTATAACAGATTTCCTATTGCTAAATGATGAAAATAGTTGAATAGCTGCAGCCATTTCTTCCTTTCGATCGGCCAATCCTTAGTTAGAGATTTGCAGCTTGGTGTCAGTTCGAACTAAGGCCTGATTCACTGCAGATAGCTCCTTCTCAAGTTGAGTTTTCCTCTCCAGCAGCTGAACTTGAAAGTGGGAGGCAGAGGAGTGTTGTTCTTTGAGCTCTGACACTTCAGTATGCACTTGGGAAACAAAACTTTGGTCCCTGGTCAATTTCTCATCCGCAGCCTTGGCAGCATGGCAAATGCTGATGTAGAAGTCGATAGTAGCTGCTGCCTGAGATAGATAACTTGAGACATTCATGCCGGACTACTCAGCAACTTTGCAGCACTGAAGGAACCCATTTCTTATTATAGGCCTTTGTAAAGCCTCAAAGGGGATCCTCGAAAAGGAGATTACTAGTTCCAGGCAGGTGTCTAAGTCTATCAGTGGTGCAGAAGGCTTGCTACTGGAGGAAGAAGAGCTTTCAAGGATTTCCAGCAAGGAGTTAACCAAGACTAATGGCTCAGCTTCATCATTGACTGTTGGAGAGGTAGAGGGTATGTCAAAGAGACTGGCTAGTCTTGCTTCGAAGAGATGTACCTCATCCATAGACATGAGAGGCGCAGAGAGAGCTGTGGTGGAAGGCACAGAGGACTCCATAGGGATAGGAGAGATGGGTGGAGCATCTTTAGCAGTCTCCATGGTCCTAGCCACCAATGGGTCAAGGAAAGAAGGGCTGGAGCTAAGTAAAGGTAGTAAACCATGGGTTGGAGAGCTACTAGCACCCTCAATAGGGGAATCAACTGCCATCAGAGATGGAATAGCAGTCGGAAATTCCTTGGAAGAAGAAGGAGGAACAAGCCTCGAAAGGGAATTAATTTTTGGTAGATCAAAAGACAAGAAAGAGAGGTATGGCTTTAAGCCAAAAGAAGGAGATGCAGGAATGTTTGGCCTCAGGGAAGGTACAGAAAGTGTAGGCCTTGGAAGTGGGAGTAATATCTAAATAGCCCTCACATGCTACATTTCATCAACTTCAACTGAAACTGAGGGAGTCCTCATTGGAAGGATAGGCTCAGTAGTTGTTGCTGCAAGAGGAAGAAATGTAAAGTAATGTCAAGCTTCAATACTAAAATTTGACAAGGAAAAACAGTAGAAGCATGAAAGAAATTACTTGCTTCAGAAATGTTGGCAATAATGGGAGAGCTACAAAGGGAGTAATGTTCGGCAGTTTGTTGCCTTCTTGTAGTTTCCCTTTATAATGCATCAGCAGCAGCAGCTTCATCTCTCAGAAATTGTTGCTGCCGTCTCTTCTCAGCTCTCTCGAAGACAATTATGGCCTTGGAATGTTCCTGCTCTGCTGCCTTGGCAGCTGCTTCATGAATGGGGTGTTCAATCAAGTCAGTAGCAGGAACAGTCACTTTCTTTCCCTTCCTTCTTGGCAATGATACTACCGGCTCCTTTTCAACCTCCCTCTCTTCAATTTGGGGATCAAATTCTTCAGAAGTAAGTTCCTTCTCTATTGCTTTGTCAACTGTCTCAGAATTAGGATCTTCGACCAAATCAGAAGAGGGGGCAGCCACCTTTGTTCTCTTTGTTCTTTGTAATGGTGTTTCTTGCTCTTGCTCAATCTCTTTCTCTTCATTTTGAGATTCAGATTCTTCAGGAGTGAGTACCAGTTTTCTTTTCTTTTTCTACTGTTGTTTGGCCTTGAGAGCAGCTAGAGTTTCAGCTCTTTTAGGGGATTCTTCTTGTGGAGACCCTGCACCAAAATGTGTGAATATAGAGGAGACAAACAAAAGAGTTAAAAGAAAGAGGAACTTAGAAATACTTACCCTTTTTCGAAGCAGCTCTGGTAACTTTAGCTGGAGGGCGTGAGGCTGCAGGAGAAGTTGTGGTAGCTGCAGAAAGAGGGGGAAGGTTCTCAACCGTTGCTGATTTAGCATTCGAAGGCACTCCTAACCCTATTAGTAAGTCATGAGGGTGTACAGATAGGCGCACTTCCACATTGGCTGTCCACCAGTTCTGGAATCTTTTCAAAACTAAGCCAGATGGAAGAAAGGGGACAAATTGAAATTCATTCAATTCCTTCAGCAGTTTGAATGTTGCCGCCTCTAGCTTTGATTTGGATATTCTCAGGTCTCTAGCCGTAAGGTGGACATTCGAGAGACTGCAAAGTGGAACAGGTATCCCTTGAGTGAGCCTAAATTGTCTAGCAAACTGAGAAGGACAGTACACCTCAGATATACATTTGTAGGCCCGAGGGTTTAAAGTGCCAATGAACAGCTCCCTTGGTAGTAATAGAAGCCCACATATCTTTATGGGGTGAAGTGGAGCACTCTTTATCAGCCAGAAAAGTTTGCAGCCAAGCAGGTCCTTTATTGGCATCAAAATGACAAAAAAGGAAAGCAGATGGAGAAATAGGAAGTTGATGAAAGAAGACAAGGTAATAAGCAAAAGAAGCAGGATAAAGAACAATCCTAGCATACTTCTCCCCATAGGTGCTAGGATCCTGAACAAGGAATTTTAGGCATTTTGGATGTAAATAAGGGAAATAGGCAAAGAGCCAGAGTTGGAGCACCCAGAGGGGACCTCCTTGGTTAGCATCAAGAGGTCTTTCGCAAAATTGGGAGCAGGCTTTGTAAACATGGCCTAATAGATATGGGGCCAAGGCTATGCATTTTTTCAAAACAAGGGCCTTCGTAAGTGGAGTGAATTCAGGCATAATCCGTTGAGAAGATGTACAAAAGAGAAACTTACACAGCCAGTATAAAATGAAAGAAAAAAGTTCTCTGTCTCTCACGGGGCCTACCCTTTTATTTTCAGCCTTTAGAAAATCACTATAGGAGGAATTTAAAGGTGGAAGGGAAAAATAAACAGACCAGTCTGGGTAGGCGGGTATAAAAGGAGTACTAAGAGGTGAAAGCCCTAGGAGATGGCAGATATCAAGAACGGTGGGGGCCATCATACCACATCGAAATTGAAAAAGATTGAAAGCCATGTTCCAAAATCAAAGAGTAGCAGGAATCAAAAAGGGATTTTCAGGGATAATGAACCTGGAAAGACGAAGGGCGTCAAGAATGCAGAGCTCTTGCAAGTCATCTTCTCTTGCAGGTACAACTCTGTCATACCATTCCTCCCATTCAGTTCTCAATGTCGGCTAGCAACAGTGAGGCCGGGTCATTTTCCAATTGCCCCAGTCGAGCCCTCCTTCGTAGAGAAGAAAGTGGTCCTCCAAATGGGGGTATAAAGCTGGAAGTTGGTCAGGGGCTTCCCGAAAGATAGGACCTAGGACGTACTCTTGTTGGTTGCTGTGGCGAGGAACAAAGAGACGTCCATCTATGGTGCTTGACCCACCAGTTGTTGGCTTAGCGATTTCTTCATCAATACATTTTTTCAAAGCCATGGTAGGGCTGATACGGTCGCCAGCAAGCACTTTCAGTGAGGAAGGATCCATTGGTAACAAGCAGCAAGGAAGAGAGGGTTAACAGAAGATCGGTAGAAAGAAGGGTTTGTGTGTTAAAAGAGCAAGTGACTTCAGAGCACGAAACAAAAGGGTTTTAAAAGCTTTTGTGTCTGGAAAATATATTGCCTAAGTCGTTAAGTACTAGAAGTACGAATACGAAGAGTTTCCTTCAATATTGATACTTTTGGAGGGAAAAACACAGCCCAGATGTTGAGGCTAGCTTCGAAGTAAAATATTTGGCTTCGAAACCAGATTTTGGCGCCAAAAGCCAAATAACAACGGCTTCGAAACAGAGAAGCCGGCTTCGAAGCACATTTCCATACTTAAAATATAAGAATACTCAAGTATTTGTTTTACTTCAAAGGGTTTAAAGACCTGTTTTATGTTTCTTAATGAAGGTAATGTCCTTCGAGGCAAAACTTGAGACTCCTTAAGGATGGGAATTGGCGTTCGAAAAATCAAAACCAATGGTTGGTTTATAGAAAAAAGTTGTCTGTTGAACTAAAATAGCATGAACTGTTGTTCGAAGCAAAAGATGGTCAATTTAAAACTAAATTGATCATACTAACCATGATCAGATGTTGGTTATGGTTGAAACAAGCTTTAAGTATAAGATTGCTAGATTCGAAGCACTGACTTTGATTGAAAATCAGCCAAAACTGTCAACTTTATTCCATAAATTGGAAAAGTTCATAATTGGTTCTTTATAGTGTTTCATTTAAAACAATTGAGTCCAGGTTCGAAGGATGAGATTGTTCAGTTCGAAGTCCTGAATTTGCTTTTAAAGACAAACGGAGACAATGCCAAACAAAGGAAAAGTCTTAATTGTATTAAAGCAAAAGCGATTACATCGAATGGCCCTATTTGGGTACAAACTCAAGCTCATAAAAATAAGGAATGGAATAAATAACAAGATCATGAAATTTAGTCCAATTATGATCAATGAATTTCTGTTCTTTCTTTATTCTATCCTCTATTTCTTCTAACATTGGCTGCATGAGTTGATGTGCTCTCACTTCGTAATAGAGCTCCTCAGCCTTTTATTCCGAATGCTGTTTCTCTCAATTCTTGTTCCAATTCGTCTATATCCAAGTCATCCCAGTAAGCAGAATCTTTATTCTTGAAATCATCAAATTTTTCAATAAAGTTCTCTGCTTCGTATTGGGCATGAACTCGAAGGGACAAGAGTTGGTCCAAAGATTAAGTAGTGGCCAAAGAAGTTCGGTGCCAATGGAGAAGCGATGGAAGTTGGTCTAAGAACATGTGAAGTTCTGCTTGAGCGATGGGGTTGAGGACATGGCTCCGGATCAGAATATCACAAGCCCATCGAAGGTTCTTGAGAGGAACATCGTCCTCAAGAACATTGAAGGGTAGGTGAGAAAAGGCTGCAAGCAGGAGTTAGACTTGCTTTTGGTAAGCTGGAATAGGAGAGGGTGGAGGTTCATAAGGAGGGAAAACTTTCTCCGCAAAAAAGGTAAGCTTCAACTTCTCTATCCAGGAAAGTTTTTTCGGAGGAGGAGGTATAAAGGCCCCCATTTCGAAGGAATGAGGAAATCGAGGAACATTGACGCAATCAAGCCATTTAGAAGGATGAAACATCGCCTTCTTGGCTAAAAATGAGGGGTTATACCCCTGTGCCTCTTCTGGGCGGGGAACAGATCGTACCATTTTTGTAGGCATGGATGATGTGTACCATGCCACGAGTAGACTGTCCTCTAAACTGCGTCGACGGTCAATAGGCATGTAAGGATAAACCACCGAGCTTCGCGCATAAGAGGGAAAGTCTAACGGGTCGGTGAATTCAACAAAGTGATGGTTAATTCGCTCCTTTAATTTCCAGACCTCAGGTTCTGACCAGCTTGACCAGCCTGAAGCACCAGAGGAAGTTGAAGCCACAGCCTTATCCCATACAGAGGTTTGTGAAGAGGGGCCTCCTATGTCTATATCTGCAACCTTCTGAATCAAAGGACTAAGGGCAGTTTGTTCACAGTCCAAGGGTGAAAGAGAAGAAGAATTTCCCACGTCCATGTTTGCAACTTTCTAAATCGAAGGATTAAGGGCAATGTGTTCGTAATCCAAAGGTTGGTAATTTGCAAAAGCTTCCATGACCTGAATATAGAAAGGTGGGTAAAGGTGGCTAATGAATGCGTGGAGGTTCTTTTGAGGGGAAGCAGTTATTCAATAACTCTTCATATGCCCGATCAATAGAGAAGAAAGTTGATTTGGCCATAGAAGAAGTATCAGTCTGTTCGAATGCTAAGGTATTGGGATGTTCAAAAGATTGAAAGAGAATTAATGCAAATGATCATCAATAAATGACGGTTGTGTTTCCAGAATATAGACTCCATGCATGTTCTAAAAACGCAGAAGAAAGGCTTTGATCCACTAATATCACCAAGTATTGGGTATATTAGTGCGGGGGGTAATGTTGGCTACATATTTTGTATAAGCCAATCACAATTTAACACGTGGCAGAATAAGGGTAATATAGGAAGACTATTCAAATCTTTGATCCTGATCGTACACGTGGCAGTTAGCATTGGTTATTACAAGGTCTAAGTAGCAGTGAATCAACGAAGAGATGCAAGGTGACGTGGCTTCAACGATTACTCACATTCAAATTCAAATATAGGAGGGAAGCCCAACAGCAAGTGATGGTGTAGTGGAACTATTTATAAGGCAGCATGATCAGCAATCATGGAGGAGCAGTTCGACGGTTTGAAGTGCAGTTCGATGGTCATCCTTGAGGAGTATAAATAGTAGGGAAGGCCCCAGAAAAAGCCCCAAGACTCAGATCCAATAAACCAGTCTTACTTTACATATTTTTCTTTCCAGTTTTACATTTCCAGTCTTTACATTTACTGTTCTTTAAATTTCTGTTCTTTACATTCCTGTACTTTAAATTCCTGCACTGCACTTCATTCATAGGAGTAGTTTCAAGTAGATTGTCGCTGTAAACCTTTACGAGGCTGAGTTCGGATCATTGTAAGTTTTTCATTCTAATGAAATATTTCAATTGCTCTTTATTTAACTGTTATTGTGCTTAAATTCTCCTAAATCAAGCCACCAGTAAAAGCCCTCTTCATTGAGGCTGAAATAACTACAACACAATCATCTGATAATTGGTTGGCAATTAAAATTCTGTAAGGACTGATTGATTCTTGCTGGCACGCTCACAATTACAAAAATAACCTTCGAAAGCCAAAAAACCAACACCTATAAAGTATTTGATACATGTATATATACTGTATAAAATAAAGGCTCGAGTTGATGTTGACACAAAATGTCACTAATTGCAAAGATATCAATCTCATAATTTTATAATTGAAATTTTAAATACGATTTTCTTACTTTGTGAAGTCATTATGATAAAATTTATTTATAAGATTGCAAAATACCTTTAATTTTGAAAGATCTGTCGTTAAAAGTAAAATTTACAACACAACAATTACTCTTACAATTTTAGAAGAGACTTTGGAAGAAAGTCTTTCATTCATATTTCAAATGATCAAAACTATATATAAAACTCTAAAATCAAACCTCTAACATTACCAACATTGAAACCTACTTGGAGTGTCTTTAATCATTCATCAAATCTTTCATTAAATTTGAGTAAAAATTTGATAAAAGTTTGACCTCATATGATGCAATCTAATGGTGAATTAAGATTTTCATCAAACCTAGCTGATTGTTCGGCCTAGAGTAAATTTTCAGTTCACAAGCAGGTTGTTCAGCCAAAATCTGGTCATCTAGCCGGTCGTCCACCAATGACTACCTACAAAATTTGATACAAGGATAAATACTTCCTTAACTTGATGAAAAATATACCTTTTCCTTAATTTGATATCAATTTAATGAAATGGTTAGAGTACCGTTTTTACCAAATTTTCATCAAATTTTAATTTGATGAAAGATACGAGTGTGCATTGGAGATGGCTTTACTCGAATTTGTAATTACCAATCTAATAACACACCACTAATATCATCCATTAATACACCTCTAATAACAATTATTTCTCTACAACTTGCAAAATAAACACCTTACTAATAACCATTACATGCATGAAAAACATAACTCAAAAAATAAGAAAAAAGAAAACTAATTTATTTGTAAACACCTATTACTATGCTTAGGATATACCAAGTAAATATTTGGAGGTCTCTTCAAGTTACATCATCAAGATTGCAAATATTCCTCCTCTTCTTCTTCTTTATTCGAACTTAATGAAACATTCCACATTCTTAATTGGCATTTCTCTCAGTGACGTTTTAGGATATAGTGAGTTTTCGAACGGACTAGAAATTGCCTATCGAAATTCTAAGATATACGAGAATGAGCATCATCAAAGGATGAGGTTTCCACCTGACTATCAATTGCTTGTTGAAATTCCTGTTCTGAGTCATGTCCACGATCCTGCATTGCAGGACTAAGATTTTTAACAATATGCGAGGGTCTTGGGCTCTCCGTTAATGGTCCTATTATATTTGAGTCTTTAGGCATGGTAGAAATTATAGCATCGCTTACTGAGACTGGAGCCATACTTATTGGTGCCAACTAGAGCATTAATTCCTTCAAACAATCATTTCCTGCTAAAGGATGACATTCTATATCTATTGAAGCTAGAACCCAACTCTTTGGTGCCAACTGAAGCTCTAAGTTCTCCAAACAATCATCACTGGCTGAACTCGATGATGCCAAGTAGAGCTGTAAATTCTCCAAACCAGAACTCGATGCTAACTGGAGCTCTAATCTCTCCAAATCTCCTGCTGAAGGATGACATTCTATATCTCCTGAAGCTGGAGCCATACTCATTGGTGCCCATTGGAGACCTAATTCCTCCAAACCATCATCTCCTATTGAAGGACAACATTATGTTTCTCTTGAAGCTGAAGCCGTACTCATTGGTTCGACAAGCAAATCTCTTTCCTCCAAACAATAATCACCTACTGAAAGATGACATTCTACATCTCTTGACCTTACCATACTCTCTCCTAGCATTCCTTTCATTGGTGTTTCTAGCTGTACTGTAGAACAATGATCGTAATCGAACCAAGAATCCCCAATATTATTTTTTGCAAAAAAAAATAATGAGTACGACTTGGTTCGATTACGATCATTTTTCTACATTTGGGGATTCTTGGTTCGATTACGATCATTTTTCTACAGTACAGCCAAAAACACCAATGGGAGGAATTCTAGGAGAGAGTATGGTAAAGTCAAGAGATGTAGAATGTCATCTTTCAGTAGGTGATTATTGTTTGGAGGAAAGAGATTTGCTTGTCGAACCAATGAGTACGGCTTTAGCTTCAAGAGAAACAGAATGTTGTCCTTCAACAGAGGATGATGGTTTGGAGGAATTAGGTCTCCAATGGGCACCAATGAGTATGGCTCCAGCTTCAGGAGATATAGAATGTCATCCTTCAGCAGGAGATTTGGAGGGATTAGAGCTCTAGTTAGCATCGAGTTCTGGTTTGGAGAATTTACAGCTCTACTTGGCGTTATCGAGTTCATCCAGCGATGATTGTTTGGAGAAATTAGAGCTTCAATTGGCACCAAAGAGTAGGGTTCTAGCTTCAATAGATATAGAATGTCATCCTTCAGCAGGAAATGATTGTTTGATGGTATTAATGCTCCAGTTGGCACCAATAAGTATGGCTCCAGTCTCAGTAAGCGATGCTATAATTTCTACCATGCCTAAAGACTCAAATATAATAGGACCATTTACTGAGAGCCCAAGACCCTCGCATATTGTTAAAAATCTTAGTCCTGCAATGCAGGATCGTGGACATGACTCAGAACAGGAATTTCAACAAGCAATTGATAGTCAGGTGGAAACCTCATCCTTTGATGATGCTCATTCTCGTATATCTTAGAATTTCGATAGGCAATTTCTAGTCCGTTCGAAAACTCACTATATCCTAAAACGTCACTGAGAGAAATGCCAATTAAGAATGTGGAATGTTTCATTAAGTTCGAATAAAGAAGAAGAAGAGGAGGAATATTTGCAATCTTGATGATGTAACTTGAAGAGACCTCCAAATATTTACTTTGTATATCCTAAGCATAGTAATAGGTGTTTACAAATAAATTAGTTTTCTTTTTTCTTATTTTTTGAGTTATGTTTTTCATGCATGTAATGGTTATTAGTAAGGTGTTTATTTTGCAAGTTGTAGAGAAATAATTGTTATTAGAGGTGTATTAATGGATGATATTAGTGGTGTGTTATTAGATTGGTAATTACAAATTCGAGTAAAGCCATCTCCAATGCACACTCGTATCTTTCATCAAATTAAAATTTGATGAAAATTTGGTAAAAACGGTACTCTAACCATTTCATTAAATTGATATCAAATTAAGGAAAAGGTATATTTTTCATCAAGTTAAGGAAGTATTTATCCTTGTATCAAATTTTGTAGGTAGTCATTGGTGGACGACCGGCTAGATGACCAGATTTTGGCTGAACAACCTGCTTGTGAACTGAAAATTTACTCTAGGCCGAACAATCAGCTAGGTTTGATGAAAATCTTAATTCACCATTAGATTGCATCATATGAGGTCAAACTTTTATCAAATTTTTACTCAAATTTAATGAAAGATTTGATGAATGATTAAAGACACTCCAAGTAGGTTTCAATGTTGGTAATGTTAGAGGTTTGATTTTAGAGTTTTATATATAGTTTTGATCATTTGAAATATGAATGAAAGACTTTCTTCCAAAGTATCTTCTAAAATTGTATGAGTAATTGTTGTATTGTAAATTTTACTTTCAACGACAAATCTTTCAAAATTAAAGGTATTTTGCAATCTTATAAATAAATTTTATCATAATGACTTCACAAAGTAAGAAAATCGTATTTAAAATTTCAATTATAAAATTATGAGATTGATATCTTTGCAATCAGTGACATTTTGTGTCAACATCAACTCGAGCCTTTATTTTATACAGTATATATACATGTATCAAATACTTTATAGGGTAAAATTCAATTTACTCCTTTGTGATTTGAGGCCAAAACACTATACTCCCTGTGGTTCAAATATAGTCAGAAAATTCCTATGTAACCATTAATACCGTTAACTATAGATGTGAAATGACTGTAATACCCTTAAATCCTATAATTTTTTTGTTATTTTTTTCTCTCTCATTTCTCATGCACATAATTTATAATGTTTAGCATTAATTTAATTAAATCACAATTAATTATAAATTCTTAATTATTTATTGTAATTCTTAACCTTTTATTCTAAATTTAATTCAATTATATTTTAGATCACAATTAATCATAAATATTTAATTATTTATCATAATTCCTTACTTTTTAATCTAATTTTAGATACAATTAATTCTAAATTCTTAATTAGTTTGTAATTCCTAACATGTCAATCAATCTAATTAATTTAATTATATTTTAGATCAATTCTTAATTATTATTTATTTAATTATTATTTTAATTAACATATTAATTTAATTTTAAGTTTGGAGAAAATGGGGATAAAATTATTTTTTATTGTATTAATTTCACTTTATTTAAAAAAAAATTAAACTCACTCTAAAAAATGATATGTGTAATACACTTTCCATTAATTTAAATAAAAAAATTAAGAGTAACATTTTAGCCTAAAATCGTATAGAAACTTTGTAACTTATTCGAACCATAAAGAGCTAAATTGCTCAAACCCCAAACCAGGAAACATGAAATGAATTTAACTCTACTTCATATGACTTGGATGCTTCTGATTGAAAGCATGATCATGGAATTGGATTGCCTGAGGCAGAGAACATGATTCAGCACGCTTCGATAATCAACCATTTTCGCTTAGACCTCATTCAGCACTGGTTAATAAGTCAGTTTATTAGCTAAAAAAAAGAAAACTTAGTGAAATATCTCTCTTCAATTTTGTGTAGTAGGAGAGGCTTAAGATATTTTTTTTATTAGCTAAGGTCCCTCAACATTTTCTTAGAAAAAATTCGACTTAGAAAAGTTTTGCTTGACTAATTGAAATTTCGGCTCCGACTCAGAGAAATTTCAAAAATTCTCTGTGAAATTAGAGGAATTTCTTTGAGTTTGGACAAAATTTCTCTGAGTCGGGCAAAATTTTTCTAAGTTAAATCTATTTTATAAAAATATTGAAGGACCTTAACTATTATGAAAATATTATATATCTTTTATTTTATAAAATTTTAATATTAGAGACCTTAAAAAAATTTGCCACGACATTAGGCTAAAAGAAAAGTTTTAAGTCAACTTTGATTTTAATTACTCTAGAAACCCATAGGAAAACTAAAAAAGAAATAAGGATAAATTACTGACCTCATATAGTTGCCTAGTAGGAAGGTCAAAATCAGCTATTTCTTCTGGCATTAGTTCAACGAATACTATGACTTCTTTTGGGAGTCTGTTAAAATGCTAATTTATTGATCATAAATAAGTTAATAAAAAAGTTAATATTAAAAAAAAAAATTAATTTGATTGACATATTTATTTCTTAGATAAATTAAATTGACATCTCTTGATATTTAGAAAAAATATAATAAATCTTACAATTTTAATATAATTATACAAATTTCTCTTTTAGTAAAGTTAAAGCAATCAAAACTAATACAAATACTATAAAGACACAACGATATATAATGTAAAATATGCATTTCAATGACAACATCATTTTTTCACTCATACAACTAACGAATTTTTTTTTAATGGAAATGAGTCAAATATTATATGAATTAAAATTTTAGAGAACTCAATATAATTATGTCAAATTTATGGGACTTATTGTATTTTTTCTAAATCTCAAGTTACCCAACAAATAAATATGCCAATCAAATTATTTTTTATTTAGGGTAAATTACAATTACACTCGTTGAGATTTGCTTGATATACGAATTACCTCATGTAGTTTTGAAAATTACAAATATCCCATTGTCAAAAAAATTTATTTAACAAAATTGACAGAAAAAATAAAATTTCTAATTACTCTACTATATAACAATAAAATTATTAAAATTGTAAATTGAAATATATTTTCAACATAATTAAAAATTACTAATTGACTTAATGATTTATTAATATCAATAAAAGAGATCATTTATTATGCCATTAGAAATTTGAAGGGGTATGATTTTAAATTTTTAAAATTGCAAAAGACAATTTGTGTTTTAAACAAATCTCACAAAATTTATTTGTAATTTTTTTTTTAGTATTAATTTTTTTATTGACTTATTTATAGTCAATAAATTAACATTTTAGCAAACTTTCAGACACTTCATCTTTAAGGAAATCAAGCCCACTTCAGTAGGAAGAATCCAAATACCGATGCAGCAGTCACAACACTATGACTTGTCCCTTCCAGGATACAACAGCCCGACCACTTGTCGTATGGTTCAAGCCAACTCTGCACAAGATGGTGAACCCAAAGCTCCACCAATAAAACACCATTCTTTGCTAGTAATCTCTCTTGTATAGAAAATAGTTGATCTATATAGATAGAAAAGAGTAGATTATATATAGGCTATAAGGATCTTACAGTCACACCAAAAATAATGACCATTAAACAAGAAAATGGTTACACCAAATAATGACCATTAATCAGGTTCATGAATTCTATTTAACCTCCATTTATGACCAAGAGGTTACCAAAGTAATAAAACCCCATTTATGAAAAAGATAAACCTGTTTGGTAGAGTTGTGGGAAAGTGTTTATAGCTTATGCTTAAACAGCTTATAGCTTATAACTATGAACATAAGGTGATTTCTGACTTATAAATTAAACATTTCCAGCCCCACTCAAAGAATAAGCTGATTTCTGACTTCCAAAAAGTTATAAGCTATGAGCTAAATCAAACACATCAAAATAGCTTAAATTAAGCTGAAAGCTGAAATAAGCTGCTTTTAAGTTCTGCCAAACAGGCACATAGTATTCGTGTAATTATATGAACTAATGCAACTAAAAATAGTTGATTTTGGCCTTTCACCTAGGAAATCACAAGGAATACTCACTCTTACATGAGCGGGTAATGCTAGAGATCAAGATTTCATTAAAAAAAAAATAGTGGCAATCTAGATTCACCCTGTCACGACCCAAACCCGGCCCTATGGGTTTAGCACCGTAACCGGCCAGTAATCCGAGATTACCGAAGGCCTGCTTAACAGTAGTACAGTAAAACAGAGTTCAAGGCCTGGCGGAAGCCAATACAGTAAGTAAATAATGTCCATTGAGCTGTGACAGTCCGAATGCCAAAAAGATCTTTCATGCATTCATACATACAAACAGTACAGTCTATACAAAATTTACAGTCACAGAGTACAGGGACCTAATCCCTTGATAACAGTACAGTTAGTAGATGACAGTCTATACAGTAAACCAAACAGTATGGAGACAGACGGGGGAAAGAACAAGACACCCCAAAGCCATAACATGGCAACTCGGAACCTCGCAGTGAGGCACAAAGGCTGGCTTGACAAAACTGGAGTCTAACCCACGCTCCTAGCTCCGATCTGGTGGCTGAGCACCTACATATATATAAACAGTGAGCTAAAGCCCAATGAATAACATAATGCGTAAAGAGGTTAAGAATGAAATATCCTCACAGTAATGAAAGCAGTTCATTAAACAATACTTCAGTCTTTCAGTCAGAACAGTTATTCAGTCATATGTGGTACATCCATTAGCATAGCAGTAAACAGTAGGTCTTAAAGACCGAACAGTAATGATGGCCATCAATCAGTAAACAGTAGTGGTTCCACGAGGGAACCGACAGAGATCTCTGTAACAGTAACAGTAACAGTAGATGCCAAGGATGCCACAGTACAGTTTAGAATATAGGACATACATTCATTCAGTAAACAATATCAGTTCCGTAAACAGTTCAGTTCAGTATTCAGAAGATAATCATTTGAACATATCTTTACACAATTGTTACTCACAGAGTTTGGGCTACAGTAAGCTAGAGCGCGTCTCCCCAGTCACCAACCCTACACAGTTAACAGATTGAACACACACTAAGCTACACAGCTGGGAAAGATAACAACTTAATCCCTAATTTGCCTCGGTGTGTTTTACATCTATATCCTCCATAAGATGTCTTAAACTAGGCCTAGGAATGCCTAGAATGGGATGAGGATGCAAAGATGTACTCAAAAAGCAGTTTCAGAATTTATCAGAAAAACAGAGTCCCGCTCGAGCGCAGGTTTCCCCGT
The DNA here is from genome assembly GCF_055761805.1 of Camellia sinensis. Lineage (NCBI taxonomy): Eukaryota > Viridiplantae > Streptophyta > Magnoliopsida > Ericales > Theaceae > Camellia > Camellia sinensis. The sequence continues at coordinate 176,037,865 of NC_138971.1, read as the reverse complement.
TCGAGCGGTCATGCAACAAAGGTACACGCTCGAGCATCAACTTTCCCGCTTGAGCGTACTGTAAAAGTACTGGATGCGTGAAATCTCCGCTCGACGGGCGCTCGACGCCCGCTCGATCGTGAGACACATGCCTCCGCTCGAGCGCCCAATCCTCCGCTCAAGCGGACTGTAAAACAGTGCAGAGATACTGGATGCTCGGATTCCCCGCTCGAGCGTCTCTTATCCCGCTCGAGCGGAAGTGCAAAATCTGGAAATTCCAGATTGCACCTCCAAGCCAAAAACCAAGCTTAACTACATCAAAACCGATCCTCTTGGGCTGAATTTCCAGAAAACAGTTGTAAACGTATAGAATATCATAGTTTAAAACTCAATTTGAGAAATCAAAGCCCAAGGGTGTTTAATTGAAACCCAATTTCAAACCATTTTTCAAGAACAATATGAACATGCAAACATGCATGAATTCAAATCATTTTGAAGTTCCAAATTGATGCTCTAAGGAGCCAATTGTTTCCAAAACATGATGAAATCATGGACTTGAACATAATTGTGAACATGCATGCAATATTTTGCCATGAACTCAACTCAAACTCCAACAACACTAACATGCATGCATGAATTATGCTCTATATCAACAACCATGAACCAATTCTAGACTTAATTCACTAGAGACTCAGGAATCTTGCATGAATAAGCTTAAACACAACAAAGAGGGGTTGAAATCCTTACCGAGAGCTTCAATTACAAGGTGAGAAAGCTTAATTTGCAACCTATACTCCAATTCCTTCAATTACCAAGCAATTTACAAGCAAAATGAGATGAAATTCACTCCTCTAGTTCCTCTCTCTCTCTATGGTCGGCAATGCAAGGAAGAAGGCTGAGGATAACATTTTGATTTACGTGTAATGAACTCAAAGGTGTATAGGTAGTGGCCCACTCAAGGGCAAGGTTGTAAATAAGTCCAATTCATATAATTAACTCATATTAATCTAATTTAATCATACCTAATCAATTTTCAGATAATTATACCATAAAATCACATTAATTATGATGATCATAAAACACTAATCAATTTCTGGTTCGGCCGTCGATAAGGCCTTCAATTAGCAGTTTAAACATAAAACACGAACAGATAATCAAACAGTCAAACAGATGGATTATGCATTTAAACAGATACAGTCAGTCAATTCAGTACTTTAATCAGTCCAATTATCAGTCATAATCAATTCGGTTTAACGGTAATCGATGGTTATCGGTAATCAATCAGTCATTAATCGGTAAACAGTATGAGGGTTGTTACACACCCCGAGTATGGGCTCTCTATACTATAAAAAAAGTTATAATTTGAAAACCATACTATTTTTCTTCATATTTTTTCTGCGTGGATTCTTGCTCCCTAATCTCTTACTTGAATTACAGCACATTTGACGTCTATCATGTGTGATTCAAATGCAATCTACACATGAACTTGGCAATACACTCATTCAATTTATATACCACACACGCCTTCTGGTCCAAAATCTGGTCTCCAGATTCTGGGTTTCTAGACTAATTGATTTTGAAGTAGCTGAGGACATTCACCCTCTCAACATCCAACAACAGATAATTCAACTCAGTTTGGAAAACTATCAAAATGATAATTAAACGGAATATCTTAAAGCTAAGAAAACTAAAAGTGCCTAATTATACAGGAGAAAAATGCCTGAGACCCTCAGTGGGGGTGCTGGGGGTCCATTCTGATTGGCCAAAATTTTTTTTTTTTTTTTTTTTTTTGTTGAACTTGCTCACACTAGGGGTGAGCATGGTCCGGATTGGATCGGATTGGGGTAAAACCAGGACCAATCCGTTATTTACGGTTCCTAAAAAATTGGAACCAATCCAATCCGTTTAAATCATGGAACCAATCCGAACCAATCCATTTAAATACGGATTGGATCGGTTTAGGACCACGGATTCACATAATTAAATAACAAAATATATATATATATATATATAACACTTGAATTTCATAAAAATATAAACATAGCGCTATATTAGTTCCATAATAGCAACATGTTTTTCTATAATAACGACATACTGTTCTAGAATTTAAGCAACCATAAGAAAACTGATTTCACCATAAGTATTTAGACAATTGCAAATTAAAACTTAAAACTAACAAACAAAAGTAATAAAAGAAAATATTATACGGTTTTAGGTTTGAGTTTAGATTTTACATAGAATAAGAGAAGATACTATGGGGGAGGATGTATAATAAAAATATAGACTATTTGTATACGGTCCGGATCGGTTCCAATCCGGAACCGTGTGATTCAATCCGGAACCAATCCGTGAACTACGGATTTTTAATTCTTCAATCCGGAACCGAACCGCGGATTCAAAAAACCAATCCAAACCTATCGGATTGGACTGGACTGGATCGGATTACGGATTTCACGGATTCCTTGCTCAGCCCTAGCTCACACAGTGCCACATGGCACTGGGGGTCACTGGGGGTCACCTCTGCTAGGGGTCCCTAGCACATCCCTATTTGGGGGAAGAAATTTTTTTTAAGGGTTTCAAAATTTATAAGTGGGGGTCTAAAGAAATGGGAGGTCCAAAATAATTTATAGGGTGCTAATAATACCACTCTTAAGTTATATCATAGTGTTGAAAATTTTATATAAAATTTCTATTTGTATATCACTCAATAAGAATATGTTTAAGTAGAATTTAATGATGAAAAATTATAAAATGTAGTCATGATGATAAAAAGAAGAAATAAAATGAAAAATGACAAAATGATCATTTAAAAAATTTTAGGACATGACTATCAGTAATTCATGAGGCAAGTTATAGGCCCTGTTTGATATGACTTATTTCCAGCTTATTTTAACTTTTAGCTTAATTTAAGCTATTTTGATGTGTTTAGTTCAGCTTACAGCTTATAACTTTTTGTAAGTCAAAAATTTTTGACTTAATTTATAAGTCAAAAATCAGTTTATGTTCACAGCTATAAATTTTAAGTTATAATCACTTTCTCACAACTCTACCAAACGGGGCCATAATAAGATTATAAACTTCTAGGAGAAAAATGAATCTGTAAAAATAAAAAAATAAAAAAAAAAACAAAAATCTCAATTGTGTAAATGTAATTTACCTTTTTTTTTTTTTTTTTTTTTTCTCTTTCTCTTCATGTTTATTTCTCTCAAGAAAGCATTTCTCTCTCTACTCTCCATCGGCGGCTGCAAAATAAAATTTTAAGAAAGCATTTCTCTCTCTACTCTCCATCGGCGGCTGCAAAATAAAATTTTAAGACTTGTTTGACATACATTATAAAAGTTAAAAATTTTAAAATTATTTAAAAAATCAAAAAATTAACACTATTTATAATATTTTAATGATAAAAAATAAAAATAAAAATATTATATAAGAACCGTACGCATCAAGCGTCCAAAGCAAAAAAAAATTAAAAACCAATTTTTTCTATGATTGATGTTGACATTCCGTACTGCCACACACGTCCGAACAAAATAAAAAATAAAAATAAATAATTTTCAAATGTAATATGCTTTGGAGCATTAATTAGTGCTCCCACTAATTAGGTAGCAGTGGATTTCGTCATTAATGATGTGATGTTTTGGTTTTAGAATTGTATTTTTTTTTTGTTTACTTTTTTAATATATTAGTGCTATTAGTGGTGATGTTTTTAGTAGGATGAATCATTGTTGTTTTCAAATATTGTATTGGACCACAGTGAAAAAGAAGGTGGAAAATAACGAAAAAAAAAAATCAACTTTTTCAAAACACACAGGTCCATATTGACATACACGAAGATTTATATAGATAAAATTATAAATTTGCAAATTTATATAATATTTTAATACAATTTTTTTTATAAAAAATCAAAAAGTTAATCCAAACATCTAGTATATTTTTTTTCTTAATTTTTTAATCTAAAAAGACAAAAAATACACTTATTTAAGACACCTCAAACAATCCCTTAACTTGAAATTTTCAAATCACCTGTCATTCGATTTGACAAATATAAGGCCTAGTTTGAAAAGACTAAATAAGTGCACTTTTTGACTTTTTTTATATTATGTGTAGAAAAAGTAGAGAGGAGATATTGATTGATGTGACCCAAAAAAGATAAAAAGATGAAATAAGTGCACTTTTTTCTTTGTAGCCAAACTTAGCCTAAATATAATTTTTTGCTTCTTTAAAAAATCATTTGTCATAATATGAGAAAAGAAGAACTCTTCCAGTTAGAACATAAAAAACACCCAATGTCTAGAGTATGGCCACCGGTGTTTGGTGGTCAACGCCGGCTACAATGTTCGGAAAGAAGTTAACACATTGAAAAGGGTAACTTGAGATAGAACCATTGAATTGAATTTACTTTGTTCCAAAAAAAAAAACCATTGAAGAGCCTGATTTGATGAATTCAGGGTGACAGAGCTTTCTTCCTTTCTTCTATTTATTACAGAAAAAATTTCCTTTGAATCCAACACCATGACCTTTTATAACTCAGCACTTATGAATGAATTTAAAGCCTTATATCCTTCGAAAAATTAGGCTTAAGTGGTGTAAAGTGAGAAAGTCATATTGACTAAAAGTAATGTTAGAAAACTTAAATGTTTAATTAATATTTTTATTAAAGGTTTCATATGAATATGAGACTTATATGATTGGATAATTATCATATAATATTTAAAATTCTTACACGAGACATTTAATAAAAATATTAATAAAATATTTAAAATTCTTAAATATTGATTGGATAATTATCGGTTTAAATGTTGATTTGGGTCATGCGATCATGGGAGGAAATTGATTTTGTGGAAGGAGCCAACTTGAAAGTGATGAGATTGAGGTGTGAAAGAGCCCAAACTACTTTCGTAATATTTTATCTGAGAATTATTTTGTGGATGGAGAAGGGGGAAGTGTGAAGTGGGTTCCTTGGAAAAATGAGTGAGAATGAAAGAGACAAATGAGGAGAGCGAATTTCTAATGCTGTGTTTGGTTGAGAGATTTGAGGAGAGATTTAAAAAGGGAAAGGGAAAAGGTGTGTGAAACTATGTGAATTATAGGTATGTTTTATTCACAATTCACCTATCGTTTCCATTTCCCTTTCTAAATTCCTCTCCAAATCTTTCAACCAAACACAACATAAGAGAAGCAAACTTTCCGTCACTTTGTAACGGATTAATTAGTGATGTTCTCTGACAAAGAAAATTGCTGTCAGTTTGTTATTGGCTAAAGGTATCACATACACATGCATCTGTACATAAAAATTTCTCCATATTATAATTTAAATTTTGTTTAGGAACAAATTATTTTAATAATTTTAAAATTTTAAAAAAATATATGTAAAAAATGATGTGATAATTTATAATATTTTTTTAACTTTTTAATTAAAATATGTAATTGTCAAATAAGAATTTATTGACTGAATTTTTTTTTTTTTTCGATATGATTTAAGATTTTCAAAATTAAGGTGATCCTACTGGATAATTTTTGGACAGGTGGAGAATCTTATCAATAATACTTTGGGCCAAGACTTTATAAAATCTCTTTTTTTTTTTTTTTTTTTTTTGAACTTGTGCTTTACAAAATCCATGTTACATCATGTCTGATCATATTTGGTAAAAAAAATTGTAACGCTTTGACCCTCTTATTTATTAACTTTATTATTTAAAACATGTTCCTTAAAATAAGAGTGCATTAAATATGTAATAACTATTTTTACTTGTATAAAAAATAATAAAAACTTTAAAGTTGCTTAAATTAAATAATATTTTTTATAATAAATCAAGGCACCCTTGCTGCTTTGGGAGGTTCTAAATAAGTATAATTTTGACTTTTTATATAAAAATGTGTAGAAAAATAAAAAAAAAGTGATTAAAAAAGTAAAGAGAAGATATTAATAGATATTAATTGACATGATCCAAATAAGTGAGATAAACTAAAAAAGTGCAACAAACACCTACTTTTTCATCTCTTTTTTTTTACTTAATACCTTTTCACGTTCTTTAATTACTAGCATATCATCCGTGCTATGCATAAGATAAAATAATATATTATTTAATAAAAATATGATAATTATATTTGATTTTTTTTATATTTTGTAAAATAAAATTTAAATGGAAGCTAACCAATCGGGATTTTCTTAATTGTTTAAAATTAAGATAATAAAAAAAATAAAATAGTATGAGATATTGATCACAAGGCTTCTTACTAAAAATCTCTTTTTGCTTATATAAATGAGAGTATAAAATTCATTTTATGTAAGTGAAAAAATTCATTTTTTCTTTCTTTTCTTGATGGGGGTTTATAAAATAAAAGTTAAATGAAAGCCAGCCAATGGAGATTTTCTTAATTATTTAAAAGTTAACAATTATTTGGGCGGGAAGTTTATTTCAAATCAAGCAATCTTAGTCGTTCAATCTTTAATTAGGTCAATCTTTAATTTATTTCAAATTAAACAAATTTAATCAATATATTTTAATAAAACCGCTAAAATCACAGTTAAACCAGCGAATTAGTCAAACCGAAAATGGTTCACCCTATCGGCTAGGTCAAAGGACCAACCAACTTATATAAAAATTAATTAATTAAAACTTTTAAATTTTATTTTAATTTTAAAATTTAAACTGTCTTAAACTAAAACATGCGCTACACTACAATATTAAATGGGAGCATAAAGTTTTAATAGTAAAACAACTCATTTTTTCCTCCCTTCCCTGATGTGGGATTGTAAAATAAAAGTTAACAGTTGTTTAGACGGGAAGTTTATTTCTAATCAAGCAATCTCAGTCGTTTAATTTTTAATAAGGTCAATCTTAATTTATTTCAAATCAAACAAATCTAAGTAATATATTTTGATAAAATAGCTAAAACTGTGATTAAATCAATAAATCAATTAAACCGAAAACGATTCAGCCTAATTGGCTAAGTAAAAAAAGTAACCAATTTACAACAAAATTAATTAATTAAAATCTTTAAATTTTACTTTAAAATTTAAACCATCTTAAACTGAAACATACACAATACTATAATATTACATGAGAGTATAAGATTCACTTTATATACGTGAAACAACTCACTTTTTATTTCTTTTCTCGATGTGGGATTGTAATTATTTTAAAATTAAATATTTTGAGAGTTTTAAAATCTCATACAAAATCATTTTTAAAATCAAAACGTCTATGTGAAATTGTAAAATAAAATTTAAATGGAAGCTAACCAATGGAGATTTTCTTAATTGTTTAAAATTAAGAAAATTAAAAAAAAATAATATTGATTTTAAGGTTTTTCACTAAAAATCTTTTTTTTTTTTGCTTATATAAATGAGAGTATAAGATTCACTTTATATAAGTGAAACAATTTATTTTTTCTTTTTTTCCCAATGTGAGATTGTAAAATAAAAAGTTAAATGGAAGCTAACAAATATGGATTTTCTTAATTGTTTAAAATTAAGAAATTTTAATAATTTATATAAAGGGGTACTTACGTGTAGATCTTTATAAGTGGACTTATTGTCTAATAGGACCTATGGAAAAAATTTGTCATAAAAAAAGGTCACTAATTGTAAGTCTTACCGACAATTTATAAAAATTATAAGATTCCCTTTATATAAGTAAAATAATTTTTTTTCTTCTTTTCTCAATGTGAGATTATCAAATAAAAGCTAATTAATGGAGATTTTCTTAATTGTTTAAAATCAAGAAAATTAGTATGGGATATTGAAACCCTCACAAGGCTCATTACTAAATAGGATGAGAGTATAAGATTCCTTTTATATGAGAAAAAAACTCATTTTTTTCTTTTTTCTTTTTTCTTTTTTTCCCGATAAGGGATTTAAAAGTTAACCAATGAAGATTTTCTTAATTATTTTCTTAATTGTTTAAAATAAAAAAATCAAGAAAATTAGTATGAGATATTGAAACTCTTATAAGGGTCCTTCTAAATGGGATGTGAGCATAAGATTCTCTTTATATGAGTAAAACAACTCATTTTTTTTTAAGACGTGCAATTATTAAATAAAAACTAACTAGTAGAGTTTTTCTAATTATTTAAAATTAAAAAAAGTAAGACGAGAGTTTTGAGCTCTCACAAGCTTTCTCACTAGAAAATTCTTTTTACTTATATAATAAGATTAGTACACAGCGTCATTAAAAACATAAATAAAAATTATCCTATATTTTTTAACAGTTCTAATTCGAAAAGAACCCGACCAACATTTATGAAGGTACTTTTGAAAAAACTTTAGCTGCAAAATATTGTATTTGATTAAATTTTTAGAATATTTATTTAGAATTTGTTTTTAAAAAATTATAAATTATTTTGACAAAACTAAATATAAATACATATTTGAATTTTTAAATATTATTTTATCTTTAAATAAAAATTCATATGAAAATAAGTGTTTGATTTTTTTTTTTAATTTCACCAAACTAAATTTTAATTCTTTTATATATTAAAAAAAGAGTATTTAGGTCTTATTATAAATATAAAAAAATTAGTTAAGACAACTTTTAAAGTAGTATTATTTTTCTATACAAGTTAATATAAATGTATTTAATATATGTTTTTAAGACACATGTTAACAAAAACTTTTAATATTATAAAACACAACATTCAAACACAAAAAATTAAGGGTAAATTACACTTTGTCCCTTTATGTTTAGCCACTTTTTCACTTTGGCCTTTCAAATTTATTTTTCTCACTTTGGTCAATTCTGTTTTAAGTTTTTCTCATTTTACTCTTAAAGCCAACTTTTGTTCAAAATTAGATAGAAAATGCTATAATAATTGGCATACAATATAAAATATATATTATTATATCAGAGTTTAAGTTTACATTAAAGGTGCGAGTCATATATAATAAAATATTTTAATGCCACGTGACTGACAATGTGTCATTTTCTGTCTATTTTTTAATAGAAATTAGCTTTAGGAGTAAAATGGAAAAAACTTAAAACATGAAGGACCAAAATGGAGAAAAATAAACTTGAAGGATCAAAGTGAGAAAGTGACTAAATATAAAGAGGGCAAAGTATAATTTATCTAAAAATTTAGGGAGCTTCTATTTCCACACACTACTTCCTCTCTTTCCACACACTTAATGATTCTTTTTTATTACATTTTTGTCCTAAAATTAAATTACCAAAATATCGCATTCCCAAAACCCTAACTCTAACTCTCAAACCATTAAGTTCCACCATCACCATCTATGACCTCCGCTTCTCCCCTCCTACACTCTTCTCGTCGCTTCTTTCCCACTACTGCGACCCCCATTTGCCTGAGAAAAAAATCGTCGTACCACTACGATCTTCCTCCGCGTTTATTGCCTACCACCACGATCTTCCTTTGCCTTTGTCTTTCTCCGCTGGCTCCACTTTATGCCCCCTTCGTGACTGTGAGAGAAAGAAAGAGAGAGAGGGATCAATCTCAAGGGAAGAGGGTTAAGGTCACGATGGTGGTGCCAATAACAACCCTACTTCGCGATTAAGAGAGAGAGAGAAAGAAAATCAGAGATCGATTTCGGTGATGGAGGTCGTGGAAGTGGCGCCGACTAGCGGAAGAAGGGGTGGAGGTGTAGACAGCCCGCGGGGGACCTCGCTACAGCTCGGACTCGATTTGTGTCACGGTTCTAAGTCTGAACCAAAGAGTCCAAATCCGGCAAATCCTTTTGAGAAAACAGATTTTTGAAAGAAGTGCCAAACATGGACTGCTTTGCCAGATACAGAGTCGCCACCTAAATATTTTATTTTGGGAAATTTAGGAAACCCTGACTCGGTGCCAAAAGGCCACGTGTCCGTCATCACCAAAGTTGCCTCGGCTCGGGAACTTGGGTACGATTGGGGAAGGTCACTTCGTGAGCACCCCCGCTCGCCCGATCAAAGATCGGCCTCTACTAACCATAATATCTATTTTTGAAAACATTGTGAGTTCTTATTCCGGTTATTAGCCTAGGTTACTATGTGATGCGCACAGCATATAAGTATAGACTGGGTCGCCTGAATTGGAACAAAACATTTCATGTTTGTTTTTTTGAAAGATGGTTTGCTACTCGCAAATAGGCTTAAAATGCAGATTTTGCCACCCTCGAGTGGGCTTAGAAAAGATGGTTTTGCCACTGTCTAGTGGGCTTAAAACAAATAGTTGATGATTTATTCCAATCTAAGTAACCCAACCTTCACCCACAGGCATTCAGGCAGTTATATCATATAAGCACATAGCCTCATGGTAAGCATGCTATTCATGGCAGTCACTCACACGCATGCAAGGATGCTAAAGCATAAAGCTTACCGAGTACTCCAAGCCAAAACAGAAACTCATTAGAAATCATGCATGAATCCTAAGTATACAGAAATGCCTAATGCAACACATGCAAAATGCAACTATAGCAGGCTCGGCTATTCTAAACATGGCATATGAAATACTACAACTAACATGTATTCAATTTGGAATTGAAAGTACGATGCAGTTAGTATGATGCGCCGAGCCCGGTGCATGCAATACAGATGAATGATGCAAACATGCTGTCATACTGTATGCTAATTTAAACATGCCCTAATCTAACCATCAAAAGCAGATAAATAAAAGGGAGAAAGACGTGGGGTTGGAAGACATACAACACACACACGCACACTTATTACAGTTATGCCCTCGCACGGAGGGTCCGAATAAATAATACAGTTCCAAATGAAAGAATATTACAGTCCAAATATTACAGTCCGAATAATATACAAATTCCTAATTAGTTAACAAATTAACTAAGAAAACTGTAAAAACTAGCGTGCAAGCCAGGGACTGCCTTGCTCCTGATGAATGATGCATGTCTGGGCTGCCTTGCGCGGAAATCCACTGGGATGCCCCAATTAGCCTCTGTTTACACATGTTCTTGAAAAGCGTGCCAAGCCTCGAAAAGTTGCTGATTCTTCATTTTGCTGCAACAGAGAGCAGGAAAGGGGCATAGCAATGTATTTTCACAAATATATGCATGCCTTGATCCTCGTGCCACCAATCACGCATATCGAGGCATGATGGCCGAGGAGTCGAATTGCATAATTCAATATAGAATGAATGCACGTATCAGCACAACAAAACCTAACTCCATCATGGATGATCCGGAGTGTCGGTGACTGGGGAATTGAGACACATTTCGTCACTCGGAGTACGAAATGCACCTCGTTTCCCGTGCCCGGGCTAACTCCTATCCCGAACATGATGCAATATGCATGACATGTATGAAATGCAACTAAGATACAATCCTAACATACACAATGCTATGGAATGACATGCCTCGAAATGCGTGCACACGGGCACGCAAATCGAGAAAATGACAGAATGCGATCTAAGATACAACCTAGTATGCACTATGCTGTAAAAATGAGATGCCTCGAAATGCGTGCACACGGGCACTCAAACCGAGGCAATGACATATGCAATGTAAATGACATGGAAATGTGATATGGGCTTACACTAATATGAGAGAGCCTCAGCCACACTCACATAAGAGGCCGGTGGATGAAAATGAAGTGCCTCGAAATGCGTGCGCACGGGCACGCAAACCGAGACAATGGTATATGCAATGCAAATGCATGGAAATGGCATATAGAATGCAACATGGACTTATACTAACATGAGAGAGCCTCAGCCACACTCACATAAGAGGCCGGTGGATGAAAATGAAGTGCCTCGAAATGCGTGCACACGGGCACGCAAACCGAGGCAATGGTATATGCAATGCAATGGCATGGAAATGGCATATAGAATGCAACATGGACTTATACTAACATGAGAGAGCCTCAGCCACACTCACATAAGAGGCCGATAGATGAAAATGAAGTGCCTTGAAATGCGTGCACACGGGCACGCAAACCGAGGCAATAGCATACGCAATGCAATATGGCTAAAACGATATGCAAACATGCTAATGGATTTTCAGCAATGAAAAGTGGGGGAAAACAGCCCCGAAATGAGGCGAAAACACACCCGATGCATGGAATAGTCCCGAAATATGAATTTTGGCACCCGAAATGGCCTACAGCTATACCAAACATGCACAATATGGACATGCAATGAAAATACAGAAGCAAGGAAATCCCAAGATAAGCATTTTTCCAGTTCAAAACATGGCCAAATAGCAAGCAAAAACAGTGCAAAACTAGCATGCAAGAAATGGCCCTAAACATGGGATTAAGAAGCAACTCACAGCTGCTGTCCTCAAACAGGTTAGGGCCCTTCAATAAAGTTGAAGAGGGGCCCAAAATATGGTGTTTTCCAGAACTGTAAAAACCCCAAAAACAAACACAGGTATGGCTGCACTCCCATGCAAGAAAAAGGGCCAAAAGGTGGCCAAAGAGGCAAGTGGTATATGCAAAGCCCAAACTGAAAAATTCCCTTCTACAACATTGAAGAGGGACCAAAAATATGACTATTTACAGAACTGTAAAAACTCCAAAACAGTATACAAACATGCTAGAAATGCAATGCAAAATGAGGCTCAAAAGGTGGCTATAACACAAAGTCTACAAAATATTCACCAAACAGCCAAAGACCCTTAATGAAACATGTTAAGAAGGTCAAAATAAGACTATTTCTAGGCCTGTAAAAAGACCAAAAACAGAAGCATGATAGGCTGCCAAAGCATGCAAGAAAATGGCATTCAAGGAGGATATTGAAGCAAGTGCAATATGGAGGGCTCAAACCGGGTTGAGCCCTTAATGAAACAAGAAAATGAGCTCAAAAAAATGACCTTTTCAGTTTTGGTCGGAGCTCAAATCAATAAGCATGTATGGCTTATAAATGGTGCAAGAAATGGACCAAAAATGGGGAAATGCTACTCACCCTTGAAGACCAATGCTTTTGTTGCTTCTTGGACCAACTTTGATGACTCTAAGCTGCTGGAGTTCCTCCCCTTGCTGCTGAAATGGAGTGGTGATGGTAGAGCTTGAAGATGATGAAGAAATGGAGCCCAAAACTTGAAGGAAATGGGGTAATATGTATGTATATGCTCCAACCAATCCTTCTAACCCTCTTTCTTGAGTTGGGAGGCCAGCAATCTATGCAAGAGAGGGAGAGAAGACCCTAGGCCAAAGTGGAGTGAATTGAGGCTCTTGTTCCTCCACAAAATATCCCCCGGATATAGATATTTTCTGGGGGAAACAGTTGTACAGCTGTAAAGTGTGCAGAGAGAGGAACATGGCCGGCCCATTATTGGACTTGGATGTGGCCGGCCGGCCACCCCCTCTAGCCGGCCGGCCAAGGGTCAAAAAGGCCAAGTGGCTTTAGTGGCCGGCCACCACATATTGGTGGCCTCCCAGGTCCCCTCTTCACAACCCTGTGGTTCGAATTTGGAAACTCTAAAACAGGAGAGAGAACAAGCCATTTTGAGGAGGGGTTCAAAAGGTTCAAATGGAATTAATGGCCGGTCATAAACTTTTAGGGTCCTCCCATGTGTGTACATCACAAATATGTGGTTCAAAGTTCAAGAAAGTGGCCCAAGGGTGTTCAACATTGGCTCGGAAGGAGTGGTTCAAAAGGGTCAAGAAATATTAGTGGCCGGCCATGAACTTTTAGGGTCCTCCCATGTGTGTACATCACAAATATGTGGTTTGGGTTTGAAGAAAATGGCTCCAAGGTGTTCAACATTGGCCCGGAAGTGCGAAAAACGGGTGTCGGAGGGCGAAAATGGAACATAACTGGATGCTAAGATAATTGCTGGCCTCCCACCCTCCAGTGACCTCCCTGGTGATAAAACAGAGGCACCTGCCAAAAATGAACGAAAACTGATGCAAAACGAATGCTCGGGGGCCAAAACACGCAGTTCGGGGTCCCGAAAATGGGCTGTTAAGCATCGAAAGTGGCGTTCGGCCACGAAGTGGGTTTCTCAGACCCCAGTGTCCCTCAAAAGGGAGTAAATAAGAAGTATGCCAAAAATTGGAGCGATAGGAGATGGTTAAGCGGTCCCGAACCGAGGCACACGGCCTGACGGCTCCGAAAACCGGGAACCGGGTCCCGAAATGGGCAAAATGGCCTACGGCCACCAAATGTAGCCCACGGCCACTGAGAGATGGTCTACGGGACCTCTCCCTTCCCTCAGGAAAAGAAGCAAAGAAAACCGAGCCTGGTTCGCAAACCGAGGCAAAGCACAAAAGAGGGTTCGGAAGTCTGGAGGCAGGGCTCACGGCCGCAACTCTGAATCTTCTGAACGAGCACATTATGCAACATCACCAAGCGCTCAATCAGTGACGTTTGAGTCTTAAGGTCGGTCAAAAATGGGGTGTCTACAGTTGCCCCTCTTTGACAGAACTCGAAAGTCACAAGTGACGGGAGTGAATGTCAAAGCCCAAAGACGACCCATTTTTTACAAGGCCGAAGACTTAGACAAATGTACAAATTAAGCAGAGATGTGCCCGCAGGCAGGCCCGCAGGCAAAAGGGGGCAAAATGCAAAATGATATGCACGGAGATTTTGAAGATTGGACTTATACGCTATGCGAAGCCGGTTTTGAAAGTTGGACTTATACGCTACGCGAAGCCGGTTTTGAAAGTTGGACTTATACGCTACGCGAAGCCGGTTATCACTCATGATCATGCAAAGAGAGCTGTAATGAAGCAACAGTTTTAAGCAAGTGAATACAAATCTAACTACATTTCATGCAGAAGAATGTAATAAAATTATGCAATTCTCACTGCGTCTCACGCGGAGAAGGCTAAAAGAGACTATTGAAAAAACCCGGAGTCTTACACACAACATCTCTCTGCGTATCACACATAGGAGAGGAAGAAGGTAAACCTCTCAGCGTATCACATGCAAAAGAGGGAAGGTAAACTTCTCAGCGTATCACACGCAAGAGAAGAAAGGCAAATTCCTCAGCATATCACACGCAAGAGAAAACCTCTCAGCATATCACATGCAAGAGAGAAAAGGGAGATTTCTTAGCGTATCACACGCAAGAGAAAACCTCTCAGCATATCACATGCAAGAGAGAAAAGGAAAACTTCTCAGCGTATCACACGCAAGAGAAAACCTCTCAGCATATCACATGCAAGGGAGGAAAGGAAAAATTTATCAGCGTATCACACGCAAGAGAAAACCTCTCAGCATATCACATGCAAGGGAGGAAAGATAAATTTCTCAACGTATCACACGTAAGAGAAAACCTCTCAGCATATCACATGCAAGAGAGAAAAGATAAATTTCTCAGCGTATCACACGCAAGAGAAAACCTCTCAGCATATCATATGCAAGAGAGAAAAGATAAATTTCTCAGCGTATCACACGCAAGAGAAAACCTCTCAGCATATCACATGCAAGAGAGAAAAGAGAAATTTCTCAGCGTATCACACGCAAGAGAGAAAAGGGAAATTCCTCAGCGTATCACACGCAAGAGAAAACCTCTCAGCATATCACATGCAAGAGAGAAAAGAGAAATTTCTCAGCGTATCACACGCAAGAGAAAAAAGGGAAATTTCTCAGCGTATCACACGCAAGAGAAAACCTCTCAGCATATCACATGCAAGAGAGAAAAGAGATGGATGAACACCGGAGCTCATCCGAATGTTCGAAACCAAAGATGCCCTAACGCATCACATGCGAGAGGAGAAAAGACGACAATTGCAAGTGAAAAGGTGCATAACGATGCAGGTGAAGTGTTCATAACAATGCAAGCATAACAATGCTAGATAGATGTGCATAACAATGCAAGCAATGAGCATAACAATGCTACATAAATGTGCATAACAATGCGACGAATGAGCATAACAATGCTAGATAAATGTGCATAACAATGCAACGAATGAGCATAACAATGCTAGTGGAGTGTGCGTGACAACGCATATTTGAAACAAAATGCCGAACAAGGGAATACAAGCCTTAAGTAGACCAAATTCCAAACGCAACCTCCGATTTACCTCTCGGAGGGGTCACGATACATTCCAAAAAGGATACACCTCGTGCATACCAACCGACGATGAGCTACACATCGAAGTCATGAGTTGAAAATTTCGCAGAAACCTTTTGAGCTGAAAAGAGTGGGTTCTTCTTGCACTTTCTCGACTGTACTCCTAAACTGCGGTTACTACCTTTCCTTCCTGGTTATGTTCACAACTTTCCCTATTCTCCAACGGGGTGACAGACTAGGTTGATTCAGTATCCAGAATCGAGGCGCATTCACATGTTATCTCAATCTATGAGGCTGCCATACAGATTTCAAGCCGAGGATAGACCCCTGGGTATTTAAACCAGACTTTAGTCTCAGAAATTCCGAACCTTTGCGTTCTAGGCAATAGCCGTCCGAACTCTAGTTTCCACCGTCGCAGTTGTTCTCCTAGGAACTCATTGCAAACACAGCCAAGATGCATTTGGCAGGGGCTGGTTTTCAGGGAGAGCACTTTTGATCGCCATTTTGGCTTGAAGCAAACTTGATCTTGAGCTTGAGGTAGAGGCACACTCATACTTCGGAGCTTTGTCAAGACTTGAAGAGGTACACACAGAATGTAGTCTCGGAACTTTACTGAAGCTGAAACAAACTCAGATACCCGACATTTTCCTCTTTTGCTTTTGCTTTGCAGTCCGGAACCATATATAGCTTCAAATAGGTCCTAGTTCTACTGTTCTGACGTGACCTGGGTTGAACCGTGCGGTTTTACGAAAGAACGAATCTTGTTTTGCACAATCATGAAGAATGACGCAGCACTCTGAGCACAAAATGATTTTATTTGGGAATTGATAAATGAGCTCTCGACCGGGTATTGAGCCTATGACTGAACACAGCAAAAACGACTCAACAAGGAAATAAAAGGCACACAACCTAGACACATCGAGTAACACTCGAAACGACTCAAAACAAGAATCGAGATAAAACAAAAAGACACGACACTCAGACGTGCACAGGGAACCTGTTTCACCGGGTAGTGTTTCCCACCCTTTCTCATTTGTGATTCTCACATCACTCGGCCCTCAGGCTCTGTTTTTGCTGAAAAAAGCCCTTTTCCTCACTTTTTCTCTCAGCGCACATCTCTCTATTCTTTAATTTCTCATTTTTTATCCCTCCCCTGGGTGGTTGATGGATAAACAGCAAATTGTGGGCTCGTGCCCCTAGCATTCTGCTAGATTCTCTTTCTTCCGCTCACAGCTAGTGAATTCCTCCCACGGAAAGGTTGCGCTACAACTGGGTGTGTAGCAAATCTGCAGCTAACATCAATTGACAATGCTTTGTTGGGGAGTTTGGACGTGATAAGATCTGTCCAGATGATGGAGTGGAATATCTTGCCCCATTCTAGTTCGTGCTCCGCACTTTGCTTGATACCTCGTTGCTTGGAGGATGTAAGAGCTTTCTGCCCTTTGTTGTGCCCTTTTCTGGCAAATACGGTGCCCTTTCCGATAAGTAGAGTGCCCTTTCCGGCAAGTATTTTGACAAAGGGGAAAAGACAGAACACCTGACTCAACTATGCCCTTAGTTCATCATTTTGACCATTTTTGTTTTAGTTTTCTCTTAAAAATTTTTGACCAAAATGAGAGTTAGATTAACGCGCTTGTTCGATTTTCTGATTTAAAATCATGCAAGTTAGGCTGTGAGCACTGAAAATTTTCCTCTTTTGGGTCCAAGAAATGGTCCAGTTTTAAAAAATGGAATACTTTTCGAGAAGATTAGTCAACCTTAGTAAAAATTCTCAAAAACTATTTTTGCAAATGACCACTGCTCAACGAGTACGGAACCTACTCTCGAGATGCACAACCTCGAATTTGAAGGAAGATTGCCCCTTGCTTGAGGGGAACTGCATGGCAACGGAAAGTTGCCCCTTGTTTGAACGGCACCGCGGCGCATTGAATGGCAACGGAAAGTTGCCCCTTGTTTGAATGGCGCCACGGCGCATTGAATGGCAACGGAAAGTTGCCCCTTGTTTGAATGGCACCGCAGCGCATTGTAGGCAGTCCTTAGAGCGACGAACACAACCAAACTCTCGGATACAGAGAAAGCGAAGATGATCAGAACCATCGCATGGACACAATCGAATTGTTTTACGGCTGGACTTCAGAATGAAGTTGCCTACGTATCCCAAAGATGGGAATCAAGCCTTACGTAGTTCGGGGTTAAGGTACACTCGGGTATTAACCTCTCCTTTTTAGGCTCTAACTTTTTCCAAGGCGCCCGTTGCGGGTTTTCGACCTTGCGAGCTTTGTTCTTCTTTTCTTTTCAATTCTTTTCATTTCTTTTTCCTTTTTTTGATTTTCTTTTTTTTTGTTCTTTTTTTTTTTGCATCTTTCCTTTTTTGTTCTATTTTTTTGTTTTCTTTTGCATTTTTTGTATTGCTTCTTTTTTGTATTTTTCTCTTGCTCTAACTTTTGCCTGGGTCACCCTTCCGGGTTTTCGGCCCAGCGAGCCTCTCAAGGGTAAAAGTGTAACGAGTCCATGCCAAATGGTTTTGAGATCCTGAAATTATCTGAATCCAGGAGAATGGCTGCTGTTCTAGCTTTGTAAGCTTCTTCTGATGAGATCTGATCTTCTTGATCTGACTTTCTTGCCTCTTGTTCGAGGGCTGCTTCAAATCTAGCCACACAGGCCTCACATCGTAGTTGACCGTCGAACCTTCTGAATTCAAGGTTTGGAAGCGAAGGGGTTGAGTCTCAAGGCTGAGAGCGATCCTAGGCTGTACAATCTCAAGAGCGATTCCACACAGGTCTTCGCAGGATCGCGCAAAACATTTTATTTTTGAAATTTTTTTAAGAAAATGACAAATCGCTCGCGCTGAAGGTAGTGTGAAACCAGTCTGGATCAAGCTAGGGTCCTTTTCAGTACTCACGCTAACAAGCATGATTTCAATCATTAAGGGCTTAGCATGTCTCTCTTTCTCTCAATTGATCAAAAGTTTTGCAAATCCCGAGGAATTACTTCCTCTTCGTTTTCACCGTAGTGTTCAAAAAGTTTTGAAAAACTTAGGTCAATGCAATAATTTTGGGGTGCAAAAGAGTAGGCGAAAAGTACTGCCGTTTCATTCAAACTTTCTGGCACAATTGGCACATGGCCGAGGCAAACGCAAGAGCGTGAAAAACCACTGCTGTTTCATTCAAATCTGTTGGCACAACTGGCTCCCTGGCAGAAATAGACTCAAAACAAAACGAAAAGACAAGCATAAAACAAAATGGTGACGCCCGAGGTAACACCCCTCCGGAATCACCCGACTCCTATACAACAGGACTGACTCGATACAACAAGACAGACCCGAAACAAAAGAGACTGACTCAAAACAAAACGACAAGACTGACTCAATACCCAAGTCAGAATGTAGCATTCGCCAACTGCTCAAAACGGTGCGTGCCATACGCCATATCTGGAGTAAACTGAGCGCCGCCCACAGGTGGTTCATCCCTCGATCACATCACATTATCCCCTACAAGTTCACTGATCAAGTGCCGATAGACTTTGCAGGACCTGGTGTGGGGATGACCCCATTGTCGATCAGATCTTGTATTTCGTGGCGGAGGCGAAAGCACATGTCAGTGTCATGGCCAGCTCGTTGATGGAAGGCACAGTAGTCGGCTGGGTTGTGCGAGAGAGGGAGGTTCTTTGGTAATGGCTGCGGCTCCAGGGGCTTCAGATGCCCTTTCTTGATCAAAACCCCTAGAGCCTTTGACAAAGGCGTATAAAGTGGGGTGAAAACTTTCTCGGCTTGGGTTGGATATTTGGCCGCTTGCGAGCTACTCTCGAATGCACTGGTGAAAGGGGTAGCCTTTTTTGATGTGGTGGTGGTGACCGTGCCCACTTCAGAAGATCTTGCAGCTGTATCACCACTGGTGGTCGCATTCGAACTGCGGGAAAATGTCCTCCTGGGCTGCTCCTTCTCCTGGTCAAAAAGGCCGTGCTTCATAGCATCCTCGATCTGCACTCCCATCTCATGCAAATCTGAAAAGGTAGGGAAGGGGATCACAATCATTTTCTGCATTAGCTTGGGCTGGAGATTGCGCACAATCATCCGAATTTGATCCTTATCCGTTGGCCTAATGGTCATTATTGAGGCTTTGGCTCTCCAGCGGGTCACGAATTTTGAGAAGCTCTCCTTTGGCTCCTGCCTCATCGTCTCAAGATCACGGGTCATAATCTCGATTTGGGTATTGTATGAATATTGTGCGACGAAGGCCTCGGCCATCTCCTCCCAGCTTTGTTTCACTGAATCCTCCAATTTGGCATACCAGGTGACCGCAATACCCGACAGGGTCCTGCCAAAAAGGGAGAGCTTCTGTTATCTTGTCAAGCCCATCGGGCGCAAAACATCTGAAAACAAGCTCAAGTGGACCATGGGATCTCCTGACCCATCAAAACGGTCGATGTGAGGCATCTTGAACCTGTCCGGCAGAGTTACAGCTGCGTCGGTGTACCCGTCCTCAATGTCCGGGATGGACTTTACCCCCTGGGATTTCTTGAACAACTTTTCAAGCTTGCTCAACTTCAACACTGTGGGGTCGACTTCGAACTCGGAGGGAGAGTCTGGTAGATTAGTAGGCGTTTTGGATAGTTGAGGTAAAATTGGGGGCAGAGCCGGCCCTACCGGAATGTCCGTACCTTCCTGGACATTTGGCGTCTCCCCAGGTGCTGGAACTCCTGCTGGGGGAGGAACTTGTTGTGAAGCGGACACGCCGCTTTGCTGTTGCAGCTTGGTGATGAGCTCGGCTTGCTGGGCCTTGATTGCAGCCTGTCGTTTGGCAAATTCCTCCTGACGGGCAGCATCTTGCTGCATGAGTTTCATACTTTCTTGCATCTGGCGCATCATTGCCTCCATCTCTGATGTGTTCTGCTGATCCATCTGACTGATTGGTATCTATCCCTGCAGTAGAAACTGAGACCTCAGCCTGACTGTTCACTGGTGGGGTGGATAAGGGCCACTGATCTGGTAACTGCCGAACTGGTGATCTGTGCCTAACTGGCCCTTTTTACCCTTCCTCTGGCAAAGGAACACTGATTTGCCCTTGAACTGAATCTCTGACCTGACAAAGTCTATCAGCACAAGTTCGATGAACCTCGGGGGATATCGGAGCCTTCTGAAGCTATAGTTCCAAGACTACCTAGCAAAAGAGAAAACAGACAGCACTTCAGCCTGATTCCATCTGAACAGATACGAGCATAGTTGAATGAGTGTGCCCTCTATTGAATTCTGTCGCAAAATTAGGCCTGTAAACTGTTACCCTCGGGTAAACTGAATCCCAAAATACTAATAGTAATGCCTGCAGGCCTGATGCCCAAACTTGTAAACTGATACATGCATTCCTGTAGAGACGCACTCTAAAGCACATAACAGATAAGTGAGAGCCAAAACACCCCTATGTTGGGGTAAGGTTTCCCTATCCTATTTTGTAAGGAGCTAGGGTTTTACTACGCACGCAGTGGTTTCAAACAACCTATAAACGGGTAAGCAACCTGTCCTAGTTTGGAATGGTCACTATGGATCCGAATATGCACTAGGTCGAATGGTCAAAAAGGGTGCCCTGTTAAAACCGGGGTTTGTGTTCCCATACTGGCAGAGCCCACAACCGGTCAGCCTTATGGTCATGCCTTGACAAGACAAGCCTCCGGCAAACCGTTCAGGAATAGCAGATGGCAAACACGGTGTCCTAGGCGCACCAATGCAAATGCAATGCAAAGAAGCACACAAGTGTAGTCAAAAACAGATATCATGAGTTCGAGTCAAGTTCTCTAAATCCCCAGCGGAGTCGCCAGAAACTGTAGACAGCCCGCGGGGGACCTCGCTACAGCTCGGACTCGATTTGTGTCACGGTTCTAAGTTTGAACCAAAGAGTCCAAATCCGGCAAATCGTTTTGAGAAAACAGATTTTTGAAAGAAGTGCCAAACATGGACTGCTTTGCCAGATACAGAGTCGCCACCTAAATATTTTATTTTGGGAAATTTAGGAAACCCTGACTCGGTGCCAAAAGGCCACGTGTCCGTCATCACCAAAGTTGCCTCGGCTCGGGAACTTGGGTACGATTGGGGAAGGTCACTTCGTGAGCACCCCCGCTCGCCCGATCAAAGATCGGCCTCTACTAACCATGATATCTATTTTTGAAAACATTGTGAGTTCTTATTCCGGTTATTAGCCTAGGTTACTATGTGATGCGCACAACATATAAGTATAGACTGGGTCGCCTGAATTGGAACAAAACATTTCATGTTTGTTTTTTTGAAAGATGGTTTGCTACTCGCAAGTAGGCTTAAAATGCAGATTTTGCCACCCTTGGTGGGCTTAGAAAAGATGGTTTTGCCACTATCTAGTGGGCTTAAAACAAATAGTTGATGATTTATTCCAATCTAAGTAACCCAACCTTCACCCGCAGGCATTCAGGCAGTTATATCATATAAGCACATAGCCTCATGGTAAGCATGCTATTCATGGCAGTCACTCACACGCATGCAAGGATGCTAAAGCATAAAGCTTACCGAGTACTCCAAGCCAAAACAGAAACTCATTAGAAATCATGCATGAATCCTAAGTATACAGAAATGCCTAATGCAACACATGCAAAATGCAACTATAGCAGGCTCGACTATTCTAAACATGGCATATGAAATACTACAACTAACATGTATTCAATTTGGAATTGAAAGTACGATGCAGTTAGTATGATGCGCCGAGCCCGGTGCATGCAATACAGATGAATGATGCAAACATGCTGTCATACTGTATGCTAATTTAAACATGCCCTAATCTAACCATCAAAAGCAGATAAATAAAAGGGAGAAAGACGTGGGGTTGGAAGACATACAACACACACACGCACACTTATTACAGTTATGCCCTCGCGCGGAGGGTCCGAATAAATAATACAGTTCCAAATGAAAGAATATTACAGTCCAAATATTACAGTCCGAATAATATACAAATTCCTAATTAATTAACAAATTAACTAAGAAAACTGTAAAAACTGACGTGCAAGCCAGGGACTGCCTTGCTCCTGATGAATGATGCATGTCTGGGCTGCCTTGCGCGGAAATCCACTGGGATGCCCCAATTAGCCTCTGTTTACACCTGTTCTTGAAAAGCGTGCCAAGCCCCGAAAAGTTGCTGATTCTTCATTTTGCTGCAACAGAGAGCAGGAAAGAGGCATAGCAATGTATTTTCACAAATATATGCATGCCTCGATCCTCGTGCCACCAATCACGCATATCGAGGCATGATGGCCGAGGAGTCGAATTGCATAATTCAATATAGAATGAATGCACGTATCAACACAACAAAACCTAACTCCATCATGGATGATCCGGAGTGTCGGTGACTGGGGAATTGAGACACATTTCGTCACTCGGAGTACGAAATGCACCTCGTTTCCCGTGCCCGGGCTAACTCCTATCCCGAACACGATGCAATATGCATGACATGCATGAAATGCAACTAAGATACAATCCTAACATACACAATGCTATGGAATGACATGCCTCGAAATGCGTGCACACGGGCATGCAAACTGAGAAAATGACAGAATACGATCTAAGATACAACCTAGTATGCACTATGCTGTAAAAATGAGATGCCTCGAAATGCGTGCACACGGGCACGCAAACCGAGGCAATGACATATGCAATGTAAATGACATGGAAATGTGATATGGGCTTACACTAATATGAGAGAGCCTCAGCCACACTCACATAAGAGGCCGGTGGATGAAAATGAAGTGCCTCAAAATGCGTGCGCACGGGCACGCAAACCGAGGCAATGGTATATGCAATGCAAATGCATGGAAATGGCATATAGAATGCAACATGGACTTATACTAACATGAGAGAGCCTCAGCCACACTCACATAAGAGGCCGGTGGATGAAAATGAAGTGCCTCGAAATGCGTGCACACGGGCACGTAAACCGAGGCAATGGTATATGCAATGCAATGGCATGGAAATGGCATATAGAATGCAACATGGACTTATACTAACATGAGAGAGCCTCAGCCACACTCACATAAGAGGCCGATAGATGAAAATGAAGTGCCTCGAAATGCGTGCACACGGGCACGCAAACCGAGGCAATGGCATACGCAATGCAATATGGCTAAAACGATATGCAAACATGCTAATGGATTTTCAGCAATGAAAAGTGGGGGAAAACAGCCCCGAAATGAGGCGAAAACACACCCGATGCATGGAATAGTCCCGAAATATGAATTTTGGCACCCGAAATGGCCTACAGCTATACCAAACATGCACAATATGGACATGCAATGAAAATACAGAAGCAAGGAAATCCTAAGATAAGCATTTTTCCAGTTCAAAACATGGCCAAATAGCAAGCAAAAACAGTGCAAAACTAGCATGCAAGAAATGGCCCTAAACATGGGATTAAGAAGCAACTCACAGCTGCTGTCCTCAAACAGGTTAGGGCCCTTCAACAAAGTTGAAGAGGGGCCCAAAATATGGTGTTTTCCAGAACTGTAAAAACCCCAAAAACAAACACAGGTATGGCTGCACTCCCATGCAAGAAAAAGGGCCAAAAGGTGGCCAAAGAGGCAAGTGGTATATGCAAAGCCCAAACTGAAAAATTCCCTTCTACAACATTGAAGAGGGACCAAAAATATGGCTATTTACAGAACTGTAAAAACTCCAAAACAGTATACAAACATGCTAGAAATGCAATGCAAAATGAGGCTCAAAAGGTGGCTATAACACAAAGTCTACAAAATATTCACCAAACAGCCAAAGACCCTTAATGAAACATGTTAAGAAGGTCAAAATAAGACTATTTCTAGGCCTGTAAAAAGACCAAAAACAGAAGCATGATAGGCTGCCAAAGCATGCAAGAAAATGGCATTCAAGGAGGATATTGAAGCAAGTGCAATATGGAGGGCTCAAACCGGGTTGAGCCCTTAATGAAACAAGAAAATGAGCTCAAAAAAATGACCTTTTCAGTTTTGGTCGGAGCTCAAATCAATAAGCATGTATGGCTTATAAATGGTGCAAGAAATGGACCAAAAAGGGGGAAATGCTACTCACCCTTGAAAACCAATGCTTTTGTTGCTTCTTGGACCAACTTTGATGACTCTAAGCTTCTGGAGTTCCTCCCCTTGCTGCTGAAATGGAGTGGTGATGGTAGATCTTGAAGATGATGAAGAAATGGAGCCCAAAACTTGAAGGAAATGGGGTAATATGTACGTATATGCTCCAACCAATCCTTCTAACCCTCTTTCTTGAGTTGGGAGGCCAGCAATCTATGCAAGAGAGGGAGAGAAGACCCTAGGCCAAAGTGGAGTGAATTGAGGCTCTTGTTCCCCCACAAAATATCCCCCGGATATAGATATTTTCTGGGGGAAACAACTGTACAGCTGTAAAGTGTGCAGAGAGAGGAACATGGCCGGCCCATTATTGGACTTGGATGTGGCTGGCCGGCCACCCCCCCTAGCCAACCGGCCAAGGGTCAAAAAGGCCAAGTGGCTTTAGTGGCCGGCCACCACATATTGGTGGCCTCCCAGGTCCCCTCTTCACAACCCTGTGGTTCGAATTTGGAAACTCTAAAACAGGAGAGAGAACAAGCCATTTTGAGGAGGGGTTCAAAAGGTTCAAATGGAATTAATGGCCGGTCATAAACTTTTAGGGTCCTCCCATGTGTGTACATCACAAATATGTGGTTCAAAGTTCAAGAAAGTGGCCCAAGGGTGTTCAACATTGGCTCGGAAGGAGGGGTTCAAAACGGTCAAGAAACATTAGTGGCCGTCCATGAACTTTTAGGGTCCTCCCATGTGTGTACATCACAAATATGTGGTTTGGGTTTGAAGAAAATGGCTCCAAGGTGTTCAACATTGGCCCGGAAGTGCGAAAAACGGGTGTCGGAGGGCGAAAATGGAACATAACTGGTTGCCAAGATAATTGCTGGCCTCCCACCCTCCAGTGACCTCCCTGGTGATGAAATAGAGGCACCTGCCAAAAATGAACGAAAACCGATGCAAAACGAATGCTCGGGGGCCAAAACACGCAGTTCGGGGTCTCGAAAATGGGCTGTTAAGCATCGAAAGTGGCGTTCGGCCACGAAGTGGGTTTCTCAGACCCCAGTGTCCCTCAAAAGGGAGTAAATAAGAAGTATGCCAAAAATTGGAGCGATAGGAGATGGTTAAGCGGTCCCGAACCGAGGCACACGGCCTGACGGCTCCGAAAACCTAGAACCGGGTCCCGAAATGGGCAAAATGGCCTACGGCCACCAAATGTAGCCCATGGCCACTGAGAGATGGTCTACGGGACCTCTCCCTTCCCTCAGGAAAAGAAACAAAGAAAACCGAGCCTGGTTCGCAAACCGAGGCAAAGTACAAAAGAGGGTTCGGAAGTCCGGAGGCAGGGCTCACGGCCGCAACTTTGAAACTTCTGAACGAGCACATTATGCAACATCACCAAGCGCTCAATCAGTGACGTCTGAGTCTTAAGGTCGGTCAAAAATGGGGTGTCTACAGGAGGGTAATGACTTGAAGTGAAAGAGAGGAGAAGAGGTGCCGCCAACGACGACAACAACAGTGGTGGCTTGTTAGGGTTTGAAGGATGGAGATGGTAAGGGTATTTTTGGTATGGTAGGATATGAATTGACTGAAAGTTGATAACTTAAATTTTTGGGCCCTTGTATGTATATGTATATATATTCCGAATATCTGAAAGAATATTCCAGGCATCACACCACTTTTTTTTTTTTTATTTAAAGAAAAAAAAAACAGCAACCCTAATCAATAGCCCTTTTCTTTTTGATATAGCCATTTCGGCTCCTTCTCTCTCTCTGGGTGTGTTTTTCTCTCTTTGAAATTCTTGAATTCTTCCCAATTTTCCAGTGCTCCAAAACTTCTTCGAATACAAAATCTGCTATGCATGATCTTCCAATTTTTTTTGATTTCGAGCTCTGAAACCGTGTTTTCACCGAATTTTCTAACTCACTTAGCCGAGACTAACCCAACCTTTTTCTTCTTCAACAAAACAGAGACTACCGCCATTTGCATGCTGGCCATTGCAGCTTCCAGCAACTCCTTTCTCTGTAACTTCATCTTTCTCTCCTCACTATTGAAGAACACTACTGTTTGACGCCGTCCATCGCCGCAGCACCGCCGTTGTCGGTGTTTCATCTTGGCCCAATGACGCAGCCTCTGAGCTTAGGATACACCAGATCTCAGTCCTGCTTCGCCGGCAACCACCTGTTGCAAACGTCGTGACCCAAGCTGCAGTCCACCTTTCTCTGCTACAAATTTGCCTTCGTCTTCGGTTGTCTAGTGCTTTGCCTTCGTCTTCGGCTGTTCAGCACAAACCACACGTCGCCCACTCAACATGACATGTGTGGTTTTGCCTAACACCATCCAGCTCGTTATTCTCACAGCCCAGCGCTACTTTTCGGAGTTCGAATCATATAGATCTCGATTTTTGCATACTCACTGGTTTCGAAAGTGATTAATCAACGCGGACCACGTCGCCGACTCAACGCGGCGTCGGTTTGCCTATCTCCTTTCTTGCTTACTGTCTGTGCTGTCATTCTTGACCTACACCGCTTTTGGTCTTCATTCTCTTCCTACTCCTTCGGATTTGTGAGCAAGTGTTCGTCGAAACCCTATTCTTGAATTTTTTATTTTTCTGATACATAAATATATATATATATATATATATATGTTGCTCATGAACCTGGGCCTGCAAAGAATAAATTTGGGATTTGTGTTCTTGACTTCTGAATAGCTAGTGCTTGGTCATAGAGGGAAATAAAGCCCTTGTTGAATCTTGATTTGCATGAGAAATGTAGTCTTGAAATTCATGTTTTGAAACTTGACCTTGTGTTGATAAATCTGACATAGATAGAGTATTAATGTGGCAAATGAAATCCAAGGACATAGATAGAGTATTAATGTGGCAAATGAAATCCAAGGAAATAAGTCCCTCGCATTGTATATAAATCTTGTTGTCGATAATTGATTGCTACGGCTCCGAGAATAGTGAAACTCGATATTGAGCTTTATATACTTGATGAATGAATTCCCGATATCCAAATTCAGTGAACGTTTTGCTTGGAAGAATAAACTAATGTAACAGAGAATAAGACCATATATTGATGTGTGCTGATTTTGTGGACACTTGAGAAACTAAAATGTTGATGCTGAAATTTTGTTTGAATAGTGTTGCTTTATATTAGCTTGAGAGGAACTGGCCCGGGAGACAACACCTTGATTGTTGCATTTTCTCGAACTTGCTCGGAGAAGTAAAATTGTTGTAGCTTAAATAGACTATTATTATTTGTTGATGTTACCCCATTCTGATAATGCATGAATCATGATCTGAAATCGATATTGCTAGTCTTGTTTGTCAGCTTCGCTATTTTAAGCAAATGAATTCTTGTAAGAACTCCACGACCCCGGGGCCCTCAGAATCTGTACTAATGAGAGCAAGGGTTGTTCCTCGGAAGTCCGAACAGAAGCAAGACTGTCTTTCAGGAGTCCGAAAGTAGCACACACCCTACTTTGGCAAGAAAGATCCCTTTGGAAGGCAACCGAATCTACCAAGCTTCCACCAACAAAAGTAAAGATTGTCTCTCGAAAATTCGAGCGGCAGCAAGGCTATCCCTCAGAAGTCCGAGGGTGTCCCCCAAGAGTTCGAATAGTAGCACACACCTTACTTTGGCAAAAAAAAAAAAGATCCTCAGAGCTTGTGCTGATGAAAGCAAGGGCTGTTCTTCAGACCCGCACTAATGAAAGCAAGAGCTATCCTTCGAAAATTCGAACGGAAGCAAGGGCTGCTCTTCGAAAGTTGGAATGGGAGTACACTCTACTTCGGCAATCATTGGAAGCAAAGGTTGTCCCTCAAAAGTTCGATAATAAGTACACTTTACTTCGATAAGAAAGATCCTCCAAGCTTGCACCTATGGAAGCGATATCTGTTCTTCAAAAGTCTGAGTGGGAGTACACACTCTACTTTAGCATGAAAGATCTGCAAAGCTCACACTGATGGAAACAAGGTCTATTCTTCGAAAGTTTGAGTGGGAGCACACACTCTGCTTCAACAAGAAAGATCCTCGAAGCTTGCACTGATGGAAGTAAAGGCTACTCTTCGGAAGTTTGAGTGGGAACACACACTCTACTTCAACAAAAAAGACCCTCGAAGCTTGCACTGATGGAAGTAAGGGTTGTTCTTTGGAAGTTCGAGTGGGAGCACACACTCTACTTTAACAAGAAAGACCCTCGAAGCTTGCATTGATGGAAGCAATGGCTACTCTTCGGAGGTCCGAGTGGCAGCACACACTCTATTTCAACAAGAAAGATCCTTGAGGCTCGCACTGATGGAAGTGAGGTCTGTTCTTCGAAAGTCTGAGTGGAAGCACACACTCTACTTTAACAAGAAAGATCCTCGAAGCTCGCACTGATGGAAACGAGATTTGCTCTTCGAAAGTCTGAGCGGGAGCACACACTCTACTTCAACAAGAGAGATCCTCGTAGCTTGCACTGATGGAAACGAGGTTTGTTCCTTGGAAGTCCAAATGGAAGCAAGGGCTGTCCCTCGGAAGTCCAGGTGGAAGCACACTCTTTTCTTTGGCTAAAAAGATCCCTCGAAGCTCGTACTGATGAAAGCAAGGCATATTATTCGGAAGTTCAAGTGGGAGCACACACTTTACTTCAGCAAAAAAGACCCTCAAAGCTTGCATTGATGGAAGCAATGGTTGCTCTTCGGAGGTCCGAGTGGGAGCACACACTATTTCGGCAACTAGTGGAAGCAAAGGTTGTCCCTCTCTGAGTGGAAGTACACTTCTACTGCGTTAAGAAAAGTCCCTTCAGGTTGGTAACTGAGTCCACTATTTCTCTTTCTTTTTCGAGGGGCAACAAAAAATTGAAAACTGTTTCAAGCAACATAACACAATGAAGATACACAATACATAGAAAATAACTTCTAATGGAGATACACAATATGGAGAAAAAAAATTTCTTCATAAAATAAGAAAGAAAGATAAAACTTCTTGGACAATACAGTAAATGCAAATTGTAGATGTCATAGATAAACTTCTTATGTGGAATGTTGACATTTGCCCCTAGAGTTGCAAGGTCATTTGGAAAGCTTTCACCAGCTGCTCGGGCTGTGGCCGTCATACATCATCATAGCTATGTCTTCTAAAATATCCTGGGGCCCCTGTTCTTTGAACTCTAAGTCATCTGCTTCGACTTTCTTTCTAAAGATCTTCTTAAGCATCTGGCACTTTTCTGTAGGATGTCCTAGTGATCGGTGGAAAACACAATAATTAGGGCCTTCACGGTCCTTCTTCGGCAGAAGCTCTTCGATACGAGGCAACTTCAGTTCCCCTTCTGCCACTCATTCTTTAACTAAGGCCTTCACCTCCTCAACACTACATGGAAAAGGAGTGTCATCTTCGCAGTGTTTCCTCTTCTGACCTCTGAATTCCTCCCCTTGTGACTTTCGGGTAGAAGACGCGGAAGCCGTAGTGACAGAAGGCCCTCGAGATGTCTTGAAGCTGGTTTTATAACTAGTGTTGAACTCAATCTCCTGAGACTGAAGTATGTTGATGTTCCGAGATGCTTCAATTAGGGCTAAGAAAGTGGCTAACTTGTGATTAACAAGAAGTATTTTGTATCCGTTCAATGCCCCTTCAACACAGATTTGGACCAAGTAGCTTTCCTCCACAGCTTCATGACAGTCTACGGCTTTGTCTTGGAATCTTTTCACATATTAGAGAATGTCTTCACTTTCCCGCTGTTTTTCCTTACACAAGGTAAGTGTGGCCACTTTCTCGGCCATCTGAAAGAATTTGGCGTGGAATTTGTTGACCATCTCCTCCCAACTTCGAACAGAGTTTGGGGCCAAGTTAATGTACCAACATTATGCTCGGTCGATGAGGGACTTGGAGAATTCTCTCAGTCGGAGGACATGATTTGAACATGAATCCCTAAAGTCTCTATGAACCAAACAACATGTTCTCGAGCATTTTCTTACTTGCCATCGAATTTGATAAACTTCAGCACCGTGTACCCCTCCGGGTATAGATAACTCAACATCTCGATAGGGTAAGGCGGCTTGACATCCGAATCAGGCAAAGAGGGTAAAGTCTTCTTGCCCCGTTCGAGATTGAACATGGCTTGCACATCGGCAAGAGTGAGAAACTGTTGAGGGAGAGAGTTTGATGGTGGCATTCCTAGAACTTGGCTTATGGACTTGAAGACTGAACTAGGAGCAACTTGGCCACTCTGGTGTTGAGAATTCATCATCAGTGAAGATACATGACGATATTGGCCATCGGCACCTATGGACATGCCATTTGGTGATGGGACGTTGCATTGGGTCCCATAAAGTTCATTGTACGCCACGGCTATACTGGGTTAGACTTGAAAACTCGGCGTCGGAGCCAAATGAGACCCACTCGGTACATGAGTAGAATTTACAATCGGTGGAACAAAATTAGCCATGGGTGGAGCACCATTTTGTAGAGGAATTTCTGTAGGCCTTCCTTGAACTTCCACAGTCGTTAAAATACCATTCATCGCGCCATAAACTCCTCCAACCACCGCTGGACCATGGCTCGATCCTCCAAGTGCGTGATTTTGTGCTCCATGGACTGCAGGTTGACCATGACTCGTTCCTCCTAGCACGTGATTTTGTACACTATTTTGTACAACTTCAAGGAGAATTTGGGGTGGATCTTGATGGTTTTGAGCATTCCCAACATTACCATGAAGTTGTTGATGCTTGTCAGCGCCAACTTGACCTCTATTTGTTGCTGGTGGTGTGAAATTCGAACTCATCACCAACATGGTGTGGGTGAGATTTTAAAGGGTCGTGAGAATCTCTTGTTGAGTGTATTGGAGTCCTTGAATGGCTTCAAGGATGAGAGGTGAGTTTTGAACTTGAGTCCTTTCATCACCACCATTGGAAGAGCTTTGTTGATGAACTTCTTCTTCTCCCGCCATCTTCACCGGAGTTGTGTAGATTCCAGATCTTGTTGAGACCATTAACCAATCCGCCTCCCCAGTGAAGTCGCCAAATGTATGAGAGGGTTCAAGAACGCCGTTGGAAAATTCGAAGATCTTCGAAGATCTTTGAAGAAAAAATTCGAATTCTCTAGAAGATGATGAGAGACTTAGATTCTTCAATAGTCTCAACTAAGAACACAAGAGCAAAGAGATTATGGGGATAAGAGATTGGGTAAAGAAGAAGGCAAAGTAGCTAGAGAGAAATAATGGCAAGGTTCTTCCATGGATCTCCCACTTTCACTCTCAAGGTTGATAATGGAGAAGGAAAATTAGTTCTTTCCCAAGAGTTTTCTCTCCAAAACCCATCCCTTGTAAAGCTATAGGTGGGTGCTATTTATAGGCACCTCATGATGTAGAATAGAGCCTATGTGCAAGGCACATGGGGAATATTCTCTCTAACCACCTTGTCCGAGGAGGTGACCTCTCCGAGGATAAGAAAAACCCCGAAGAGGAGATCAACCTCTCGGTGAACCCTTCGTCGTAGCCATACCTAAACAATGATCCCCAATCATCCCAAAGGGTCAGGGGTAGTCCTAGAGGACGTCCTGCCGCAGAAGGGTCAGGGGTAGTTCAAGAGAACGCCCTACCGCAAATATTGCCGAGTCTTAGGGACCCCCTAGATCGTGCCACCTTGACCCGGGTATAGGCTAGTTTAACCGAAGAGTGAATTTATCTCCACTCATCGTCCTCGGGATCGGGTTCTTTGTTTAAACTCCATTACACCCATGGTTCTGGTGCATAAATCCCGAAAAGCTCCGAGCCCGCAAGTGTTCTAGAACTCATTAACGGAGCGACTTCTAGATTGCGTTTGAATCCATTCGAAGCCTGGTGCTTCGGATCTCTAGATTCGTGGATCCGAATCCTTTCGAGTCCGAGCTCAAGTAAGTCTCTAAGTTCGTGGATCCGAACCTTTTCGAGGCTTAGAGCGATTCAGCTCGTTTGATGGCGATAAAACCGGACCCACCAATCTTGGACTTGCAATAAATTTGGGCCCACCAACCTTCAACTATTGGGTCTGATTAATTTAGTGGACTCAAATTAGCTCATCTTATAGGGAGCAAGAATCCACGCAGAAAAAATATGAAGAAAAATAGTATGGTTTTCAAATTATAACTTTTTTTTATAGTAGAGAGAGCCCAGACTCGGGGTGAATCTAGATTGCACACTATTTTTTTTTAATGAAATCTTGATCTCTAGCATTACCTGCTTATGTAAGAGTGAGTATTCCTTGTGATTTAGTTGCCTAGGTGAAAGGCCAAAATCAACTATTTTTTGTTGCATTAGTTCATATGATTACACGAATACTATGAAGTGTTTGAAAGTTTGCTAAAATGTTAATTTATTGACTATAAATAAGTCAATAAAAAAGTTAATACTAAAAAAAAAAATTACAAATAAATTTTATGAGATTTGTTTAAAACACAGATTGTCTTTTGTAATTTTAAAAATTTAAAATCATACCCCTTCAAATTTCTAATGGCATAATAAATGATCTCTTTTATTGATATTAATAAATCATTAAGTCAATTAGTAATTTTTAATTATGTTGAAAATATATTTCAATTTACAATTTTAATAATTTTATTGTTATATAGTAGAGTAATTAGAAATTTTATTTTTTCTGTCAATTTTGTTAAATAAATTTTTTTGACAATGGAATATTTGTAATTTTCAAAATCACATGAGGTAATTCGTATATCAAGCAAATCTCAACGAGTGTAATTGTAATTTACCCTAAATAAAAAATAATTTGATTGGCATATTTATTTGTTGGGTAACTTGAGATTTAGAAAAAATACAATAAGTCCCATAAATTTGACATAATTATATTGAGTTCTCTAAAATTTTAATTCATATAATATTTGACTCATTTCCATTAAAAAAAAACTCGTTAGTTGTATAAGTGAAAAAATGATGTTGTCATTGAAATGTATGTTTTACATTATATATCGTTGTGTCTTTATATTATTTGTATTAGTTTTGATTGCTTTAACTTTACTAAAAGAGAAACCTGTGTAATTATATTAAAATTGTAAGATTTATTATATTTTTTCTAAATATCAAGAGATGTCAATTTAATTTATCCAAGAAATAAATATGTCAATCAAATTAGTTTTTTTTTTAATATTAGCTTTTTTATTAACTTATTTATGATCAATAAATTAGCATTTTAACAGACTCCCAAAAGAAGTCGTAGTATTAGTTGAACTAATGCCAGAAGAAATAGCTGATTTTGGCCCTTCTACTAGGCAACTATATGAGGTCAGTAATTTATCCTTATTCCTTTTTTAGTTTTCCTATGGGTTTCTAGAGTAATTAAAATCCAAGTTGACTTAAAACTTTTCTTTTAGCCTAATGTGGAGGCAAATTTTTTTAAGGTCTCTAATATTAAAATTTTATAAAATAAAAGATATATAATATTTTCATAATAGTTAAGGTCCTTCAATATTTTTATAAAAAAAATTTAATTTATAAAAATTTTGCTCGACTCAAAGAAATTTTGTCCAAACTCAAAGAAATTTCTCTAATTTCACAAAGAATTTTTGAAATTTCTCTGAGTCGGAGCCGAAATTTCAATGAGTCAAGCAAAACTTTTCTAAGTTGAATTTTTTCTGAGAAAATATTTAGAGACCTTAGCTAATTAAAAAAATATCTTAAACCACTACAACATTTTCTTAGTTTAGTGACATTTGAAAGTGCCACAAAACTATTCTTCTAATGACATTTTTTGGTCTTGTGGCATTTTGAACAAGTGCCACTTCTATCGGTGCCACGGTAGATACGAGTGCCACGGTAGATACTTGCAAGTGTTACTGCACCATCATGGCTAAAAACTTTCAATGACATTTTAATGTCATGGTAGATATTATTTGTGACACTATCAAGCGCCATTAAAAAAAGAGTTAGTGACTCTTATAAGTGTCATTACACCATCAAGATTAAAATCTTTCAGTGACACTTTAATGTCATGGTAGGCACTATTCGTGACGCTATCAAGTGTCATTCGTGACGATAATTCGTTGTAGAACAATTTGATCCGCTCTTGCAGAGACTCGAACCGCCAACCTCCCGCATCATAAACCTTATACACCACACTCTTCCTACTACACCTCTATAGCACCATATGATTATATATGAAACATATATTATTTATATAGTACATACATCTATAATAATATAAAAGTATATGTATAAACATAATTATTTTATTGAACATAATTTATGTAAAATAAACTATTTACTAGTAAAATAAAAAAAGACCACTTTTGGCGACTAAAAATATTTTTTGGTCGCCAATTCTATACTTTTGGCTACTAATTGTTTTTTAGTTGCTAAAAAACTTAACTTTTGACGACCAAAATCGGATTTGGTCACCGAAGATGCACTTTCAGCTACCAAAATTTTGGTTGCCAAAAAATTTAATTCCCGCCTTAAGATTTTAGTTCTCCCGCGTTAAAAATAATCACTTTTGGCAACTAAACTTATTTTTTAGTCGCCAATTATAGACTTTTGGCTACTAAAATTTTTTTAGTCACCAAAAAACTTTACTTTTGGCTACTAAAATTTTTTTAGTCGGTAAAACCCATATAATCAGTGACCAAACTTTTTTTTGGTCAAGAAATTTAGTCGCCGAATATGCTTTTTCCTGTAGTGTATATTGAGTTTAATTTATTTATTTTTAATCATTTACTGCATTGTAAAAATTTTAAAAATATATTGACATTTTTTGTTTTTTCAAAAATGCCATTATAAGCTTGGAAAATTTTTGACTTAGTGGCATTTCTCAAAATGGTATAAAATATTTGTTTATGAAACTTTTCACCTAAGTGCCATAAAAAGTAATTTACACCTACCTAGTGTCCTGACATTTTTTAAAAAATGCCATTGCTACTAAAGTTTAGTGGCATCTGTTGGTAAATGTCATGAACATAATTTTTTGTGTCATTATTTTATAAAATGCCATTAAATTGATGTGACATTTCTTTATTGAAATGCCACTAGAGCCTTATATGTTTGTGGCTTTGTGGCATTTATCTAAATTTGTCACCAAATATTATTTGTGTGGCATTTTCTAAAAACATGCCACTAGTATAGTGTCACTAAAGTGTATTTTTGTTATAGTTTTGTAACACTTGTTCATTGAAATGTCACTAGAGCCTTTTATGTTTATCGTTTTGTGGCATTTTTCAAAAACATGCCACTAAATATTATTTTTGTGGCATTTTCTAAAAATATGCCACTAGTGTAGTGCCACTAAAGTAAGTTTTTGTTGTAGTTTTGTAACACTTGTTCATTGAAATGTCACTAGAGCCTTTTTATGTTTGTCGTTTTGTGGCATTTTTCAAAAACGTGCCACTAAATATCATTTTTTGTGACATTTTCTAAAAATATGTCACTAGTGTAGTGCCACTAAAGTATGTTTTTGTTGTAGTGAACCTCTCTTATTACACAAAATTAGAGAGATATTTCACTAATTTTTCTTTTTTTTAGCTAATAAACTGACTTATTAACCAGTGTTGAATGAGGTCTAAGCGAAAATGGTTGATTATCAAAGCGTGCTGAATCATGTTCTCTGCCTCAGGCAATCCAATTCCATGATCATGCTTTCAATCAGAAGCATCCAAGTCATGTGAAGTAGAGTTAAATTCATTTCATCTTTTCTGGTTTGGGGTTTGAGCAATTTAGCTCTTTATGTTTCGAATAAGTTACAAAGTTTCTATACGATTTTAGGCTAAAATGTTACTCTTAATTTTTTTATTTGAATTAACGGAAAGTGTATTACACATATCATTTTTTAGAGTGAGTTTAATTTTTTTTAAAATAAAGTGAAATTAATACAATAAAAAAATAATTTTATCCCCATTTTCTCCAAACTTAAAATTAAATTAATATGTTAATTAAAATAATAATTAAATAAATAATAATTAAGAATTGATCTAAAATATAATTAAATTAAAATTAGATTGATTGACATGTTAGGAATTACAAACTAATTAAGAATTTAGAATTAATTGTATCTAAAATTAGATTAAAAAGTTAGGAATTATGATAAATAATTAAATATTTATGATTAATTGTGATCTAAAATATTATTAAATTAAAATTAGAATAAAAGGTTAAGAATTACAATAAATAATTAAGAATTTATAATTAAGGGGAATGCACCAATAAATCCCAAATTTGTATCTTGTGGCCCATTTGGTCCTATTAATTTTCTTATGAACCGTTAGGTCCTACCCCAATGTTAATGACCAAATTAATCGTGTTACATCGCGTGTGGGAAGTTATAATCAGGACAAATCTGGGATTTCACAATGTGTAATTTATGCTTATACCCAAAGCTTGAAATGGAAAAACCAGGGATTACAGATCAACATCAGGCCATGATCAGCATCATCAACATTATACATGTATTTCCAAGATCAACATCATTAACATCAGGCCATGATCAACATCATCAACATTATTTCCATGATCAACATCAGCGAATCAACGCCGTGATCAACATCAGCGACATCAGACATCATCAACATCAGGGCTATGATCAACATCATCAACATTGGTTCCATCATCAACATCAGCAATATCAACGCTATGCTCAACATCGTCAACATCAGAGCAGATCCACACCGATCCATCATCAACATCAGTGGTAGACATCATCAACATGGCGGATGGGTGAGGATCATTTTTGCAATGGCGGATGGGTCTACTCCGACGTCTTCTTCGGCGCCTCTGTGTATATCAGATCAGCGCCGCATCTATCTCAGATCTGTCGGATCTTCGATGATCTTGATCGGGTTTTCAGAAAACATGGATGCAACCGGCGTTGATGTCAGATTCCGGCAAACTCTTTGGGGTTTCGGCTGTCGGAATCTGAGTTTGAAAATGGAGATTGCATCGCCGACGGAGAGAGAACATGAAGGAGGAGAAGAGAACAATGAAATAATGTTAATCAATAATAATGAAATAATGTTAATCAATGAAATAATGTTAAACAATCATGAAAAGGGCATTGGTGTAAAAACAAATGTAATCAAATCACATCCTAAAAATCAGGTAATAAATTAGGACTAAATGGTGTACAAGAAAACTTAAAGGACTAAATGGTTTAACTTTTATCAGGATATGATTTATGGGTAATTTTCCCTATAATTAATTGTGATTTAATTAAATTAATGTTAAACATTATAAATTATGTGTATGAGAGATGAGAGAGAAAAAAATTAATAACAAAATTATAGGATTTAAGGATATTACAGTCATTTCACATCTATAGTTAACGGTATTAATGGTTACATAGGAATTTTCTAACTGTATTGGAACCATAGGGAGTACAGTGTCTTGGCTTCAAATCACAAAGGAGTAAATTGAATTTTACCCTATAAAGTATTTGATACATGTATATATACTGTATAAAACAAAGGCTCGAGTTGATGTTGACACAAAATGTCACTGATTGCAAAGATATCAATCTCATAATTTTATAATTGAAATTTTAAATACGATTTTCTTACTTTGTGAAGTCATTATGATAAAATTTATTTATAAGATTGCAAAATACCTTTAATTTTGAAAGATCTATCGTTGAAAGTAAAATTTACTACACAACAATTACTCATACAATTTTAGAAGAGACTTTGGGAAGAAAGTCTTTCATTCATATTTCAAATGATCAAAACTATATATAAAACTCTAAAATCAAACCTCTAACATTACCAACATTGAAACCTACTTGGAGTGTCTTTAATCATTCATCAAATCTTTCATTAGATTTGAGGAAAAATTTGATAAAAGTTTGACCTCATATGATGCAATCTATTGGTGAATTAAGATTTTCATCAAACCTAGCCGATTATCTGGCCTAGAGTAAATTTTCGGTTTACAAGCAAGTTGGTCAACCAAAATCTGGTCATCTAGCCAGTCGTCCACCAATAACTACCTACAAAATTTGATACAAGGACAAATACTTCCTTAACTTGATGAAAAATATACATTTCCCTTAATTTGATATCAATTTAATGAAATGGTTAGAACACCGTTTTTACCAAATTTTCATCAAATTTTAATTTGATGAAAGATACGAGTGTGCATTGGAGATGGCTTTACTTGAATTTGTAATTACCAATCTAATAACACACCACTAATATCATCCATTAACACACCTCTAATAACAATTATTTCTTTACAACTTGCAAAATAAACACCTACTAATAACCATTACATGCATGAAAAACATAACTCAAAAAATAAGAAAAAAGAAAACTAATTTATTTGTAAACACCTATTACTATGCTTAGGATATACCAAGTAAATATTTGGAGGTCTCTTCAAGTTACATCATCAAGAGTGCAAATATTCCTCCTCTTCTTCTTCTTCTTCTTCTTCTTCTTCTTCTTCATCGAACTTAATGAAACATTCCACATTCTTAATTGGCATTTCTCTCAGTGACGTTTTAGGATATAGAAAAATGAGCATCATAGTGAGTTTTCGAACAGACTAGAAATTGCCTATTGAAATTCTAAGATATACGAGAATGAGCATCATCAAAGGATGAGGTTTCCACCTAACTATCAATTGCTTGTTGAAATTCCTGTTCTGAGTCATGTCCACGATCCTGCATTGCAGGACTAAGATTTTTAAAAATATGCGAGGGTCCTGGGCTCTCAGTAAATGGTCATATTATATTTGAGTCTTCAGGCATGGTAGAAATTATAGCATCGCTTACTGAGACTGGAGCCATACTCATTGGTGCCAACTGGAGCATTAATTCCTTCAAACAATCATTTCCTGCTAAAGGATGACATTCTATATCTATTGAAGATAGAACCCTACTCTTTGGTGCCAACTGAAGCTCTAATTTCTCCAAACAATCATCACTTACTGAACTCGATGATGCCAAGTAGAGCTGTAAATTCTCCAAACCAGAACTCCGTGCTAACTGGAGCTCTAATCTCTCCAAATCTCCTGCTGAAGGATGACATTCTATATCTCCTAAAGCTGAAGCCATACTCATTGGTGCCCATTGGAGACCTAATTCCTCCAAACCATCATCTCCTGTTGAAGGAGAACATTCTATTTCTCTTGAAGCTGAAGTCGTACTCATTGGTTCGACAAGCAAATCTCTTTCCTCCAAACAATAATCACCTACTGAAAGATGACATTCTACATCTCTTGACCTTACCACACTCTCTCCTAGCATTCCTTTCATTGGTGTTTCTGGCTGTACTGTAGAAAAATGATCGTAATCGAACCAAGAATCCCATGGTTCATTAGCTATACTCACTCCTACCAGGTGGAGATCTAAATTCAGGCTTTGATGACAAGCCTCCGCTGTTGTTGGATTGGGACATGGATTTCTGAAATCATGTGAGGTCCCCTCATTCTCAATCACCATCTCCCCCTGTGGTTCTTCAGGCTGTGCAGAAATAGCAAGAGCACTAGGTTCAACAGATGAAACTGTTAGACAGGCTGTCCTCCCCTCAGCTCCTTGGATAGATTCATTTTCCATTGGTGTTTCTGGCTGTACTGTAGAAACATTATCACAATCAAAATAATCCAATGGTTCATTAGTCATTCTCGTTCCTGCCAAGTGGAGATCTAAATTCAAGTCCTGATGACAAGTCTCCGGTGTTATTGGATTCGGACATAGATTTCTGAAATCATGTGAGGTCCCCTCGTTCTCAATCACCATCTCCCCCTGTGGTTCTTCAGGCTGTGCAGAAATAGCAAGAGCACTAGGTTCGACAGATGCAACTGTTCGACGGGTTGCCCTATCCTCAGCTCTTTGGACAGATTCATTTTCCTGGTTCCGCTGAGTGAGGGGACCATTTCTTTTCACCTTCTTTGGCCACTTTGGGATTCCACACTCCCTACACTTGCGCTTAAATGTAGATATGCTGACTGCAAATGCAAAGATTTAGATAAGAAAATTACTCTCTGCTTTTGGTACTGCAAGTTCTAAACTGTCTTCTCTATGACGATAAACAAAAAGAGCAAAGCAATAGTTTTAGAGTTCGTGAGCTTATCGTCACACATTTTTGCAACATCTTTGAGTGGCATTTTCGAAAATTGTAAAAGGTAATCACGGGTAAATTGGTTTCCAGTTCCTCTCTCTTGTTCCATTGATGTCCTTACAAAACCCTTGCTCTCAGAATAAATAACATCATCACCATTGTTTTGTTCAGGACCAACAACATTCCTTTCACTGTTCATGGCATCAACTTCCACCATTAATTGTTGATTCGTTGTATCTGGCTACACCGTCTAGTAATTCGGCATATTTGAGATCAATGCCATAGTCTCCTATCCTTCAAAACTTCAATCGATAATTCCTGTCCCAGTTCTTCTCCAGAAGCAACCTTAAAACTTCGGAAATGCTGTTTCATTGTGGCCAATATGGAATACAACAAGGTCCTTAGAACCGGATCACTTTCTATATTTCGAGGCAGAAAAAATTCTATTACATAATCTACATCTCCAGTATAAGTACTTCTCAAGCAAATTGCAAAACTGCTAGTTA
Organism: Camellia sinensis; assembly: GCF_055761805.1. Taxonomy (NCBI): domain Eukaryota; kingdom Viridiplantae; phylum Streptophyta; class Magnoliopsida; order Ericales; family Theaceae; genus Camellia; species Camellia sinensis. Next base: position 175,996,391 of record NC_138971.1, on the reverse strand, counting down.
GCCTGTATGCGCATGCAAAGTGCACTAATGGGTACTCAGTTTTGCTAAATTGAGTCACATCCTCGCAGAAACATGGACTATAGGACCGTAATGCACTCCCAACAACACCGTGCCCCGTTCGTATGTAATAGTCAGAACAAGAATTGACAAAACCCTGGTTATACACATCAGAAGCATAGAATGTTTCCATACAAACAATTGTGTTCACGACTTGTCCCTTACAGCTGACATAACGCTTATTGCAACTGCTATCCAATTCCGCATCTCTACCACAACTGCATGGAACCCAGGCCAGACTCAAAAGTAATTTATGAGTTTCACAAACCACTTTCATCCCCTTTGATAATTCTACCAGCACCTGATTGTGAGCTTTGTAATCCACCTAGTTTAATATATAGTATTTGTGAGAGTAGAGTATTGGGAAATTTACATTTACCCAAAAAATATTTAAATTTTAAAAAATGTTCGAGACTTGTATTGCAGTTGCAACTTACCGGTGTGACAAGATGGCCATATGTATCTGACTTTTCCAGACCTACATCCTGTAGGAGAACCGACATGATGTAACCATAGCTGATCAAATGGCTCAATAGAAAGGGGAAAAAATTATAAAGAAACGAATAGTATATGAATACTAGCAGTGGTGGAAACAGTCCTGCCAGGAGGGAGACCCATAACATAATTGGAAGGGCCATAGGTGTAAATTTCTCAAATGTCGGGGCTGTTAAAGGTGTGCTACAGTGAAAAACAGAAATAAAATTTGAGGGCCACGACCCTTCAGATTTTCTCTAGCACTTTCTTTTTTCAGCTATTATCTAGCATTTAATCCAAACGTCATAATTCAATAGTTAGTCATTGTGGGCTTTGGATTAAGTGTTGGAAGAAGAAAGTGCTGGAGCGGATCTTCTCCTATCTATATAATAGGAATGACAAACCTGAAGCTCTGCATTGACTTTGTTAACTATATACAGAGCGTTGAAGAACACTCTAGTAAACAGTAGTTCGAGTACACCAACACAGCGACTGGAAGAAGGATAAATCACTGGAAAAGCCATAGATGTCTGAACAGCTGATTTTATAGCATCATCGCGCTGCGGGTACTTTTCATATGTGTAATACATGACATATGGAGTAAATGCTAGCTCATTTTGCCGGAAAACATGGCCCAGTACCCCGGGGTCATCTGCACTTTTGGCATCCACATAAAATTTATACTCCATACATTTCATTCTAAAGTTACAAAGTGCTTCAGTTTCATAAAGGCCAAAAGGTTGATCCGTAGTGGTAAGCACACATCTGTCTCCATCTGTTCTGGGTGCCCATAACTGAAGTAGAACACCAGATTTTAAATGGCCAAAGTCAGTTGTTAACTTCTCAATAACAGATCTAATCTTGACTGTAACTTTTCCATTGGCGATCAGTGTTTCGGGAACTGAATTGGGAACGCCACCTACATGTATTGAAAGTTTCCTGAGTCAAAGCTAATGCTTGAATCTCTCTGAATAATTTCCAGATAAGCTACTCGGTCATTTAGCATAAATAGAGAAAATTGTTCTAAGAAAAAAACATGCATTTGTATGTTTTTTTTTGGGGAAAAATTACATGTCAGTGGTTCTTATATAAAATAATTACAGATTCATGAATTACAACTTTAATTTTAATCTTCATAAAGTTTACCATTTATTTGAAATTATTTTTAAAAGTGTAGACTTTGGTATTTATGTTCCTAGACTTATTGAAGTGGAAAATGACTCCAACGTTTATTTTATGAATTTTTTTTTTTTGGTTTCATTCAAAAATCAAAAGATCCAAGCGTAGGTTAAGAGAAACACCCCCCCCCCCCCAAAAAAAAAAATAGAAAAATGGAAAATAGGGCAAATAATTACAAAAACATTAGGACTAAAAAATAATTACAAAGGAGTGGAATCCATCATTGCAATGATAAATACGCTCCTCTTCCGTCTCACTCTCTCTCTCTCTCTCTCTCTTTGTCATAGTCATTCCTCCTCGACCATCCACCATTCCCCCAGCCTTCCCAATCAAGTAGCCCCTCCCCCCTCACCAGCTCCACTCGTACCCTCCCCAACCCTCCTTGCCCTTCCCCACCCTTCCCACTCTCTGTAGCCCATCTCTAATCCTTTGATTATTCTCTCCAATACCTCATCTCTCTATTACTCGTGATCTCTCTTTGGATTTTGAAAGGGTTTTTGAAAGGTAAGACGTCGTGAAAGGGGAGATCATAGGCCTAGTTGCGGTGGTGGGGAGCTGTCCAGGGTAACATAATAGCTTAAGGTTTTCAAATGGGAAAGATGGGAAGGATGGTGGTGGTGGTGGTGGTGGAGGTGGCGTGAAATGGTGGGGAATACATGGTGTGGCCATGAGTAGCTACAAGTAGTCGTGGATGGTGATGGTGGTGGCCATGGATGGTGGCACTGATTAGGGTTTTGCGCGCGCGCACACACACACAGATAAGGATGGCGAGGAAGCGTGGGGAGGGGCGGAGACGAGCAAGGGGTGTGGGTGTGTGAAAGAGAGAAAAGAATAGGCAAAATGAGCAAGGATCCTCTAGAGTTTTTTTTTTCTAAAGTTTCTTAGAGTGGTATATTGTGTGGTTGAGATTTAATGATAAGTCATATCAATTTTTTAATATTAAATCTCAACTATACAATATACCACTTTAAGAAAAAAACACTCTAGAGAATCCTTGATGAGGCAAAATAGTAAAATAAATCACACTTTTATGGAGAATTCTATTACGACATTTTTTTTCTTTAATTATAAACAAAATTCTTTTTTAGTCATGGCATTATTTTGAGGTTTTGATTGTAACTTTTTACGTTTGATTAGAATTTTATTTATTTATTTTAATTATGATTCAAAAAATATGAAATTAAATTATTTTTTTTATAATTATAAGATATATATGATACACACTTTTAAAAAGTGCGTCTTCTATAGTACTTTTCTACGTTTACAACTAATTTTTAACTTTCTCCACCCTTATGCATTTGAAAGGGGGACGTGCTATCATACACCACCAAAATAGGGCATATGGTATGCACCCAAAATTTCAACCACAACAGTTTATAACTACCATCGATTTAGATCATAACAAAGGCCAAATACTTCAGTTTGCGTTTGGTTTGTGTTTATAAAGTAGTTTTTGAAATAAAAAGTATAAAAATTTGTTTGGTTTATCTTTTTTTAAAAATTGTTTCGGAAAATTGTTTTGAAGAGAACGTTTTAAAAAAAGTGATTGATTTAATGTGTTTGAGAGAGAGTGATTTTGAAAAATAGGTAACCAAACAAAATTTTAAGATTTTTTTAAAAAAAATTTGTTTGATTCGATTATTCTTGAAAATTTATTTATAAAACATTTTTCTCAAAAATTTTTCTGAAAAACAAACCAAACAAGACCATTTAAAAAACACATCCCAAAGTCTCAATATGAAGGCCATTTAAGCCCATAACCAATACAACAAACCCACATATTCTAGTTCACCACAAATTTGACCGCCACAAACCCTCATACTAAGCCTATAAACTGTCAGATTAGGATCCAATTAGGTAGAATCCAATCCAATCCAATTAATTACTAATCTGAATGTGAATACACTAAATCTGATAACAAATAATATGATCCGAATCCGCTCTATGTGGATTCTGATCCGTAAATCCGATCTGATCTAGTTTGCTCTTTCCTTTTTTCTTTTTTGCGAAGCCTTGAAAAAAATATCTTCCATTCACGAATTACCATGAATAACTTTCCTAGAAAATGAAATACAGCAGCATGTTGCCAGCAAAAAACTACATCAGCATGAGTATCTCCAAAGCAAATTGAATCAATCGAATGTGCAGCAATAAATTAAAGTCGATTTGTCCTCAGAAAATGGTATCACATTGAACAAAGAGGTAATTGTGCAATAATTTTCAAATCCATGTTGTCTTATTAAAATATGAGATCTATAATTAAAAAAACAAAATCAATTATGAGATCTATAATTAAAAAAACAAAATCAAGTAAATTTGAAAGAGTTATTAATTATCCAATTTACATGAATATGTACACTCACTGTATGAATTACCAAAGCAAAATCTCAATCAATGAAATAGTATAAACAGATTGGATATATAATAAGATCGGATCCGATTTATTCGAATCCAAGTTCGTTTAAAATCGGATTTGGCATATTTAGGTTGCATTTGGTAGAGTTTTGTAAATATGATTTGAAAGTATGATTTGTATTTTGAGTTTGTGAGTTCTGGAATTATGATTTGAGTGTGAAAATTTTGTTTGGTGAAAGAGTTTTGAATTGAGTGGAGAATTTTTGATGTGACATATGATATTTGATACAAAAACTTACAACTCATAACCAAACATACAACTTAAAATTCTATTAAAGCACATAAAGAAATTTAAAAATTCAAAAAATATTTTTTCGAATATATAAAAATTAACATATGTCAATTGCCAAAAAAAAAAAAAAATTACATTGTTCCGATCAACCGGCCAGACACCGGTTAGGCCAAATTTGAAAATTTTTTTTTTGAAAATTGCGCCTCAAACAGAGTTTTGTGCAGAGTTTTGTAAATGTTATGAAAATGTAATTTGAGTGTAATATCCAAACATCATGTTGAAATATAGGGATATAAATATAGTTTGAAAATCATTCCAAACATAGAAGGCTCGTACCACGAGTTTGAAATAAACGGGTCAGATATCTCATATTGGATTTGGGTAAAACACAATCCACAAAGCCTATCTCATACCACATGATGGATTCCTAACAAAAATGAAAATCATAATTAGGGATATTATACAAACTCCAAGTGAGAGGTGATGAGGTACCATGACCCCATCAAGCCATTAAAAACTTTTGAAAAAAAATTATTTACAATGTTAATATTTTATTTAATATAGTTTAATTATATTAAAAAATTAAGGGACCTCATCAAATAAGGACCACAACTATTAGAGACCTCCTGTTTAAAAATTTAAATCACTCTGTTTACTAAATAGTTTTTAAAAATATTTTCTAATTTTTTATTTTTTGTGTTTAGTGAACTTTTAAAATATTTTAAGCAAATTATTTTACTTTTTATTTCCACTTAATCTGAATAAATTTAAAAAAATAAAATATTTGTGAAAAATTATTTTAAAAATTCACTAAATACAAAAAGGATAATTAAGTTAATAATAAATTAAAATTCAGGCCCTATAACAATTGTATATAACCTTTAGACTTATGTTTTATTTTTATATTGTCTTCCGGCTAAATTGATTTGATAAAATTAAAAAAAAAGTGTTAAACTTTAGGGATTATAATTGTAATTTATCCGTACAAAAAAATATAAATTTTCTTAGATTTTTTTTTTGCAAGGGTAAATTACAAATACACCCCCTAAGGTTTGCTTAAAATATGAATTGTCCCTCTAGTTTAGAAAATTACAAATGCTTCCCTGTCAGAATTTTTTATTTAACAGAATTAATTTAAAAAGTAAAATTTCTAACTGTTCACTTATACAATAAAAAAATTATCTGAATTATTAATTGAAATAAAATTTTAACATTATTAAAAACTGTTAATTAACTTGATAATTTATTAATAAAATGACCTATTTGTTATGAAATTAAAAACTTTAGGAGTTATAATGTAATTTCTAAAACTACAAGAATAATTTATAGTTTAAGTAATTTTCAGGGTGTGCTTATAATTAATCCCTTTTACAAATCTTTTATTTTTAGGTATAAAGTGCATGTAAAAAAGTGACTAAAATATGGGGAAAAAATTCCTAAAGACAAGAAAACACAAAAAAAACTCTTCAAAACCAAAAAGAGTGAATGTTGTTTAATTTAATTTTTTTCTCTCATAAAATTTGTGAAATTTAAATTTGTAAAGTGACCTCATTTATAAACATTCCGGAGACGCCATTTGTGTATACAATAAAACTTTCCTGATTAAAGTTTATTCCCCATATTATTGTAATTTTTTCCCATAAACTTTTATTTTATTTTGTGTGTAATTTACTAATTTCCCCAGTAAACTATCAACAACATACATTTCTTTTTATTTATTTACTATTTATTTTCATAAATTCAATATTTGAGCTTCCCAGAACAGAAAGAAATAACTTACCTGAGGAATGAGTCGGAGAACTTTCAGATTCCAGGGCATCCTCACTCCAGAAAACACTAGAATTCATGGGCTCCAGGCGACGCCAGGTTAGTTTTGTCGACTTAACATAGTTCTTGAAAGAGTGAGGAAAATCATCAAAATCATTATGATCCTCCATGACGAAGTAACCACCGTATACCCCCACCCCGTGTGGTCCTCCATTTGTATATAGATACTTGCTTACATCTCCCCGTAAACTTTTTCTCCCACGCCGTCTTATGCTTGCTTTCGCTTAAAAGGTTCAAAGTGTATTTTAGGTGATATTTGACTCATAAGATTAATATTGAAAGCATTAATAATCTCATTAAATAAGTGTGATATTTATTATTTAATTGAATTAGTAAGATAAATTATTTTCTTATTCATTATTTAATTTATATTGTATAAGAAAATATATAAATGTAGAATTACAATTATATTTATCTTATTTTTCAACTTTATCCTCCATCAATGTTTCTTTACCATCTTTACTTTATCAAAATTTCTTCATAAACGTGACTTTAAAAAAAATTATAAATAAATAAATAAACCAAAATAAAAATACAAAATACAAAGGTGATGTTTGGTTTGTTTTTTAATTTTTTTTTTAAAATATAAACTAATTTGATAAGATAACTATCAAAAAATATTTTTAAATTTTTAAAAATTATTTTTTGTGAGAACCCGTATTTTTGCATATTAAATTATTTTGGTAATTATATTTAGCTACTTAAATTTTGTAATCAACATCCATAATCACCGTTCAAAAAAAAAAAAAACATCCATAATCCAATTACATAACAATATTTTGTGACGAAATTCTATAATTAACTTTTAATTATTTAATTAATGCAATTTTTATCTTCATAGTATTATTATTATTGTTGTTGTTGTCATCGTTGTTGTCGTCACTTTTGTGTAGTCTAATTCTTAATATATATTATTCTGTATAATTGTTTTATATAAAGTTTTACATTAATAATTTGTGTACAAGAAAATTAATCCATGGAGATCAATTGGTTCAATCTCAAATCCTTTAGTTACACATAATAATATTATAATATTAAGTCAATTAATAGTGATTATTAAACTATTAAATTATAATGATAATAGCATCATGATTAATACCAATATCAAACTCCTTTACATAAATTTATTTATGTGATTAAATTTTTATATCTAAATACAGTTGTGGAAGCTAAATGAGGTAAACAAATAATAACTAAGTTAGTTAGAGAATAGTAGGGAGCAAAATATCTAGTGACTAGGTTATATATATTCATTGATTTTTATTTTTGTACACAAAAAAAAAAAAAAAATTGAAATCAGAATTGAATTTTTGGACAGAAGAATTCGGCCCCTCCTTCCCAAGGAAGGAGCCTGTTGGGCAAGCATGCTTCCAACCACACCCTAACCTATGCATTGTAGGTAATATTCTCAAGTCAGGAGGAATAAAAATAAAAATAAAATAAAATAAAAATGGGCTTCCAAACTCCTACATAAGGACCCCATCTTCAGCCACCTTCAGCTGAGCAGAAAAAAAACAAGAGAGAAAGAGTATAAAAGAAAAGAAAAAGAGAGGAAGAGGAGAGGGTACTTGGTGATCACCATTTCAAAACTAGTTTTGAGAATTGTTTGTAAAAGCTTTTGAGGTAAGAAGACTCAACCCCTATCCTCCCTTAGATATTTTTTTTAAGTGAATCTATATATAAAAAATATGCAAGAGTGTGCATTGTTAATACACACATAGTAATAATAGCTCAATGCATGTTTACATTTTGATAGAATGATAATCTTATGATTATATGATTTCTATCCTTCTTGCAAGTATAGATTAGATGGTTTAGCTACTGATTTTCCTTCTTATGTGCTCAAATATTCTCAATTGTTTGAAATAATCTTGCATGCTTATGAATTTGTGTTCACTCTTCATAAATATTTATTTTCATCTATTCCCTATTCCCACTAATGAAAGTAAATATGAAGGATTAGAGTTTCACATGGGAATAGTAGTAAGAAATAATTTTTATAGTCTTGCGTGTGATTTATGGTAAATACAAAGTGTGTTTTTTACAAAATAATAAACTTCCAGCAAAACAGATTTTTAATCCGTTTTGAATAAACCCAAACAAACTCATGAGAACACTTTCATAAAATCTGAAACTACTGGAGTTAGTTTAACATGTTTTCATGGTGCTAGAATATCGAAAAAATTATTTGACAACGTTTCGTGGCCAAAACATATTTTTAACTTCATTGTTGTTTGGAGATAGCAACAATGCTGACTTTACCAGGTCACCGTTTATTCTACAGAATGAATTTTCAAGTGATTCAAATTGGAAAAGTTATATTTTTAAGTTACCTTTCAAATGTCACTGGTTTCATAATTTTTTTATTAAGCATTGAGAGAGAAACGTCAATTTTTTCAAAATGTAACAGAATCTGTCCAGTTTTCTTAGAAAAATTATTTGACCATCTTTCATTGGTTTTCAACCTTTAAACTCCTTTGGAAATATGTTCTAAACTCAAATATCTAGCAAGAAGTTCTGACCATACCTCTTTTTGACACCGTTCGAGGCCGCTTTATATTTTTCAAACACAGATCACTTGTGTTGGACGTTACTGTAACTTACTGTGCCAGAAAAACCAGTTTTCTCTAATTTTTATTTGTCCATTTTAAAATCGTTTTTAGCCCTGGTATTCTGCTCGAAATATTTTCCTAACTCGATGAACTAGCACCAATTAAAATATTGTAATGGTTGAACTTCGTTTGGTATGGGTTTCATATTTTTTTGTCTGACCATACAGTGCTGAAAGAAGAAGTGTGTGAATTCTTAAGAAATTTTGTGATGATTTCTAAGAAATTCTATCATATTTATTTTGGTTGCCATACATGATTGTGTTGTGCCATATGAACATTATGTTACTGTGGTTTTCAAACTAAAACTCGCACATGCATCAAAATGTGAATTCGACGAAGTGAAAAAACACGAAATTGAACCGATGATGCATTAAAATTTAAAAGTGATGGGGTGAGCCCGATTTAGAATCTTGCGCAAGTGACTTGCGAACCCAAACATGGCACGGGAAAATATTTCAGCTCTTATCGGTATAGGCGATATAAGGTTGGTGGGGCGGGTGTCACAACATAGACCGTTCCTTTGGGGCAGATCGTGATGTCACGACTTGGGTACGTAACCCTAGTGCATGAGCATCATTGGTAGTTACAGCAAGTAACATTTGAATATTTGACCAAGTGGGAGTCAGAATTGCCCGTGGCCATTGCTTAACAGTTGAGTGGAAATAGTGTTCCGCGGGGAGTTACTTAAACTTATCCGATAAACTAAATCTATGTGAATTTAAAAGAAAAGTTGGCATCTTTCCTTATGATGAAATACTGTTTCCGCTTGCCATTGTTCTTATTGTCTATTGTTATTACTTCAACTGATAGCATTCCTGTTATGCTTATTAAATGTTGTTTGTTATTCTGTTACTACACAGTATTCATTAATTGTGAGTATGATTATCAGGGTGGGTATTTTCGGGTTGTAGTATCTTATTGAGCTCGTTGCTCATTGGCATTCCCGTTGCTCATTGGCATTCCCATTGCCCTGGCGTTTCATGCCAGGTACCGAAGAAACTGAAGGAAATACCGATGTGTTGGAAGGCAACATTCAGCCCTGATTAGCTTAAAGCGTGCCAAAGTTCCATGAATCCTTTTTCTAAGTTTCCTAGTTTTTTTTTTTTTTTTTCATATACTAAGACTAAGTCTTGAGTTTTATTGGAGTTGTAATTTAAGAACTTTTAATTCATGTATTGTTAATTAATGGATGATGGTAAACTTAGTGGCAACATTGATGAGGAGTTCTTAATTAAGAAAATTGGTTTTAAGTTCTAAACCTTATTATGATGTCAGGTTTAACCTCAATTAAGGAGTAGTGTCATGTGATAGAAGTAATAGAGTTATGTGACTCATAGTTTATGTGAGCTTTACGCTAATCATAGTAACTATCCTTGTTTGATCCTATCTGTACCTCTAGCTTGACGCAAAATTTGTCGAATGTAAAATCATCACTTCTATATCTTGATTGAACCTTTCCAATTCGGAAAAGTATTGTGTTAAGATGATCAATTGGCAAATTTTGAGCCTTGATTATTGTATCTTGTATGTTGTTCTCTTGAAAACTAGTTGCACTCTTTTAATCCTTACAAGGTGAAGAATCTTAGGTATTTGGTTTGAAATTTGTATGGCCAAACGCAATTTCAATTCAAATATCTAGTTTGGTCACCAGCTCCATAATCTTAACCCTATTAAAAGTTCAAAACCATTATGTCATCCGACTGTACCATCTGTTCAAATTCCATTTGAATTCTTATGCTAATTATGCTATTGTCATAGCTATGTCATACTCTTTCTTCTTTACTACAACTGTGTGAATATTGGGTTTAGAGCTTGAACGATTAGAAACACCTATGAGTGTAGCTTCACCGTTAGGAGGTCAAACTCGAGTAGATCTCGTATGCAAATCATGTGAACTAGAAGTCTCCAGTTTGCGTTTAACTTGCGACCTACGAGTCATGGAAATGTCAGACTTTGACGTTGTCCTAGGAATGGACTAGTTATCAGCCCATAGAGCCACCATTGATTGCTATCGAAAGACGATGACTGCCTACTCTTATGACGGAACACGATTCCAATTTAAGGGGGATAGACGAGATTCCCTATCATTGACACTTAAAAAGTCAAAGTGGCCAGATCACCTAGCTAGGTGGCTAGCCAGCTTAGTTCTGGAAAACAAGGATCGTATGGAACTAGGGCTACCTCGTGTGGTGTGCGAGTATGCTGATGTATTCCTAGAGAAGTTACCAGGACTATCCCCAAAGTGAGAAGTAGACTTTACAATTGAACTATAACCTAGTACATCACCGATCTCAATTGCACCACATCGTATGGCACTAGCTTAATTAAGAGAGCTAAAGACATAATTGCAAGAATTATTGGACAAGGAATTTATAAGGCCAAGCACATCCCCGTGGGGAGCAGCAACCTTATTTGCTAAAAAGAAAGATGACACACTTAGGTTGTGCATTGATTATTGACAACACAATAGAGTCACCATTAAGAATCGGTATCCACTACCTAGGATTGATGACCTCTTCGATCGGCTTAGAAAGGAAAAGTATTTCTCAAAGATAGACCTCAAGTCTGGGTATCACCAGTTGTGTATTCGGGAAGAAGATATTCTTAAGACTGCATTTTGAACCCCATTACAGCCGCTATGAGTTTGTAGTGATGCCATTCGGCCTAACCAATGCACCAGGCTTGTTCATGAGCTTAATGAACAAAATATTCACACCATGCCTGGACCAGTTTGTGGTAGTATTTATTGATGACATATTAATTTACTCGCATGCCGAAGAGGAGCATGAGAAACACTTAAGGATTGTACTACAAGTTTTAAGAGAGATCAATTGTATACCAAGGCCAGTAAGTGTGAGTTCTGGCTAAAAGAGGTGAAATTTCTGGGTCATGTCGTCTCTGAGAATGGAATATCAATGGACCCAACTAAAGTAGATGCAGTAACAAAAATGGAAGCAACCTAAGAACACATTGAGATTCGTAGTTTCTTAGGATTAGCCGGTTACTATCGAAGATTTGTTCAAGACTTCTCAAAATTAGCCAAACCAATGACACATTTGACTCAAAAGGGAGTTACGCTTGAATGGAACGAGTCTTGTGAAAATTCATTCCAAGAACTCAAGAAAAGATTGATGAGTGCCCCTATTCTTATAGTACCAAAATGTGATGTTCGGTACAATGTGTATTGTGATGCTTCCAAAGAAGGTATGGGGTGCATATTGACGCAAAATGGCAAGGTGGTGGCATATGGATCAAGGCAATTACAGAACCATGGGAAGAATTATCTCACTCATGACTTGGAGTTAGCAACCATAGTTTACGCACTCAAAATTTGGAGATACTACCTGTATCGTGAAAAGTTTGAGATACTCACCGATCACAAAAGTTTGAAGTATATGTTCACCCAAAAGAACCTGAACATGAGTTAGAAACGCTAGATAGAGTATCTCGAGGATTATCAATTTACCCTTTTCTATCATCCCGGCAAGGCTAATATGGTGGCAGATGCGCTAAGTCGCAAGAATAGATGGAATTTTATTAGTTTAGCACTTAGGGAATGGAGTATGGTTGAAACACTCAATGAATTTGGGGTACAAATGGAGGTTCAAGATAAAAAGGCTTACCTTGGTGCTTAGATTGTTACGCCTAAAATTTTGAGTGAGATATTAGAATCATAAAAGTACGATCAAGAGGTAGCATTCATCAAGGCACGAATGGAGTCTAGTGAAACCATGCCTGGTTGGGATATTCACATAGATGGAAGTTTGAAATATCAAGGTCGAATGTTCATGCCAAACGACGACTCACTAAGAGAAAAGGTACTTAAGGAATTCCACCATTCAGTATTCGCAGTACATCCAGGAGGTTCTAAGATGTACCAAGACTTAAAATGCTAATATTGGTAGGGTGGAATGAAAAGGGATGTAGCAAAATTTGTGTCACAGTGCTTGACTGTAGCTCGACTTTTTCGCGCTCCCTTTTGAAAGGTTTGAAGAAAGCCCTACAGTTCGGATTCCCGCGGTTTTGAATCTAATTTTACAAGTGCAATGTGAAATTGATAAATACCAAAGGGTCCAAATCCTACAAATCTTTCAAAAAATCAATTTTGAATCAAATTGCCAAAAATGGACTGCTTTGCTTGATACAGAGTCGCCACCTAAATATTTTATTTTGAAAAAATTTAGGAAACCCATGACTCATGCCAAAGGCCACGTGTCCGTCATCACCAAAGTTGCCTCGGCTTGGGAACTTTGGTACGAGAGGGAAAGGTCATGAATTGAGCACCCCCGCTCACTCAATCAAAGATCGACCTCTGCTAATCATGATATGATTCTCATCAACATTATATGCTCTTGTTCCGGTTTATTAAGCTAGCATTACTATGTGATGCGCACAAGCAAGTATAAATTAGTTTGCTCAAATTGGAACAATTCAATTTCATGTTTGTTTGTGAAAATGATTTGAATTTGCCACTTCAAGTAGGCTTAAAGTTTGCGAATTTGCCACTCAACAAAGTGGGCTTAAAAGCCGTAAATTTGCCACTAGACATAGTGGGTTTAAACATGCATTTGTTGAATCGTTCCAATTCAAGCAGCAAGTCTTTATCCACAGGCATTCAAACAGTTCATTGCTTAAGCATTTGGCCTCATGGCAAGCATGCTAGTTATGACAATCACTTACACTCATGCAAGTATGCTAAAGCACTAAAAACTCACCTAGTACTCCAAGCTAAGAAGATATGAGTTAGAAAAATATGCATGATTCTTAACTATGCCAAATGTCTAATGCAACACATGCAATATGCAATTAAAAGGCTTGGCTACTAATATGTCATATGAATCGATTTTAGACATGCGATCTAAGCACTTATTCGAAGAAGTATTGAAATGACAATGCAGTTTAAATGATGCGCCAAGCTTCGGTGCATGCAATACAAATGAATGGATGCAAGCATAAAGCATAAGGTATGCTAATTGAAACATGTACCTAATCTAACCATCAAAAGCAGATAAATAAAAGGAAGACAGACATGGGGTTGGAAAACATACACATTATTACATTACGCTTTCACGAAGGAAAGTCCGAATGAACTAAACTAATTAACTAACTAATTAAAGCTAAGCTAATTATTACAAAACAAATGAATGAATAGCTAAACTACTTAATTAATTATTACAACAAATGAATCAATTAACTATTTTAGGTAATTAACTAATTACAAACCGAAATTGAATAATTAATTAACTACTTAATTAATTACAACACTTTACAAAATTAACTAGCTACAACTAATTAATTACAACAAGATTAATTACATTCGAAAAAATGCGTAAGTGAAAATAAATGAAGGTTGTATGCACAGTGCCTGAGAGCTACTCTGTCTGCCCAAGCTACCTCTGTTTCAACTTCAGCCACTATCTCTGTTTTCTGTAAAACTGCATTGCTGGCCACACACTAAGGGCCGGCCGGGCATCACTGATGGCCGGTTGAGTATACAGATGGCCGGCCGTGCATCAATCTGGTGCGAAGTTTTGTTTCTGTACTCTGAGGTGAAATCAGTGTAGATAGAGCATTTTCAAGCTCTGTTTGTCCCTTTCTTCCTCCTTTATCATGGGAAAGCCTCGAGAGAAGGTCGAAATTGATTCCAAAGCCATTAATGAGCAAAATGATTGTTTGATGGTCTCAGATGCAATTTTGGACAAAAGTCAATGAAATGCAATGAGTACGACCACCGCTCCCTCTTGTCATGGAATGAACTCAAAGAGGGTGGTAGAGACGCTTCAAGGACATCAAAATGCTATGAATTAACATATGACGACTCGACACAAGCAACTTGGCATAACGTCCGGCCAAGTTGAAGCAATTTTAAGCCTTTTTCTTTAAGTGTGTTGATCTAAGTTTTAAACCAATTTGTTTAGTCATTGCCATTCATTAGTCCATTTGTCCATGGTGATGTTAAAGTCCTCTAAACAAGAAGTGATGTCAAACAAGAGGTTCCTCTAAACATGAGAGAAAGACCACACCGTTGGCAATGAATCTTTGAAAAGATTAAGCCATTAAGTGGAAACTTTTCCTACATGATTCGAACAACCTCAATTGGTTGAAATCATTCTCAAGTATGAAAAAGATGAATGATGAATTGATTATTAAACTTAGACAACATGGAAACGAGTAAAAGAAAGCTATATAACAAACAACAAGTTACATATGCTAACTTATGAGATCACAAATGTACTAAACAATGTAAGAACCAATTGAAAAGGCTTGGACAACCTCAAAACAACCCTTAATACATGGAAAACAGAGGTAGAACATGCATGAAAAGAGCTTGAAAAACTAAATGATAAAGAAGAGAATTAAGGCTAGTAAGCAAGAATGAGGAGGGGAGGCTAACCCCTCCACTTTTGAAGCTTTAAAACATGATTTTTAGCCTTCCTAAAACTCTGAAAATTAGTGTAAATATCAAAGGAAAAGAGTGGAAAAGGGAAGGTTTGAGTTATAAGTAAAGGTATAGAAAGAGCAAGCTCTCTCTACCCTTTTGGTAACTCTTCAAACCCAACCCCAAGCACTTCAAATAAGCTTAAAACAATTCAAAACAGCAAGAACTATGAAGTAAGTGATAGAAATGAAGGCAAAAGATAAGAATACATGTGAGACCCCTAACTTTTGTAAACCTTATTAGGTCCCTAAATTTTGAGTTAATATAATAAAGCCCTTAATTCGTTGATTATTCGCAAATTAAACCCTAGAACTGAAAACGCATCACGAATGAACCCATACAAACCCTAATCGATCCTGGAAGCTTAGAAATCATTTATAAAACTCTAATATTAATTATTTAACTCTCAAATTTTAGATTAATCGCTCTAAACCTTAACTTTCGGTTTTCACAGTTTTCGTTCGGGTATTTACCTTTAAATTCAAAGCAAGATAATACAAAACGAATTATTTTTCCTAACACTAATTTATTAACTCTACACTTGAAATAGATACTTTAATTGAGCCCAAGCCCTCACATTTTTATTAAATCACAAATTGACCCCAAACAAGTACCATTATATATATATATACACACTTGTATCCTAATTTTTTTTTAAAACATTTTATTTTACAAATTCCAACAATTGTACACGAAATAAATAAATAAATATATATATTATAAAACAAGTCCATCAATTCACCATCACATGGCTAGCCATCACCATTGTAGGTGTAATGAATGTACTATGAGATAATTTTCTATGATTTAAGGAAGAAAAGTCTTTGACTTGGTACAAACTTTTATATACATGTATATAAGCAACTAGGTTGGTTTGATTAGGAGGAAAACCCTAACTAGATCATATTTAGGAACCTAATCAAGACCTTTAATCCTCCACTATTCCATTGAATTCAAACTAAATCCAAACTATCCAATCCAATTCCAACCAAAGGGCATTTAGGACCTTTTGCACCAAATTCATTATATAAACAAGCCCTCCTTTAGCATTTTACATACAAGAACAACACTTATACACACTATATTCAGCCGTGAGAGAAGAAAGGAAGGAGGGTGAGCTTGGTAGAAGAGAGAAGAAGAAGAAAAAGTT
Source organism: Camellia sinensis (assembly GCF_055761805.1). Lineage (NCBI taxonomy): Eukaryota > Viridiplantae > Streptophyta > Magnoliopsida > Ericales > Theaceae > Camellia > Camellia sinensis. Next base: position 175,980,006 of record NC_138971.1, on the reverse strand, counting down.
TGCTAGCAATTCCAATAACCCTCAAGTAAGTCACAACACAACTCTCTCTTCCATTTTCCTTTTTCAAATACATGTTATTAGAAGTTTAAAATAGTATTTTCAGATGTGTTATAATGGTATTCTTGTGTCAAAAATGAAAGGATTTGAGCCTTGATTCTACCCTTCTTCTATTTCTCTTAATCGGTGTAAGACTACATTTTTTCCCTATCAATCTCTCAAAATTTTCAAAGGCACTCCTTCACCTTAAAATTCTAAGTTTAATACATATTATTTAGCATGTTTTCATCACAATATAAGTGGAAAATTTCCCCTAGCTGACCTCTTTTCTCACCAACCTTCTATTTTTAAGAATTATGCCAGAAAAATATGTTTTACCGCCACCTTGCGAAAATTGTATAAAAATATTCTGGACCTACATTATATGTCAAAATCTTTCTTAAGGAGTTATCTTTCAAGTAAAATTGGTTTCATTGAAAACGAGTGAGCGGTTTGTGAGAAAATTTGATTTTCGTAACAGTCGACAAATCTGGACAAAGTTGGAGTATTTCTGAAATAACTACAAATCTGGAAAAGCTATTCCATTTCCGAAAAATGTTCTGAAAACTAGATAAAATTCCCTACGAACCAAAGGAAGGCCAGGCTCTGAAAAAAATTTGAAATAGCCTTTTTGTGTATAATCATTAGGTAGTACTGAATTTGGAAATTCTATTTTCATTGGTGTTTTATGCTCTTGTGTTCATGAATATGCTTATTAATTTATGATCATGTCTCGATGTGATATTGCACATGTCATAGGTTTATGTATTTTATTTTAATCCTTCGATGGTGCTCACACTTATGCAAATATGGAAATTATATTCATGTGCGAATTTATTCCCTTAACTACTTGAATATGCCTAGAGCTATTTGTGCCTATCTTCATATGTGAATCTCCTATGCTGTAACCTTATTTCCTTCTATTTGTACTATTTAGTTGTTCAAACTTGTGCAATAGATGTTGTTTCAAGAGCAAGTCCTAACTCTGACTTAAATTATCTAACTCTAACGGGAAACATAATGGGTGGTAATGGGTTGCAAAGTTTTGGACAAGTTACTAAGATATTGATTGGTTGACGGGATGCATTCCCTATTTGGAAGTTAAAGTATTGCGCAAGTGGTTTTCGAAACCCTTGAACGGAGTGGTTGTATTCGAACCCTAGGTATTTGGTGTAAGGAGGGATTTGGGCAAGGCCCATTATTACCGTCTCTTTTGAGGCCCTGCGGTTGGCGCTACGCGGTATATAACCGTTGATAGGCATCCAAGGTTAGTTCTACAACAAAGCAGCAAAAGAGGGGGGTATATTGAATAATCGGCGTCCGATTTTTGTAGTTGGGAGGACGAAGTCTCTTTGGGGGATTTCTAGATTTTTAACATCTAACATTGTAATCCTTTATTATTGAATGCTTATCATGCTTCATTACTTGCTTGTTATAATTGTGATGGTCTATTGGATTGGGAAAAAGGGATGGGGTGTGTGCGTTTACTGGCCATTCAAAACTCATGGCATTTCATGCCGAAGAAATGTACGAAGCCAACGAAGAATCAAAGACATTTGAAGACTTAAGTTTTCCTTAGAGAAAGTTTGGAACCATTTCGGTCATTAGTCTAATTATGCTTTTATTTATTCTTTTTGGATTGTAATAGTAATGGAACTCGTTTTGTAAATTTAAAATTTGAGACACTGCACTTATTATTTACTCTGTAATCCTATGCCTATCTCTGCGTTGCTTATGAGACCTTGCGTCAATGCCTTTTAGGATCTGTCAAAAGGGTGGTGTGCTACCTAAGAAAGCTGGACTTAGAAGGGAGGCTAACTTGACTCCTTCGGCGATCTGGGATCTTACTTGGTTATTGGCCATAGGACTCATTAGTGCCATTTCCTAGACTCCTAACCTTAGATAAACCCTGTATTTAATTGATAATATATTCTCTGAAGTTCGATATTTTTGGGGCGTCGCAACTTGGTATCAGAGCCTAGGTTCAACTCTCAACCCACGTAACTCGATTTGTGACTCTAGTTACTTTTTCCCCATACACTAGTGTATTATTATAACACCATTATTTAAAAATTTACTTAAAAGAATACTAATAACGGATTCCCTCTCCTTGACATAGGATGGCTAGTGAACCGTCAAACATTTGGTACTACGACCACTGGGGCTATTATCGTTTCCAAGAAGACCAACACATTGAACTCCTTGACCCACAAGTTTACGACCAATGGTGTAAAAGAATGGGGAAGGAAAAATTGATCGAGGAAGTAAGGAAAGTTGACGAAGCAAGCCTCTATCTCAACCCTGAACAAAAGAGAGCCGCAATTCGACGCCAACTCAAAAGTCAGTATTGGGCTCTCAAGCATGCACTTGAGCTTGAGAAGGATGACGAAAAATTTCTAGAAGCAATTTTTGAGGCACTTTAGAATGGGCTTGGGTTTTTCTCACATTCCACAATTCGAGAGCAAAACTTTTATCCGGAGTTCGTACTCAAACCAAAATCCCACCCAATTGGACCAACAAAGATCCTCCCAAAAGTCAAAGAGCAACAGGCACATTGGGGTCACCGTTCCTCACACTTGGACAAGAAGTTGACCCATTCCAAGACCTTGACTGATGTAGTAGCAACCAGGGTTAGAGTTGTAATCCATAATCTCTAACTGTTGTAAATGTATGTGTCAATATAGGTGTAGTAGGATCTAGTATAACTCTAATAATAGTAGTAGGAAGTGTGGTAGTCACACTTGCGCTATCAAGATGTAACCTTTTGTAATGAAGCCTACTACCTTTTGTAATGGCACCTACTATTATATATGAAGTAGTATTGTGTTTTTCTCTAAATTTGTTATCTACTATTTGATCTTATTGTTTCAAACACCCTTGGATAACTCTAACTTAAGATTAGTTGATTACCCTTTTGCATCCATAATTAGACTTCAGCTTATGCCATACTACGTACTATAAAACAGAGAAATGGTGGACTACACTCGAGCCCAATGCAATAGGAAAATGGTGCCGAGAACTCAAAATTCTAAGAATGAACTAATGCATATGATTGAAATTTCGCATCTCGGGGTCAAATTTTGAAAGGATTAGAACACCTAAGAGGAAACATACAAGATGGTAGGACTCACTTCTTTTTAGAGTTTAGGGGAAAAAAATCGCCCAAGTTTACAAGAGCATTAGATTCAAGGACGGTAGGAAGCTGGCTTCAGCAAATTGAGAAAATACTAGATACAATGGGAGTAACAGAGCATGCTGACAGAATTACTCTAGCTGGATATGAACTGGGAGAGGAAGCAAACCATTAGTGAACCTTAAATCAAGGAATCTAGGGACATCACAATGATGACATGGGCGCAGTTTAGAAATCTATTCTTAAAAAAGTATCTTCCGGACGCGATCAAACATGAAGGGATTCGAGAATTTCAGAAGCTAGAGCAAGACACAATAACTCAATGGCCCCGTTTGGTAGAGCTGTGGGAAAGTGATTATAACTTATAGCCTAACAGCTTATAGCTTATAGTTGTGAACATAAGCTAATTTTTTACTTATAAATTAAAGCTTCTCCTTTCCACTCAAAGAATAAGTTGATTTTTGACTTATAAAAAGTTATAAGCTGTATTGTTAAGCTGAACCAAACACATCAAAATAGCTTAAATTAAGCTAAAAGCTGAAATAAGCCCTACCAAACAGGGCCAATATGTAGTAAATGCTGAAGAAAAGGTGCGAAGATTCGAGTGGGGCCTAGACCCTATAATTAGAGAAAGGGTCTTACCTGAATGACTCTAAACATATGATAAAGTAGTAGACACTGCCTTAGTTAGGGAAGTAGCTGACACAAGGAGGATTTGGAACAAAAGGAAAGAGAGTCAATCATTTGTAGGACCCCGGAGAAACCAAAGGGGAAACGTGGCACAAAAACCTTATTGCAGGCTGCTACCACAACAACCACAACAGCAAAATTTGAAGAAAAATTTTCAGGAAAGACCAGTAAGGCTGATCCAGTGCTATCATTGTCAACAGATGGGACATAGGGGGTTCGAATGTTCCCAGCAGGACAGAGATCAAGAAAAACACTTAAGACAACAACCATGGGTAATTAAGCTAGAGACTGCTAAACAACAAAATTTCAAGATGAAGGATATTAGGAACCAAGCCAAATTAGCACTTTATGATAAGGGAACACAAGGTCAACAAAGGTGTAGTGAAGAATGGAGGAATATGATGAGGAAATGTTATAAGTGTGGCCAACCAGGACATTTTAAGAATAAGTGTCCTCAACTCGCTCAATCAGGATATCAAGTAAAAGGGACGGGAGCAAACACGCAAGGGATTAGCGGTCAGAAGCCATGGACAAATATAACAAGCTGGTCAAGTATATCAGTGGGCAGGAAACAATAAGAGGCCTAGGCTCAGCAGTAGTTAGAGGCCAATCGGTAGAGCATTTACACTACAAGCAGAAGAAGATCTCACCGCGCTGCATCCAAGGGACAAGTAAGGTGCCACAAGCAGACTTGAAGAACCGTAAAAAGAACTTAAGGAAAGTACAACTAGGATAATAGTTAGGACCCTCATTGAAGGATATTTTGTAATCCGAGCATAAGGTGTAAATTCTCCTTAATTAATCCAAGTCTTGGTACTTTTATACTCGTCTCATAATTCTTAAGTACATGTTTTATCCATCACATCCCTCGTAACTATGCTATATCAGACCATTAGAACTTGTATGTGGACCCTTAGAAATTGAATTTACGACAATTCTTGACTCCCGAAGAATGAAGATACCCAACATCAACCTCATCCTAGAAATAGATTTGTTACTTGTACCTTAGCTATTATCGAAAGTTACCAAAAGAAGGAGACGACTTACCCATCCAACGGAAAACTTTAAGGGAGGTAGATTAGTTTCCATGATTCAACAAATCAACAGACTCAATGGCATCAACAATTACCAAAGGAAAGAGTAGATCACTACATCAAGGATTTGGCAATACAAGCCCTCACACCGGAATAACAACGCCATTACCCATATGATGAACAGTTCAAAGTTTTCAAAGAAGCCAAAAGATTAACGCATTTCCTTAGTCATTAATCGAGGAGGAATTCGATTCAAAACACTACTATTAGAACAAGACTAAGGACAGAACGGAAAGAACTTGAGGGGAGAAGATAATCTGAATGATTAAGAATACGTTGGCAGCACTAGGATGCAATTGTCCATAACATTTCGAGACATGAAGAATGGCTAAAATTTCGAGGACGAAATTTATTTAAGGAGGATAGGTTGTGAGACCCCTATGAGACCCCTAACTTTTGTAAACCTTATTGGTCCCTAAATTTTGAGTTATTATAATAAGGTCCTTAATTTGTTGATTATTCGCAAATTAAACCCTAGATCTGAAAACGCATCACGAACGAACCCATACAAACCCTAATCGAACCTGGAAGCTTCAAAATCATTTCTAACACTCTAATATTAATTAGTTAACTCTCAAATTTTAGATTAATCGCTCTAAACCTTAACTTCCGATTTTCACAGTTTTCGTTCAATTATTTATCTTTAAATTCAAAGTAAGATAATACAAAACGAACTATTTTTCCTAACACTAGTTTATTAACTCTACACTTGAAATAGATACTTTAATTGAGCCCAATCCCTCACATTTTTATTAAATTACAAATTGACCCCAAACAAGTACCATTATATATATACACTTGTATCCTAATTTTTTTTTAAACATTTTATTTTACAAATTCCAACAATTGTACACAATATATATATATATATATATATATATTATAAAACAAGTCCATCAATTCACCATCACATGGCTAGCCATCACCATTGTAGGTGTAATGAATGTACTATGAGACAATTTTCCATGATTTAAGGAAGAAAAATCTTTGACTTGGTACAAACTTTTATATACATGTATATAAGCAACTAGGTTGGTTTGATTAGGAGGAAAATCCTAACTAGATCATATTTTAATCCTCCACTATTCCATTGAATTCAAACTAAATCCAAACTATCCAATCCAATTCCGACCAAAGGGCATTTAAGACCTTTTGCACCAAATTCATTATATAAACAACCCCTCCCTTAGCATTTTACATACAAGAACAACACTTATACACACTATATTCAACTGTGAGAGAAGAAATGAAGGAGGGTGAGCTTGGTAGAAGAGAGGAGAAGAAGAAAAAGTTTGCTAGCAATTCCAACAACCCTCAAGTAAGCCACAACACAACTCTCTCTTCCATTTTCCTTTTTCAAATACATGTTATTAGATGTTTAAAATGGTATTTTCAGATGTGTTATAATGGTATTCTTGTGTCAAAAATAAAAGGAGTTGAGCCTTGATTCTACCATTCTTCTATTTTTCTTAATCGGTGTAAGACTACATTTTTTCCCTATCAATCTCTCAAAATTTTCAAAGGCACTCCTTCACCTTAAATTTCTGAGTTTAATACATATTATTTAGCATGTTTTCATCACAATATAAGTGGAAAATTTCCTCTAACTGACCTTTTTTCTCACAAACCTTCTATTTTCAAGAACTGTGCCAGAAAAATGTATAAAAATATTCTGGACCTACATTATATGTCAAAATCTTTCTTAAAGAGTTATCTTTCAAGTAAAATTGGTTTCATTGAAAGCGAGTGAGCGGTTTGTGAGAAAATCTGATTTTCGTAACGGTCGACGAATCTAGACAGAACTGGAGTATTTCTGAAATAACTACAAATCTGGAAAATCTATTCCATTTCTGAAAAATGTCTTGAAAACTAGATAAAATTCCCTACGAACCATAGGAAGGTCGGGCTCTGAAAAAAATCTGAAATAACCCTTTGTGTATAATCATTAGATAGTACTGAATCTGGAAATTCTGTTTTCATTGGTGTTTTATGCTCTTGTGTTCATGAATATGCTTATTAATTTATGATCACGTCTCGATATGATATTTCACATGTCATAGGATTATGTATTTTATTTTAATCCTTCGATGGTGCTCACATTTATGCAAATCTAGAAATTATATTCATGTGCGAATTTATTCCCTTAACTACTTGAATATGCCTAGAGCTATTTGTGCCTATCTTTATATGTGAATCTCATGTGTTGTAACCTTATTTCCTTGTATTTGTACTATTTAGTTGTTCAAACTTGTGCAATAGATGTTGTTTCAAGAGCATGTCCTAACTCTGACTTAAATTATCTAACTCTAACAGGAAACTTAATAGGTGGTAATGGGTTGCGAATTTTTGGACAAGTTACTAAGATATTGATTAGTTGACGGGATGCATTCCCTATTTGGAAGTTAAAGTCTTGCACAAGTGGTTTTTGAAACCCTTGAACTGAGCGGTTGTATTCGGACCCTAGGTATTTGGTGTAAGGAGGGATTTGGGCAAGGCCCATTATTACCGTTTTTTTGAGGCATTGCGGTTGGCGCTACGCGGTATATAACCGTTGGTAGGCATCCGAGGTTAGTTCTGCAACAAAGCAGCAAAAGAGGGGGGTATATTGAATAATCGGCGTCCGATTTTTGTAGTTGGGAGGACGAAGTCTCTTTGGGGGGTTTCTAGATTTTTAACATCTAACATTGTAATCCTTTATTATTGAATGATTATCATGCTTCATTACTTGCTTGTTATAATTGTGATGGTGTATTGGATTGGGAAAAATGGATGGGGTGTGTGTGAGTTTACTGGCCATTCAAAGCTCATGGCGTTTCATGCCAGGTATCGAAGAAATGTACGAAGCCAATGAAGAGTCAAAGACATTTGAAGACATAAGTTTTCCTTAGAGAAAGTTTGGAACCATTTCGCTCATTAGTCTAATTTTGCTTTTATTTATTCTTTTTGGATTGTAATAGTAATGAAACTCGTTTTGTAAATTTAAAATTTGACGCTGTAATTATTATTTACTCTGTAATCCTATGCTTATCTTTGCGTTGCTTATGAGACCTTGCGTCAATGCCTTTTAAGATCTATCAAAAGGGTGGTGCGCTACCTAAGAAAGCTGGACTTAGAAGGGAGGCTAACTTGACTCCTCCGGCGATCTGGGATCTTACTTCATTGTTGGCCATAGGACTCATTAGTGTCGTTTCCTAGACTCCTAACCTTAGATAAACCCTGTATTTAATTGATAATATATTCTTTGAAGTTCGCGATTTTTGGGGCGTCACAATACAAGCTTATATCTTTCAAGGGGTAAGCTTGTTGTTGATGATCCAAACTTGATTTCAATGCACTCTCAAGCTTGAATTATCCTTCTCCAATATCAACCTAGGCTCTAGGGTGGTAAGACAAGGTTGTGTATGGAGTATACAGGTGGTATAAACAAGCTAGGTTAGCTCAAATATGACTTGCAATGGAAGAAGGAGGAGGGAAGAGCTCTCAAGGTGTATATGTGGTTTCTAGATTTTTGTTCAACCCTCAAAACAATCCCAGAGCTTCGTTTTTATAGAATTCGAGCTCAAAAGGTGATAAATATCTTCAAAAATGGACAGCTGGCGGCCTCCCACCCAGAATAGTGTTTATCACCATCAAGGGCTGGCCGACCATTCATAGCCACAGCCGGTCATCACTGATGCACGGCCGGCTATCACTGGTACATGGCCTGGCCTTGATGGCCTCCCCTATTTTTTTTGGTTCAAACTTAGCTCAGGGTGGGAAAAGGTCCAAAAATGAAACTCATGGGTTCAAACAAGGTAAATGTTGAAGATTTGAGGTCATTTCGAGAGCCTGATTGAATCCGAATCGCTACAAATTCATAATTCAACCTTCATCATTCAATGAATTGAACCTAGCGCCTAAGTCTTGCGGGCGATCAAAAATGGGGTGTCTACATTGACATGTCAACAAGTAAAGACTAAGCACCAAAGATCGGCAGGGACACTTCAACCCTTACCAATCCCGAAGTGAAAATGGGAACACATAACCATCGATTTTGTAATAAGTTGCCTCGATCACTATAGGGACATGACAACGTATGGGTAGTGGTAGATCGACTAACTAAGATAGCCTGATTCTTACCTGTCGAGTCATCAAATACGTTAGATTCACTTAGTAGATTGTTCATCAAAGAAGTGATCAGATTACACGGATTACCAATTAGCATCGTGTCTGATCGTGATCCTCGATTCACTTATCAATTTTGGCAGAGCTTGCAGAAGGCAAAGGGAACGAATCTATGCTTTAGCACGACATTTCACCCACAAACCGATGGGCAGTCTGAAAATACAAACCTTGGAGGATATGCTTCGAGCTTGCGTTATGGATTTTAATGGAATGGCATCATATGAAGCACTTTATGGGCAACCTTGTCGATCACCAGTCTATTGGACTGAAGTAGGAGAAGCAACCTTGTTAGGACCAAACTTGGTATAGCAGATCACTAAGAAGTTAAAACTGATCAGACAACGATTAATCACAGCCCAAAGTCGACAAAAGAGCTACGCAGATCAAAGGAGACGACCCTTAACGTTTGAGGTAGGAGATCATGTCTTTCTCAAAGTTCGACCTCGTCAAGGTACTACACGATTTGGGAAGAAACAAAAACTTGCATCTCATTATGTGGGACCCTTTGAAATTCTGAGCAAAGTAAGAGAAGTGATATACCGTTTAGCACTACCACAACTTGCAGTAGTGCACACTGTTTTTCACATCTCAATGTTACGGAAGGATGAGCCACACCCTTCACATGTTATCAATTGGGAGATCTTGATCTCAATAAAGATGCAAACTTTGAGAAAAGGCCTATAAAGATTATGGATCAATGAGAAAAGAACCCGAGAGGCAAAGTCATCCACTTGGTGCGAGTGTTGTGGCACCACCGAGGAGTAGGGGAGTCTACCTGGAAAATAGATGATGCAATACGAGCCAACTACCCTCAATTGTTTAAAGATAAAGACATGCATTAAAATTTCAGGACGAAATTATTTTAAGGGGGATAGATTGTGAGAACCCATATTTTTGCATATTAAATTATTTTGGTATTTATATTTAGCTACTTAAATTTTGTAATCAACATCCATAATCCAATTTCATAACAACATTTTGGGACTAAATTCTATAATTAACTTCTAATTATTTAATTAATGTAATTTTTATCTTCATAGTATTATTATTATTACTGTTGTTGTCGCCATCGTCGTTATCATAACTTTTATGACTACACAAATCAAATTCTTAATATATATTATTCTGTATAAAGTTTTAAATTAATAATTTGTGTACAAGAAAATTAACCCATGAAGATTAACTGGTTCAATCTCAAGTCTTTTAGTTACATATAATAATATTATAATATTAAGTCACTTAATAGTGATTATTAAAATATTAAATTATAATGATAATAGCATCATGATTAATATCAATATTAAACTCCTTTAAATAAATTTATTTATGTGATTAAATTTTTATATCTAAATACAATTGTGAAAACTAAATAAGTTAAACAAATAATAACTAAGTTAGCTAGAGAATAGTAGGGAGCAAAATATCTAGTGACTAGGTTATATATATATTCATTGATTTTTATTTTTGTACACACAAAAAAAAAAAAAAAAAAATGAAATCAGAATTGATTTTTTGGGCAGAAGAATTCGGCCCCTCCTTCCCAAGGAAAAAGGCTGCTGGGCGAGCATGCCAATGCAGGCTAAAGCATGCTTCCAACCACACCCTAACCTATGCATCGTAGGTAATATTCCCAAGTCAAGAGGAATAAAAATAAAAATAAAATGAAATAAAAATAGGCCGCCAAACTCCTACATAAGGACCCCATCTTCAGCCACCTTAGAGATACACGGCTGGGCAAAGAAAAACAAGAAAGAAAGAGTAAAAAAGAAAAGAAAAAGAGAGGAAGAGGAGAGAGTACTTGGTGATTACCATTTCAAAACTAGTTTTGAGAATTGTTTGTAAAAGCTCTTGAGGTAAGAAGACTCAACCTCTATCCTCGCTTAGATATTTTAAGTGAATCTATATATCAAAAATATGCAAGAGTGTGCATTGTTAATACACACATAGCAACAATAGCTCAATGCATGTTTACATTTTGATAGAATGATAATCTTATGATTATATGATTTATATCCTTCTTTCAAGCATAGATTGGATGGTTTAGCTACTGATTTTCCTTCTTATGTGCTCAAATATTCTCCATTGTTTGAAATAATCTTGCATGCTTATGAATTTGTGTTCACTCTTCAAAAATATTTATTTTCATCTATTCCCTATTCCCACTAATGAAAGTATATATGAAGGATTAGAGTTTCACATGGGAATAGTAGCAAGAAATAATTTTTATAGTCTTGCGTGTGATTCATGGTAAATACAAAGTGTGTTTTTCACAAAATAATGAACTTCCAGTAAAACAGATTTTTAATCTGTTTTAAATAAACCCAAACAAACCCATGAGAACACTTTCATAAAATCTGAAACTACTGGAGTTAGTTTAACATGTTTTCATGGTGCTACAATATCGAAAAAATTATTTGATAACGTTTCATGGCCAAAACATATTTTTAACTTCATTGCTGTTTGGAGACAGCAACAATGCTGACTTTACCAGGTCACCGTTTATTCTACAGAATGAATTTTCAAGTGATTCAAATTGAAAAAGTTACATTTTAAGTTACCTTTCAAAATGCCATTGGTTTCATAATTTTTTTATTAAGCATTGAGAGAGAAACGTCAATTTTTCCAAAATGTGACAGAATCTGTCCAGTTTTGTTAGAAAAATTATTTGACCATCTTCTATTCGTTTTCAATCTTCAAACTATTTTGGAAATATGTTCTAAACTCAAATATCTAGCAAGCCGTTCTGACCATACCTCCTTTTGATACTGTTTGAGGCCCCTTTCTATTTTTCAAACATAGATCACCTGTGCTGAAAGTTACTGTAACTCACTGTCCTAGAAAAACCAATTTTCTCCAAATTTTATTTCTCCATTTTAAAATTGTTTTTATCCCTAGTATTCTTCTCAAAATATTTTCCTAACTCGATGAACTAGCTCCAGTTAAAATATTGTAATGGTTGAACTTCGTTTGGTATGGGTTTCATATTATTTTGTCTGACCATACAGTGCTGAAAGAAGAAGTGTGTGAAGTCTTAAGAAATTTTATGATGATTCCTAAGACATTCTATCATATTTATTTTGGTTGCCATACGTGATTGTGTTGTGCTATATAAACATTATGTCACTGTGGTTTTCAAACTAAAACTCGCACATGCATCAAAATATGAATTCGACGAAGTAAGAAATATGAAATTGAACCGATGATATATTAAAATTTAAAAGTGACGGGGTGAGCCCGGTTTAGAATCTTGCACAAGTGAGCTGCAAACCCTAACATGGCACGGGAAAGTATTTCGGCTCTTATCGGTGTAGGCGATATACGGTTGGTGGTGCGGGTGTCACAACATAGACCGTTCCCTTGGGGCAGACCGTGATGTCACGACTCGGATGTGTAACCCTGGTGCGTGGGTATCATTGGTAGTTACAGCAAGTAACATTTGAATATTTGACCAAGGGCGAGTCAGAATTGCTCGTGGCTACTGCTTAGCGGTTGAGTGGAAATAGTGTTCCACGGGGAGTTACTTAAGCTTATTTAATAAACTAAATCTATGTGAATTTAAAAGAAAAGTTGGCATTTTTCCTTATGATGAAATACTGTTTCCACTTACCATTGTTTTTATTAACTATTGTTATTACTTTAACTGATAGCATTTATGTTATGCTTATTAAATGTTGCTTGTTATTCTGTTACTACATAGTATTCATTAATTGTGAGTATTATTATCGGGGTAAGTATTTTTGGATTGTAGTATCTTATTGAGATCGTCGCTCATTGGCATTCCCGTTGCCCTGAGGTTTCATGCCAGGTACCGAAGAAACCGAAGGAAACACCGAGGCGTTGAAAGGCAACATTCAACCCTGGTTAACTTGAAGCGTGCCAAAGTTCCATAAACCCCTTTTCTAAGTTTTCTAGTTTTTCTCTAGTTTGTTTGTTTGTTTGTTTGTTTTGTTTTTTTTTTTTTTTTCATATACTAAGACTAAGTTTTGAGTTTTATTGGAATTGTAATTTAAGAAATTTTAATTTATGTATTGTTGATTAATGGATGATGGTAAACTTAGTGGCAACATTGATGATGAGTTCTTAATTAAGAAAATTGGTTTTAAGTTCTAAACCATATTATGATGTTCTCAAATTTTGGAGCTTCACAATTTTAGCCTTCTAAAATATAAAATTGTATAAAAATAATATGTGTTTTAATTTTTAGTCAAGGGTAAATGAGTCTTTTTATTTTATTTCCCAACTTAGGATATATAATCTCACCTCTACCCCATTACTAATAATCCTACAAATTTATTGGATTAATTATCCATTGGATAAATAATTCTGAAATAAAATTTTAAAATAAATATAGGATTAATAATTTCAATCTCATACTCTAATCCTGTCAATCCAACATGTGGTTAAGGTTCAGAGATTTTTCCCTCACGCCGCGTTGATAGAGCTGTAAATGTGCAACTTTAAAATGAGTTCAATTGAGTTGGCAGTGAAAATAAGCCTCTGTTTGGGAAGTTAGTTTGGAGGCTTTTTTTTTGGCTAAAATAGCCACAAAAAACACAATAGGCTTTTTAGTCCAATAGACAAAACATCACATCCAACCCATAATCATTATATTCTTTCTCTCACAAAAAAGTCAAAAAAGCCAAAAGTCCTTCCAAACCAAACTTTTTAGGACTAAAATAACAAAAAAAGTCAAAAAGCTAAAAAGCCTACTTCCCAAACGAGCTCTAAATAAATAAATCGTAGTGGGTATCATGTCATTAGAGGCAGTGGCGGAGGGCGGTAAGACTCGAGGTTCACGTGCCCCTAAATTTTGGGATTTTTTTTTTAATTTTTAAATTTTGTAAACATAAAGAAAATATTTTAAATAAAAAATTACAAAAATATTATTAGAATGAAATGTCAATGGTATTTTAAAAGTTATGAAAACAATAATGGTTGTTTTAATTGAAAATGAAGAGACTACTCTAAATTATATTATCTATGAAAATTTTTGAATGTAACGGTGATATTATTATTATTATTATTGACATGTAAGTATAAGTAATCTCACTATAAAGATATGAAATTTATTGGATTGTTAATTATATTTGACATGTAAGGTTTACTTTCTATGTGTTTATGTACTATTAGTTGGTGATATCACATATCAATGATGATGTGGTACTACCATTATGTTGAATTTTTAATCAAATTTTGTATAATTTTTTTTTATCATTATAAAATTTATTTTAAGACTTATATTCATATTTTTTTGTATTGTCCATGATACACTAGTTATAAATAACATTATTTTTCTGATATTTCTCGAAATCAATCATAAAAACTTGTGTGAAATATTTTTATAAAAATTTTCGATATTGTAATTAATAAGTGCTCATTCTAATTTAATTTTCTGGCTCTACCACTTATTAGAGCTCTAAAACAATTTTTGTTCCCCCACCCCATGTACTCCATTTATAGAAGACTGTTAGGAACTTACATTTTGTATTCATAAATGTATTTGTAATGATGTCGTAAGGGTGGTGGATCTCATATTATTGAGTGTGTAATCAATTAAAAATTGACACTTGTCATATCATATCATTGTGACTTGAATTATGAAAAATTTATGAGGATCTCAAATATTTTTCTTATTTATATATAACCCTATTTGTTTTAAAATAAGATACACGAGAGTGTTAGTGAAGGGACTGTTAGTAAGGGGATTGAATAAAATTATATTTGTTTTGATAATAATTTATATAAAATAATTAGAGACCATGGTTTTTCAAAACAGCCCATGATTTTTTCACAAATCGTGGTTTTTACTTTTTTTTTTTTAAAAAAAAAAAGGACAAAAAACAAAATTTGCATTTGGTTAGATAGTGTCTGGATGTCCTTCCGGGCAACCAGTTCCATTATAATTCAAACAAATTATTTTTGAATATCATCTCCTTACCTAGACTACTAATTGCTCATCTAAGACTTTTCATAGTCCCAACGGATTTCAAATCTGGAACTCTTTTTGCAAACAAACATGATATTCATCTCTTGATCCTCACTAACAATCCAATTCGGACGTTGATATCAGAAAACAAACGGGCCCATAGATAATTGCTTTTAGTTAAAAGGTTCCCTATGTATAAATTGGGGCTTTCTCTCCTATTTCGAGAATTTCTTTATAAAAAGCTTATATTATATTTAATTTTTACTACTATGATGGTAATTTATTGAATTTTATTATAATATCTTATACGATTCAAATCTTAAAAAAACAAAAAATAAAAAAAAATAAAAGGTTAAAAGGTTCAATTTTTTTGGGGGGGGGGGGGGTTGGTCAAATTTCATAAAAAGTCTAGGTAGTATATATATATATATATATTTTTTCAAAAGTGCATTTGTGAGCAATACTATATATAATTTTATTTTTTATTTCTAAACACACAATAATAAGTTTCACATTTATAAATATAAATGAAATTTTTTCATTTGTGTCTTGAAATTAAAATATATATATATATATATATATTAGTTATGTATTTTTTTTTTAAGTTAAAAGGTTAAAAAAAATATATATTTTTCCAAATTTCAGAAGCGGCCCAAAGTATCTAGTTTTTTTTTTTTTTTTTTGTGAACTAAAACAACTGGACCACAAACTATTCACACTGAACAATTGCTGAATCAGATAATGGCGATGGCACCATTTAAACATAACACACACGGCGATGGCACCTCTAAACCCAACACACACGCAAAGACTATCCGATCAAGGAATCTAGTCTTAACTCATCTAGAAGAGAAGTCATTTAATGGTACAGGAATATTGCTCCACACCACACAAAGTATGGCAAGTGTCATCTTTCTCCTCATAGGAGACAAAGGAATGGGACCCATTATTTTAGCCCATGAATGGCATGCTGGAGCACAAACCATTCTTATTATTATTATTTTTTTTTGAACTCAACAGGATTACAAATTATTCACACCGGACAACCGCTGAATCAGGCGAGGGCGATGGCACCATTTAAATACAACACATATGCAAAGGCTATCAGATCAAAATATCTAGTCTTAACTCATCTAGAAGAAAAGTTATTTAGTGGTCCATGAATATTAATCCACACCACACAAAATATGACAGGTGTCATCTTTCTTCTCATAGGAGACATTTTAGCCAATGAATGGCATGTTGGAGCACAACTTGGATTTGCTCGTGGAACAAATTATAATGAATAATATTATATATATCAATTAATATATTAATTAGTGTATCAATTGATAAAGTGATATAATTTAATATATTTTTGATATTTATAATTTATATAATGAATGGAGTCAATAATAATTTTATAATTAATATTAACACGTTAATTAATATATTAATTGATGTAAATAACACTACCAAATTATAATTTCTGATCCGGAAAGCGTGGAGAAATTTTTGTGCGTAGATAACGTACCAAGCAGAACAAGTCAAGTCAACATGTCAACAATAACAAGTCAACATGTGCTCCTACCGTCAGTCAAAGGTGAGGGAAATTTAACTGCCGTTTGCCATTTTCCTCTCTTTCTATACCTATCCACTCAGCAACATTTTTTTGTTTTGGGTAAATTACAATGATGCAACCTTCAAATTTTTGTTTAATATTATCTCCATCTCAAAATATTAATCATTTATTTTATTTTTTATTATATCAAAATATTAGTCTATTTTTAAAATTTAAGAACTAAAATAATATGAATTTCTTATTTTGTCATTTTTTTTTAAATTTATTAATAACATAAAAAGTACAATTATGACAATTGATATTCCCAAAAAAATGTACTATCAAAGCATAATTTTGAAAAATCAATATTTTATAGTGCAATAATTGTACTATAAAAAAAAGTTAAATTTTCTAAAAGAGACTATTATTTTGAGACGGAAGGAGTCTTGATTTTTTTTTTTTTTACATTTAAAAAATTAAATTTATTTTATTGTGAGATTAAAATGACATATTTATCCTTTAATTTTTATACATATAAAATAATAAAACAACACAAATATTTTGTTCGTCATTTCAAGAAAAATAACAATAATCTTCTTTGGTGTAACTCATATAAAAAATTAATTTTTTTTATTTTTCATATTTTTTTATTGAATTTTTTTAATATCTTAAGCATTTTTTTTTATTTTTTATTTTTTGGATACACCTAATCTAGATATATTTAAGAAATATAATATTCTGTGATTTTTTTAAATTCACCAAATACAAAATATATATATATATATATATAATATACACAAAAATTCAATACATTATCTTATTTTTTTGTTTTTAATGAATTTTTTGTACAAATTTTATACTTTTTAATATATCTAAATTAAATTGATCTAATCTAGATATAATGGCGGAAACAAAAATGAAAAATTATATTTATATATAAAAATTTATACAAAAAATATCATAAAAATGTTGTGATAGTGATATTGTTGTAAATATAAATTATGTTTATGAGTGTTTTGTTTTAAAATGAAAGGTCACCATTAACTTATATCATTGTGTTTAAAAATTTTATATAAAATTTATGTTTGTATGTCATCACTAAATAAGAATATATTCAGATAAAATTTAATGATGAAAAGTTATGGAATGTAGTCATGATGATAGGAAGAAGAAATTGTAGAAAAAATAGTCATTTAAAATATTTTAAAGTATGACATCAGTAATTCAAGAAGTAATTTGTAATAAGATTACATACATCAGGAAAGAGAATGTAATTTTTTAAATGTGATGAAAGAATCTTTATTAAATAGAAATTTCAGAGGTGTAAGTGTAATTTATCTTCTTTTTTTTTCACATTTATTTCTTTCAAGAAGGCATTTCTTTCTATACTCTCCATCTGCATCTGCATCTGCATCTGCAAAATAAAATTTTAAATTTTAGGGCAAATTATATATACTTCCCTCGAGGTTTAGCTAAATTACAAATACTTCCTTGAGGTTTCGGAAATTACAGATATCCCCCTGAAGTTTATATTTTCGTAACAAATTGTCTCCTGAGGTTTACATTTTCATAACAAATTATCTCCTAATTTGTTATGCAAATATAACCTTCATGGAGTATCTGTAATTTATCAAACTTCAAGAGTATCTGTAATTTAGTTAAATCTCGAGGGAGATATATGTAATTTGCCCTAAATTTTAACTTGAAATTATCAAATCACCTGTCATTCGATTTAACAAATATAAATATAGTTTTTAGTTTCTTTAAAAAATCATTTGCCATAATATGAGAAAAGAAGAACTCTTCCGGTTAGAGCATAAAAATCACCCAATGTCTAGAGTATGGCCACCGGTGTTTGGTGCTTCACGGCTGCGACACTGTCCGGACAAAAGTTAAAAAATTGAAAAGACTAAGGCCAAGTTTGGGAAGATTAAAAAAATGTATTTTTTGTCTTTTTGGACTAAAAAATTGAGGTTGAAAATATGGATGTTTGGGTTAATTTTTTGACTTTTTATTGAAAAATGTGTAATAAAAAATTGTAAAAATTGATTTGTAGGGAAAAATTTGAATTGGGAGTTGTGCAGCCGTAATTGTTAACTTTTGGTGAATAGTGTTAACTTTTTAGTTTTTTGAGTAACTTTTTGACTTTTTAACTTTTTTGGATCTTCCCAAACTTGGCCTAACTTGAGATAGATTTATTGAGCCTTCGTTTGGAGCGCGAATGAGCTTTTTAGTTTTTTAATTATTTTAGTTTGAAATTAAAAATTTTGTTTAAGATAAATTTTTTAATTTTTATGAGAGAAAAAATAAAATAATTATAATTTATATGTGATATTTTATGTTATTGACTTTTTAACCTATTTTATCTTTTTATGACTATTTTAGCCCATATTTTTTTTGTCAAACAAAGCCAATTTACTTTGTTTAAAAAAAAAGAACGAATTACACTAGGTCTCTATAGTTTGAGACTTGTGTTACTTTGGTCCTTGACTTTTCAATTGTGACATATTTGACCTTGAATTTTGAATCTTATTTCAAATAAGATCATTGAAGATACAATTATTTAATTTCAATAGCAAAATCGTCAATTTGATAAAATATAAACTAATTTGATAAAAATAAATGTTAAAAAAATGTTTTTGAATTTTTAAAAATTATTTCTATCCACTAAAGATAAAATTATGTAAAATTGATAAATCTTTAAGATATTTATTCATTTATTTTTTTACCAAATTAATTTTTATTATGTGTTTGGATGATGATTATGTAATGGGTAATTTTTTTTTTATTTTCATTAAATTAGTTTATATTTTTCCAAAAATCAAATATGGCGACAACTTTGAAATCATTATTAAATTAATCCTTTAAATCAAAAAATTCAAAACTAAAAATATTTTATATATTGAATATATTGATTACACATTAAAATCCTAACAACCACTCATTACATAATCATCATCCAAACACATAACAAAAATTAATTTGGTAAAAAAAATATCTAAAAGATTTATCAATTTTACATAATTTTATCTTTAGTGGCTAAGAATAATTTTTTTAAATTTAAAAATATTTTTTTGACATTTATTTGTGTCAAATTGGTTTATATTTTATCAAATTGACAATTTTGCCATTAAAATTAAGCTATGGTATCTTCAATTGTCCTTATTTGGAACAAGATTCAAAATTTAGGATTAAATATGTCACAATTAAAAAGTCAAGAACTAAAGTGATACAAACTTCAAATTATAGGGACTGTTAGTGTAATTTGTCCAAAAAAAAAAATAAAATAAATTATTTAAGAGCCTGATTTGATGAATTTAGGGTGATAGACAGCTTTCTTCCTACTATTTATTACAGAAAAAATTTCCTTTGAATCAAACACCATGATCTTTTATAACTCAGCACTTATGAATGAATTTAAAGCTTTAGGTTCTTTTTGTTTTCAGAGGTAGATTGGATAGAATAGTTAGTGAGGGAACTAAGAAATTTGTATTTGTTTGATAACAAGTGGACTAGTAATAATTACTGTTTGTTTTGAGAGATAAGAATGTGATTAACTAGTTAAATTCCATAAATACCTTTGTTACATTATTATGAAATTTGGAAATTATTAGTGAGTAGATTATGAAAAATTGTGTTTTTTTGTGATATATTTTAATATTAAAAATTATGTTTTATAAAAATATTATTATATTAAATTATTTTTATAAAACATAATTATATGAAATTATTTTTATAAAAATATTAGTATAATAAATTATTTTTATAAAACTGAATTATGAAAACAACTTAGCCTAGCCCATGGTTTTAAACAATATATTGAAAGATTTTTTTTCACTTAAATATTGGTTTATTGTTCATTCATCATCATCTTTGCCTTCTCTGTTAAAAAAAAATAAAATAAAGCATCACTACAAGGATGACGATGACACTGACACAAATCTTCACCGTCAACGACGACGACGACGCAATGACGCCGATCATTACCGTCAACGACGATGACGGCGCCGATATTCATAATCAATGCGATTTTGTTTTCTTGCAAATTTCAATTTTGTATAATTTCATATCATGTAAGTCTTTTGATTTGTATCTCTTTTGTCTAATTTAGTCAAAGATCGGAGCATCACTCTTTAATTTTACTGATCTAATTTGCAATTTGTCTACACTTCTGTTTGGTCGGTGAGAAAATCGAATGAAATATGCATATATATATATATATATATATATGATAAGAGAACAGAGAGAGAGGAGAGAAGAGAAGAGGAGAGGGTAAACAAGTAAATTATTCCTCTAATACCAACGGACTAATTTTCAATACCAATTGTGTATGTCAATTTCCGGCCACATTGCCAATCAAGCACTCAACTGGAGAACACTGGCAGAATAGATTAAGCCCGAACGACCTGTCACAAAATGAAGAGATTCTGACGATGGTTCGTTAACTCGGCGGCATTCCGACGATCAAGTCAGTTATCTCTCAAAGATAGCAAAAGTGCTTAACTCATTATTTAGAGCATAAAAAGCATACCTTAGACCCATGGGGGTGCCTTTCTTTTATAGCCAACACAAACCTAGTCCCAATAGAAGCCTAGCTTCAATGGACTTAGGATTACTGCTAATCTTGGACTCCCAGCAGGATTGAGATAAACTCTCTAAGAGTCTTATTTTTACCCAAACTGAAGTCCTCTCTCAACTCTTGTCCCATATCCGCTTATTCCGGATTCCAGTATCTTCGCAGATAACCTCGGCCTAGCCGAGATGATCTTGGCGTCATGACCAGGACACATGGCACCTTGGCTGGCACTTCGGTGACACCTCGGCCACGTGTTATTCAAAAATTATGTCCCCACAACTGCCCCATAGGTTCTATTACCTCGGCATCCTGAGGTGATATAACCTATATCATTCCTTCTTTTAATCATGACCCCGGTTTAACTTCAGCTTGTAAATTTTTCTTAAAATTTTAACAAGTGTTAAACATGACCTCGGTTTAACTTAAACTTGTAATTTTTTAAAATTTCAACAAGTGTTAAACATGTCCTTGGTTTAACTTCAACTTGTAAATTTTTCATAAAATTTCAATAAGTGTTAAACATGACCTCGGTTTAACTTCAACTTGTAAATTTTTAAAATTTTAACAAGTGTTAAACATAACATCGGTTTAACTTCAACTTGTAAATTTTTAAAATTTCAACAAGTGTTAAACCAACCTTAGCTTGTACATTCCAACTCCCAAGCATTATTCTCTAGCCCTCTTTGATTCTCCATGCCCGACCTCCCGTGAAGACCGGTGAGAATGCCCCTTTGCCCTGTCGTGCTGAGGGGCTACTGTAACTGTGTTCTGCCCCCCATTTCTGGACATCTTTCTTGGCTGCTGGAATTGGCGTATCTTGTAGCAAGAACGGTGGCTGCATGACGTTGTTCTGCATCATGAAATTGACGACCATTTGCAGGTCCGCCAATTTGTCCGCCATTCCCTTCATCTCGTCGTCCCTCCGCAGGCATCTATCTTTCCATACCTGGAGGTCGTCCTCGTTATAATACCTGCTCCGGTCCGATTTCTTCAGTATGTTGCCCTCCTAGCCGATGTCCTTTCCTCCGTGATTCTTATCACGAGTCTCTTCGTTGCAGTTATCTTCTTCGACGTCAAGGTTAATATGTTTCCCATTCTTAGTAGGGGTATCGTCCCCAACCTTCTCTTTCTGTCCATCGTTGGCCATCTATTCTCCTTTATTTCCCACAGACGGCGCCAAATTATGTGTGTCAATTTCCGGCTACACTACCAATCAAGCACTCAGTTGGAGAACATTGACAGAATAGATTAAGCCTGAACGACCTGTTACAAAAAGAAGAGATTCCGGCGGTGGTTCGTCAACCCGGGGGCACTCGACGATCAAGTCAGTTATCTTTCAATGATAGCAAAAGTGCTTAACTCACTATTCAGAGCATAAAAAGCATACCTTAGACCCATGGGGGTGCCGCTCTTTTATAGCCAACACAAACCTAGTCCCAATAGAAGCCTAACTTTAATGGACTTAGGATTACTACTAATCTTGGACTCCCAGTAGGATTGAGATAAACTCTCTAAGAGTCTTATCTTTACCCAAACTGAAGTTCTCTCTCATTTTAGGACTCTTGTCCCTTATCCGCTTATCCCGGATTTCGGTATCTTCGTAGATAACCTCGGTCTAGCTGAGATGATCTTGACGTCATGACCAGGACACGTGGCACCTCGGTTGACACTTCGGTGACACCTCGGCCACGTGTTGTCATTCAAAAATTACGTCCCCACACCATGTATTGGGGCAGACTAACAATCCCAACATGCAAGGCCCATCTGAAGCCCTCCGACTTATGAATCCATTCCTCAAATCTGTAAACAAACAGGAGTTATGTTCACTATTCATCATTCACAGTCCACTCCGGACTGTGAAAGGGGGAAACAAACAGGGCCTTAAATCCTTCGAAAAATTAGGCTTCAGTAGTGTAAAATGAGAAAGTCATATTGATTATGGGTAATGTTAAGAAATTCAAATGTTTTATTAATATTTTTATCAAATATTTTATATGAGTATGAGACCCACACCGTGTAGGTGTGATATGAGTCTCATATTTATGTGAGATATTTAATAAAAATATTAATAAAATAACATTTTTGATTTGGGTCATGCAATCGTGGAAGAAAATTGATTTTGTGGAAGGGCCAACTTGAAAGTGATGAGATTGAGGCGTGAAAGAGCTCAAACTACTTTCGTGAAATTTTGTCTGAGCATTATTTGTGGATTGAGAAGGGTGAAGTGTGAAGTGGGTTTCTTGGAAAAATGAGTGAGGTAGAATAAAGAGATAAGTGAGGAGAGAGAATTTCTAACACAAGCAAACTTTCCGTCACTTTATAACGGATTAATTAGTGACGTTCTTTGACAAAGAAAATTGCTGTCAGTCTGTCATTGGCTAAAGTTTCACACATACATGCATCTGTACATAAAAATTTCTTCACATTATGCTTTCGTTTGGAAAGTTTTAGATCTCATTTAGTAAGATTATTTTTTAACATAAAAATAAAAAAATTATAAAAAAAATTAAAAAGTCAACAATTTATATCAAAAAATTAAAAATTTTATTTTCTCTTTACTTTTTATCCATATTTTTGTAAAAAATCAAAAACACATTCCAAACATACTAATTTTTTTAAAATAATATTTTAACTAAAAAGTCAAAAAGTTACTAAAAAAATCTATTCTCAAACGAGACCTAGTCCCAATCTTTTTGGCTAAAATAGCCAAAAAAAAAAAATAGACCTTTTAGTTCAATAAGACAAAATATCACATTCAACCCATAATTATTACAATTTTTCTCTCACAAAAGTTAACAAAGTCAAAAAGTCCATCCCAAATAAGATTTTTTAACCTCAAAGTAAAATAATTAAAAAGCTAAAAAATTAAAAAACCAACATACTTCCCAAACCAATCCTATAACTTATTCAACCAAAAAAAACAGAAAATTTTCTCCATATAATTTAACACTCTCAAAATCAAGGTGATCCTGCTGGATAATTTTTGGAGAGGAGGAGAATCTTATCAAATACTTTGGGCCAAAGACTCTTCAAAATCCATGTTACATTACTACTAAAAATTGGACTTTTTGTAACGGTTTCAAACGTTGCAAAAGATTCATATATTGTTCCAAAAATTTTTTTGCGACGGAGTAGCAATTGGAAATGAAGGGTGACAGAAGGGAGCGTGACAAAAAGTATTTGCGATGGTTACAAACTATCGCTTCCTCATAGTGACAGTAAATCATTATTTTTTGCGACGATTTAAACTGACATGAAAAAGCAATTTTTAACGACGTTTTTAGATGCCGTCACCAAAAACTTTTTTGGAGACGGTAATTGACATTGCGAAAAGTATTATTAGTGACGGTCTTAAACGTCACAAAAAAATAAAATTAAATCAATAATGTATTCGGAACAGTTTAAATCGTTGCTAAAGATGACACTAATATATATATGCGACAGGTTAATCTGTCGCTAATAAAATGCAAGGAAATGATGATTACATTAGCGATGGTTTATTGTTGTAGCAAAATAATTATTTTCATAAAATATATATATTTTATTAATTCATTCCATGTATAAATTATTAATATTTTCTAAAATAAAATACATCCACATTCACATTCACAAAATTATATATATGAATAATATATATATATATATATACCCTGTAACAATACAGTGTCAACCAAATATTCTTTACAGAAATATATAAAACATCCTCCA
Organism: Camellia sinensis; assembly: GCF_055761805.1. NCBI lineage: Eukaryota > Viridiplantae > Streptophyta > Magnoliopsida > Ericales > Theaceae > Camellia > Camellia sinensis. Next base: position 175,955,139 of record NC_138971.1, on the reverse strand, counting down.
ACAATACAAAAATATATTTAAAACAAAACAAAATTATTCTTTACAAAAATATATTTAAAACAAAACAAAATTATTGACAATACAAATAAAAATATATTTATATATACATATTATAGCTTGTTTTATTATCAACAGCAAGGTCTAATATTGATATGCGAAGATATCATCACATACTCAAAAGGGTAGCATCTGCAAAAAAAACCAAAACAAAAAAATATTTACAATATAATTAATTTTAAGCTTGCAAAAAAATATAAAACACTAATATCCCTGTAATTTTTAAATTACCTAACGCAAGTCACCAAATATCCTTCACAAAACACTAATATCCATGTACCCATCAAATTCTTTTTTTTTTTTGGGTCAGTTCCACCAAACAGGATGTGAACTAACTCTTCCCCCTCCATATCATTCACTTTCCCTCCTAAATATGTATTTTTTTTCATCAGATTAAATTTTATAAACTCAAATTGCACATATAGAGAACAGAACAAACAGCACTGAGTTCACAGCATAGACTCTTCATAGTAGATAAAATTTTCTTACAAAAATCGATCCTTTTTTCCAGAAACAATATTAGAAAGTCACCATTACCAAGTTTCCTCCTTCATTGATCATTAACTGTGTGAGTCTATTTAAGAATGAAGTGTCTAATTTAACTATCGGAATCAATCAGTTCAATAAATATTCAAGCACTATCGAATCAATAGTAATACTCCCTCTCTCTCTCTCTCTCTCCAAAATTTAATCTGAAATTTGATCCTTAAATAGAACTAAATTTCTTGGATTGAAAATCACGCTCAACTTACACAGATCAGTTTCTTCACTGAAATTAATTAGATTAAACTTAACTTAGATTCTATCATGTAATATAGAAATCTATAGAAAATAGATATAGAATCCACTAATTGAAGGGAAGGGGGAAACCTGAGGCCTCCTTAAAAAGGAAATTCGGAGCCAATTCCATCAATAGATTCATCATAGAGGGATTTAAGCTGCGTTGAGAACTTTTCAGAATTCACAGTGGCCAGAAGATGCTCATGCAGCTGTAAGTGGAAAACAAACCTGATTAACAAATTTGGTTCCAATTCAAATAAAAAATCAGTAACATATCAAGATTGAAAACCACAATTCAATGAATCATTCAACAGGAAAAAAAAATTAAAAAATTTAAAACTTCTTTCAACAAATTGTGCCAGAGGGTCGTGAAAAAGAGCAAATACACAATGTTCACTCTTTTTTGTTTTAATACCAAATTTCAAAAGAAGGCGAAATAAAAAATATGTTTGAACCTAAAATGATTGCACTTTGCAACTGTAAAGTGATTCCATGAAAATTTGGATGCCAAGTTAAAAACTACTCAATTCCTTCCAAGATGTAGCTTAATTAATATAGGCTGCTCTAATTTAACATGATTTTCTTTTCCACAACAACCAAAATAACAAGCATTAGCTATGGGAAAACAGACAACCACACAGCCAAACACACCCAAATAAGGTAGGCAGTAAAAGCAACCTTGAAGAGCTCCATCCCTCTTCAACTACTCCTGTTAACATTACCTAGGAGAGTGACAAAGACAATAGATTCATACTAATATGTGTGTACTCAATTTTTCTCCTCCCAAACATACATTAATGTGTACTAATTGGGCGTTATTTTTTTTTTTACTAATACTAGTTAGTAAATGATTAACAAGAGAACAACCCCATTAAATTATTCTTGGAAATAGATACATTATGCATGGGATTTGTAGGGGGGGGGGGGGGGGGGGGAAGAAACGGTCACGTATCTTGTTTTTTCATACTCAGTGCGTGGTGAGCTGCTAGTGCCGTTTATTTCATACACACATAGCTTAAATTTGTACATTTCACTATTTGGCGGTTCTTTCCTTTGTCAAAGTAAAAAATATATATATACATATAGTTGATTAAATTTGTCACAATTAGATCAGGCTATATGTATCTTTTTTCATAATTTCACTACCTAAAGAATTATACAGTTAATTAAATTAAAAAAAATTATAGAATTTTTTTTTTGTTTATCAATAATGCTAACCTGATGCCACTGACAAGGAGTCTAGTACTTACCCAGAAAAAATAGGGAGTCTAGTGAGTGGTCCTTTAATTTGAAGGGACACTGCAAGTGTTCATTGCTTGCATGCTGATTTGGCTTTTTCCTCGGGAATGGCTCATTTCATTACCTTCACTTCATAATCATTGGCTTTATTAAAGTTAAAGAAGATAGAAAAAAAAAAAAGAGCAATGCAAATCCCAAATCTTCCCAAAATGGTTTATTGGTTTGGGCATATTATCAAACACATTGTGAGCAGAAGATAAAATTCTAGCAAAACAACAAAACAATGACAATACATAGGCTGAGCTAAATATTAAATAGAATTGGGGCAATAACAAGCATCAATCTAATACAGACGCATATAAATCAGGTATTGACATCTCCATAGAAGACAAAGAAACAGCAAACCAAAAAATTACAAACCAGACTGTTTGGATTTGCAACTGGTTTGTGAAAGAAAAATGCATATAGAGTTCAGCCCAAATGCAAACTGTAGAATAAAAGAAGATACAACTCTCAATCGAACATTCCTCGTAAGAAATTGAACAATTTCTTTGATAAATTTGAGAGTAATTTGCGGCAAAGAAATTAAACAATTTACAGCTAATATCTCACGACTTGAGTAACAAGCTTGGGTGAAAAGCAAACCACCTAATCTGTAGCAGCACAGGTGGCTCGAATTGATGAAGAGCTTGTTGGAGGAGCACCGCATAGAGGTTAGCTGGTGTCATCGTAGCTTCCCCAGCAATCTTCACCGAGGGTGATTTCACAATTTCCTCTTTGTTAGATGAACTATTGTTAGACTCAAGTTTGCTTCTTTTATAGATAGTTATATATATATATATATATGCATACGTATATAAACACAACCAAAAGAAACCTAATTTAAAAAAATAAAATAAAAATCAGATTGTGGTTCTTCTAAAAATAAAAACCAAATTTACTAAGGTGTTGTTTGGGAAGGAAAAGTCGGGCTAAATTAGCCACGTCGCGACAATGTTGGCTATTTCAGCCACGTCCCGACAAAAATGCATTTCACGGGTATGAGAGAGGCTTGGTCGTGTAAATTTACCCAAATGCCCCGATAGGTTAAACTCTCTTCCATCTGCAGGACAAGCCTCAGATTGAACCCAACACACCCTTCGCAAAGCAGAAGAGAAGAAGAACGGAGCTACTTGACGGCATCTGAGCGACCTTGGCAGAGGAAATCACCACCGGAGTACGCATCTGCGGCGGCGAACAACAACGAAGCCTCTCAAACTCAAACCGATCTGCAGGTAATGCTCTATGGCCTATCTGATTTCTCTTCTTCTTCTTCCCATCTGCATAGTTTAGGTTCATAACAGCATCGGTTCATGGCCGATCTGTTGCTTTACGGTCGTGATTGGGTTGATTACGCTTATATTACACACAGACGGGACACCGATCTGTCTCTGTGACAAATCTGGGATTCTGGATCTGTTGTTATGTTCAAAATCTGTTCGGTAATCACAAATTTGGGACAGATTTGTATATATACATACATACATATATATATATAAAATATATCTGTTCTTCTTAAAATATTTGTTCTTATTTATGAAAATCAGATCTGTTGATCTTATATATCTGTTCTGAATCACAAATTTGGGGCAGATTTATGAAGGCACCATTGTTTAAACTGAAGGAAATGCCAATGTTATATATCTGTTCTGATGTACAAATCTGTTCTATATTTTTTGTATCTGTTCGGTTATATTTTGAAATGCAGATATATCTGTTCGGTTATCACACATTTGGAGCAGATTTGTTATATTTTTTGTTTATAATCAATGCTGAACCCTGAATTTTTGCTAATAGAAATGGTCAATTCCCATTTGTGAAAAATATATAAAAAATATAATTCCAACTCAATTACATAAAAATATATATATTAACAACAAATTACAAAATATATATGAAATGTATATAACAAATTAGATATAATTCCAACTCAATTTGGGAAGGAAGTTAGATATATTAACAACAAATTACAAAATATATATAACTTATAGTACAAAAACAAAATAACAAAAATTGTCAACAATTAAGCAATATATTAAAAATATATTACCAAGATATGAAAAAAAATATATGTGAAATGTATATTACAAATTTAGATTTAAAAAGTAAATACTGTAAAAATTTTATTAGACATATATGACAAAATTTAATTATGAAAAACTATATCATAAATATATTGAAAAATGTTTTCAAAATATCAAAAAAAATATATTGAAAATATATTACAAATTAGATGTATTAATTTGCGTATATTTTTTACTCAAGACGAAATGCTCAATTCTCATTTCTAAAAAATATATTAATTAGATAAAAAATATATTTGGAACTAAATTTGGGAAGGAAGGTACATATATTATCTACATATATTAACAACAAATTACAAAATATTACAAATTTATATTACAAATATATAAAAAAAAAAACAGTTTATTAACAAATATATTAAAAAAATATTAGAAAAATATTAATAATATATTAAATTATATATTACAAATTTAGAGTTAAAAAGTAAAGAGTGTAAAAATTTGATTAAACACATATGACAAAATTTAATTATTAAAAAATGTAGTACAAATATTTTCAAAAATCCATTTTCAAAATATCATAAAAAATATATTGAAAATATATTACAAAATAGATTTATTAATTTCAGTATATTGTTTACTCAATACGAAATGCTCAATTCTCATTTCTAAAAAATATAATAATTACATAAAAAATATATTTGGACCTAAATTTGGGAAGGAAGGTACATATATTATCTTCATATATTAACAACAAATTACAAAATACATGAAATTTATATTACAAATATATTAAAAAAAAAAAGTTCATTAACAAATATATTAAAACTATATTAGACAGATATTAATAATATTTTAATATTTATATTACAAATTCGGCAGTTAAAAAGTAAAGAGTGTAAAAATTTTATTAAACATATATGACAAAATTTAATTATTAAAAAATATAGTACAAATATTTTCAAAAACCCATTTTCAAAATATTATAAAAAATATATTCAAAACATATTACAAAATAAATTTATTAATTTCATTATATTTTTTACTCAATACGAAATGCTCAATTCTCATTTCTAAAAAATAAAATAATTAGATAAAAAATATATTTGGACCTAAATTTGAGAAGGAAGGTAGATATATTATCTACATATATTAACAACAAATTACAAAATACATGAAATTTATATTACAAATATATTAAAAAAAAAGTTTATTAACAAATATATTAAAACTATATTAGAAAGATATTAATAATATATTAAAATAAATATTAGAATTTTCGATTTAAATAGTAAAGAGTGTCAAAAATAGATTACAAACTGAATTTGGGAAGGAAGGTAAATATATTAAAAAGTTATTACAAATATATGACAAAATTGGGTATATTAAAAAAAATATTACAAATATATTAAAACGATGTTAAAAACATATTAAAATATAAATTTGCGTTACTCTTCGTATCTGTTCATGTTGATTCATGTAAATTTAATTTATATTAAAGCGTAGCATGGCGTTGTTCACCTCTACTGCAACTTCCAGTACATGGCCATGGCGAATGTGTGCCTGTGGACATGGCCCGTGTATTGTTAAGATTTCCAGGTCCACCAAAAATCCAGGGCGTTCCTACTTTGTCTGTCCCCGCCCTGTGGTGAGTGACCCAATCTTTACCGGTTATAACTTTATGAACATTAACAACCCATGAAACTAATAGTTCCATAATTTTCACTCATCAGCCCTGTGTAAGTTGGATTGGTTGGTGTGAAGAACGAAGGTAAGAGAACCAAGGCTATGTGTCACCCGGAGATGAAATTGCCATGCAATTGTCATGTTGATTGCAAATGAGATTAGTAAAGGAAATCGCCCATTCTTAGTCCTCAGTCAAGTAGGATACAAGTCATTGGTAAGGAAATTTGAGAAAAAAATAGGAAAAAAACATGGACTGAAATAGTTGAAGAATAAGTACATGACCTTGAAAAAAGAGTGGCAAGCGTGGACAAAGTTGATGGATTCAAGCAAGGGAGTGTCCGGGATAGGCTTTGACTATGACACCGGGTTGTTTCAGGCACCTGACGAGTGGTGGGACAAGATGGAATCAGTAAGTACATGTACAAACAAGTTTTATATTTGTCATTTACGGATACATTTTTTACTTCTTCATTTAACTTTAATAGAATTTATTTATATGAAATATAACGTCTGCCTCTTTCATACATCTATATTTCTGCAGATCAACAAGGCGTGTGCAAAGTTCAGGAAAAAAACTTTGGAACACCGTGACTTGATGGAGACGGTCTTCATGGGGGCATCAGCTACTGGGAAGCATCATTGGACCCCGGGAGAGAACCTTCCCGAACCTGCTGAGGACTCATCTGATTCAGTGCGTAGTTTGGGAGCCCAGCCATTTGCTGATCCGATACCCGCAGGAGTACAGGACGTGGATTCTGATACTTCACTGGAGCATGTTCCGATTGAAAAGGCAAAAAGGAGAAAGACGCCATCAACAAGTGTTTCAAAGTCGAAGAAGGGAACAAGTGGTGCGTCCGTTATTGCGGAAAGCATGAACAAAATGACAGATGTGGTGCGTTCAAAGAATCAGCAGGTCACGGTGAGGCACCTCACAGGCAACGAATTGCTGTACACTATTTCCGAGTGCATGCATAAACTGAGCAGTATTCCATCCCTGATTGGTACACTGTTATTCCACTTCGCCTCCACACTTATGGATAACGCCGATTACCGGGAGGTCATGATGTGCCAGCCTGATGATGACCACATCATTGAATGGCTTACACAGAAGCAGCTCTAGTGTACTGCGTCGGCGCCTTTTGCAAACCTGTTTGGGGGTCGCCGGATGTGATGTAGCGGTGTTACGAGTGTTGAAGATGCATGTCCTTCTCTTCCTTTTTTAAACTTTGACTTATGGTATTGTTGGCACTGTACTAAAACAGGATGGTGATGTGTGCATGTTTTCATTATGTCGTTTTTGTTTTTTTATTACTAGCTACGGGCAGCAACAAGTTTTAGGTAAGTGCATGGGTTGACGGAACGGAAGCATGGTTGTGCTTCATTTTTGGGAAATGAATGGGATGTTTATGTTATAATATTTTTTGTGGGTACGTTTAAGACAAGGAATTATGTTTTACTTGCACGCTTTTGAATGCCTATATGTCACAAGTTCATTTGTTAGTTTAGTTTGCTGGCTAGTTTTGTGGTTGTTACCACCATGGCCCCCCTATAAAGCATAAGTTGAACAGCTTCTTTTTTTTGTGCAATTCATATGATCATGCGTTCCAAATGACATTGGTGACGGCATTACTTTGATTAAAAACAATGTCGGCATTTTCTAATTGCAAACTTCAATAAAATTTAAGTAAATGAATCACGTGCCAACTGATTAAAAGGCTGTCACTCTTGTAGGTTTCGCATCAACGAAGATGCGATGAATCCCTGGGATGGAAGCAACCATGATGAAATAACGGAAATGCTTAATCAAATGGCGGTCCAGGTGCAACAAGAACAGAACTACACATTTCTACAAGCATGCCAGTTGGCGACAGAATGGTACGAAAAACACATAAATAAAACGCCGTGTCGCACTTCTATACTAACCGGGAATACATGGATATGTGAACTATATGCGGGGCATATGGGTCGATTTGAGGAAAATGTTTGCATGCCGAAGGAAGTTTTTGCCACATTGTGTGAGACATTAGTCAATGATTTTGGGTTACAAGTCCCGCAACATCCCCATGGCTTAGCTGTTGAAGATAGCGTTGTGATATTTATCCATGTGTTGAAAGAGAAGCAAAATCGGGAAATCCAAGAACGGTTCCAACATTCCGGGGAGACTGTGTCGAGGCACATGCATAACGTATTAACTTCCATGAAAGAGTTCACTGTTGTTCATTGCCAGCCCACATACAGTTAGCATCGTATACATCCATTAGGGGTGGGCGCGGGTCGGTTGCGGCCACGGAACCTCCAATCCGCCATCCGTCCGCCAGATTGGCGGATTGAAGAAAATCAATCCGCATCCGTCCGCCAATCCGGTGGATATGGATTAAGCGGATTGGCGGTTTGGCGGATGGATGCGAATCGGTTTGGCGGTTTAAAATTTTATAAATTTTCAACATAATTCAACTTGTGCACTTCCTCAAACGAAAAAAGAAAAAAAAGAAAAAGAAAGTATTACAGTCAATGACTTAAAAAAATATTACAATCACTGTATGCCTTATCCAAAGAAAAAAAGTTTGAAACTTTAGAATATCATGATCACTGCATGCCTCATCCACATATTACAATCACAGTATGATTCATCCCCATAAAGTATTACAATCTGTGATTCTTAAAATATAATAACAATTCAAATCACCAAAACCATGAACAGAGCAGTAGTAGAGATTGAATGTCTCTGTATTGTTACATCTACATATGTTTTTGAAACAAAAACCAACCAGCATATATCATATTTTCTATTTATTATTTTTAGAGTTACATTTAAAAACTAAAAAATATATATGAATAATACGTTTATTTTTTTCAATTCAAAAAATATATTCAAGTTGAAAACTTTTTTTCAACAGAATATTTAAACTCTTTTTCAATTGAAAACACAAATATAATATTTAAACAAATTAAAAATACAAAGTCTTATAAATTACTAGGGGTGCTCGCGATTTGGCGGTTTGGTGGTTCGGTTGCGGCCAAAAAATCTCAAATCCGCCATCCGTCCGCCAAATTGGCGGATTTGAGAAAATCAATCCGCAACCGTCCGCTCGTCATCACGCATCCGTCCAAAATGCGGCGGATTGGTTCGGTTCGGTCGGTTTTGGCGGATCGGTATATCCGCTGCTCACCCCTAACATCCATACGTGCGATCTAGACGGAAATACCTACCGTTCAAGGTACTTCTGAAAAACATGATTGACATATAAATGAAGACAATATATTTTGTTTTTGTTATTATCTGCACGTGACGCTTTTATAAAAACAAAACACTTGTTACCCACTTACGCAACAAAACAATTTATCCATGTTTGCAGGACTGCATTGGCGTAATAGACGGAACACATGTCAGTGCATAGGTTACGGGGCCAGATGCGACAACATATTTCGGTAGGAAATACTGTCACACGCAAAATATAATGGCCGCTGTCGATTTTGACATGTGTTTCATATTCATTTCGTACGGATGGGAAGGAAGTATGCATGATAGTCGCATATTCAACGAGATACTAACAAATGACAATGTCGCCTTCCCACATCCTGACGAAGGTAACACATGGTCCTGTTATTAGATTTATTAACAAATAAATTTTTCCTGAGAAAGCTTTATATGAAAATGACGCTGAATGTTCGTTTTGGTGTCATACATTGTTGTCATGTCTGCAGGCAAATATTATCTTGTCAATTCTGGCTATCCAAACCGGATTGGTTACTTAGCACCATTCAAAAGCCACCATTACCACCAACAAGCATTCCGACGTATTGCACGGAACGCGATGGCAAACACACCAAGGGAATTATTTAACAAAGTGCACTCGTCCTTACGCAGTGTGGTGGAACGCACTTTCGGTGCCTGGAAAAATCGATGGGGGTTTATTCGAGACATGCCTCGGTATGACTTTGCAAATGTGCAAGTTCAGTTAGTAGATACGTCAATGGCATTACATAATTATATACGGCGAAACACAGGTAACCCAACAACTGTTCAGCCAATCTGTGACGAGGAATAGGCAATGACAATAGTAAATGCCATACCAGAAGTTGAACATGACGAGGATGGTTTAATGGTTAGAGATGAGGACCCCCATATGGCATTGGTCTGCCTTCACATACGCGACAAATTATGTTACATGCATAATAACGGAATGTTAGGAAATATATAGTAGTTGAAATAATTTTCGTATGGTTGTCACATAATGACACACGTGGAACAGACTGTATTCAAATATATTATCATGTACAATATGTATGAGTTTCCACGGGAATGTAACCCCTTCCAATTGCTGACGTGCCTAACTTTGGAAAACAACAATCCATACGAATTTTGCTTGTGGAAAAACAAAAAAAGGTGAAACAAATAAAAACAAATGAAAAAGAAAACTAATACACAAATTGTCAAAGAAATAAAAAATTAACGCAATATCCGCCTAATCCAAACTCAAAAAAAAAAAAAAAATAAATAAAAAATAAAAAATTTGGATTTGCAAAATTTGGCAAATCGAAACCCAACATACAAAAATTGTCAACAAAAAAAATTAAGCAAAAAATGCCAAAGCAAACCCCCCCCCCAAAAAAAAAAAAACGCAAAAAACGCAAAATCGAAACCCAACATGAAAAAATTAAAATAAAAAAAGAAGAACCAAAATATGGCAAATCCAAACCCAAAATAAAAAAAATAAAAATTAAAAAAATTAAGCAAAAGTCGGCAGATCGACACTTAATATACAAAAAAAAAAAAAAAAGCCAAATCCAAACCCCAAAAAAAAAAAAAAAAATTTAGCAAAATACGCCAAATCGAAACCTAACATAAAAAAATTAAAATTAAAAATAACCAAAATATGCCAAATCCAAACAAAAAAAAAAACAAAAATTTTCAGCAAAAAGCCAAAATTGTTAAAAAAAAAAAAAAAAACCAGAAAATATGCCATATCCAAACCCAAATTAAGAAATAAAAAAAATGGAAAAGGGCAATTTCGTAATTCAACAAGATGACACCTCACCAAAAAGCCAAAAAACCAAAAAGCCCTTCCCAAACCAGGCTTTTTAGCCCCAGGCTAAAATAGCCAAAATGCCAACCCACTTCCCAAACGGAGGCTAAACAACCTTCAATTTCACAAATCTTGCAGAATACAAATGGCCACATAGAAATAGCCCTCAAACCATTAAAACAATCTTCAATTCATTGCCTTTATTGGTAAATTTTTGTATGGGCATGAATTTTTTGTATTTTTTTTTTTTTTGAACTAGTATGGGCATGAATTAACTCCCTATAATTAACAGCTCTTTCTCAGCTTCATTGCAAACCTAATAAATTCCAAGGCAAGGCTCTATCAACATTCCTTGAAAAGAAAAGAAGTGAGAATTGTGGCCTTGTATCCCGCAAGATTTCAAGCAATTCAAATTTGCCAACATAAGGAAGTAGATGATATGTCCTTAGATTAAATTAAATTAGGGTTAGGGTTTTGAAACTTTGAAGGGTTTTATTCGTTATTCTTCACATTTCAATCTTTATTCTTCCATATTGAGAGAGTTTATAAACTAAGTTTAGATACAAAATCAGAAATCAAAAATCCATTGGATATGGAGATACAAAACCATAGATGAAAATTTTGAATGGCTTTAAAATTATTTGGTAACACTAATTCAAAATCAGATTGTATACCTTGAATTATGGTGCAACAATTGAATACAGATTCTAGGAACCCTTGACCCCAAAAAAAAAAAATAATAAAAATAATAATAATTGAAAATCAAAAGAAATACAAAGCAGATAGACAAGCAGATGGGGAGTGAGATACAGGGAAAAAGCAGGCAAACCTACCGAGCCAGAATGAAACGGCGATGGTAACAGCAATGGCAAACAACAGAAACTCGACGGTCGACAAATGTCTTTGCAAACGTGTGATTGTGAGAGAGAGAGAACTACAAATCATAAGAGAACAGCTATGCAAGGGTGAAAATCATGAAGAGAGATGAGGGGTTTTACCTACTAGCAAATAAAGAGAGGTGTGGGTGTTAGATTTTTGACCACACAACCAAACAGGGAACTCAGCTGGAGAATACTGTCAGAATAGATTAAGCCCAACAACTTGTACAAAAAAATAAGAATCTGGCAGTGGTTCGTCTACCTGAGGGCACTTTGACGATCAAGTCAATAATCTCTTATAGATATCAATTCAAGTATTTAACTCACAACTCACTGCTCACAGTATATCACACATACCTGAGACCCAAGGGGTGCCCTGCTTTTATAACCAACAGTGACCTGATCTCTTTAGAAGCCTCACTTCAGTGAACTCAGGCTCAATGCTCATCTTGGACCCTCATCTAGATAGAGATAAACTTTGCTTGAGCCTTATCTTTAACTAGACTGAGATCCTCCACTATTCTAGGACTCGTGTCCCTTATTTGCTTATCTCGGGTTCTGGTATCTTCGCAGATAATTTCGGCCTAGCCGAGATCATTTCGGTAGCACGACCAGGCCATGTGGCACCTCGGTTGACACTTCGGCATCACCTTAGCCATGTGCTGTCTTTCACAAAATACTCCCCCACAATTGCCCCATAGGTTCTATTACCTTGGCAACCTGAGGTGATGGAACTTACATCGTTTGTCCACACTTCATGTCGGCTAAAAATTCATTTTTCTCTTTGACCGAGATCATGACTCGTTAGCTTCATATAACCAAGACTCAGCTGTCCACCTTCCTAAGGATCAAAAACCAAGAATCCAGTTCTTTAAGCATCTCAACCGAGATCGCTCCTCTAGCCGAGGTTATGGCCTCATTGTTTCAAGAATTTCAAGAGTTCTAACTGCGCATGAGTTGTCACGCACAGTCTTTCCAACTGTTTCGTCCACGTGTCCCTTCCCCACTGGTTCGTACCTGACATGCACTAGCAGGTCGCGTCATTTATGTCTGCGCCTCCTGACAGGCACGCCGTCCAAGGCATTTCATCATATTTTTGCCGCCTTTTCATATTTGTGACAAAAACCCTTCTGTCTTTCTTCGTCTCTTCACTTCTCATTTCTGGCACTCTTTCTGTGTTTAGACTTTCTCTCTCGAAAGTTTCCAACCCTCCATTTTCAAGCTCTCAAGCTCTGCAACTACTCCATCCATCACCATCGACGCACGTTTCATCATTTGACTCCGACTGTTCGAGTTCTCTGACTCCGGCATTCCTTACTCCGTCGTCCTTATTCAATAAGTTCATAATTTCTTTCTCTATAATTTTAGTCTTCCCCTGTTTTTGGTTACCATTTCTCATGTTTTAGACATTACAAATTGATTCCTGCTCTTGAATATGTGTTACACTGTACTGATGTATTCTTGAATGGCTTGCACTATTTTTGTCATACTGCCTTTACATTGTGTCTGTTTAAATGTTTCATGCGTTGCTATTGAATCCGTACCTCTATTTGGATCTTGAATCCCTGCTTCTTGCTTTTGATTATGTTTTTGACTGCGTATCAAAAGTGTCGATTATTGCACACTTGCACACACTTATTCAATGTCCACGACTTTTGCTGTTCTGTGTATGCAAATCTGGTTTCTTGTTCTCTGACTCTTTCTTGATTCTGAATTACATTCCTCTTTTTACTAGAAATCACATACCTAGGCAAATCGAAACACAATCTCCTCCAGGCAACAAAATCCTCACCCTAGTACTATTTAGGTTCTAGCCGAGGTCCTTAAGTTTTTACCCAACTTCTTTTAACAAATATGTTACCAAACCCTTCCTTGCCAAGATAATGGGCATGTTCAAGTGAAAAGTAGGCACCCTTACCAAATTAGAGTACTTTCGGCAAGAGTTCTCCATCTCAGTCGATGTTCAAATTAGGTTGGCTGGGAAAGAGGACTCTATCATGCCTGATGGAGACTCCATACCCTTCCCTATAGTTGGGTTCATTGAATGTGGACATCGATTTCCCTTACACATTCTTTTCCAAGAAGTCATCCACTACTACAAACTTAACCCCATACAATTAGCCATTAACTCATATAGGGTTATAAATGGCACAATCAAACTGGCATGCCGAGAAAAAGCTAGGATTACTCTAGCCGATATTCAGTGTTGTTACACCATGTGTGGCTTTAAGTTTGACAAAGGTTACATATACTGCCTTAAGCCCAGATCCACCGCCTTCAAACTTATAGCCAACCTTTTAGACTCTAATAAGGGTGCTGGGGATGACTACTTGATCGTCTTAAGCAACTGGGAGTTTGCGCCTGATGACGATCTTCATCTCTTTCCTCTGTACCGAGTAGTGTTTAGAGAGGATGAGGGTAAGAAATGAGTCATCCCATAGCTCTATCTTTGTTAAGACTTTGACAATTCATTTCTCTTGTCTGTCCTAATGTTTGTTGTTTGCTCTTGTAGTTCTTTCTCAACCAGCAAAGGGATTTCGGTAGTCCGACGTTCCCAGCTGAGATCTAAAGAAGCTCTTGGATCTCCCAATACAAAGATGCAAGGCCCCATTGTTGCTTAACTACATTTCGACATATAAGTCATCCCTACCTGACGTTCCAAAGCGAAGCAAGACTCCTCTCCACAACTCCATCAACCACTTCATTACCAAGGCCAAACCAAGCCTCCACCTTAGATCCAGTAGAGCAGCCATCCACTTCTGCTCCCCAGTTGATTCCCCATTCTCAGCGTCGTCGTCGACGCTGAGCTCCTCCAAGAGCTCCTGCCGGCAGAACTCATAGCCGCAAATGCTGAGATTCTAAGGCATCAGCTTACGATCCATCAAACCCTTCCATTGCCTTTCCTGCGATCCACTTTGGAACCAGGTTTATTGTCGTTGCAACTGTCGATGAGATGGGCTGCAGTTAAGCCGTTGTTGAAGACCTCATGGCCGACTTGCTAAGAGTTGTTTTAGTTCACTCTTCTTCATCCCAGTCTCAACCTAAGCCCAAGCCAAAGCCAAAAAGGGTGTAGAGGGCAAAGGCAAAAGCCTCTGCCACCCAAGTTGATTCTGAAGACACTGTGCTGATCTCCGAATTGGCCAAGATCGAGAAAAGCTCTTCTGTCACCGAGAATAGGCCTGCAGAGGCCGAGCCATCTGACAAGAGGCAACCAAAGAAGCCGAGATCCGAAGGTGTAGTGGGACCAGGTGTTTTTAAAGCCGATGAGCCCTGGGCTCCAGCAATTATGGTTAGGGATCAACTGATGACAGCTGGTGACAATGCCATCGATAATATTGAGGTCGGCACCGCTCTCTCTACCTCTGTGCTCCTTCCAACTGTCACGACCCAAACCCGCCCTTATGGGTTTAATGCCGTAGCCGGCCAGTAATCCTTGGATTACCAAAGGCCTCTGAATAGAATAACTTATAATTAGGGACTGCGGAAGCAAATATAGAAACATACATAGTCCATTGAGCTGTGAAGACAAATATGAAACAGAAACTTCATTCTTTTTTAAAAAAAAAACTTATATATATATATATGATGTCATGATGTAGATCTTACGTCACATTTAATACCGATGTAGCCAAAAGGGGACTTAGCCCAATATATACATAATAGAAAACTTGTTTATAATTCAAAAAAAGACAAGGTCTTAAATACAAGCCATTTAAACTCGACTTGATCACAAGGGGGAACCTCTTTGGAGGCACAATGGCTGGTTGACAAAACTGGTATGCTAGGTCCTCAAGTCTGAGCCTGGTCACGCACTTGGTCACGTATATACATAATAATAAATAGTGAGTTGAAGCCCAGTGAATAATAATAGAGTAAAGGGTTTAAATGCATGATGTCCATCACAAGTACAACTTCAAATCTCTTATTGAACAGAAGCATAGCCATATTCGTATCAGAAACAGAGTCATAAACATATTCTTATCATGAGTGGTATATCCGTTTGCATCAAACATATCTCTTTGGTCAAGCTTATTAAGTTCCACGTTGGAACCTCCGGTATCGGGTAACATATCTCATACATGAGCCACGATATTGTTTCCCCCGGAGGAGGGACTGGGCCATGGTATTTTTTTCCCCGGGCGACGGCCTCATGACCATAAGCCATAGTATTATGTCCCTTGGGCAAGGGCCTCTACTAAGGATACCACATAAACATTTCAAAGAAGTGGATCATCATTTATGTAATCACATAATAAACTTTTGTATCATTCAAAACAGTTCATATCATATTATAACATTCAAAAAATATTTCATATCGAACATAGCTTTACTAAGTTATTACTCATAGATAGCTTGGCAGCAAACCAATGGATCAACCGCTCACGACACGTGACCTACACCAATCATAATAGATACACATACTGAAACACATGCTCGGATCGTACATAACTCATTTTATTTTTTTCTTAGTGTGTTTTTAGCCTTCACCCTCATTATTGAGTCTAAATCTTAGCCTAGGAATGCCTAGGATACAATGAGGATGCAAAAATGCACTTGAAAACACTTAACAAAACTTGCTAAAAATAGGGTCCTCGCTCGAGCGCAACTTCTGTCGCTCGAGCGGACATGCAAAATGTGAGTGGTTGCTCAAGCACAACTTCTGTCGCTCGAGCGGTTTGTAAACTTTTACAAAAATGCTGGTTGCTTGATTTTTCTGCTCGATGCTTGCTCGACGTTCGCTCAAGCGCAACTTCTGTCGCTCGAGCGGTTTGTAAACTTTTACAAAAATGCTGGTTGCTTGATTTTTCTGCTCGATGCTTGCTCGACGCTCGCTCAAGCGCAAGACTCATACCCTCGCTTGAGCACAACTTATGTCGCTCGAGCAGTCTGCAAAACACGCAAACTTTTGGGAGCATGCATTTTACGCTCAAGTGCAGAATCTATCGCTCGAGCATGGAAGCAGAATTCTGGAATTTCTAGATTTTCTTCCAAGCTTCAAATTCAACCCCAAGGCTGCAAATTATGGTTTCTTGGGCCAAAAACTTAAGAAAACTCTTGTAAACTTGAAAAACATGGTGAATTCAAGATCAATTCCACAAAATCAAGGTTCAAGATCATGTGATGTATGCAAAACCAAACCTAATTCTTTGAAAACATAACTATATACATCATGCATGTAAAGGTGTAAGTTCCAAGCTTCCAAAACATGATCCAATGAAGTGTCTAACTTAAAAATATGTTGAATTCTCAAACCAAGATCAAAATGAGAACATGCAAGAGGGAATTCTTTGAAAACCACTTCAAATTATGATGAAATGAGCGTGCATGCATGATGTGGTTCATTTCTCTTTAATTCTAACTCAATTTCAACTTAATTCTCTTATATTCATGAACTCACCAATTCAAAGGCAAGACTAAAGGCTTGAACTCTTACCTTAAACTTTGATTTCACAAGTGTAGAGGATTAAACTTCAAAATTCTCTTCAATACTCAACAATCCTAGCAATTCTCCTCATTTCCTTGTTGATCTCACTTGTTCTCTTTTGGTCTCTCTCGTTCTCCCACGTTTATAGCTCAAGAAGGATGAAATAAGAGTGTTGGATGCATATAAGGGTCTAGTAGTGCCTTAGTTAGGCTTGAATTAAGGAATTCATCATTTAGTCTTAATTGAGCATTAATTATTATAATCTAATCGTTTCGAATCGAATTTCAACTGTACTTATCATAAAATTCCAAAAACTCCAAATAACACATAAATCAAGCTAATTTCTAAATCGGATGCCGATAAGGCCTTCAATTCACAAACCGAAACAGAAACGTGAACAGAACTTTCTACGTTAAACAGATATAAACACAAATAAGGCAACACACATGCAAGTAATGCAAGATTCCACTTTAATTACTTATTAAGCCTTCTTAATCATGGATTGTACGTTAATCATGGGTCGGGGTTGTTACACCAGCCGACGTGAATCACATGGCCGAGATCAACGAGTACGAGAACTTTGCGCTGATGATGCAGCATTCTATCTTGGTAAGTCTTCAATACTTTTATTATTTTTTTCCCTTTTAGTCTTTATCTTCCTGTACTGGAGCAATTTTTACTAACTTGTGTGTTTCTTTCTTTCTAGGCCATTCAATATGCTTACTCTTTTGCAACAAAAGCCAAGGCTTTCAAGAAAGAGTTGATAAAGAAAACCCAGGACGCTGCTGACTTCCTTTCCCCCCTCAACAACGCCGAGGCCAAGATCAAGCGTCTACTAGACCAGGCCAATGTTGCCAAACTTGCACAAGACCAAGCCGAAGAGAGGGCTGAGGCGATGGAGGTAGTGGTCGAGGTACTCAGGGTTGAGATCAAAGAAGTCGAGTTCAAACCGCAGAAGCCAAAGTTGAGCTCCAGGAGGCCATGGCTACCAAGGAGGTTGAAATCAATGAGGCAGATGAGAAGGCATTCTCAAAGGGGCAAGCCGTCGTCCACGATGTATACAAAGCCCAGGTCAATTAAGCCTACAACAGAGGTTATTACCTCGGTTGGACGCACTCAACAAGTTATCTGTCCCAATGGACTCTCCCATCCGAGATATCAACCAGCTCAACATGCTTCCAAAGGACTTTGAAGACGAAGTCGAAGATGAGGAAGCTAAGGCTGAGGATACTGATGAAGAGGAGGAAGTTGCTGTTAGGGTCAAGTCCCCCACTCTGAATGATCAAGTCCTAGACTTGACTCAAGATGAGGAGGACGAGGTCTCCAAGAGTGCCTCTCCTAAGAAGACAACTTCTGAAGTCGAGGTCCAGACCACTAAGAAGAGCCTTGATGAGACACTTCTCGAGATCGATGCTGAGATTGAGGCTGTGAAGACCGCTTAACTGTCTGTCGAGGCTGAAACACCACCAATTGTCGAAGCAGGACAGTCTGTTGAAAATCCCTAAGATCATAACACTTAGGATTTTTTCCTTTACTTTTTAACTTTTCATTTTTCAGTGCTTGTAATCTTTTTGCTTTTGTTGGGCCGAAAGTGCCATCTTTGTAAGTTTGAACATGTTATCTTTCTTGTCAGGCTGAAGTGCTTTTGTAATTGAACAAGTTCTTTCTTCTAAATGCATGCTTTACTTTTTCTTTTAAGTGTTGAAGGCTTGTCTTTTTGTGCTTGATCTACCTTAACTGTCTTGTATGCTTCCATACTTAGAATATTTATGTACTTCTCCCAAGTATACTTTAACTGTGTAATCACTTCGGGTTAGAACACATCTGATATGTATCACCTCGGATCCATTTTGTCACGACTCAAACCCGCCCTTATAGGTTTAATGTCGTAACCGACCAGTAATCCTTGAATTACCAGAGGCCTCTTATAAAAATGACATATAATTAGGGGGTTGTGGAAGCAAATATATAAAATATACATTGTCCATAGAGCTGTGCAGACATACATGGGACAGAAATTTGAAACTTTATAACATATACACATAAAATGTCATGTCTACATAAGTCTCATAACGCCGTGCAAACATCTTCAAAAAGGACTTAGCTAGTATACAGATAAACGAAACATAAACGTTCTTAGCATGGTACATGAAGTAACTCTTGACATGGTCTACAAAACTTGACTTCTATATACGGGAACCTCCCCGGGAGGCACGGTGGGTGGCTTGACAAAACAGAACTTAGGCCTTCAATTCTAGGCCTGATCACGCGCCTGGTTACCTACATACATAAATAATACAGTGAGCTGGAGCCCAGTGAATAATAACAGAGTAAAGGGTTTAAATGAATGATGTCCATCACAAAGTCAGAAATCCGAATTTCTATCTGAAACAGATTTATATTAAAATTCTTGTTCAAACTACATACAGAGATTAGAGTTCATGCTTCATTATACATGGTACATCTATTAGTGTTATCATGCTTGTCAGTTCCATAAGGAACCTCCGGTATTGGGAAACTTGTAACATACTTGAGCCACAATATAATTACACCCGGGAAAGGGTCTTGAGGCCACGGTATTATTACTCCTGGGCAAGGGCCTTGTACTTATAGACCACACCCCTGGGCAAGGGCCTTATGCTAAGGATGCCACGAATACATTTAAGATATTTGGACAATCATTCATTCATACAAAACATTGCATTTCAGAAAACTGATCATTTCATAGCATCAGAAAATAATTAAAATTAAACATAACTTTACATAGTTATTATTCACAGATGGCTCCACTTGCAGAGTAGATTAGGCAGATAAACCAGACCGTCTATGGCACGTGACCTACATAAACATAACATATACACATCTTGAAACACATGCTTGGGTCGTACTTAACTTAATTCGTTCCATTCTTAGAGTGTTTCTAGTCTTTAACCTTCATATTATGTCTTAATCTTGGCCTAGGAATGTCTAAGATGTAATGAGGATGTCAAAATTCACTTTGGAACTCTTAACAAAACTTGCTGAAAACAGGGGCCCCACTCAAGCTCAACTTCCTTTGCTCAAGCGAACATGCGAAAATGTGAGTGGTCACTTAAGCCCAACTTATGTCGCTCAAGCGGTCTGTAAACTCTGCAAAACTATTGGTTGCTTAATTTTCCCACTCGATGCCCGCTCGATGGTCGTTCAAGCATGAGATTCAGGTCCTCACTTGAGCGCAACTCTTGTCGCTCAAGCAGTCTGTAAAAACATGAAACTTCTAGGAACTTGCATTTCACGCTCGAGCGGAGATGCAAAAACAAAGGTGGCTGCTTGAGCGCAGGATCTGTCGTTTGAGCTGAGAGGTCAAATTCTGGGATTTCCAGATTCACCTCAAAGCTGCAAAACCTAAATTCAAAGTCTCAAAATGCAACTTTTGGCCCCCAAAACTTGAGAAAACACTAGTAAATTGATAAAACGTGGTGAATTCAAAATCATATCACAAAATTTAGCCCAAGAGCTTTGTCAATTGTTCAAAACTCAACCTTGAAATTGTGAAAACATATCATTACATATCATGCATGTAAAGGTGCAAGTTCAAAGCTTTCAAAACATGATCCAATGAGGTGTCTAACTCAAAAACATGTTGAATTCTTAGAAGAAGATCAAAGTAAGGACATGCAAGAGGAAATTCTTTGAAAACAACCTCAAATTATGATGAAATGATCATGCATGCATGATATGGTTCAATTCTCTTCAATTCTAACTCAATTCTTGTATCAACCAACTTAATTCTTTAGAGTTCATGTTCTACACATCATAATTATACAATCTAAGGGTTGAATTCTTACCTAGGCTTGTCAATGATGCTCTAGATGATCAATTATTTGAAATTCCAAGCCAAAATCTCTAAGATCTTTAGCAATTCTCTTAATTTAAGTTCAAACTCCTCTTTTCTCTCTCTCTCTCTTCCCCTTTTTGGTGAGTACAAAATGATAAAAAAACAATAACTTCTGGAGGCTATTTTGGCCTTATATAGGCTTGGATTAAGGAATTCATTAATTAGGCTTAATTGAGCATTAATTATTCTAATTATTTCGTTCTGAATCGAATTGCAATTAAACTTACCATAATGTTCTAAAAATTCCAATTAGCACATATACCAAGTCAATTTCGTGATCGAATGTCGAAAAGGCCTTCAATTCCTAGTACAAAATAGAAATAGAAACATAAACAGATATTCCTACGATAGACAAATACAAACTCATATGGCATATAACACATGCAATTAACTCAGGATTTCATCTTAATTACTTATTAAGCATAATTAATCTTGGTTAATCAGTTAATCACAAGTCGGGGTTGTTACAGTTTTCCCCCCTTAAAGAGTTTGGTCCTCCAAACTCGAATTACCTTCATTTTGGAAGAATACTAGATCCAAAGGAAATAAATTAGGGTATCTCTTCATCATGTCTGCTTCCGTCTACCAAGTTGCATAGGTCCCTCCGTGCTTTTGCCAATCAACTTTTACCAACGGTATTTCCTTGTTCCTTAGCCTTTTAATTTGGCGGTTCACAATCTGTATTGGCCTTTTTTCATATGTGTAGTCATCTTTCAAAAGCACATGTGTTGGTTCAATGACATGGAGTGGATCCCGTAAATAATCCCGAAGCATTGAAACATTAAAAACCTTGTGCATATTTTCCATCACCGGAGGTAAGGATACTTGGTATGTTACTGAGTTGATTTTCTCTAAAACTTCATATAGGCCAACGTATCTTGGTGCTAGCTTTCCTTTCACCCCAAATCGCGTTTGACCCTTCATTGGAGTTACTTTTATAAATACGTGGTCTCCGACATCGTATTCCCTATCCCTTCTCCGGACATCCGCATAACTCTTTTGACGGCTCTGTGTAGTTTTCAGACGTTGTTGAATCAGTTTCACTTTCTCAGTTGTTTCTTGCACAAATTCTGGTCCCAACAATGGTCTATCACCTACCTCAGCCTAGCAAATTGGAGATAAACACTTTCTAGCATATAAAGCTTCATAAGAAGCCATGCCGATACTCGAATGGTAGCTATTGTTATACACAAATTCGACCAATGGTAAGTAGGTTTCCCAACTGCCTTGAAAGTCTAGGGCACACATCCATAACAAGTCTTCCAATGTTTGAATGGTCCGTTCAAATTGGCCATATGCCTATAGATGATAAGCACTGCTCAGTCTTAACTCAGTTTCCAGAGCTTGCTGTAGACTTTACCAAAATCTTGAAGTGAACTTAGGATCTCTATCAGATACAATAGATACTGGCACGCCATGTAATCTCACAATCTCATTAACATACAAGTTAGCCAACTTATCCGCATTATACAAAGATTTGACAGGTAAGAAATGTGCAGATTTAGTCAAATTATTAACAATTATCCAGATAGAGTCCATACCTTGAGGAGAACGAGGTAATCCTACAATGAAATCCATCGTGACATGTTTCCATTTCCATTCCAGTATTAGAAACTGCTGTAGCAATCCGGCAAGTCGTTGATGTTCAGCTTTAACTTGTTGGCAATGTAAGCATCGAGCCACAAAATTAGCAATGCTTTTCTTCATTCCCGGCCACCAAAAATTTTGTTTCAAATCATGATACATCTTTGTATTCCCCAAATGCATAGAAAATTTAGAGGTGTGGGCTTCAATCATAACACGTTTTCTCAAATCCGAATAATCAGGAACACAATGTCTATTATGAAATTTTAACACACCATTTTCAATCATGAACTCAGGCCTCGGTTTTGAGTCAATTTCATCAAAAAAAATTTCAAGAATTCGTCTTCATGTTGTTTCTCTTTAATCTCTTCAATAATTGTAGGTTGAGTAGAAATGGTGGCTAAGATTCCGCCTTGTTCACGAAGTACAATTTCAATCTCATTCCTTTCTAGATCACATATTAACTCCTTCTGACCGGTGAGTAAACATGACAAATTACCCATGGATTTCCATCTCAAGGCATCTGCAACTGTGTTTGGTTTGAGTTTTCTGGATTAAGTTTTTTGAAAACTGAGTTTTTTGATTTTCGTGTTTTTTTTGTTTTTGGTGAATATTTTTAAAATTTTAAACTTTTTTTTTACTTTTTTAGATGCACCTTACTTAGATGTGTCTAAAAAGTAAAAAAATTGTAAAAAAATATTTTAAAAAATTAAGAAATACATAAAAATACAAAAAATGTACTAAATTCTTGTATTTTTTTTGTATTTTTGGTATTTAGTGAATTTTTAAAAGATTTTTTTTTATAATTTTTTTACTTTTTAGGTGTATTTATGTTAGGTGTGTCTAAAAAGTAAAAAATTTGCATAAAATATTAAAAAAATTCAGTAAAAACAAAAAAACACGGAAAATAAGAGTGTAGAATTTTCTAAAAACTGTTTTTAAAAAATGGGAACCAAGCTTCCCAGAATGGTACAAGATTTGCAGGTCGTAATCCTTGATCAACTGAAGCCATCATCTCTGTCTTATTTTCAATTCTTTTTGGGTGAAGAAATATTTGAGGCTTTTATGGTATGTGTACACTTCACAGGTCACACCATATAGATAATGTCGCCAAATCTTCAAAACAAAAATCACAGCAGCGAGTTCAAGGTCATGGGTTGGATAATTCTTTTCATTGGGACGAGTTGCCGAGAGGCATAAGCAATTACTTTTCCATTTTGCATTAAGACACACCTCCAGCCTTTATAGGACGCATCACTGTAAATCTGAAATCCATTTGTACTGTTTGGCAAAGTCAGGATTGGTGCGATTACCAGTCTAGTTTTCAATTCTTGGAAGGTTGACTCTCGTTGATCGTTCCAGTCAAATGATACATTTTTTTTGCATCAACTGTGTTGATGGCATGGCAAGTTTTGAGAAATCTTTCACAAATCTTCTCTAGTAACTTGCAAGTCGAAGAAAACTTTTAACTTCTGACACATTAGTTGGTCTTGGCCAGTCCACAATGGCTTAAATTGTCTGAAGGTCAACAGAGATACCGTCCTTATTGATTACATGTCCCAAAAATGCCACACTATCAAGCCATAATTCACATTTGGACAATTTTGCATATAACTTCTTTTCTCTCAAAATCTATAAAGCAGTTCGCAAATGGTTCTCACGCTCTTCCCTGCTTTTGGAGTAAATCAAGATATCATCAATAAACATAACAACAAATTCATCCAGATATGATTTAAACACCCTGTTCATAAGGTTCGTGAAGGCAGCAAGTGCATTAGTCACCCCAAACAACATTACCAAAAATTCATAGTGCCCATATCTAGTTCTGAATACAGTCTTCTCTACATCTTCTGTCTTAACTTTTAATTGGTGATACCCAGACCTAAGGTCTATCTTAGAGAACACTTGTGATCAAAGAAGTTGTTTATTCAGGGCTATGGATATTTGTTCTTGATAGTTTCCTTGTTCAACTCACGGCAGTCAATACATAGCCTCAAAGACCCGTCTTTCATCTTGACAAACAACACTGGAGCTCTCCAAGGTGAGGTGCTCGGACGGATGAATTTCTTGTCTAAGAGTTCTTAGAGTTGGATTTCCAACTTTTTCAATTCAGAAATTAACATTCTATAAGGCGTCTTAGAGATTGGTTGTGTCCCAGGTACTACATCAATGGTGAATTCAATTTCCCTATCAATTAACTCCCCAGGTAGATCATCAGGAAATTCATTTACTACAAAGATGTTCTCAATAGTAGAATTATCAGAAGTCACAGTCAAAATGCAACACAAGTAACTCCGACATCCTTTTCTCAACAATTTTTTGGCTTTCATAAATGAAATCAAGTATGGCGGAGAAACTACCCCATTTCTAGTAAAAACAAACTCAGGCACACCAGGTGGTTTAAACACGACATATTTATTCACACAATCAATGGTGGCACAATATTTCGTTAACCAATCCATACCAAGTATGCAGTCAAAACGATCAATACCCAATGGTAACAAATCAACATACAATGTCACATCTCCAATCACAACATCACATGCTGGATAAATAGAAGTACATATCATAGAACCTCCAGATGGTGTAGACACATATAGTAGACAGTTCATAGGTTCTAACGGACTAGTTAATTTCTGAGAAAAAGCATACGATACAAATGAATGCGTGGAACTAGAATCTATCAACACATAGGCATTCTGAGCATAGATAGAGATTATACCTGACATCACAGATTCGATATTTTGTACATCTCCAGACACTAATGCAAACACTTGGCCTTGTCTCAGAGTCTCTATCCTGGTATGGGTTTTCACATTTGTTCTTGGTATAAGGGTGGATCTAGCTGAACTTGCCGTGGGACGATTAGCATCAACAAATCTCATTGGACTATCTCTAATCATGTGGCCAGCCTTGCTGCACCGAAAACAAGCACCCGAGGCTCTGTAACATGTGCCTTAATGTCTTCTCCCACACTTAGAACAGACTGACATAGAGCCACTACTTTGACTTGAACTGCTTGATGATCCGGTATTTTGTTTTTTGTTTGTAAACGATGAACAGCCCTTCCGAAAAGTGGATCTGGACCTTTTGCTTCTCCATTCTGTTGCTAGTGCTTTGGCTTGTTGCTTTGCTGCCAAAATGGCTTCTGCCATCAATGACCTATCAAGTATTTCTACATAAGTAGGCAACTTCAATACGCTTACTCTGTCATACACATCCAGATCTAGTCCTCCCTCAAATTTTCGGGTTTCTTATAATCTGAGCCCACTATGTGTGGGGAAAAATAAGCTAATTCAGTAAACTTGGCCTCATATTCGGCTACCGACATCCTACCTTGCTTAAGTTCTTGAAATTTCGACACCTTTCAATCCCTACAACATTGGGGAAAATACTTGTTGTAGAAGATCTCATTGAATTGAGCCTAGTTTATATTTCCATTACTATTTCAGATCAATAACCACCATCTTTGAGCTTCATCTTTAAGAGTGCAGGTGGTCAATAAAACCTTCTGAGTCTCAGTACAGGGAAACACTTCAAATAACTTCTCCATTTCAAGTAACCATGTTTCTGCTTTCAACGGTTCAATACCACCCAAGAAAGTTGGTGGTTTCATCTTCGTGAATTTCTACGTTAGGTTGATGATGTCATTATTTATCCAACTTAACTTGAACCAGAGGAGGCATCGGTTGTTGTCTTTGTTGCTGTGTTATTGCTTCAGTTAGAGTGATAATCATTTGTTCCGTTCGGCTCATGCGAGCCTCTGAGGATTCACTTGCATCATTATTTCTTGCATTCTTCATTAGCTATAGGTAAACAAAACAATAATAAACACAGGTGAGTAATCCCTTCCACAATGTTCAGAATATTCAATTTCAGTTCATTTGTTTCATTTATGTAAGGTTAAGTTGAATTCATGTTCAAATCCAGTTGTCACAGTAATCAACTCATACACTCACACATGCACATGAAATGTCCCTACTTCTTTTCTAGGACACCCTATAGCTTATATGGACTCATGTGTGCGGTATATCACCTGCTATGATACCACTCTGTCATAACCTAAACCCGCCCTTATAGGTCTGACATCGTAACCGGCCAGTAATCCTTGGATTACCAAAGGCCCCTTATCAGAATGACATATGATTAGGGGCTACAGAAGCAATTATACAAAATATATATAGTTCATAGAGTTGTGCAGACATACATGAGACAGAAATTTGAAACTTTATAACATATACACATAAGGTGTCATGTCTACATAAGTCTCATAACACTATGCAAGCATCATCAAAATGGACTTAGCCAGTATACCAATAAATGAAACATAAACGTTCTTAGCATGGTACATAAAGTAACTCTTGACATGGTCCACAAAACTTGATTTCTACATACGGGAACCTCCCCGGGAGGCACGGTGGGTGGCTTGACAAAACAGAACATAGGCCTTCAATTTTGGGCCTAATTACGCGCCTGGTCACCTACATACATAAATAATACAGTGCGCCGGAGCCCAGTGAATAATAACAGAGTAAAGGGTTTAAATGAATGATGTCCATCACACAGTCAGAAATCAAAATTTATATCAAAAATAGATTTATATTCATATTCTTGTTTAAACTACATACATAGATTAGAATTTATGCTTTATCATACATGGTATATCCATTAGCGTTATCATGCTTGTCAGTTCCATGAGGAACCTTCGGTACTGGGAAACTTGTAACATACTTGAGCCATGGTATTATTACCCCCGGGAAAGGGCCTTGAGATCACGGTATTATTACCACTGGGCAAGGGCCTTGTACTTATAGACCATGGTAATATTACCCCCGGGGAAAGGGCCTTGTGCTAAAGATGCCACAAATATATTTCAAAAATTTGGACAATCATTCATTCATACAAAATATCGCATTTCAAAAAACTGATAATTTCATAGCATCAGAAAATAATTAAAGTTAAACATAACTTTACAGAGTTATTACTCGTAGAAGGCTTAACTTGCAGAACAGATTAGGTAGATAAACCAGACCATCTATGGCGCGTGACCTACACAAACATAATAGATACACATATTGAAACACACGCTCAGGTCATACTTAACTTAATTCATTCCATTCTTAGAGTGTTTCCAGTCTTTAACCTTCATGTTATGTCTTAATCTTGGTCTAGGAATGTCTAAGATGCAATGAGGATGTCAAAATGCACTTTGGAACTGTTAACAAAACTTGCTAAAAATAGGGGTCCCGCTCGAGCACGACTTCCTTCGCTTGAGCGGACATGCGAAAATGTGAGTGGTCACTCGAGCACAACTTCTGTCACTCGAGCGGTCTGTAAACTCTGCAAAAGTATTGGTTGCTTGATTTTTCTGCTCGATGCCCGCTCGACGGTCGCTCGAGCGTAAAACTCGGGTCCTCGCTTGAGCGCAACTCTTGTTGCTCGAGCGATCTGCAAAAATATGAAACTTCTGGGAGCTTGCATTTCACACTCGAGTGGACTTCTGGTTGCTCGAACGAAGATACAAAAACAAAGGTGGCAGCTCAAGCGTAGGATCTGTCGCTCGAGCAGAGAGGTCGAATTTTGGGATTTTCAGATTTACCTCAAAGCTGCAAAACCCAAATTCAAAGTCTCAAAATGCAACTTTTGGCCCCCAAAACTTGAGAAAACACTAGTAAACTGATAAAACATGGTGAATTCAAAATCATGTCACAAAATTAAGCCCAAAAGCTTTGTCAATTGTTCAAAACTCAACCTTGAAATTGTGAAAACATATCATTACATATCATGCATGTAAAGATGCAAGTTCAAAGCTTTCAAAACATGATCCAATGAGGTGTCTAACTCAAAAACATGTTGAATTCTTAGAAGAAGATCAAAGTAAGGACATGTAAGAGGAACATCTGTTTCTGTTTCTAGATAGGGAGTGGAGAATGGGACCAACAAGGCATTCCTTGCCCGAGATCTAGATCTGTTGGAAGAAAAAAGAAAGAGAGCAGTAATTCGGCTGGGAGCATACCACCAGCAGCTCACTGGGGCTTACAACGAGAAGGTCAACCTAAGGGAGTTGAAGGTTGGGGACCTCGTTCTTAGAAAAATTGTCGGCAATAAGAAGGATCCCAGGTAGGGCAAGCTTGGTCCAAACTGGAAAGGGCCTTACCGAATCATCTCGGTCGTTAGCAATGGTGCTTATCCGTTAGAAGACACTGATGGCAAGGATCTACCAAGACCATAGATGTAATACCCCTGTTCTGTATTATGTTAATTGGTCCTTTATATGAGTATGATTATGTGTTTAATATGATTTTGTGTGTTATTATGTGAAAATATGTGGTTTTGAATTTCTATCTGTTCACCGTAGGAATATCTGTTTGATTGTCTGCTTTGGAAATTAAATTGAAGGCCTTATCGGCCACAGAACCCGAAATTGATTACGCCATTGTGATTAGTATAATTTTTAGAGCCTACGGTGAAATTTAATTAGAAATTGATTTGGATCAAATTAATTAGATTAAATTAATGAATTAAGTGCCTAATTGTTTTATAATAAAATAATGTGTTGAGTGGGGGCCTTAATACACTCAATTTGTCTCCTTAGCTTCATTTTGGACTGATCATAAACTCAAAGAAAAGAAGAGAGGGTCGGCTTAGAGAGAGAGAGTGTGTAGGAGACTGAGGTTTTGGTCTTGAGGCTTGGAGATTTTGGAAGATTACTCAAGAATTTGCTATAGATTGGAAAAATTGAGCCTCTAGGTAAGTGAATCCATGAGTTTAATGTGTAATTTTGTATATTCAAAATGGATTAATGATCAAGAGTAATGATTGAAGTGGAATTGAGTTGTTTATGTTAAATTGAAGGTCAATGTATCATGCATGTCACGACCCGCTCCCCGTACCCAAGGGTTAAGCATCATGATGGCCAGTAACTGAAGTTACCTACGGCCAAATCTTAAACAAATCAAATAACGCAAGCGGAAGAAATATTTCAGTAAGGGTACCAAAATAATCATTGGAGCTTCTATTTTTATTACAAAAAGTATTGACCAAAAAGGCCGATATTTACATATAAAAAAAGTGCTATGTATGTCTATTCCTCAGCCTCGCATCTAAGACTTTCCAGAAGCTATTTCAGAATTGCATGTTTCCTGAAAATTGGTAAACAAATATAAGCACATGGTAGAGTGAGAAATATTATACCAAGAGTATAAGGGACACGAAATAACCATGGATAGTTATGTAGCCAAAACATTTACATAAACAAATCATTTGAGTAGCAGAAATCATTTGAATAGCAGAACTGAAATACATAGATTATGTAAGTAAATAGCCATAGCCATGGTACAGAACAGAATAGAACAGAGGTCATAGAAGTGACAGTCAGAACAGAGGTACGGATTCAAGAGGTTACTCGTATGGATTCTAGAGGTGGCTCCCACAATAGTGTAGCACTTAGTTCCGCACAGCACTTTGGTCCGCACAGAACAGAGACACAGATTCTAGAGGTGGCTCCCACAATAGTGTAGCACTTAGTTCTACACAGCACTTTGGTCCGCACAAAACAGAGGTCAGTGGATCCATGACAAACAGAGGACCACAAAGTGGTCAAACAGAGGCCAATGGTTATTTAAGTCCCCCAAGGCGTGGGACTCCCGTGGTGATACTTACAAAACATAATTTTATATAAGGTCATAGCCAAATATTCTTTAAAATATAAACAGACATATCCATAGTTTCACTTTAGCAAATAGGGTTCAGAAATAAAACCACGTAACTAAAACCTTTATAAAACATAACTTTTATTAAAAACATAACTTGTATAAAATAGATTTTGATAAGTTAAAACATTCGTAAAATATATTTTGGTGACTCAAAGTATAATATAACTCACCTTAACTTTAATACCTTACTCTTTCTTTCCACTTCCAAAGACTCTATTAACTTCCACTATTCTTTCCTACTTTTCTCTCTTTCTTTTCTTTTCTCTTTCTTCTTTCCTTCTCTTCTCCAGGTTGATCACTCTCCATATTTATAGGGAGCCGATGCCATTCATCGGCCAACACGTGGCCGAGCCATCTCTCTCCCTCCAGATTCGTCATAAATATATATAGATTCAATCTTATACTAAATTAAATATTTAAGATAATTACCCTTTGACCCAATATTTTAATATAACTATATAAATAATTTAATTCTTAATTAAATTATACTTTATCATTTACCAACAGAAAATAAATTATTTATTTTACAACCACACCCATTATTATTATTATTAATATTATCTATATTATTATTATTTATATTTTGACCCCTAAACTTTTAATAACTATATTATTTTACAAAATTACACATAATAATATATAATAAATTATATATTTTTCAAACTGAGATTAAATAATATTAGTATAAATTTTACAGAATAATTAAAAATCTGGGTTGTCACAATGCATGTATATTATTGCCATGAAATTGCATAATCTAGCATGTATTAAGTTGAATATGGAATTATGAGTGTTAAATCATACATGCAAGCATGCTTGTGTTGAGTTTCATGAGAATGAACACCATTTGCATCATCTAGGTTGAGAACAAGGGTAATACATCACATGCGTGTACAAATTATAAGAATGGGAGCTATGAATGCATGAATTTGCATGTTGGAAATGAGTTTAGTGTCAATTGGGACATGCATGTGTTTGATTTATGGAATTGAGCTCCATATTGATGTAAATGGGTGTTTGTATCATGATAGCATAAAAATATTTGAAGTTTGAGCCATAAAATGTACGTTGGATTGGTTTGAATGCTGGATTTGAACTCAAGAACTCAGCTGGGAAACCCAGAAAATTTATGTCCGCTCGAGCGGGGAAACAGCCACTCGAGCGTGAAATTCGTGCTCCCAACATATTTTGCAGACATGACTCTCGCTCGAGCGGGGAAGTTCACGCTCGAGCGGGGAGCCATGTAGAGAGGTCTTCCACTCGAGCGCCAGAGTTCGCGATCAAGCGTAAATTTGTCATATCCAGTACTTTTGCAGGCCTCAAGGGTCCGCTCGAGCGGGGAAGTCCATGCTCGAGTAGGGACCCTGTTTTCTGAAATTTGAAAATGCATTCTGTGTTCTGTTTTCCGTTCCCTTTCACTTCTAAGCACTCTTAGGCATACTTTGAGCATTGTAATTGAATTAAAGAGATAAGAATGAAGCCTAAAGAGGAATATGTGAATTAAAGAACGGATTGAATTATTTGTGACCCATATGTGTTATGTGATATGTAGGGTCAAGCTCCCGGGCAAATCCACAAGCTAATCACTCTGAGTAATATCTTAACAAGATATTTGAAATATACTATTGTCCAATTGTTTACTTCTATGTAAGTTTTGTAAGTTCATTAATTTGAATGGTGGACAACGATTGATATGAATGATTGGGCCGAAGGCTGATTGACATGAATGATTGGGCCGAAGGCCGATGGACATGAATGATTGGGCCAAAGGCCGATGGACATGAATGATTGGGCCGAAGGCCAATTGACATAAATGATTGGGCTGAAGGCCGATTGACATAAATGATTAGGCCGAAGGCCGATTGATCCGAGTGATTGGGCCAAAGGTCGTCTGCTGTAACTGTTTCAAAGATTGCTTATGTATCTACCTTATTTGATATTATTCACTGGGCTTTCGCTCACACTCATTCATGTATATGTAGGTGAGCCAAGGGACGTCCAGAACCAGCCTCGGTGAAATTGTGAGAAACAGTCAGAGTTTTGGGGAGTCAACCCAAACGTCTTATGCACGAGTCTGTCTTCGCTTTTGTCCTTCGTTCATAGTTTTTGTTATGTTGGCGAAAACATTGGACTACTTTTGTATATAAGCCTTGGGTTTGACTGACTTAAACTTGTATGATCCTGTATGCACAATGTTCTGTGTTGGTACATATTTTGTTGTGAGTTATTAACACATAAATGTTTAGAATGTGATGGTGTGCATATAAGCACAGCTCTATGGACAAAGTTTTGAATTTGCTTCCGTTTGGCCCCTTTACTCTGATGAGTTTCGTTTTATTTGGTTTGAGGCCGTAGGTAATCTCGTGATTACTGGCGGATTGTGAGGTTGTGACTGTAGACGTCCCCGAACGTCCCGGGAGGAAATCCCGTTTTGTTTGTTGGGGCTCACTATAGCTCAGGACTCAAATGTCACGGTCCTGTATCTAATCTCGCAGAGTGCAATGCAAGACCGATGAATCATCAAAGAGTCCAAATCCGGCAAATCGTTTTTGAAAACAGATTTTTTGAAAGAAGTGCCAAACGTGGACTGCTTTTCTAGATACAGAGTCGCCACCTAAATATTTTATTTTGGGGAATTTAGGAAACCCTGACTCGTTTGCCTAAGGCCACGTGTCCGTCATCACCAAAGTTGCCTCGGCTCGGGAACTTGGGTACGATTGGGGAAGGTCACTTCGTGAGCACCCCCGCTCGCCCGATCAAAGATCGGCCTCTACTAACCATGATATCGAGTTTTGAAAACATTGTGTGCTCTTATTCCGGTTATTAGCCTAGATTTACTACGTGATGCACACAGCATACAAGTATAGATTGGATCGCCTGAATTGGAACAAAATACCTCATGTTTGCTTTTGAAATGGTTTGCTACTCGCAAGTAGGCTAAAATGCGAATTTGCCACTCTCAAGTGGGTTTAGAAAACAAGATGATTTGCCACTCTCAAGTGGGCTTAAAAT
The DNA here is from genome assembly GCF_055761805.1 of Camellia sinensis. Taxonomy (NCBI): domain Eukaryota; kingdom Viridiplantae; phylum Streptophyta; class Magnoliopsida; order Ericales; family Theaceae; genus Camellia; species Camellia sinensis. The sequence goes on along the minus strand of NC_138971.1, from coordinate 175,921,796 downwards.
TCACAGTCAATGCATTATTCCAATTCAGGTAATCGAACCTTCACCCACAGGCATTCAGGCAAGTATATCACATAAGCAGTTAGCCTCATGGTAAACATGCTATCATGGCAGTCACTCATACGCATGCAAGGATGCTAAAGCATAAACACTTACCGAGTATTCCGAGCCAAAACAGAAACTAGTTAGTAATCAATGCATGATCCTAGTTCATGTTAAGATGGCTAATGCAACACATGCAAAATGCAACTAGAAATAGGCTCGGCTATCCTAAGAATGGCATATGAGATGCTACAACTAACACATGTTCAACTTGGAATTGGAATACGATGCAGTTAGTATGATGCGCCGAGCCCGGTGCATGCAATACAGATGAATGATGCAAACATGCAAGCATAAGTATGCTAATTGAAACATGCCCTAATCTAACCATCATAAGCTGGTAAATAAAAGGGAGAAAGACGTGGGGTTGGAAGACATACATCACACACACGTACACTTATTACAATTGCGCCCTTGCTCGGAGGGTCCGGATACATAATACAGTCCGAATAAATAATTAACTGCTTCAGCTAATTAAATATTACAAAACTCTAATTAATCAACAAATTAACTAGGAAAGCAAATAAATTAGAATGCAAGCTAAATGGACCGCCTCAGCTCTGTTCCGAATGATGAAAGATGCATGCATGCTCGAGCCGCCTTGTCAGGAAATTCCTCGCGATGCCCTGATTCGCCTTTGTTTGCAATTGATCCCGGAATGCTGTGCAAAACTCCAGAAGGTTGTTGACCAGTTTTTGCTATCGGTTTCCAGTTTGCTGCAACAGAGAGCAAGAAAGGGGCATGGCAAAGTATTTTCACATATGTATGCACGACCACTCTCCCTGTCATTACACAAGCTCTAGGGAGTGTAGACCTCGATCCTCGTGCCACCAATCACGCATCTCGATGCATGATGGCCAAGGAGTCGAATTGCACGACTCAATATGAAATGAATGCACATATAAACACAACAAGGCCTAAACTCCATCATGGGTAATCCGGAGTGTCGGTGACCGGAAATTGTTTCTCGTGTTTGGACTAACCCTACTTCAAACAGAATGCAATGAGATGGCATACATAATGCGACTAACATGCAACCCTAAATGCAATGCAACCTAATCATGCTGGCATGCGAGGGATGATATGCACACACGCAACCTAGCATACGCAATGCTATAAACTAAAATGGCATACACAATGTACACATACGAAGATGAACATACACAAAGGCATAATCAAAGCATACACAATGCGATGGTCAAACATGCAACAACATGAACCAAATGGCATACACAATGCAAGGTGGACTTAAACCAATATGAGTAGACCTCAATCACACTCAAATCAGTGGCCATATGATAAAAATGAGACAACTGAAATACATGCAAACATGCACGAATGCAAAAAACCGATCCTAAGGCACAACATGCAACTCTAACAAAGCATGGCAAAGGATGAAATATGGCATAGAATGGCACATGATCCAGCTCTGAAATATGATGCATAATGGTCCCGAATCATGCAAACACTTCACACGATGCATGCTAGATGGCCCGAATACCGAAACTAGTGAAGTGCATTACACTAGAGGTACACAAAGCAATGCACAAATGGCAAAACCAACCCCAAATAGACCCTAGGCAGGTCCAAGATAGTGGGAAATTGGTCTAAAACGATGGCTCGGAATGCAGTCAAATGAAGCCCATGCAATGGTTGGTAAATGAGGCATATAAGCCCGACTCTCTAATGCACTTAAAGAGTGGAAATCATGGGAATATGGCATGCATATAAGTTCTGAAATATGATGTGCAATGGCCCCAAAACATGAAAACACCTCAGTATATGCATGCGATGGACCTCAAAACTCAAAGTTAAGCATGGATATTGAACTATAGGCATGCAAAACAAGCATCATTTGACCATGAGACCCAAAAAAAGAGCTAAGGTAGTCCAAAATATGCACAAAATCAGTTTAAGGCAAGGCCAAAATATGCTAGGAAAGGCGGCCAAAACACCATGCAAAACAAGCTAGTGAACCATGACTTACACTACAACTATATGAAGCATGTGAAGGACTACCAAACCAGCCAAAAACAGAAATATGGCATGCCAAAATATGACCAAAAACCCACTGGAACTCGGTCAACACATGCTAGAATGAGGTGCTCCTTTGAAAGGCTATGCAAGGGGTTACTCTACACATGCAAGATAGACATCAAAAATGGAAAAACCACCTCTGGATAGAGGTTATAAGGGCCCTAAAACTCACTGAAAAAGGCCTTAAATGAAGCTAGGAAGCATGCAAGTGAAGGCTCCCTTGAAAGGCCATGAAGAGGATTACTCTACACATGCAAGATAGACACCTAACATGGAAAAAAAAACTCTGGACAGAGTTCATGCAGGTCGTAAAACTCATAAATAATGGCCTGAAACATGCTCAAGAAGTGTACAAATATGGGCTCCTTTGTAAGGCCAATAATGCTAGAAAACAAGACAAGGGGTGAGAGGGTCACCCCTCTCTGATTTTGATGCTCAAAAACACATAATAACCACTGAAAATCCACTGGATTTCAGTAGTCAAAAGGGCCAACAAAGCTCAACACAAAGGCCCTAATGCATGGCTCAAAACAAAGAGAAATGAAGCATGCAAGGAGGTAGATGACCCCCAACAGAAAAGAGGTCTTAAAAAAACATGTTAAGAAGCTTAAAAAAAGACTTTTTTCAGTTTATGACAAAGCCCAAATATGCTTGAAAACTAGGCTAAGATATGAAGCAAAACAATGCTAAAAGGGGGAAAAATGAGAGTTACCCTTGTAGTCAAAAGAGCCAGCAGCTTCTGGACCAAAATAGTAAGCCTTCAACCCCTGAAAACCAGCTCCAAGGTGCTTAGAGTGATGGTGGAGGTGTTAGGATAGGAGGTGTAGTGCAATGGTGCAAGAACAATGGAGCTTTGGAGCTTGGATGTAGAGAGATAGAGAGAGGTGTATGTATATGCCTTAGCCAAAAATTTTCAACCCTTGCAAGTGGAGAGGAGGGTCTCTCTTATAGAAGAAGAGGTCCAAGACTTCTCTTAGAAGCTTGAGCAAAAGGGCAAAGCTTCTCTTAGAAGCTAAAGCAAAAAAGGTCAAGTTTCTTGAGGAAGCTAGAGCAAAGGGGTCAAGCTTCCTCAAGAAGCTAAGAAATGTTCAAGTTTCTCTTAGAAGCTTGGAGCAAAGGGTCAAGCTTCTTGGAGAAACTAAAAAGGGTCAAGCTTCTTGAAGAAGCTAAAAAAAGGGGTCAAGCTTCTTGAAGAAGCTAAAAAGGGTCAAAAGGTTCAAGCTTCTTGGAGAAACTAAAAAAAGGATCAAGCTTCTTGGAGAAGCTAAAAAGGGTCAAAAGGTTCAAGCTTCCTCAAGAAGCTAAAAAAATGTTCAAAAGGTTCAAGCTTTCTTAAGAAGCTAAAAAAGGGTTCAAAAGGTCAAGCTTCCTCAAGAAGCTAAAAAAAAAGGGTTCAAAAGGTTCGAGTTAAAATAGACTCGGGAAGATGGGCACCGACAATGCATAGCTGGGTGCGCGGCCGGGCGCCCCGAAAATAGACTGTTAAGCACCGAGAGCGGTGTATGACCACAAAGGTGGTCTCCCAGGCCACAGTGTCCCTCTAGAGAGAGGAAACAAGGTGTGTGCCAAAAACTGAAGCAAACGGAGAAAGTTAAGCGGTCCCGAACCGAGGCGCACGACCGACGGCTCCGAAAAATTAGAAACTGATCTCCAAACGGGGACAGTGGTCTACGACCACAAAAGTAGCCTACGGCCACTAAGAGATGGTCTACGAGACCTCTCCCTCGTTTCGAGAAGAGAAAACAGAACCTGGTTCGCAAATCGAGGCAAAACACAAAAGGGTCCCGAGGTCTGGGGGTAAGGCTCTCTGCTGAAACTCTGAAACCTCAGAACAAGCACAACATGCGCAATCACCGAACGCTCAATCGATGACGTCTGAATCTTAAGGTCGGTCAAAAATGGGGTGTCTACAATGACAAAGTGGTATCAGAGCACGAGTTAATAACTCACACACTTGTCCAAAAGAGCAATAAGCGTCTAGAAAAGACCTAGGATGCATTCATGTGATAAGTATGACTTTGATAGCATCGAGAATGCATCTAAATGTTTCAATGTGAACAACTATATGTTATAAATTTGTGAATTGCTGCTTTGCAAATTATTTGAATATGTATGCTCTGTAATATATGCATACCTGTGAATCTTTTGCACAAAGTATAATGTAAGTTTAATCAGATGGTGAGAACAAGAGGTGATGAGATAGAGGAATCCTTTACTGCCAGGATAGATAGAATGGAAAGACTGATACAGGAAATGGTAGAAGCTTTGAGACAGCAACAGGAGTGGCAGCAACCACACCCGCCACCTCCACCTCCGGCACCTCCTGTGCCAGATAATCAGAATGATGACCGAATCATAGCTCTCACCAAAGAGTTCAAGAAAATGAAATCACCACAGTTCCGTGGTGGATTAGATCCTTTGAAAGCTGAAGCTGGGTCCTCGGCATTGAAAAACTCTTTGAAGTATTTGTGTTCGGATACATAGAAAGTGCTTCTAGCCACCTTTATGCTAGAAGACGAAGCAAGAAGATGGTTGATGTTAATGCGTGAGAATTACAAAGATGCTGATTGGGCAAAAATTTTGGAAATTTTCTATGACAAGTACTTCCCGCAGTGTGTCCGGGATAGGAAAGTAGCAGAGTTCATGGAACTTAAGCAAGACAGTATGACTGTAGCTGAGTATGAGGCCAAATTTACTGAATTGGCCAGGTTTGCACCACAGGTGGTTGATACGGACTATAAGAAGGCGAGGCATTTTGAAGGTGGGCTTCGAAGCGACATTTTAGAAAGAGTGAATGTTTTGAAGCTAGAAACCTACATTGGGGTGCTAGACAGGGCCATTATATCAGAGGCTAACATAGCTAGACAGGCTAAGCCAACGACAGAATGGAAAGGCAACAAAAGGCAGAGCTTCTTTTCAAAGAAGAAGTTTTCAAAGAAGCAAAATACGGGCTCCTCGAAAATACGGGCTCCTCGAATACTTCTAATTCTTCCCGAGATACAACCTCGTTGTGTACTATTTGTAGTAAGAAGTATCATGGGGTTTGTTATCGTGTGTCAGGAGCTTGTTTTAATTGTGGTAAACAGGGGCACCTGGCCAAAGATTGCAAACAGAATAGTGGAAAATTTGCTGCTAGTTCGACAGCATCAGTCCCAAAACCAGGACGTGCTACGAGATCTACTCCCGTTGAAGATACCGTGAGACAAAGGAGAGTTTTTGCGCTTTTTCCGGGCGATACCCGGAATGCCAACGCAGTTGTCTCAGGTACCATTTCTATATGTAATCAGGATGCCTTTGTGTTAATTGACTCTGGATCAACACACTCATTTGTAACACGTGCATTTGCATCTAGACTAAGTAGACCTCTAGAATTATTGCCATATCTATTATGTGTGTCTGCTCCATCTGGGGAATCTGTATTGTGTGAAACTGTCTATCGTTTTTGTGACATGCGAATTGGAAATGCCATTCTATATGTGGACTTGTTACCCTTGAACTTTAGGCACTTTGACATAATTTTGGGCATGGATTGGTTAACTTAATATTGTGCCACCATTGACTATGTGACCAAACGGGTTGTGTTTAGACCACCAGAACAAGAAGAAAGTGTGTTTGTGGGTAACGGGGTAGTGCCTTCACTTTATTTGATATTTGCAATGAAAGCATGTAAATTGATCAGGAAGGGGTGTCAGGGTTATTTGTGCTATGTGTTGTCTGAACAATCTGTAAATGCTGAATTGAATGATATCCCTATTGTTAGAGAATTTCCAGATGTGTTTCCAAATGAACTACCAGGGGAATTGGTGGACAGGGAGATAGAATTCACTATTGAAACTGTATTAGGCACCCAGCCTATTTCTAAAACTCCCTACAGAATGGCTACAGCTGAAATGAAAGAATTGAAAGAACAGTTGCAAGACCTGCTTGACAAGGGGTTTATCCGACCTAGCACTTCGCCTTAGGGTGCACCAGTTTTGTTTGTGAAAAAGAAGGATGGGACTTTGCGTCTGTGCATCGATTACCGGGAATTGAACAAGGTAACGATAATGAACAAATAACCTTTACCTCGTATTGATGATTTATTTGACCAGTTACAGGGATCACAGGTGTTTTCTAAGATTGATTTGAGATCCGGGTATCATCAGTTAAAAGTAAAGGCGGAAGATGTTGAGAAAACCGCATTCAGAACGAGGTATGGACATTTTGAGTTTCTTGTTATGCCATTTGGAGTGAGTAATGCTCTGGCAGCATTTATGGAATTTGTTGTGGTTTTTATTGACGACATTTTGATATACTCTAAAGATAGACTTGAACGTGAACAGCATTTGAGAACTGTCCTGCAAAATACTTAGGGAAAGGAAATTGTTTGCTAAACTAAAGAAATGTGAGTTTTGGTTGGATAAAGTTGTTTTCTTAGGGCATGTGATTAACAAGGAAGGGATTTCAGTGGACCCACAGAAAATAGAGGCAATTGTGAATTGGCCTACACCGACCAATGTAACAGAAGTTCACAGTTTTATGGGTTTAGCTGGGTACTACATGAGGTTTGTGAAAGATTTTTCAAAAATAGTTGTGCCTCTTACCCAACTAACATGCAAGGGGCAACCTTTTGAGTGGAACGATGAAAGAGAATCAACCTTTCATGAATTGAAAACAAGATTAACCACTGCACCAATTTTGACGCTGGCTTCAGGTACGAAAAATTTTGTAATTTTCAGTGATGCATCTCATAAAGGTTTGGGTTGTGTGTTAATGCAAAACGGAAGGGTTATCGCTTACGCCTCTCGGCAGTTGAGGCCACATGAGAAAAATTACCCAACACATGATCTAGAATTGGCCTCAGGTGTTTTTGCTTTGAAAATTTGGCGGCATTATCTGTATGGAGCAAAGTGTGAAATCTACACATATCACAAAAGTTTGAAATACTTTTTCACACAGAAGGAGTTGGATATGCGGCAGAGGAGATGGCTAGAATTGATAAAGGATTATGATCTAGAGATTCAGTACCACCCCGGGAAAGCTAATACAGTTGCTGACGCTTTGAGTAGAAAATCAACCGGGAGTATGGCTTGTTTGCTTACTGAATAGAAAGAGATCTTGCAAGATTTTGGAAAATCCGAAATTAAAGTGGTAATGTGTGAACAGGGCGGACTGATAGCCGCTATTACAGCCGAGCCGACAATTATTGATGAAATCAAGCAGAAACATAAAGATGATGAATTCCTCAAGAAAGTGATTGATGAATTTGAGACAAGTCCGAAGGCAGAGTTCAGTATTGAAAATGAAGTGTTGAAATTTCGAAACCGAATGTGTGTCCTAAACATTCTGGAATTAAAGAAGAGGGCTTTAAATGAAGCCCACAGATCTGTATTTGCTATGCATCCGGGTAACAATAAAATGTATCGGGATCTGAAACAAACCTATTGGTGGCCTAAAATGAAGAAGGAGATTGCATAATATGTGTCCAAGTGTCTTCAATGTCAGCAAGTTAAAGCTGAACATCAGAAATCAGGCGGTCTACTTCAACCTCTCCCTATTCCTAAATGGAAGTGGGATCATATGACTATGGATTTCGTTGTTGGCCTACCTTGGACTTCTCGAGGTATGGATTCTATTTGGGTTGTAGTTGATAGACTGACTAAATCTGCACATTTTTTTCCTGTCAAAACTACATTTAATGCTTATAGATTGGCTACTATTTATGTCGATGAGATCGTCCGTTTACACGGAGTTCCGGTATCTATTGTGTCGGATAGAGATCCGAAATTTGTATCTAGATTGTGGAAGAGTTTGCAGGAAGCTATGGGGATGGAACTAAGGTTCAGTACTACATTCTACCAACAGACAGATGGGCAATCAGAACGGACAATACAGACTTTGGAAGATATGCTTCGGATGTGTGCTTTGAATTTTCAGGGGAGTTGGGAAGACTATTTGCCACTTGTAGAATTTGCTTATAATAACAACTTCCACTCCAGCATCGGTATGGCACCATACGAGGCTTTGTATGGTAAAAGGTGTAGATCACCTATTTGTTGAACAGAAGTCGGGGATAGAGCTTTACTTGGGCCTGAAATTGTGCAAAACATTACTGAGAAAATCAAAACTATTCGGCAAAGGCTCAAAACAGCTCAAGACCGACAAAAGAACTATGCAGACGTTCGAAGAAGACCTCTTGAGTATGAGGTCGGTGACCATGTGTTCATTCGTGTGTCCCCAATGAAAGGCCAAGTCAGGTTTGGAAAGAAGGGCAAGTTGTCGCCTCGTTACATTGGGCCGTTCCAGATTTTGGAAAGGCTTAGTCCAGTTGCTTATAGAGTTGCTTTGCCACCCGGATTCGAGCAAATCCATAATGTGTTTCATGTGTCGATGTTAAGGGGTTACCTCCGAGGCTCGTTTCATGTGATTGACTATCACCGGGTAGCTATTGATGAAAATATGGAATACGCCGAATGGCCGAAACGAATTATTGACCGGCAATTGAAACAATTGAGAAGCAAGTCCATCCCAATGGTGAAAGTGGAATGGAAAGAACACTATGGGACGGATGCTACATGGGAAAAACAGGAGGAAATGCGACTACGCTAATCACATTTGTTTCCCGACGAAGGTAAAATGAGTTTGGAGGACCAAACTTCCTAAAGGGGGGAAGACTGTAATACCCCTGTTCTATACTATGTTAATTGGTCCTTTAGATGAGTATGATTATGTGTTTAATATGATTTTGTGTGCTATTATGTGAAAATATGTGGTTTTGAATTTCTATCTGTTCACCATAGGAATATCTGTTTGATTGTCTGCTTTGGAAATTAAATTGAAGGCCTTATCGGCCACAGAACCCGAAATTGATTACGCCATTGTGATTAGTGTAATTTTTAGAGCCTACGGTGAAATTTAATTAGAAATTGATTTGGATCAAATTAATTAGATTAAATTAATGAATTAAGTGCCCAATTGTTTCATAATAAAATAATGTGTTGAGTGGGGGCCTTAATACATTTAATTTGTCTCCTTAGCTTCATTTTGGACTGATCATAAACTCAAAGAAAAGAAGAGAGGGTTGGCTTAGAGAGAGAGAGAGTTTAGGAGACTGAGGTTTTGGTCTTGATGCTTGGAGATTTTGGAAGATTACTCAAGAATTTGCTATAGATTGGAAGAATTGAGCCTCTAGGTAAGTGAATCCATGAGTTTAATGTGTAATTTTGTGTGTTCAAAATGGATTAATGATCAAGAGTAAGGATTGAAGTGGAATTGAGTTGTTTATATTGAATTGAAGGTCAATGTATGCATGCATGTATATAATTGCCATGAAATTGCATAATCTAGCATGTATTAAGTTGATTATGGAATTATGAGTGTTAAATCATACATGCAAGCATGTTTGTGTTGAGTTTCATGAGAATGAACACCATTTGCATCATCTAGGTTGAGAACAAGGGTAATACATCACATGCGTGTACAAATTATAAGAATGGGAGCTATGAATGCATGAATTTTCATGTTGGAAATGAGTTTAGTGTCAATTGGGACATGCATGTGTTTGATTTATGGAATTGAGCTCCATATTGATGTAAATGGGTGTTTGTATCATGATAGCATAAAAATATTTGAAGTTTGAGCCATAAAATGTACGTTGGATTGGTTTGAATACTGGATTTGAACTCAAGAACTCAGCTGGGAAACCCAGAAAATTTATGTCCGCTCGAGCGGGGAAACCGCCGCTTGAGCGTGAAATTCGTGCTCCCAGCATATTTTGCAGACATGACTCCCGCTCGAGTGGGGAAGTTCACGCTTGAGCGGGGAGCCATGTAAAAAGGCCTTCCACTCGAGCGCCAGAGTTCGCGATCTAGCATAAATTTATCATATCCAGTACTTTTGCAGGCCTCAAGGGTCTGCTCGAGCGGGGACCCTATTTTCTGAAATTTTAAAAATGCATTATGTGTTCTGTTTTCCGTTCCTTTTCACTTCTAAGCACTTTTAGGCATACATTGAGCATTGTAATTGAATTAAAGAGATAAGAATGAAGCCTAAAGAGGAATATGTGAATTAAAGAACGGATTAAATTATTTGTTACCCATATGTGTTATGTGATATGTAGGGTCAAGCTCCAGGGCAAATCCACAAGCCGATCACTGTGAGTAATATCTTAACAAGATATTTGAAATACACTGTTGTCCAATTGTTTACTTCTATGTAAGTTTTGTAAGTTCATTAATTTGAATGGTGGACAACGATTGATATGAATGATTAGGCCGAAGGCTGATTGACATAAATGATTGGGCCAAAGGCCGATTGATCTGAGTGATTGGGCCAAAGGCCGTCTACTGTAACTGTTTCAAAGATTGCTTATGTTTCTACCTTATTTGATATTATTCACTGGGCTTTCGCTCACGCTCATTCATGTACATGTAGATGAGCCAAGAGATGTCTAAAACCAGCCTCGGTGAAATTGTGAGAAACAGTCAGAGTTTTGGGGAGTCAACCCAAACGTCTCACGTACGAGACTGTCTTCGCTTTTGTCCTTTGTTCATAGTTTTTGTTATGTTGGCGAAAACATTGGACTACTTTTGTATATAAGTCTTAGGTTCAACTGACTTAAACTTGTATGATCCTGTATGCACAATGTTCTGTGTTGGTACATATTTTGTTGTGTGTTATTAACACAAATGTTTAGAATGTGATGGTGTGCATATAAGCACAGCTCTATGGACAAAGTTTTGAATTTGCTTCCGTTTGGCCCCTTTACTCTGATGAGTTTCATTTTATTTGGTTTGAGGCCGTAGGTAATCTCGTGATTACTGGCTGGTTATGGCCTTAACCCATAGGGGCGGGTTTGAGGTCGTGGCAATAGAACACCAACAATTTAAAGTTTTTTACCATTAGTTTTGTTTTTTGGGATTTATGTAATGATTTTATTAATCGAAGTCTTGATAAAATGCTAGTTTGATTATGTTTTTATTATTGTTGAAAAACTTGTGCAATAGAATTGAACAGTCTATCTGTCTATCGTAGGAAAGATTAGGTTCGGTTGCCTATCGGATTGCTTTACCACTGGACATGGAGCAAGTGCACAATGTGTTTCACGTATCAATGTTGCGAGGCTACCTTCGGGACCCTTCTCATGTTATTGACTATCATCAAATTATGCTAAATCACGACATGGTTTATGAGGAGAAACGCCTTCGTATCCTTGATTGGCAAGTCAAGCAACTACGGAACAAGACTATCCCAATGGTAAAAGTGGAATGGAGGAAACATCACGGGAACGAAGCCACTTGGGAATGAGAAGAAGAAATACGGCAACAATACCCGTAATTGTTTTCAACTTTAGGTAAACAAGTTTGGAGGACCAAACTTCCTAAAGGGGGGAAGACTGTGATAACCCAACCCGTACTATGCTTAATTATATATGTGATTATGTGTTTGATATGAATTTGCAAGTTTGAGTATGTGAAATATGTGAATTTGGAAAAATATCTGTTAAAAGTAGGATTATCTATTACAATTGAAACTTTGAACTGAAATTGAAGGTTGTAGAGGCGCGATAAACAAAAACTGACTTCATAGCTATGATTAGCATGATTTTTAGAGCCTTTGGTGAGATTTTGAAAAATTATGATTTGTAATGAATTAATTAAGATTTTTGAGTTAAGTGTATATGTTTAGCCTTTTGTTCTTCATTTTATTGGAAGAGAGCTCAAAGTGTGAGTTAGAGAGAGAGAGAGAAAGAGGAGAAAGCTGGGGATTTGAAGGGAATCAAGGGACAAACCATATATTTGAGTTAAGGTCTGAAAATTTACTTACAAACTTTGTTTCTAACTCATGTTTGTCAAGAAATCATGAAGAAATTGTGAATTTTGAGCTAGGGTTTTGAGTTGTGTAGTGACTAGGGCTAAAGACATGAAATTGGACCTTAATCTCCACAATATTGTTTGATTTGAGTTCATTTTTTTATGATTGATCCATGAAACAAACCCTAGAGGGTTCATACAAACAAGATTTGTGAGAAAATCATTCATGAATGTATGTATTTTGAATTTGTGTCTATAAACCATGAATTTGTGAAAAGATAAGACCATGAATTTGATGTTGATACAAGATTGATAAGTTTAATGTGGAATTACACTTGTATCATGCTTATGTATTATGATTTTAAGTGAGTTTTGCTTTGATTTGAGCTTGGAAATGAGTTTGGAGGATTTTGCATTTTTGGCCATTTTCGGACTGTTTGAGTTTGCCCAAACCGCACGAGCGGAACATGAGGAAAAAAAATAAATTGCATTATGCTTGACCCACCACTCGAGTGACCCAGTCACTGTACGAGCGGTCAAGGTGGGCGCACGTGCGGCCAGCCTAGTTTCAACTTATACTTGGTAACTTCAAATAAGCATATCTCCCTCATTCGAACTCAATTTTAAGTGATTCTTAAGCCTAAATTCAAGCCCTAAAAGTCTAGTTTCTAATGGTGGTACTATTACATCCAAATTCTAAGTACACAAATAGGTATGCTCAAATTAGTGTAGGCTGTTTATTTTATTTTAATCATTTCATGTCATTCCCTATCCTAACTTAGTTTCCTTTCATTTCTTGCTATTTCCTTAAACCTTAAATATGTAAACATGATATTTTCAATGAAAAACATATAGAATTGTTGTAGGAATTATGTAAACACTTGAGAGAAATTAAAGAATGGGGAACGATTGGACGCATATGTAACGAATAAATCGATTGAGGGAACTGAAGGCAATGTATTTTGAAATGTTATGCTTGGTTATGTTTTTGCAGGCTGAGTCGTTAAGGAGTATCATCCGACCAAGCACTATGAGTAATAATACCATATTTATATGTTCATTATTGTGTACCTTGGACCATGAATGGTGATTAGTGCCGACATTGCGATTTGTTTGAAATGAGAAACCTCAATAATATTATATGACATGTGCAACGTTAGGCCTGAGGCCATTTTGAAACATGATTGGGCCTGAGGCCGTTTTGTTATATGTTGGGCCCGAAGCTATTTTGAAACATGATTTGGCCCGAGGCCGTTTTGTTATATGTTGGACCTGAGGCTGTTTTGAAACATGATTGGGCCCAAGGTCGTTTTGATATATGTTGGGCCTGAGGCTGTTTCGAAACATGATTAGGCCAAAGGCCATTCTGTTTATGCGATTATGAATATTGAGAGAATTTTATGATTATCTCATTGTCACGACCCAAACCCGCCCCTAAGGGTTTAGGATCGTAACTGGCCAGTAATCCTTGGATTACCGAAGGCCTCTAAACAGAATAATACATATAACAGGGGCTGCGGAAGCAAATATACAAAGTTACATAGTCCATAGAGCTGTGCAGACATATACGGGACAGAATATTTGAAACTTTTCATATACATGTTTGCATACATACATATAAGGCAATTAAATACAGTAGCCTTACATCATCCAAGCCACATATACAAGATTACTACGTGTTCAGGCCAGACATAAACATTTCAGAAATACAAAAGTCCCAAAGACAATGAACTCGGGTAGATCTCAAAAGGGAACCTCTACGGGAGGCGGGACAGCTGGCTGACACCAAAACTCACTAGGCGGCACCTCAGGCCTGGTCACGTGCTTGCTCACCTACATACATATAAATAATACAGTGAGCTAGAGCCCAGTGAATAATAACTAGGTAAAGGGTTAAATGAATGATGTCCATCACAGATTCAAAGATCAGAGTTAATATCAGAAATAGATTCATATACATATTCAGATTTGTAAACAGTTATATGTGGTACACCCGTTAGCGGACATATTAACTTGGTCCTAAGACCCATTTGCATAGTCGGTACTGACGACCATAAAGGTCCATATTTTGCACAAAAGTAGCCATGGTATTGTTACCCCCAGGTGAGGGCTACGTGAATATAGGCCTCGGTATTGTTACCCCTGGGCAAGGGCCACGTGAATATAAGCCACAATATTGTTACCCCTGGGCGAGGGCCACGTGCATATTGGCCATGGTATTGTTACCCCTGGGCGAGGGCCACGTGAACTAAGGGTGCCACAAATACATTTCAGAAAATTGGACATTCATTCATAATTTATAAAATAGCATTCAGAAAACAGATCGTATCATATCAGTTAGAAAATACTTAAAGTTAAACATAACTTTACAGAGTTATTATTCATAGTTGGCTTTGGGTGCAGACAAACAAAGCAGATTAATCAAATGGTTCGAGGCACGTGACCTACACGAACCTACATACAAATTCACACTTGAATCACACGCTCAAACTATGCGTAACTTGCTTTATTTGTTCTGGGTGTGTTTCTAGTCTTTAACCTTATTATAATGTCTTAAATATGGCCTAGGAATGCCTAGGATGGAAAGAGGATACCACAATGCACTTGAAAACATTTCTCAAATTTTGCTAAAAAATAGGGTCCACGCTCGAGCGTGGCTTTCCCTGCTCGAGCGTACATGCAAGATGTGAAGGCTCGCTCGAGCGTGACTTTCCCCGCTCGAGCGGACTGTAAACTTTGAAAAAAAGTACTGGTTGCATGTTTTTCACGCTCGACGAACGCCCTATCCCCGCTCGACCTTGAGACTCAGGTCTACGCTCGAGCGTGAATCCCCTCGCTTGAGCGGACTGCAAAACATATGAACTTCTGGGTATATGCATTTCACACTTGAGCGTGACTTACGTCGCTCGAGCGGAAGTGCACGTACTCAGAGTGTCCGCTCGAGCGTAAAGTCCCCCGCTCGAGCGTGGATCAAATTTTTGAAATTTCTAGATTTGATCCACAAGTTCAAATTCAACCTCTAAGGTATCAAACTCAAATTTTCGGGGCCAAAACTTTGGAAAACTCATGGAGGCTCATAAAATAACATGTTTCAAGGATTAATTTAAGAAATCATGGCCTAAAGACTTGCCAATTGAACAAAATTCAACATGAAACTCAAGAATGTTTTATGAACATAACATGCATGACCTTTCTTGAAGCCCAACACTTCAAAACATGATCAAACTTGATGAATTAATGGAAAACATGGTAATTTCTCAAAATGTAGGTGAGATGAGCACATGCATGAAAGAAATCTTTGAAATTATGCTCAATTTGTGGGAAAATGCACATGCATGCATGGTATGGCCCAATTCTTCTCAATTCTAATGCAATTCCTCCATGAATTCACTTAATTCATCAATAATCTTATAGAATCCAACATAATGACTCAATGAAGAGTTCAATTTCTTACCCAGGGGCTTGAATTCCCAAGAGGTGAAGTTAAAACTCTTAAATCTTCTTTGCATGGCAACAATTCTAGCAATCCTTTGATTTGAGCCCAAATTCCTCAAGTCTTGAACCAATTTTCCCTTCTCTCCCTCACTCTCACGTTTGTATCATCCAAGGAATGAATTGGGAGTGTTTTGGTGCTCAAAGAAGTCCACTAAGGCCTTAATTAGATTTGGACAAAGTGTAATTAATTTAAAGCTAAATAAAAATCTAATTTAATCGTTCCAAATCAACTTTTAATTAAACTTACCATATAATCCTATAAATATTAATTAACATACAAATCAAGTTAATTTCTGAGTCAGATGCCGATAAGGCTTTCAATTTACAAACCGAAACCAAAGCATGAACAGATTTTCCTACGCAAAACAGATATAAGCACAAATAATGCAACACACACATGCCAATTAATTCAGAATTCCTCCTCAATTAATGATTAGGCATAATTAAATATGAATTAACGTTAATCAGGGATCGGGGTTGTTACAGTAATTACACTATTTTACTGCATTACTAGTCATTGAGCTTCGCTCACCCAATTTTATATATGCAAATATAGGTAATCCATAGTATGGAGCACACCCCTAAAGTCAGCCTCAGGAGCCATCCTTTTTGAGACCCAATCGAGTCATGTCTCCGTGATGAAGTTCTCTTAGCTCACTTCATACTTTGACTTTACTTCATTTTGTTAATGTGGTCTTGGGTTTGTAAATGTTGTGCACAATTTCCTTTGATACATATATTCTTTTTGCATGGGCATATAAATGATGTGGTTGTGTTACATTTTGCTCATATTAGTATAGCTCAATGGACTCATTCTTTTGTTGTATACTTCCGCTTTTGGCTCCATTACTATAATTACTCTGTATGTTTGTTTGAGGCCAAAGGTAATCAAGTGATTATCAGTCAGTTATGACCCAAACTTTTAAGGGCTAGTTTGGGTCATGACAGGGAAACTGTCCTTGGGGCAAGTTTTATTTAGGCTGAGGAAGTCCACATAAACCCTCCACTTGCCATTCTTCTTTTTCACAACTACTGTGTTGGACAACCAAGTAGGGTAGTTCACTTCCCGAATGGCCTTGGCTTCCAAGAGCGTGTCCACTTCCTCCTCGACTGCCTCCACATGTATTAATGTCAGCCTTCTTGCTCGCTGGATGATAGGTTTAGCAGACCTACCCACATTAAGCCTATGACAAGTGACCTCGGGGTCAATACCAGGGCATCTGATAGGGCGTCTAGACAAACACTTCCATGCTTGTCGCAGGAAAGTCTCCAATTCCTTTTCCTCTTCCTCGGCTAAGCCTAAGCCGAGAAGGAAGAAATGCCCTTCATCTCTTTCTTGGACCAAAATCTTCTTCAAAGCTTCCTCATTCTTGTCGGCTGGTTCCTTACCGACATCATCTAGGACTTTCATGTCTTCGTCCTTGATTTCCACTATTTTTGCTTCCCGTATGTTGCAGGTGGACTTCATTGCTTCCATGGAGCAATTTTTTGCTTGCACCTGATCCCTTTTAACCTTTTCAATCCCTTTTTCAGTTAGGAATCACAACAGCTGGTGCAGCGTTGAGGGGACAACCTTCATTGTGTGCAACCACAGTCTTCCCAAAATAACATTGTAAGGGAAGGGGGTGTCAATTATTGTAAACTTCGTGCTTACCTTCTTGGTGCTTGCCTGCACCTCCAAATTTGTGGCTCCTAGAGGCCATGTCGGCGTCCTATTGAATCTGACCATCGGGCTGTCGGATTATTCTAGATCATCTGGGTGAAGGCCAAGCACCTTGTAACATCTAACATACATGATATCACAAGAACAACCTTGATCAACCAGTATGTGTTTCACCTGCCATTCTTCAATCTTTAGTGTTATCACCAGGGCATCGTTGTGTGGATGCTGCATCATATCCAGGTCTGCCTCAGTAAAAGAAACCATGGGTCCCTGGTACTCATTTGTTCTAGGCTTCTTTTGCTGGACCTGATATACATGTTGCAAGTGCCTCACTCTCTGGGTCTCCCCTCATACATCATTCTTAACCTTTGAGTGAATCACATTGATCACCCGAGGTCTATCTGCTTGCTGTGGTGGTAGTGATAGAGGTGTTGCTAGTGCTAGGGAAAGCCTTACATGCTCTTCCCTTGTCTTGGCCTCATCTACTAGGTCTCTCAGGTGACCTGGTCTGACCAGATCCTCCAAGTGCGTCTTCAGAGCCCTACACCCCTGAGTCAAGTGCACATCGTCATTATGATAAACACAGTGCTTCCTAATTCTCCTTCCCATAAATTCGCTAGGGATTTTCTCCGATGCTTTGTAATACGACTTGTTTCTGATCCTTTGCAGAACTTTGTAGATCGAGATCCTGAACACAGTGGTGACTGCCTATGCAGCCTTTAACCTATCTCCTGCCTGTTTACACTAGAATTACCTCAGCCTCGCTTCAGCGAGCTGTGTCTCTTCTCCTACTTTGGTGTTTTCGTTCCTTGCGTATCCTTTTCTGCTTTGGCATACTTCTCAATCCGTGCCATAAGCTTCTCCATACTCTTTGGTTGAGTTTTTTCCAGTGAATTCCGAAACGAGCATTTATCATCTAGGCTGTTTTTGAATGATACGATTGCCAGCTTCTGGTTGTAGGCTAGAATTCGGTTGAACACCTCATAATATCTCTTGGCATAAGCCCTGAGGCTTTCACCCTCACTAATGTTCAAAGCTAGTAGGGAGTTTACCCTTAGTGGCTGCAACTTGTTCATGACAAGCCTAGCCACAAACATCTCGGCCATACCTTCCTAACTTTTCATAGTTCTTTTCGGCAACTTATGGAGCCAATTCGATGCGATCTCCCTAAAGGATGAGAAGAACACCTTGCACAACAACTGCTCATTTCCACTCCACAAAGCCATCGAATTCAAATATAAACCAACATGAAAGTTTGGATTAGACTTACCGTCATAAATCTAGAACCTCGGCATATGGAACCTCTTTGGGGCCTCAAATATATCCAATTCCATGGGTCATCTTAAATTTCTCCGGTAATCTGACTGAAGCCTCAGTGTAGTCATCTTCGATATCTAGAATGGAGTTGAAGCCCTGAGATTTCTTTAATGTTTTGTTTAATCTAGCATTCTTGACCAAGGCCGGATCAATTTTATTGATATCGAAAGGAAAATCCCTGGAGGAGATTGAACCGGAGGCCAATAAGCTGGAATCAGGGAAAATATGTCCTGATGATCCAGGACTGGCAGATTTTCTACTGGTGGGGGTAGATCGGGATTTGGTTGAGCATGGTTGATGTGGATGCCCCAGATGTATGCTGTAAGTCGGCAATGACTTCATCTTGTGTAGCCATCCTCTGGTTTACAGTGTCCATAGCTCTTTGGAAGGCAGTCATCATGGCAGCGAATTCCTCTGCGTTTTGCGTTATGTTTTGTGCCATTGTTAATCTGGGTGAACTAGATGCTGGTGAACAGAATGAATGAGAACGGGTAGGTGTTTGTGGAGTGCTTTGTACAGATGCTACTGATCGTCTGTTCCTTCTCCGCCGAGTGACTGGAGGAAGCAAGACTAACATGGGCGGACCACCAACAAGATCTTGAGCTTACACAGCCTACCAAAGCAGGTCCACATAACTTGGGAAATGTCGGGTCTTTCTGAAGCTATGATGGTAAACTACCTAGCAAAAAGAAAGAAAGAAAAACAAAATCACAATCGGACAACACTTCGGCCCCAATTCACAACAGTCATAACACATAGTTGAATTGTAATCCCCACTGAACTCTGTTTTCAAACTTTAAACTGATATGAACCGTCCTGTACAGTCTCACTATAAAAGCACATATCAAGTAAAAAGAACCAAAACATCCCTATGAGGGGGTAGGGTTATCCTATCCTAGATTTTTGGAATGATCTAGGTTGCACTAATTCAAACAACGACTTTCCACAATATCCTGCAAATGGATGGCATCCTATTCTAAGTTGGATAGTCACTATAGCTTCACTATATGTAACTAGGTCAAATGGTGAAAATGGTATCTTAGCAAGAATACCTAATATACCCCTCACACCTAGCACCGAGAAGTGAAAGGTGGATCAAGCAGTACGGTGGTAATCCAGATCCAAGGGTTATGTTTCCAATGCAAATGCACATGACCAGTCAACCTTTTGGCGAGCCTTTTGGGCAAGCCTCTGGTAAACCGTCCAAGAATAGCAGTCGGCAAAGACAATGACTTAAGCGCACTAATGCAAATGCAAATGCAAAGAACATATAAGTGTAAATAAAAATTCACATCATGAGTTTCAAGTCAAGTTCTCTAACTCCCCAGTAGAGTTGCTAAAAACTGTAGCCCAACTTTCCGTGCCCCCTTTTGGAAGGCGAATAGCCCTACAGTTCGGACTCCACTCGTGGTTCTGAATCTAATTTCACAAGTGTAATGTGAAACAATGAAAACACAAAAAGAGTCAAAATTTGGTAATTCTTTTTGAAAAATCGATGTTTGAATCAAATACAAAAAATGGACTGCATTTGCCAGATTTCAGAGTCGACACCTAAATATTTTTGAAAAATTTAGGAAACCCGAGACTCATGCCAAAGGCCATTAGTCCGTCATCACGAAAGTGTCTCGGCTCAGAAACTTAGGTATGAGAGAGGAAGGTCATGAATTGAGCACCACACTTGCCCAATCAAAGATTGGCCTCTACTAATCATGATGTATTTATTATTTACATTAAATGCTCTTGTTCCGATTTATTAGCTACTTTTAATATGTGATACGCACACAAGGTATAGACTAGTTTGCAAGATTTGGAACACTTGATCTTATGCTTTGTTTTGAAATTGTTTTGTGAATTTGCCACCTAAAAAAGTGGGCTAAAATGGACATTTAATCAAACCATCCCACTTTAAGCAACTAGCCTTCATCCACAGGCATTCAAACAGTTATATCATTTAAGCAATTTTTCTCATGGAAGTATGCTTTGACATGGCAACACAAACATTTGATGAAAGATGCTAAAACATAAAATTACTCACCTAGTACTCCGAGCCAAAACAAAGCAAAATAATTAGAAAAATATGCATGTTCCTAATTAATGCAATATGACTAATGCAACGCACACATATTATGTATTTTATAGGCTCGGCTATGAGCATGGAATATGACTCCATTCAAGACATGCGATAAGGCACATATTCAAGTAATGAATTTGAACATTGATATTAGGTTAGTATGATGAGCCAAACCTCGATGCATGGAAAACAAGTGTATGCAAACATGAAAAATGCTAAGAAAAACATGATGTTCTAAATTAACCATCATAAGCAAATAAGTAAAAGGGAGAAATACATAGGGCTGGATGACACACAACTTTTTACAACACTGCCCTCATGCAAGAGGGTGTGAATCATAGTTCGAAAGTCCGAATTAAACTACTTATTACAAAACCGAATGAATAAATTAAAGCCTTAACTAGCTAACTATGCTATTACAACAAGGGTAACTAAGATAAGTAAACTATCTATTTTATTAACTATAACAATTACAAACGATACAATGATAATAATTAATTAATTATAACAATGATAATTAATAAGACTAATGATAATTAATAATTAAATCATCAAACAAGGATGCATAAGGATGCACGATGTTCGCATACACAGCGTCCAAGAACAACACTGTCTGCCTAGAGCATTCTGTTTCACCTTCAGCATTCTATTTCATTTTCAGCCACTGCTTTCAGTTTTTTGAAAAAATACACTACTGACCAAACATTGAGGACTGGCCGACCCTCAATGAAGCCCGGTCGGGCTTAAAGAAGGCCGGTTATGCCTCAATTTCATGCCAAATTCTGTTTTGTGCTCTAAAGTGAAAACAATACAGACAGAGTGTTTTGAACTTTGTTTGTCCCTCTCACACTTCTTTATGATGGAAAGTCTCGAGAGAAGGTCAAAATTGTTTCCAAAACCATCAATGAGCAAGTTGATTGCTTGATGATTTTAATGCACAATTTTGGACAAAAATCAATAAATGAAATGAATAACGACCACCCCTCCCTCCTATCATGGAGTGAAATCAAAGAGGGAGGTAGAATTGCTTCAAGAACCATCAAAACATCATGAATTGACGTAAGAAAACTCTTGACACAACGGATTCAGCATAACGTCCGGTCGAACACCAAGCAATATAACTCATTTTCTTTATGTGAATTGGCTCATTTTAAGCCAAATTCATTAGTCTTTGCCATCCTTTAATCCATTAAGTCCAAGGTGATTTTTACATCCACTAAAGGTTACGTCCACCAGGTGAGAAATATGTCAAGCAGGAGGTGATTCTCAACATGAAAAAGAGACTACATCGTTGGCAATGAACCTCCTTAAAGATTAAGCCATTAATTGTAAATCGCTAGTTCACATTTTGAACAACCATCAACTGATTGAAACAACTCTCAAATGAAAGAGATGAATGGCAAGTTGATTATTAAAATGAGGTTCTTAAACATGGAAATGAATTGAAGAAAAGCTTAGAACAATGGACAACAAGCTATGTATGCAAACTTATGAGACAACAACTAAACTAAACAAAACAAACCATGAATTATTTAAACAACTTACAACAGCCCTAAAATAGCCTTCAAGTAATGAAAAACAGTGGCTAAAAATGCATGAAAAAGAGCCTAAAAAGCTAAACAACAAATAGAGGAAACAAAGCTAGTAAACAAAAATAATGAGGGGTGGCTAACCCCTCCACTTTTGAAACCTCAAAATATGGTTTTTGGCCTTTTTAAAACTCTGGAAATCAGTGTAGAAAACAAAGAAAAAGAGTGTAAGAGTAAAGGTTTGAGCTATAGGTAAAGGTGTAGAAAGAGCAAATTCTCTCTACCCTTTTGGTAGCTCTTCAAACCCCAAACTTAGACACTTAAAATGGGATCAAAACAACAGAAAACAATAAGAATTATGTAGCAAATGAAAGAAATGAAAGCAAGAGGGAAGATAGCAAGCTTATACCTCTCAAGGGAGTAAGCTTTTTGTTTGTGATCAAACTAAGCTCCAACACACTCTCAAGCTTGAATTATGGTGTTCAAGGCTTAACCAAGGTTCCTAGGCTAAGGTATGAAGGTGTGTATGGTGTATGGATATGAGTTCAAGGTGGTAAGTTAACTCAAAGTGTTACTTTCATAAGAAGAATGAGAAGAAGGAGCTCTTAAGGTGATATAATGGCTTTCTTGAAATTCTTCAACCCTCAAAATAGAGGTATATAGTCATTTTTATAGAATTTGAGCCAGAAATATCATAAATATCTTTAAAAATGGACAGTTGGTGGGGCCCAAAACAATATTTCTCGCTACTAAGGCCCAGCTAGCTCTCAATAACCATGGCTAGCCCTCAATGAGGCACGGCCGGGCCTCAATGCATTCCTATGTTTTTCTGTTTTAGCCTCACAATAGGGTGGCACAAGGTGTAAAAGTGGATTTCTTGGGTATAATCAATGGGAATTTGGGAGGTTTGGGATTGTTTGGAAGCTTCAACAAGGCTCCTTCATTGAAATCTCGAACCACGCACAATACCACTTTCATCATCGAGTGTACCAGACAAAGCACTTGAGCCTTGCGATCGGTCAAAAATGGGGTGTCCACAGTTGCCCCTCTTTGACAGAGCTCGAAGTCATAAAGTGACATGAGTGACTGTCAAAGCCTAGAGACAACCCATTTGACAAGGCCGCAAGGCTCGGGTAAGAAATCAAGACATAAATGCAAAAATTGAACTTAGGGGAAAAATGCAACATGAAATGCAGCAAATAACTTATGATCATGCAATGAAGCAATGTAATGAATCATAATGTAAATGAAGCAATGAAAGAATGCTACAATCTAGACAACAATGAAATGTTTGAATGACAATGCAAAACAAAGAAAAACAAACCTCGTCGTGTTTCACACGAAAATAAATGAATAAACAGACACGCCTTGCATGAAAAGCACAAAGAAAGCACAAACCAACCTACGTCTCATGTAGAAAGGATGTAAGAAAATGAAAACCTAACTACGCCTCACGTAGGAAGGGGAAGGGCGATGTAGCCATCGAGTGCACCCGAGGTCTTAACTAAGATCCTAACGCGTTGCACGCGGGAGGAAGAAGGGTGGTGAAAACACACATGGCCACCTGATGTTTTTAACTGGGGTACAATCCTAATGTGTCACACGCGAGAGGAGAAAAGGTGGTGTGAACGAATAGGCACACCTACCATTTTTAACCAGGGGTACAATCCTAACGCGTCACACGCGAAAGGAGGTAAGGTGGTGTGAACACCGGGCGCACCTAATGTTTTTAACTGAAGGTACAATCCTATCACATCATACGCGAGAGGAGGAAAGGTGGTGTGAACACTAGGCGCACCCAATGTTTTTAACCGAAGGTACAATCCTAACGCGTCGCACATGAGAGGAGGAAAGGTGGTATGAATAATGGGCTCACTTGATGTTTTTAATCGAGGGTATAATCCTAACGCATCACACGCGAAAGGAGGAACTGTGGTGTGAACATCGGGAACACCCGATGTTTTTAACCGAAGGTACAATCCTAATGCCTCGTACGTGAGAGGAGGAAAGGTGGTGTGAACACCGGGCGCACCCGATGTTTTTATCCGAGGTATAATCCAAACGCGTCACACGCGAGAGGAGGAAAGGTGGTGTGAACACTAGGCTGAGCCGATGTTTTTAACCGAAGGTATAATCCTAATACGTCGCACGCGAGAGGAGGAAAGATGGTGTGAACACTGGGCGCACCCGATGTTTTTAACTGAAGGATCTTAATGCGTCACACGCGAGAGAAGAAAAGGTGGTGTGAATACCGGCCACACCCGATATTTTTAACCGAGGGTACAATCCTAACGCGTCACACGCGAGAGGAGGAAAGGTTGGCTTGATAAAACTAAAACAGAGAGACATAAAACCAAAACAATCAAAAGTGATGTAGTAAAGTGAAAGCCAATTTGCCAATGTGTTGAAACAATGAACACAGCGCACCGTGTTTCAATGTGGTTGTGAAATGGATGATGATTTTATTATGGCACGAATGATTTTATCTGGAACTCCTCTGAATGAACCATACATACAATATCATTTGGTTACAATAGAACATAATAATAAAATGAACTATGATTCAAACGAAGCAACTTAGAACAGTTTAAACAAATTAAAAGTTTTGAACAAATGAGTTTAAACAAGCAAGCTTAAACAAATAAAATCAAGAATCAAACAAATGCATTCACTCAATAAAAAAAAAAAAAGAACAAAAATCCTTTCTTTTCTTTTCCATTCTCTTTATATTTTCGTTTCTCTTTTGTTTCTAATTCTCTTTTTTTCCTTTTTTTTTTTTTCTTTTTTTTGAACTCTTTTTTTCAACTCCATAATACAAGAAACAAAATAAAGCAAAGAAAAACAAAAACTGGACTGGGTTTACACTGAGAGCCGGCTGGGCCTCAATGAAACACAACCGGACATAGAGATAGCCGGCCGGGCTTCAATAGTGGCAGGGGCAGTTTTGGCCTTTCCTCGCGATTTATTTGTTTAAAACAAACCCAAACCCTATTTCCTCACACCCTTTCATCCAAAATCCCTTCCTTTCTCTCTCTCTCTCTTTAGCTTTCTTCTGTCTCTAGATTTCCTCTTTTCCTTGCGAAACCCATCAAACCTCGTCATTTTTTCTTCGAAACCTTTCTCCTCCTCTACATTTTGAACAGATTGGATTTTAATTCAGTCAAGTTTTTGGGTTTCTCATTGTTTTTGCCTTGTTTCTCACGGGTTTTCTTGATTTTTGGGGATTCACTCCCATGTTTTCACTTTCCCCTCTCAGTTTCTCTCTCTTAGGGTTTAGCCCCTTATATTTTTCTTGCTTTCTCTCCATTTCCTCCACTATTCTCCATGGCTAGTGACGAAGTGCCCGTCCCAGACCCCGCCATTGGTATTGAGGTTGCCCTAGGCACAGACATGGAGGTCAAGGATGCTCCCGTGTTGCCTCCCCTCGTTGATAGGCCATTTGATACGGCCACATACCGACCACGCACACATATTCCATCGTTGGGTGGTATTTTGAGATTCAAGGGCCTTATCCCCGGGATAGACAAGGACATCTTGCTACGAGAGCCCACAGAGCACTTATCCGCCGATGCCTCCATGGTAAGCAGCTTTCCTTTGTTTGGATACATTGTTGAATCACATAAGTAGACCACTAGTTAAATGCCATATATTTCCCATTTGCAGGTGATAACCAATAGGATTGGCGGATACAGATCCATATCCACCCCCCGGTGTTAGTATGAGAGACTGCCCATGAAGGTCTGCGCACTAGTTGATGCAGTCGGCTTTGGACCTTTCTGCTTAGGGCTCATATAGATGAGGGCCGAGTCATTGTTGTACGGGGCCTCAGTTAAGAGATGGTGGTACACCATAGACTCGTTCCACTTCTCATCGATTGGGGAGATGACTCTGACCCCGTATGATTTTTCGATGCTCATCGTCCTGCGGGTTGGGGTTAGCGGCCCGATCCCATGTGATCCTAACATGACGCAGTGGAGAGCCGCACAACATTAGCTTCTTGGAGCGCTTCCAGACATCACCAGTCATGGGATGGTGAGGTACAACTGGTTTTATGATCATTTCTCCGAGTCCCAGCCCACTACCCCGGATGAGGTCGCACAGTACACCCGCGGCTTCCTCATGTATCTCCTCGGTACTACCTTGTTTGTGAATAAGGAAAATACCGTGGGGTTATACCTTCTGGGGGCACTGGTGCACCTCATCCAGGTGACAAAGTATGATTGGGGTGGTACAAGCCTGGCCACCTTATACTGCTACATGAGCTCTATCTCCTACCGCAAAGCAGATTCACTCAACGGCTATAGAAGGGTTTGGGAGATATGTCTCACACTCATCTTTTCTGTTCATTCTGTTCATTTTGCCTTTTCTGCTTATTTGCATTTCATTTCTGCTTATCTTGACTTTGCATTTCATTTTTATTCATTTACTTCATCCATCTTTTTTGTTTGCAGCTCTGGGTTTATACCTACGTCACCTCTCTGGCTCTGGTCCTGGTAAGGCCAATCGAGTTATCAGTACCCCACTCACGGTACTACAACTCTCGATTGAGCACCTTCGATGCGTAGACCGAGACTTCCCTTACTTTCGTCGCTTCTTTGACATGATCACTGTGGACCAGGTAACAAAATATCAACCTTTACCTTTTGCATACTAGAAGCATTGCATTGTTTCCCACACTGCATGGTCATTCTCATATTGTTGCTTCTATACTGCACTGCCATTCTCATACTGCACTGATTTCTCACACTGCACTAATTTTTGGCGTTTGCTTCCATAGGTTAACAGACATCCCTGGGCGGGCATTCCTCAGGTGTCGAGGATGACCTATGTCGCAGCATGGCATGCCTCTACCATGCGGATTCTATTCAAGGGCCCCTTCGGCCGAGCTTACTACATGTGGGAGAGGTGCATCTGCTAGACGCGTGGTGTTGCCGACCCTGACATTCCATATCCTCCTCTTCCAGTCATGAGGGTGGTTGTTGCTGCTGCTACGGTGGCTGGTGATGCGCCTGCTGGAGGCGCTCCTGCCGTTGCTCCCGTTCTTGGATTTCCCGTGATTCTCACTAAGATCATGTATATGCGTCCAGATGGAGTGAGCATCGATGAGAGGGACCGCAGGCTAGTGTTCGCTCCTGGCATCCAGCAGGTACACATTTCTTTATGCTTCTATTCACTGCACTTTCTCTTGTTTCATTTTCTACCATTTCTATTCATTGTTCTCTGTTCCTTCTGTCTACCTTTATCAAATTCTGTTCCTTTTGCAGAAACCTCGAGTGTATGCTGATGACCTCTTTCGAACGATCAATCGACTGCTCCTCATGGTAAAGAGGAGGCAGACTGCCTTAGTCACTCATGGGATCGAGGTAGATTTTACCTATAGTTCACTGCTGTTGCCATACTATTTATATTCTTGTTAGCCCATACTGATACCTGTACTCTTTTCAGCTTGAGCCAGTGCCAACAGTGCTTATGGGACCCTCTTCAACTAGTGGACGGAGACGGGGTCGAGTGAAGGGCCGAGGGGGAGCCGATCGAGGGAGAGGCCGAGTGAGGTAGCACTCATCTTCCGAGGAGTCTTTTGATGGGTCCATGACCCCCGAGAACGAGGGAGAGGAGGTTGACTTGCAGTCCAGCAACCCCAGCGACGACAGTGATGCACCTCTCTCACAGCCAGAGAGGAAAAAGGGTGAGGATGGGCTATTGATGATGATGACGATTTTGTTTCTATTTTTGTTTTTTTTTCTTTATAGTTAAAGACTAGCTTCAGATAGAACCTTTTGTTTTGTTTTGAAAGATTTTCTTTTGTTTTGTTGCTCTGTAAAACAATAATTGGGGTTGGACCTGCTAATTATAAAAGACAAGTTTTTGTTGGATGATTTCTTTGCACAATGTGATGAATGGTATTTGCATGTAATGAATGGCATAGCCTTCACATGGTAACTTCACATAAGACTTGAAACAACGAGCATCTGTTCTTGCATTCGTTCTTGAATCGAATAACTACCCACAACCGGACAAAATGTAAAATATAACTCGATAACAAGAAAACAAAACAAAAACAACTAAAAAATACTAAAAAATTCACTTGGCACAAACAAAACAAGACTTAAAATACAACTATGGTACGTTAAGGAAAAGGTTAGTTTTTCCTGGAACTGCAAAGATTTGAGCCATCACTTAGACTCGGCCAGGCCTAAATATGCACGACCGGGCTTCACTGAGGCACGACTGGGCCTCAGTGTGAGGTCGGTCAGTGCTGCCCAGTTGTCATGCACTGCTCCTTCTCATCCTCTATAAATGATGCTCCCATACTATTTTCCTAGTAGAATAGCCAGTCTTTGATATTTTACTCTTAAGATGGAGATATTATGCAACAATAGGCTCCGAGACTGGATAACCACTTTGGATGGCTCGGAAAAGGTGAATTTTCGTGATTTTGGCTTAAATGCTCTTTTTCCTCTGAGTTGTACTTCTCTTTGCTTTCCATTCCTTCATGTCGATATTCGATGTTGGAAGCTGATCACACATGTGTTTCAATTCAGATCACAAAAGATGTGTCCGACACTCGAGGAATTTTAAGCATTAATGGAGTCCCGGCGTAACAAAGAAATCATACCGCAGCCCAGTTTTGGCCATGCCTAAGCTTTGGGATAGATGTGTGGGTTATCATTACACGAGGCTCGGTCTTTGGCACATGATGAGGAGCTAACATCCCCGATTTAGTTCATCGATTTTTCGCCATTGGAGACAGGAGTGACCTTTTTGGGCGAGGCCGTCAGCAACATGCCCTCTGTTTATTCCTTCTTGCACAATTCCTCCTTTCCCCTAGTTTTAGTGAAGCTAGCATCCAGGTGATCGAAGTAGCTCTCTGTCTGAAAGAGGATAAGAGTTGCATGGGTTTGGCACTAGCTAAAACCTTGATGGGTTTAGATGCCTTTCATCGAGGAGAGACCACTCGGCTGGCAAGGAGTCCGCTACTTCTCCAGGTATTATTTTTCATCCTTCTAATTTATGATTCTCACATCACTCCACACTCATTCTCTGTTTTTTTTCATCTCATAACCCCTTTCCTTACTTTTCTCTCATCTTACACCTCTCTATTATTTAATCTCTTTTATTTTTAATCCCTCCCCAGGTATGGCTTATGGATAAACTGCAAGTAGAGGACCCTTGACCTAAATACTTGGCCCGAGCTTACTTCTTTCGTCAACGGCTAGTGGATTTCCCCTCAGAGGGTTTATGGTGTGGTTGGATGTGCAGCCGATCCGCAACTGACGTAACTTGGTGTTGTCCCTGGCTTAATTTAGTTGAGATGAGCTACAGCATCTTCCGACAGTCGAGTGTAGAGTTAACAGGCCTCACACATTGTGTACTCTATTTTCCTCTCTGATTCCGACGCTAGTTCGGGCATGATCAGATACATCCAGGTAAGGGGGTGGAACACACAGCTTCATTTCCGACTCATGCCTCGCACCTGCCTGGTACCTCGTGGCCTGGAGGACGAGAGAGATTCTGGCCCCTGCCATTAGTTTCAGTTACACCTTGTCTGAGGAGTGTTTGGCTTGGCTTGAAAATGAGGCAATGGTTGGGCCATCTTTGGCATAGAGCCACCTGACTTAGCTGTGCCCCTAGTTTTACTGCTTTGATATTTTCTTTTCAAATTTTAAGATGTAAAAGCAACTTCAATTTGTAGCAAGGAGTTGGAGAGTGTACTAGATGTTAAAATCAATAAAATTAAAGTTACGAGTATTGAAAATTTTTCTTTCGATCCCAAAAATGGTCCAAGTTGTAAAAGGGTAAACTTTTGAACAGAATCAACTTTTATTAAAACTCTTCAAAACAATTTTCGGAAATGATCACCATTTGACATGCACAGAATCAATTCTCAAGATGTACAGTCCCGAATCAAAAGAAATCATAATTGCCCCTGATTGCATATCACTACTGCCCTGCACTGTAATCAGCTTTTTTCTCGAGATAAAGAGTGCAACCGAACTAAATAGATAATGAACAAAGATGACCTGATTAAGAAAATAGATAAGACAGTTGAACTGGAGATAGTTACGGC
Organism: Camellia sinensis; assembly: GCF_055761805.1. Lineage (NCBI taxonomy): Eukaryota > Viridiplantae > Streptophyta > Magnoliopsida > Ericales > Theaceae > Camellia > Camellia sinensis. The sequence goes on along the minus strand of NC_138971.1, from coordinate 175,891,726 downwards.
CGAACTTCAGGATGAAGTTGCCTATGTATCCCAAAAATGGTAATCAGGCCTTACGTAGTTCGGTTAAGGTTCAGTCGAGTATTAACTCTCCTTTTACGCTATAACTTTTGCCAAAGTCACTTTTTAGGGTTTTCAACCTTGCGAGCTCAATTTTTCTTTATTTCTACTTTTTCATGCTCCAATTTTTGCCTAGGTCACCGTTTCGGGTTTTCGGCCTAGCAAGCCTCTTAGGGGTAGTATTTCTTCAACTTGTCCATGTTGATAGGCTGTGACAACTCCAAGCAATCCAAGTCCATAAGAATAACCACCCCTCCTGACCAAATTGACTTGATGATGTAAGGACTAGTCCAATTAGGTTTGAACTTGCCCCTAAGGTCATGAATGGGAGCCTGGTTGTCTTTCAGCACCATGTCCCCTTTTTTCAGGTTTTTGGACTTAACTTTATTGTTAAAAGCCCTAGTGATTCAGCGTTGGTAGCCCTGAACATGATATAATGCCCTTAGTCTTCTCTCATCAAACAACATCAACTCCTCAAACCTACTTTGCTGCCAATCTGCCTCTGCTATTTCACACTCGGCCATAACTCGTAGCGAGGGCACTTCAATTTCAATCGGCAAAATAGCCTTCATCCCGTAGACAAGAGAATAGGGGGTTGCCCTTGTAGATGTTCTGATTGAGGGTCTGTAGCCCCAGAGCGCAAATGGCAATTTATCTGGCCAGTCCTTGTAAGTCTATACCATTTTCTGCAGAATTCTCTTGATATTTTTATTCGCAGCCTCGACAGCTTCATTGGTTTGTGGCCTATAGGTTGATGACTTATGGAAAGCCACGTTATATTTCTCAAGCAAATCTATCACCTCTTTCTTGAAGTGCATCCCATTATCGGAGATAATCTCATTGGGCACTCCATACCTACAGATGATGTTGTTCTTGATAAACTTAGCCACGTGTGACGCCTTCAGCACGGAGTAGGACTGCGCTTCTACCCATTTTGTGAAGTAGTCGATTGCTACCATAATGAACTCATGCCCATTTGACCCTTTTGGTGTAACTACGTCGATAACATCTATTCCTCAAACAGAAAATGGCCATGGTGAAGTCATGTTGTAGATTTTAGACAGCGGCATGTTCATGCGATTGACATGAATTTGGCACTTATGGCATCGCCGCACAAAACCAATACAATCCTCTTCCATAGTTGACCAGTAGTAGTCTTGTCTAAGGATTTTTCGGGCGAGCATTACACCGTTCACATGGGCTCCACACTCTCCTCTGTGGATGGCCTCTATAAAGCATTTTGATTCTTCTTCCTCAACACATAGCTTGTGCATTCCTAAATGGCCTATTTTGTACAACTTGCCTCCATAGATGATAAATTGAACGGCCAGACGCCGTATTCCCCTTTTGTCCTTGGCATTTTCTCCTGGCGAATACACCTCTTTTTCCAGGAAATTCCAAATGTCATAGTACCAATGGTTCTTTTCTGAAGCCTCATCTATTGCGGCAATGGTTTCATAGGCCGGTGTGTACTTCTATTCAATAATGATCGGACGTATCCTGATTCCCAATGGAATGTCTACCATAGAAGATAGAGTTGTTAGTGCATCAGCGAATCGGTTGTTCTCTCTTAGCAGATGGGTAAATGTTAACTTCTTAAACCTCGGAATTAGCATTTCCAAGACCTGATGGTAAACCTTCATTTTCTTTTCTTTAAACTGCCAATCTCCGTTGGCTTGAGACACAACCAAGTTCGAATCCCCAATGACGTCCAACCTTTTTGCACCTAGTTCCAGGGCGGTTTCTAAACCAACAATACACGCCTCATATTGTGTTCCATTGTTGGATACTTTGAATCGGAGTTTGAAGGCTAAGGGTAAATGAGAGTCATCGAGTGATATCAGCAACACATCGATCCCATAACTATACTGATTGGCTGCTCCATTAAAGTACATCGTCCACGTTTTCTCCTCTATTTGCTGAATATCCTCATATGGGAAAACATACTCCACCACTTCATCCCCCTTTACTGGGTGATTTGCTACGAATTCCGCTACAGCTCTCTCTTTAACCGAATTGCATGTAACATATGTAAGATTAAATTCAGAGAGAAGAAACAACCAACGGGCTAGCCTACCTATAAGCGTTGGTTACTCAAAGAGATATTTGATGGGATCTAATCTCGAAACCAGGATTACGGTGGTTACTCAAAGAGATATTTGATGGGATCTAATCTCGAAACCAGGATTACGGAGTGAGCTAATAGGTAGTGCCTCAACTTACGGGTAGCCCATACCAAGGCTAGACAAGATTTCTCAAGAAGAGTGTAACAGGTCTCGTAATCCAGCATTTTCTTGCTCAAGTAGTAAATGGCTTTCTCCACTTTGGCCTCCGACTCCTAAGCCAACATACACCCCATGGTTGAGTTTGTCACTGATAAGTACAAGATCAGCGATTTTCCCGGTTCTAGCGGTGATAACACGGGCGGATTCTGCAGGTACAGCTTGACCTGTTCAAAAGCGAACTAACAGCGATCATCCCATTAGAACTTCTTTCCTTTCTTTAGAAGACCAACTAGCGGTTCACAAGTCAAGGTTAGTTTTGAAATAAACCGCCTTATGAATTACACTTTACCCAGAAAGTTGCGCACCTCCTTTTCAGTCCTTGGTGGTGGCATTTCTAAGATGGCCTTGATTTTGGAAGGATCTACCTCAATTCCTCTTTGTGTGATCAAGAATCCCAGCATTTTTTCTGATGTTACACCGAAAGTGCATTTTTGCGAGTTCAACCTCAATCTATACTCTCCGATCCGCTGAAAGAATTTCCCCAAGGCAGTGTAGTGGCCCTCTCGATCTTTGGACTAGACAATCATATCGTCCACATATACCTCAACCTCTTTGTGGATCATGTCGTGCAGAATGGTAGTTACAGCTCTTTGATAAGTGGCCCCAACATTCTTCAACCCAAATGGCACGACTCAGTAGCAATAGATGCCCCACGGAGTAGTGAAAGCGGTCTTCTGCCTATCCTCGAGTGCCATCAGAATCTGGTTATACCCGAAAAATCCATACATGAATGAGAGCAATGCATGGCCCGTAGTGAAGTCTACTAACTCATCAATATGCGACAATGAAAAATCATCGTTCGGACTAGCCTTATTCAAATCCCTGAAGTCGACACAAACTCTAATTCTATCATCTTTCTTCGAGACTGGAACAATATTAATCAGCCACGTCGGATACTCAAATACAAGCAAGAACCTTGCCTCGATCTGTTTGGAAACTTCTTCCTTGATCTTCAAAGCCCAATCTGGGCGAACTCTGCGCAGCTTTTGCTTAACTGGCCGGGCCTCAAGGTCAAGAGAGATCCGATACTGTACAATCTCAAGATCGATTCCAGGCATGTCCTCGTAGGACCACGCGAAAACATCTTTGAAATCTTTTAATAAAGCGATTAAATGCTCGCGTTTCCCCAAAGATAGCATGGACCCAATCTAGACCAAACAAGGATCCTCCTCAGTACCCACGTTAATTGATACGATTTCATCTGTACAGAGCTTAACATGCCTCTTCTCCTCATAATCAACCAAATTTTTCAAAACACGAGGAATTTTTTCTCTTCGTTTATGTCAAAATTTTGAAAAATAAGATCAGTACAACAAACCAAAGACACAGAGAAGTAAACAACATTCACAGCATTCCCATTCAAAAAGGCTGGATTACAGTGGACTCAAAAGAAAAAGCTAAAAGACGACCTAGATAGGACTTTAGTATCTGGGTTATCACTCCCAGAAGTACCAGACTCAGAGAAACTTAAATCTGACTTCGACTCCACAGACTCAGTGGAATCAGATTCAGGCCCATTATCCGATTCAGAATTATTGATGACGCCTTACTGAAACTTCCAGACCAAGCGTAGAGTGTCAAATGCATCCACGATAAGATTGGAGAAATCTGCTACTAGGGTATCCTCGATCATTGAGATAGTAAAACTATCCCCCAAGTTGGTGGTCTCAGTTCTAGCAGTAGAACTTGTCAATAAGTCAGCCAATGCCTTTCCCAACAACTCCTCCTCTTCGATGTCTAGGTTTGCAGTCCTGTCTTGATCTGTACCAGTGCTCAGGTCTGCTTGTTCATCCTCTTCTTCTGGTAGCTGGTGTCTGAAAAAGATCTCGAACCCCGGATACCTAGTATTTGCTTCCCAATCATACCAGGGCTTTGGGAATCCACAAAAGGAGAAGTCTTCCCCTTGGTGGACAAAACATCCGTTCAAGGTTCCCTTTATTGGTTTGTGGACTAACTCATACTACTTCCCAGTCCTCTTTACTTTTAGCCTTTCTCTCAGTTCCTGCCCTTTCCTTTACCAATCTGTAGCGGTTGGTTTGTATCCTAGCCCGAAAGCATGGGGGTTATGGCTGATCTCCTTAGCAACAGTATCTCCCTGTCTACCACTTCAGCCTAATCCCAATCCGAGCACATGCCCTTGTTTGTTCATTATGTATATGGATTGCGTATTCACACAATCTCCATTGCCCTCTGCCATGATGGTTTGGACCAACCAGGCTTCTGCCAAAAAGGAGCACGTCTTCTTCCCCATGTATGATTTCCAATAATGGTATGGTACTTCCCTGGGGAGGATGGATCATAGAGTTACCATACACAGTGGCAATCCTTCCTTTGAAGGGGTATTTCACTAACTGATGGACTGTTGATAATACAACCTTCATTTGATGTAGTCAAGGCCTTCCCAGTAGTAGGTTGAATGTGGCTGGAACGTCCATGACATGGAATTCTATCTCATGTTCGGACGGGCCGATTTAGACATTGTTTTTGAACATTTCCATAACATCCCAGCTTGTATTGTCATGAGCCCGGACAACTTGGGTCATAGGTGTAAAGTCAATCGGCCTCAAACTGATGGCATAGGCAGTTCTCACTAGACACACATTGATCGCTAATCCGGTGTCTACTAACACCACCGAAATCCACTTCTTTCGACTTTCCAGGGTTACATATAGGGGACGGTTGTGGTTGACACCCTCAAGAGGTAATTCTTTATCGGTGAAGGATATTACTAGCATAACGTCTCCAGAGGTGACCAACGACAACAATTGGTTAGCGGTGGTGTCAATGGGCAGTTTGGTTCGGTTCATTGCTTCGAGCAGAGCTTGTCTATGCTCCCCGAGGCGCCATTATCAGTCCCCAGATGGATTTGTCGGCCTAAATCTTCTTAAGCTATTTTAAGACCAGGTTTTCCTCAACATCCTTTTCTTTTGCTTTCTCAGCCTCCTTTCTAGAGGTCTCTGGCTGGTCTAATGTTGTAGGTTTGAAGTACCAACTGCTCCGAGTCATATGATTGATCTCATCGGTATACCAAGTGTCATTTAGGGTATCAGCTAGTCAACCTTCATCAATGTATGTATGACTTAGGTCGTTGTCTTCCCACCATTCTCCCGAAGTCATGACCGGACTAGCATCAGGTTCTATCCGGAGCATCTTAACATTACGTGCCCCGTCATCATACCATTCTTGTTCTACCACAGCTCGGGTTTCAACATCTTGGTACTTTCTGAGTTTCCTTAACATTCTCTTCCAATCACTGGGTTTCCATTCAGTTTTCTTAGCATTTTGAACACTACTGGTTGTGCACTCAGTCTCTTCTTTCTCCTTTTCCCTTTTCTGTTCCAGAGCTATCTTTGCTTGGATCTCTTCTATCCTTTCCCTTTGAAATTGTTCTAGTGCCTGTTCTTTCTCAGTCAGAGGTTCAGCCTTAGCTTTGCCGCTAACAGTAATTTCCTCCTCTATTCCAGTCTCTCTTGTCTGTTCCTCCACATAAGACTCTTCCTCACTCAACCATCAATTGCTTGTTTTTGGCTGGCTCGGATCCCACCATTCCATCTACACACAGCTTATATCTTCTTCCTCGAAGAAGTAAAGATCATCCAGATCTTCTTCTAATTCGGCCAGATCCTCCTCTAGGTTTGCTAAGTCATTTAGGCCTTGTTCGGGGCCACTCATTCTGATTCTGCGCTATTTGGTCTTCCTCAATCGCATTAATGCTGAGAAAGTCTGGCAATATGATCGCTCGCTTTGGTTAATCGATGGCCACAATGTATAAACTGGGATCGTACTCCTCTGCGAGCGAGACCCCCTTCTCTACGACACGAGCATCAGACGACCCTGTTTTTAGTGCATTCTTCTCTTTCTCCATTTCTACTGCCATGGGCTTGATTGGGTTTGTGGTGTTAGATCCATTATGCACATGTTTGTGCCTTCTAGAATGACCACCTCTGATTTTGGTAGATAGGATGAGATAATGTATGTGCTAGGGTTGAAAGTGGGCAGTAGTGTATGGATGTGGTTAATATTTCTTAGCGAGAGGACTTGGTTGTGTGCAGGAAGTGGATTGGTTGTTATGTTGGGTTTGGAAAGTGGGGCGATGACTTTGTTGTCAATGAGATCCTGGATCTCATAACGTAGACGGTAGCACATGTCTGTACGATGGCCATGTTATCGGTGGAAGATACAAAACTGGGTAGGGTCGTGTTTGGGTGGCAATGGGTTTGGAAATGAACGAGGATCGAGAGGCTTGAGATACCTCTTTTGCATTACCAGCTTGAGGGTATGGGTTGGGCTCATATGAAGAGGAGTAAAAACTCTTCAATTTCGAGGGTGGCCCGGTATTTTGTGAAGGTTGTGAGGTTGTGGCAATAGCAAAACGATCAGCTATCTTGGCCGTTGTGATGACATTGCTGACATCTGCAGGCCGTGGAATAGTACTACTACTAGCATTAGTATTCTAAGAGAACGACCTTCTTGCAGGTTCACTTGTTCTGTGGATAATACCCTTTTTGAATGCACTCTCGATCTGGGCCCCCAGCTCATGTAAAGAAGCAAATGTGGACAATGGTGCCATTATCATCCTCTGCAGCATATTTGGCTCAAGGTTCTAGACCACCAGTCGAACTTGTTCTCTTTCGGCAAGCCTATTTGTCATTCAAGCTGCCTTGGCTCTCCACCAGATGACAAAATCGATGAATGATTCTTTGGGGTTCTAGCTAGTAGCCTCCAGCTCACTAATGGTTACTTCTATCTGGGTGTTATGAGTATTGATTGACAAACGCCTCAGATAGCTCCTCCCAATTCTGTTTTGTAGAGTCCTCCAACTTAGCGTACCAAATGGCCGCACATCAAACAGGGTTCTCCCAAACAATGAAAGCTTCAGTGCCCGAGACAAACCCATGGGCCTTAATACATCTAAAAACAACCGGATATGCACGATTGGATCCCCACTCCCATCGAATTTGTCGATGTGGGGCATCTTAAATTTCTTCGGTAATCTGACCGAAGCCTCAGTGTACCCATCTTCGATATCTAGAATGGAGTTGAGCCCTAGGATTTCTTCAATGCTTTCTCCAATCTAGCAATCTTGACCAAGGCCGGATCAATTTCACTGATATCAAAAGGAAAAATCCCTGGAGGAGGTTAAACCGGAGGCCGATCAGTTGGAGCCAGGGGAAACATGTCATGAGGATCCAAGACTGGTAGATTTTCTACTGGTGAGGGTAGATCGGGATTTGGTTGAGCAGCCGAGATTGGGTGCACAGTTGATGCGGATGCCCTAGATGTATGTCGTAAGTCGACAGTGACTTCTTCTTGTGCAGCCATCCTCTGGTTTACAGTGTCTGTGAGACCTAGAAAATCCTCTCTCATGGATTGTTGGGGAGATCTAACAAAGAGATGAGCTTGGCTGCTCTAATCTGTAAGGATAAACATAGTTGGCGCCACCCAACCGGGGTTGCCCGCCGGAGGCACTCCGATGATAAAGTTAGAATCCATGAATGAAAAGATAGTCAAGAGTGTGTTGTGTGTAGAATCTAGAGAAGAAAGGCATACCTCTTGTGTATGAGATCCCATCCTTTTATAAGGGATGGATGATAGTTATTTAGGATAGTTTACTCCTATAGCTGGGATATTTTTCTGGCTCCCACAATAGCCCCAAAACTTTCACTTTCTTTGACACAAGAAGTGGAAGTTTTTTCTTCTGAGTTCATGGCATAAACAGTGCGTAGCTGATGTAGGTCTTACTTTTGGACCACGTTGCCAAGCAATGTTGCTTAAATAAATATTAAATCCTCTAGAAAAAGCATTGTGGATACATATATATGGGAGCAAAACAAATGAGCAAATGCCCTTATGAATGCGTGTATGACTGTATGTATATGTGAATGTATGATTGCATGTATGTGTAAATGTATGATTGCTCTGAAAGAAATGTGAGTTTTTGTTGCCAAACTACACTATGCTAATAGATGTTAGGTTACTTGAGAAAGAAAACGTTGGATATTTTACCCCTATAGCTTGGCCACGGTATTATAACCCTCGGGCAAGGGTGTAGGCCATGGTATTATAACCCCCGGGTGAGGGTGCAAGCTGAGGTATTATGACCCCCGAGTGAGGGTGTAAGTCGCGATATTATGACCCCTGGGCGAGGGTGTAGTGTATTGTCGAGTGCAAAAATGATATTGCTATGTGCCGAGTACAGAGAACTCCAAATTATGGAGGCTTTTGTTGGTGCCAGGCGGCGATCAACGGTAGACATTACAAGGATAATAATCCATGTCAATGATTGTCTGTACCAAATAATACAAAGATATCAGCCACAAAAAAATGGAAAGCTGTAAAGGCTATAATGATGACGGCACGCAAAAATATGCGAAGAACTACCGAGTATGTAGTATGAGTCACCAAAAAGGGAAAAACTGTGCTGTAAAATCTATAACAATGACAGAGCGCAAAAATATGCGAAGAACTCTGCCGAATGTGTAGTATGAGTGTATTGCCCCAAAACTGTCATGAGCTTGGAGCTGTGTGAAAAAGAGCAGGAGTTTGTAACGTAAGAAAATTTCTACCAAGTCGACCGAGTATAGCAGAGGTACCGAGATCTTGATCAGCTGATATGTCCCAATTGGAAAGCAGAAAAGAGATTAAGATGTCTCAGTGGGCAATAAATGGCCAGGGTAACGAAATGACTGATCGGGGAAGACAGCGGATTATTTCCTAGCCCCAAGATCTTGCTGCTAAAATTGCATGTCGATCGGACATGATTTGACCGTTGATTTTGCATTTAATGTTCCCGATTGGTTGATGAATCGATCGCAATATGCGATTCAGAATTTACAAAATTAGACCGTACGGATGTGTTCAGAAGGCTCCAAATAGTTGGAAATGACCATTGGATCGCTCTAATTGAACTCCTAATGGCTTAGTTTTAGCCAAAATAGAGTTGATAGCTCAGAACGGTTGAGAATTGTGCATCGTGAAGCACTGGACAACTTCTCTTGCATGGCTAGCTAGTTTGTCGTCCTCAGCAAATTCGTTGACTCTAAGCAAACTTTGATTGGCCTGTACGGCGTCGTTTTAGCTCTGATTTTGACGCGGTTTGTTGCGTTGGACTCGTCTCAATGAGTATTTCACACTGGTATAGTCAAAAGTTGAGTTTGACAGCTTTGAAATTTCAATTTTGGGCACGCGTGATCCGTTTCACAATTTTCGGCGGACTTGGGTTACTTATTGGCTCCTCGAGTTAGTGGGTATAGACTTTTTAAGTCAATATGAATCCTATCGTATGTTCAGATGTGGATTTCGGCAAGCCAAGATGCTAGTTCTATGTCAAGATATTAGTGTCAAATAAGTTGCAACGTTACCGAATAATGTTGCGGAATAATATTGTAAACTGTAAAGTAGCCAAAGAATGTGCCGAGTAATATGTCTATGCCGCGCGCCAAATAATGTGTCGAATAAGAAATGTTGCGGTGTAATTTTTGCCGAATAATTTGTTGAAGCCGAATAAGCCGAGTGGATAAGATGCATACAACGTTCATAATGTTAAAGAATGTTGTTGCCGAATAAGTTGACATAATGCTGTTAGATGAAAAATGTTGTCGTATAAAGTTGACAAATAATGTTGTTAGCCAAATAACGTAGATAATGGGGCGGGAACGTCCGATGTGGTGATTTCCACGTTGCAGTCCCGCCGAGAAGAGGATAGTGTAGCAAGCAAATTTGATGTTGCCATTATTAGCGAGGAAGGTAGATGAGCATCAACGACCAATGGTGATGCTGAGTTTAGCTACCGTGTAATTAAGAGGGCCACCTTTGAGTTCGAGCAGAATTAGTTGAGTTCAAGTTGGTAGGGGCTGTGTATGTGCGAAATATTATTCTCAGCAGCGGAATTGTGGTTGCGCGACAGATTTGCTCTTGGTCAGAGGCAATGACTTATTGTTAACGGATTGCCCACAACAAATATTTTGGTTGGAATAGGCAAATTGACCTTTTATGTTGCCGAAACTTCTTCTAGAGAGAATGTCAAGTCTCTACAAGCAAAAATATATAAGCTCATATATCTATAAACTCTACAAAGGGTGGACACAACTTGTGAGTGTGAATGTATATATATAACTTTAAGATAAGTTTTGAGAAACAAAGAATAAATAAATAAATAGACACTCATGTATGACTTTGGCCAAGCACCTTTGTGTGATTGCCGAGAAGACGTTCTTACCAAGAGAAATGGAGACCCAACTTCTAGAAAGAGAAAATAGAGACGCAATATAATTGCAATACATACATGCACATATTTATTAAACTTTTAATATATTTTTGTTGTTGGAAATAATGATTCTTGCCATTCGTGATATTATACTCATGGTGAACAGTATACTGCCATCATTCATTAGAGCACAAGCAGCTCATAAATCATACTTGCTGATTCAAGTTAGATCTTAATCTCTTTGTTGAACTCCTTCGCTTTTCACAGACAGCGCCAATTGTGAGACCCAGAAAATCCTCTCACATGGATTGTTAAGGAGATCCAACGAAGAGATGAGCTTGTGTAACAACTCGAAAATTTAAGTTGTCCCTTAAATTTTATGCTAGTATTATGGTTGTATGTGATAATATATTATTAAATAAATAATAATAAATACAGAATCTAATTTGGCATTGAATTATCCAATATGAGATTAATTATGGATTATTATTTGGAGCCAAATTAACAGAAATATGGAATTATAATACTAGTTGGGCCAATAAAGATAGTAAATAAATAAATATAAGAGTAAGAGTAAATAAATAATAATATTGATAACAATAATAATAATAATAATGGGTATGGTAGTAAAATAAATAATTAATTTACTATTGATATACGATAGAGTGTAATTTAATTAAGAATTAATTTATTTATATGGTTATATTAGAAAATTGGGTCAAAATGTAATTATCTTAAATATTTATTAAAGATAAATATAAATCCATGAAATTTATTATCAAATCTGGGGATGGGGAAGATACGCGGGCCACGTCTTACCTCTTATGGGAGGAGTTGATCAACTGGGCGGAAAGAAAAGGAAAAGAAGAAGAAAAAGAAAGGAAAAGAAGAGAGAAAGGAAGGAAAAGAAAGGAAAAAAAGAAAGGAAAAGAATAATGAAAGCCAAGAAGGTTTTTGATAGTAGAAAGAAAGAGTGAGGTATTAAAGTTAAGGTGAGTTATATTATACCTTGAGTCACCATAATATATTTTACGTATATTTTGACTTATCATATTTATTTTATACAAGTTATAGTTTATAAATTATTATTAATTATATTAATATTTCAATTATGTGGATTATTTTCTGAACCCTATTCGTTAAAATGAAATCAATGGATATGTTTGTTTATATTTTAAAGAATATTTGACTATGACCTTATAAACAATTATGTTTTGTAAGTACAATCACGGGAGTCCCATGTCTTGGGGGACTTAAATAACTATTGGCCTCTGTTTGACAACTTTGTAGTCCTCTGTTTGTCATGGATCCATTGACCTCTATTTTGTACGGAGCAAAGTGTTGTGCGATGATAAGTGCTACACCATTGTGGGAGCCACCTCTATAATCTGTACGAGCCACCTCTTGAATTTGTACCTCTGTTCTGACTGTCACTCCTGTGACCTATGTTCTGTTCAATACCGTGATTATGGTTATTTATTTACATAATCTCAATTTTGCTACTTAAATGATTATTCATTCAGACTAAGTTATCTTAAATATTTCAACTATCCATGGTTATTTTGTGTCCCTTATACTTTTGGTATAATATTTCTTACTTTGCCATGTGCTTATAACTGTTTACTAATTTTCAGGAGGCAATGCAATTCAGAAATAGCTTTTGAAAAGTCTTAGATGCAGGGCTGCAAAATAGACACACACATCACTTTTATGATATTTTTATATATGTAAATATCGGCCTTTTGGTTAATAAATTTTATAATAAAAATAGACGTTCCGATAATTATTTTGATACCCTCACTTGAATATTATTTCCACTAGTGTTTATTAATTTGTTCAAGAATTGGCCGGAAGTAACTTCAGTTACTAGGCATCATGATGCTTAACCCTTGGGTACGGGGAACGGGTCGTGACAAATGGTATCAGAGCAATGGTTTATAAATAAAAAAAATCATCATTGAAGCATAGGACACATGCACATTTAAGAAGTAAGATAGCAGGTAATTAAACAGAAAAGAAACAAAGGATGTCGGGCTCAAGCACTCACCAAAATTATAATATAATTAAATACATATAATTTTTAGTTCAGTATTAAAAAAAATATAATTTTATTTCGACTTTTTAAAAGTGGATTCAAATTTTAAAAATACTAATTTTGAAACTATTCACGGATAAAAGAAATGGAAGTTCATCTCAAATTCCTTCAACTTTTGCATGTGATTATGCCATTTCATTTCTAGTAGTTTGTTTAATTGTGTTCTTATTTTATTTTATTTTATTACAAAACTAATGAAAAGTTTTTAAAGTCACCCATTATTTCTCATTTTGACCCAAAATAATTTTTGACAAATAAACAGTGCATTATTTTTGGTAAAGTTTTTGAGGCAATATTTTCTATCAAATTAATCATCTAATATATATTTATCAGAGTGCGCAGCGGATAATTTACACATATGACAAATTTCAAGGATGAAATTTTTAAAAGGAAGGAAGATTGTAACAACCCGAAAATTTAAATTGTCCTTTAAATATTATACTAGTATTATGGTTGTATGTGATAATATATTATTAAATAAATAATAATAAATACAGAATCTAATTTAGCATTGGATTATCAAATATAGGATTAATTAGGGATTACTATTTAGGGCCAAATTAACAGAAATATGAAATTACAATACTAGTTAGGCCCAATTAAAATTAAAGATAGTAAATAAATAAATAAATATAAAATTAAGAGTAAATAAATAAATAAATAAATAATAATAATAATAATAATAATAATAATAATAATAATAATAATAATAATAATAATAATAATAATAATATTGGGTGTGGTACTAAAATAAATAATTAATTTACTGTTGGTATCAATAGAATGTAATTTAATTAGGAATCAATTTATTTATATAGTTATATTAGAAAACCGAGCCAAAGTGTAATTATCTTAAATATTTATTAAAAATAAGTATAAATCCATGAAATTTATTATCAAATCTGGTGAAGATACACGGGTCACGTCTTACCTCCCTATAAATAGGAAGGAGCTGATCAATTGGGCGGAAAGAAAAGGAAAAGAAAAAAAGAAAGAAAGGACAAGAAGAGAGAAAGGAAGGAAAAGAAAGGAAGAAAATGAAGGAAAAAATAATGGAAACCAAGAAGGTCTTTGATAGCAGAAAGAAAAAGTGGGGTATTAAAGTTGAGGTGAGTTATATTATAATTTGAGTCACCATAATATATTTTACGGATGTTTTGACTTACCATATTTGTGTAGACGCGCTCCTGGGAACTCTCCGATATCCGCGCTCGCGATGGCACAGATCTCGTTTTGTTCTGAGCTACTACAGTTCGGACTCAATGTCACGGTTTTGAATCTAATCCCACATTGTGCGATGTGAGACCGATAAATCACCAAAGAGTCCAAATCTAGCAAATTGTTTTGGAAAACTGATTTTTATAAAGAAGTGCCAAACATGGACTGCTTTGCCAGATACAGAGTCGCCACCTAAATATTTTATTTTGGGGGAATTTAGGAAACCCTGACTCGTGCCTAAGGCCACGTGTCCGTCATCACCAAAGTTGCCTCGGCTCAGGAACTTGGGTACGAGAGGGGAAGGTCATGCAATGAGCACCCCCGCTCGCCCGATCAAAAGATCGGCCTTTACTAAGCATGATATATTTTTTTTGAAAACACATGTGCCCTTATTCCGGTTAATTAGCTAGTATTACTATGTGATGCGCACAACATATAAGTATAGACTAGATCGTCTAATAGAATTACTATGTGATGCGCACAACATATAAGTATAGACTAGATCGTCTAATTTGGAACAAAACATTGCATGTTCGTTTGTGAAAATGATTTGAAGTTTGCTACTCGCAAGTAGGCTAAATCATGTTTCGATGAATTTGTTCTAATTCAGATAATCCAACATTCACCCACAGGCATTCAGGCAGTTAATCAAATAAGCAATTAGCCTCATGGCAATCATGCTTTTATGGTAACATTAACACACATGCAGTATGCTAAAGCGTAAACACTCACAGTGTACTCCAAGCCAAAACAAAGAACTAGTTAGAAATCATGCATGATCCTAGTTCGTGTTAAGATGGCTAATGCAACACATGCAAGAATGCAACTAAAATAGGCTCGGCTATTCTAGAATGTCATGTGAAATGCAACTTGATAACATGCTGTTGAACACGTATTCAAGTAAATGTATTGAAAATACAATGCATTTAGTATGATGCGCCAAGCCTGGTGCATGCAATACAGATGAATGGATGTATGCATGCAAGCGTAAGGTATGCTAATCGAAATATGCCCTAAAACTAACCATCGTAAGCTGTTAAGTAAAAGGGAGAAAGAAATGGGGGTTGGAAGACATGCATCACACACACGCACGCTTATTACAACAATATGCCCTCTCGATGGAGGGACTGAATAAAAAAGCTAACTAGCTAATCTAAGCTAATTAAACTAATTATTACAAAACAAATTAAAATAGCTAAACGCATTAACTACTAAAGTACAAAATGAATGCTTAATCTAGCTAAGTAAAGAAGCTAAATAATGCAGTAAACATAGGTGCCCTCAGAGGGAAGAAAGCATGCATGTTCGGTCACGTCGCTCAGAAATCCGTCGCGATGCCCCAATTTGCCTCTGTTTGCAATTGTTTCCAGAACACTGCACAAAGCTCCAGAAAGCTGAAATTCCATCATGGGAACCTGTGGGAGGGCTGCCGACTAGTTGTTGAGGAAGGAGACCACCTGCCGACCACTTTCTGTGCTGAAAAACCAGAGAAGTAGTCGGCCAGCTAGTAATACTGGTCAGTCGACCAGTTGTTGTTGCTGAATTCCAATTTGCTACAACAGAGAGCAAGAAAGGGCATGGCAATATATTTGCAAGATATGTGTGCACAACCACCCTCCCTATTATGTCATGAACTCAAGGGAGTGCGGTTCTCGACCCTCGGGCCACCAATCGCGCATTTCAATGCGTGATGGCCGAGAAGTCAAATTGCACAATTCAATATAAAATGAATGCACAAGTAAACACATACAGCCTAAAACTCTATCATGTATGAGCAAGAGCGTCGGCGACCGAGAATTGAGACACGTTTCATCACTTCAAGTATGAAACGTTCCTCGTTTCTCATGTTTGGACTAACACCTATTCCAAACAACAATGCAACACATAATCATGGCATACACAATGCGACTCGAGCATGCAAACATGCAATATGACTTAAGCATGCAAACATGCAATGCAACATGAACAACCTAACAAGGCTAATGGCATGCAAAGAATGCTAATGCATGCATGCACAATGCAATGCTACAAGGGCAACTTAGCAATGTTAGGAACATACATACTCAATGCAAAGAAACAACTTGGCATACACAATGCAAATAATCACATGGCATGCACAATGCAATGTAAGATGGCATACTTAATGCAATGAACGATAAGCATGCGAACAACATATAAACAAGCATACTAAATGGACTTAAACCAAAAGAGGGTAGACCTCAGTCATGCCCAAATCAGTGGCCATAAAACCAAAATAAAGGCACAAAACACAAAGCATGCATGCACAATGCATTGGTGAACCAAGTAGGCTTAAGAACACAACCCTCAAGAAGGCTCAAGGAGTGATAAATGCGGAAGTGTAACAACACTAAATGCACTGAAATTAAGTAAGAAATGATGCCAAATCATTCATTCAAGATAAGCATAGCATGCAAAGGTCCTAAAGCATGAAAGCTAGCAAAGAGGACTACAAAGGAGACATGCAATACATGGAAAATATGCATGAACCAACCATGGACAGAGCTGAAATAGGTCAAAACAAAGACCTAAACATGCTGAGATGGAGGCTCAAATACCTAGGTAAGATGGCATACATGCTAGGCCACAAACTAGGCAACAATGCACAACACTTAAAGGCATTCAAATCATGAAAGAAGTGGGAACATGGCAATGCTATAAGCTCTGAAATGAAGTATTAAATGATTCCAAATCATCTAAATAGCTCAAAGATAGCATGCATGAGTCATCAAAACAACAACGCTAGCAAGGCCAATTGCACTATAGCTATACAAAGCAAGAAGGATATGGTAAAGGCAACCCAAAACAGTCCTAAAACATGTCAAAATTATACTAAAACATGTATGGAAGGAAGCCAAAACAAGCTAGCATGAAGGGCATAAGGCATGATGCATACAAGGCAAATAAGGTGGATTACACTACACCTATTAAGACCAAGCATGGGATGACTTAACCAATAAAAATCAGAGTTATATCATGGAAAAATAACCCCAAATAAGCACTGAAATGATGGCTCGCAAGCTAAGGCATGAAGGCATATACAATGGTTCATGTTAAGGCATAAAGGGGTCAACCCTCCAACGTATTGAATGAGTGATAAATGCAAGTGCATGAGCATGAAACATGGACTGAAATCACATAATAAATGATGCCAAATCATTCAAATAGGCCAAGTAAAGCATGCTAGTGGACTTGACACACAAAGCTAACAAGCTAGATTGAACCACGGCTATACAAAGCAAGTCATGCATGGTCAAAACAACCAAAATCAGACCTTAAACATGATAAAACATGAACAAAATCTTCTTTAAGTCAAGCCAAAAGGATGCTAAAAAGACATGTTAAAGCATGATGCATGTTAGGTTATTTCATGAAATTGCACTACAAGTGCATGGAGCATGCAAAGGCCAACCAAACCAAACCAAAACAGAGTCATGGCATGGAAAAACATCACCAAAAACATGCTAAAATGGACTCAACATAAGCTAGAAAGACATGCTACTTCATGAAGCATACAAAGCTAGTCTACAAGATTTACACTACAAGTGTATTAGGCATGCATGGAGTGACCAAAGCAAGTAAAAACAGTGACATGCCTCAGCAAAATAACCACAAATACATGCTAAGATATGGGCAACATAAACTTAACAAGCATGCTCACACATGAGGCCTTCAAGACAAGTATTGAAAATACAAGGAGAGGGGATGACCCTCTCCTATTTAGGACTCCAAAACCACCTTTCCACCACTGAAAATCCTCTGTATTTCAGTGGTAGAAAGGTTATGCAAAGGCTACAACAAGAGCCTAAAGGGATGGCTCAAAACAAGGCCCAAGAGCGGGTAGATCACCCCCAACAAAAAAGTAACCTTAAACAAACCTTTTAAGCATGCAAAAATAGAACTTTTTCCAGTTAAGAGCTAAGCTTAAAACAGTATGCAAATAGGCTCAAAAGCTTAAGCAAGAATGGGGGTTTTAAGGGTTAGAAACTCACCCTTGATGACCACCTTTACAATTGCAACTCCAGCAGGTTTTTCAAGCTCAAACCAACCCAAGAACACCAAAACCAGCTCCTAAGCACCTCAATAGCAAAAGGATGGTGTTTGAGTGTGTGTTTGTGTGTTGAAGTAAGACAAAATGACACTTTAAGGCACAAAAATGAAGAACCAAGGCAAGAGAGATACAAAGCTATATCTATAACTCAAACCCTAATTTTTTAAACCTAGAGGAGGGAGAAGGGGGTTCTCTCTTATAGAGAACCAAAAGCAAAGCTTCTTGAGGAAGCTAAGGTTCAAGGCCATCCCTCCATTGTATGGAGGATGGCTCCAGTGCCCTCCAGCTGTGCCAACTGTAGGAAAATATCTCCAAAAAGGTGACAAAAAGCAGCCGACCACTTAAAGTGGTCGGTCAGCTACTTTTTCTGGTTTTTCAGGACAAAAAAAGGTCTCCCAGAAAGAAAAGTGGCCGGCCAATGGATGGTAAGGCCAAAGTGGTCGGCCATGTGTCCAAATTGAAGCCCCAGAAGTTAGCTTTCCAATGGCGCCAGCCTTGTATCAAAATTCCAACTATGCAAAAAGTTATGTCTATTTTGGTGAAGTCGCGCAGTTTCGATCCAACCGGATTGATGTCGAACTTGTTCCAAACTTGTTTTCTTCTCTCATTTCCTCTTTTCTTCAACTCTGAACCCATAAACAAGGTGTTTTGAAATATTTTTCAAAGATTTCATCTCTCTTTCAGTCATTTTCACTTTGTCCTTACTCGATTTACCGAAAAGCGCAACATTTAACAAAATGGGAGCGTCGGAACATCGTAGAATCATTTTTCAAAAATATTTTGAAAGAGAGGGTTTTAAGGTCTAAAAATCATTCAAAATGGGGTGTAAGGTTGGGATTTGACTCTCTCCTTGCCAAAGAAACAGAACCTTTGCACTGCACAACTTTCAACACCAAGTAAACCATCAGTAACGCCCAAGTCTTAAGGGCGGTCAAAAATGGGATGTGTACAGTTGCTCCTCTTTGACAGAGCTCGAAGTCATGAAATGACGTGAGTGAATGTCAAAGCTCAGAGACGACCCATTTTTGACAAGGCCGAAGACTTGGACAAACAGGCAAGATAACAAAGAGATGCGCCCGCAGGCAGGGGCAAGATGCAAATGACATGCACAATGCCAAACATAACTTATGATCATGCAAAGAAAGTTGTAATGAAGAATTTATGCAAAATAAATACAACAGTTTAAGCAAGCGAATACAAACCAAACTACAACTCATGCAGAAAGGATGTAAGAAAATTATACAATTCTCACTACGTCCCACGCGGAGAAGGCTAAAAGCGACGACCGGGAACACCCAAAGTCTCAAACGAATTAACGCCTCTCAGCGTATCACACGCGAGACAGGAAAAGAAACATCTCTCAACGTATCACACACAAGAGAGGAGAGGGAAAACCTCTCAGCGTATCACACGCGAGAGAGGGAATGGAAAACCTCTCAGCGTATCACACGCGAGACAAGAAAAGAAACATCTCTCAGCGTATCACACCCAAGAGAGGAGAGGGAAAACCTCTCAGCGTATCACATGCGAGAGAAGAAATGGAAAACCTCTCAGCATATCACACGCGAGAAAGGAAGGGAAAACCTCTCAACGTATGACACGCGAGAGAGGAAAGGGAAAATTTCTCAGCGTATCACACGCGAGAGAGGAAAGGTAAAACCTCTCAGCGTATCACACGCGAGAGAGGAAAGAACTGTGCAAGAAAGTGCAGTTATCCAAACGCGTGTCAAACGCGAGAGGAGAAGGGTAGGTCCCAAATGCGTGCCAAACGCAAGAGGAGAAAGGTATCCAAACGGGCGCCAAACGCGAGAAGAGGAAGGTATCAATCAAACTGAACGAGAACTTCCCTCGAATGAACTGTACGTACAACATCGTGCCTACACAAAAGAGAGATTTTGACAAGTTCAATGTAATAAGAACACATGATCAACGCTATATCAAGGTACAATTTAAATACAAGATAAACGCATGCACATATGATGCCAATGGGAAGGTGCATAACAATGCATGAGAGATGTGTATAACAATGCAAGTGAAACGGTGCATAACAATACAGGTAGAACAGTGCATAGCAATGCAAATGAAAAGGTGCATAACAATGCAGGTGGAGAGTGCATAACAATGCAAGTGAAGTGTGCATAACAATGCAAGCAAAAGGGGTGCGTAACAATGCAGGTGAAGTATGTATAACAATGCAAGTGAAGTGTGCATAACAATGTAACTGAAAAGTGCGTGACAACGCTACTAGAGTGTGCATAACAATACAACTGAAAGTTGCATACATATCCGGTGCACAATAAAAAATGCATATTCGAAGCACTATGTTCAGTGAAGAAATGTGCGTCTTGGTAAGACTGAGTCAGTTGTGACCTCCGATTTACCTCTCGGAGGGGTTGCAATATATTTCAAAAAGGATACACCTCGTGCATACCAACTGGCGATGAGCTACGCATCGAAGACATGAGTTGAAACTTCCGCAGAAACGTTTTGAACTGAAAAGTGGGTTCTTCTTGCACTTTCTTGATTATACTTCCAAACCTTAGTTACTACCTTTTCTTTCTGGCCATGTTCACAACTTTCCCTATTCTCTAACGGGGTGACAGACTAGGTTGGTTCAGTATCCAAAATTGAGGCGCATACACATGTTATCTCAACCTATGGGGCTTCCATACAGATTTCAAGCCGGGGATACACCCCTTGGTATTTAAACCAGACTTTAGTCTCGGAAATCCCGAACCTTTGCGTTCTAGGCAACAGCCATTCGAACTCTAGTTTCCACCGTCGCAGTTGGTCTCCTAGGAACTCATTGCAAACATAGCTAAGATGCCCCTGGTAGGGAATGGTACTCAGGGAGAGTACTTCTGATCGGCATTTTGGCATGGAAATAGTCAACACAGTATCTGATTCACTTTGAACACACAGCTCGTATCTCACACTGCCCATTCTGAACACACAGCTCATAACTCAGTACTCGGTTTATTTGGCACACAGCTCATTCTGAAGACAGTTCATTCCAAATACACAGTTCATTATAAATGTATGAGATGTAGTGACGGAACTTGCGGAGGTTGAAACAAACTCAAATGCTCCAAATTTTCACTTTTTCTTTTGTTTCGCAGCCCGGAACCCATATAGCTTCAGATAGGTCCTGGTTTGACTGTTCTCACATGACCTAGGTTGAACCCTGCGGTTTTATGAAAGAACAAATCTTGTTTTGCACAAATGTGGAGAATGGCACAGCACTCCGAGTACAAAACGATTTATTTTTGAAATTAAAATTTGAGAAATAAGTTCTCAACCGAGTATTGAGCCTACGACTGACCACAGCCAAAACGACTCAAAGAGAAGGACAAGGTAAAACAACCTAAACACATCTATTAATACTCAAAACGACTCAAAACAAAAATCGAGACAAACAAAACAATGCACACGACACTCAGATGTGCACAGGGAGCCTGTTTCTCTGGGTATTGTTTCCCACCCTTTCCTATTTGTGATTCTTACATCACTCTGGCACTTAATCTCTATTTTTCTTAAAAAGCCCTTTTCTCACTTTTTCTCTCAACGCACAGCTCTCTATTCTTTAATCTCTCATTTTTCATTCCTCACCAAATATGGTTGATGGATAAATTGAAGGTTGTGGACTCATGCCCAGCATATTCAGCTCATAACTACTTCTTCCGGTGACATCTAGTCGATGCCCTTGATGAGGGGATGGAATATCTTGATCCCTTCCAATTGGTGCTTCGCACTTGGCTTGATACCTCTCTACTTGGAGGACGAAAGAGCTTTCAGCCCTTTGTTGTTAGCTTTAGTTGTGCCCTTCTTGGCGAATATGGTGCCCTTTTTGGCAAGTATGGTGCCCTTTCTGGCAAGTATGGTGACAATGGGGAAAAGACAGAACACCTAACTCAACTACGCCCCTAGTTCATCATTTTGACCATTTTTTGTTTTGGACTTCTGCTAAAACAATTTTAATCAATATGAGAGTTAGATTAACATGTTTGTTCAATTTTTTGATTGAAAATCATACAAGTTAGGTTATGAGCACTGAAAATTTTTCTTTTTTGGGTCCAAGAAATGGTCCAGTTTTGGAAAAGATGGAATAATTTTCAAGAGAATTAATCAACCTTAGTAAAAGTTCTCAAAAACTATTTTTACAAATGGCCACTGCTTGACCAACACAGAATTTACTCTTGAGATGCACAACCTCATATCCAAAACAATGGAAAATTGCCCCTTGCCTAAATGGCACTGCACGGCAACGGAAAGTTGCCCCTTGTTTGAATAGCACCGCAGCACACTGAACGGCAACAGAAAGTTGCCCTTGTTTGAATAGTACCGCAGCACACTGTAACCAGTTCTCATAGTGAAGATCACAACCAAACTCTTGGATACAGAAATGACAAAGATGACCCGTTCAATTTCATAGACAGGACAGTTGAATTGGAAGTATTTACGGCTGGACTTCAGAATGAAGTTGCCTACGTATCCCAAACATGGGAATCAAGCCTTACGTAGTTCGGGTAAGGTACACTCGGGTATTAACTTCTCCTTTTGCGCTCTAACTTTTGCCAAGGCTGCCCTTCCGGGTTTTCAACCTTGCGAGCTTTGTTTTTCTTTTCTTTTTTTTCATTTTTCTTTTCCTTTTCTTGCATTCATTCTTTTTTCTCTTTTTTATCTTTTCATTTTTTTTCATTTTCTTTTTCTTGCTCTAACTTTTGCCTGGGTCGCCCTTCCGGGTTTTCGACCCAGCGAGCCTCTCACGGGTAAAAGTGTAGCTTTGTCCATGCCAAATGGTTTTAGGATCTTGAAGCCATCTGAATCGAGGAGAATGGCTGCTGTTTGCTGATGATGTAAAAGTCCATCCAATGGGGGACTGAATTTGCCCCTAGTGTTGTGGATAGGAACTCGGTTGTCCTTCAGCAATACTTTCTTCTTTCCTCCCTTCTGGGATTTGGCATTCTTGCCGATCTTCGTTAGCTTGAGAAATGTCCCAGTTTTTTACTCTTCAAGCGCATATGGCATTTTTGTGCCCCTAGTTCAAGGGCTGCTTCTGATCTAGCTTCACAAGCTTCCTTTTGATCGTATCTGATCTTCTTGTCCCTAGTTCGAGGGTTACTTCTGATCTGGCCATACAAGTCTCACATTGTGGTTAACCGTTGAACATTCTAAATTAAGGTTCAAGGTTTGAGAGCAAAGAGGGTCGGGTCTCGAGGCTGAGAGCGATCCTAGGCTGCACAATCTCAAGAGCAATTACACACAGGTCTTCGCAAGATCGCGTAAAAACATTTTTTGAAATCTTTTAAGAAAACGACAAATCGCTCGCACTAAAGACAAAGTAGAACCAATCCAGATCAAGCCAGAATCCTTCTCAGTACTCATATTAACAAATATGATCTCATTTATCAAGGGCTTAGCATGCCTTTCTTTCTCTCATTTGATCAAGTTTTGCAAATCTCGAGGAATTCCTTCATCTTTGTTTTCATCACAATATTCAAAAAGTTTTGGAAAACTTAGGTCAATGCGATGAGTTAAAAGGCACAAAAAATTAAGTGAAAAGCACTGTTGTTTCATTCAATACTTCTGGCACAACTAGCTCAAGATAGAAACAAACACAAAAGCATGAAAACCACTGCTGTTTCATTCAAATCTTCTGGCGTAACTGGCCCCATGGCGGAAACAGACTCAAAAGAGAGAATGTAAAAGACAAACACAAAACAAGAAAGTGATGTCCGAGGGAACAACCCCGAAATCACCAGACTCCAACACAACAGGACTGACTCGATACAACAAGACAAACTCAACTGACTCAGTACAAAAAGACTGACTCAATACAAAACAACAAGATTGACCTAATACCCAAGTTAGAAAGTAAGGTAAACAGCATTCGCAAAATGCTCAAAACAGTGCGTGCCATACGCCACATTCAAAGTAAAATGGGTGCCATCCGCAGGTGGTTTATCCCCCAATCACATCACATTATCCCCCAAGTTCACTGATCCAGTGCCGATAGACTTTGCAGAGCCTAGTGCGACGATGACCTTGTTGTTAATCAAATCCTGTATTTTGTGGCGAAGACGAAAACACATGTCATTGTCATGACCGGTTTGCTGATGGAAGGCTCAGTACTTGCCAGCATCATATGAGAGATGAAGGTTATTTGGCAATGGTCACGGCTCTAGGGGCTTGAGATGGCCTTGCCCTATAAGGATTTGGAGAGCTTTGGACAAAGTCATGTAGAGGGGATTGAAGACCCTCTGGCCTCGGGGTGGGTAGTCCGAAGTTCGGGGGTTTGGATTGGGTGTATAAACAAAGGGGGTGGCTTTTTTCGAAGTGGTGGTGGCCATTCCAACTTCAAAAGATCTTGCAGCTGCATCACTGTAGACACCCCATTTTTGACCGACCTTAAGACTCAGACGTCACCGATTGAGTGCTTGGTGATGTTGCATAATGTACTCGTTCAGAAGTTTCAGAGTCGCGGTCGTGAGCCCTGCCTCCGGACTTCCGAACCCTTTTCTGTGCCTTGTCTCGGTTTGCGAACCAGACTCGGTTTTCTCTGTTTCTTTTCCTGAGGGGAGGGAGAGGTCCCGTAGACCATCTCTCAATGTCCGTAGGCTACATTTGGTGGCCGTAGGCCATTTTGCCCATTTCGGAGTCCGGTTCCCGATTTTCGGGACCGTAGGCCGTGTGCCTCGGTTCGGGACCGCTTAACCATCTCTGTTTGCTCTGATTTTTGGCATACTTCCTATTTGCTCCCTTTTCAGGGACACTGGGGTCTCAGAAACCCACTTCGTGGCCGAACGCCACTTTCGGTGTTTAACAGCCCATTTTCGGGATCCCGAACTGCGCGTTTTGGCCCCCGAACATTCGTTTTGCAACGATTTTCGTTCATTTTTGGCAGGTACCTCTGTTTTATCACTGAGAAGGTCACTGAAGGGTGGGAGGCCAGCAATTGTTGCAGCAGCCAGTTATCTCTCCTCCGGAGCCTCCCAGCGCCCGTTTTTCCAACTTCCGGGCTAATGTTGAACACCCTAGGGTTAGTGTTGCCAACTTTGAACCACATATCTGTGATCTACACACCTGGGAGGCCCCTAAAAGTTGGTGGCCGGCCATTAAGGTTACCTGACCCTTTTGACCCCTTTCTTCCGGGCTAATGTTGAACCCCTTGGACCTTTCTTCTTGAACTTTGAACCACATATCTGTGATTTACACACCTGAGAGGCCCCTAAAAGTTCATGGCCGGCCAGTAATTCAACTTGACCCTTTTGACCCCCTCTTTCCGAGCCAATGTTGAACCCCTTGGACCCACTTTCTTGGAATTTTAACCACATGGTTGTGTTGTACACACATAGGAGTACCTCCCCAGTAGCTGGCCGGCCAGAAAATCTCATTGAACCTTTTGACCCCTAGCCGGCCGGCTAGGGGGTGTGGCCAGCCGGCCACCTCCAACAAAAGTGAGAGGCCAGCCGTGTTCCTCGCACTGTGCACTTTACAGCTGTGGGGCAATATCCCCCAGACAAGATATTTATCCGTGGGATATTTTGTGGGAGAATTTTGCTCTCCTTCTCCCCCACCTTTACACCCCCTTTTGAACCCTTTTAACCAGCTGGTGGCCTCCTTTGTTGGGGTTAGAAAAACTCTTCTTCAAGCTCCCATATAGAACTACATCTCCATAGCTCTCAATTCTTCAAAAAACCCTAAGTCCCTAACCATTATTCCTTCTACACCACCAAGCTCTACCACCACCATCTCATTTCCAGCAACAAGGAAGGTTTCTCAAAGGTCAAAGCAGCTGCAAATTCATCCAAGAAGCAACAAAAGTTTGAATCTTCAAGGGTAAGTAATACTTTTACCCTTTTGACCCTTTTTCTTGATCTATTTCTAAGCCCCATTTTCTTTTTGTTTCAAGCTCCGGCCCTAACAGAAAAGGGCCCTATTTTGAGCTCATCTTCACTTTTCATTAAGGGCTCAACCCTGTTTGAGCTCTCCATAATACACTTGCTTCATTGAGCCTCTTGTATGTCACAATCTTGCATGCTATTTTTGACCCATGAGAAATTTATTTTCGAGCATGTGGTAAACTGATATGAGGCTTATTTTGATCCCCTCTTCAACATTGAAGAAGGGCTCAACATCATTTGGGGTTTCCATGTTATACCTCCCTTTATACTCCTCTTTTCTTCCCCATTCTTGCATGCAATGGCAGCCTACCATGCTTTTGTTTTTGGCCATTTTACAGTTCTGTAAAAGTTCTTATTTTGGTCCATAATTCATGTTTCATTTAGGTCCTTTCATGGTTTTGGGCTTCCATAAGTCACTTCATGTTATATCCCTCTTTTATTCCCCATTCTTGCATGTTTAGTTAGCCTACCATGCTTTTGTTTTTTGCCATTTTACAGTTCTAGAAAAGTGCTTATTTTGGTCCATTCTACATGTTTTGTTAAGGGTCTTTGACTGTTTGGTGATTATTTTGCATACCTCATGTTATAGCCATTTTTGAGCCTTGTTTTGCATCACATTTCTATCATGTTTGTATACTGATTTGAGGTCTTCCATATACTATAAATGTTCATATTTTTGGTCCCTATTCAGTATTGTAGAAGGAAAATTTTCAGTTTGAGTTTTTCTTATATCACTTGCTTCATTACCCCTCTTTTGACCCCTATTCTTGCATGCTATTTTTGCCATACCTATACTTGCTGTTTGGCCATGTTTACAACTGTGAAAGTGCATCTTTTGGGACTGTCTAGCTTCTGTCTTTGCATTGCATGTCCATATTGTGCATGTTTAGCATAGCTATAGGCCATTTCGGGTGCCTAAATTCGCATTTCGGAACATTTCCATGCATTTCATGTCATTTCGGCTCATTTCGGGACTGTTTTCCCCCATATTTTACTGCTGAAATTCCATTAGAATGATTGCTATCATTTCCATGTCATTTCATCATATTTTGTCATCGCCTCGATTTGTGTGCCCGTGTGCACGCATTTCGAGGCACCTCATTTTTATCCGCCGGCATCCTATGTGAGTGTGGCTGAGGCTCACTCATGTTGGTGTAAGCCCATTTGTCATTTCCATGTCATTTCATAGCATTTTACCATTGCCTCGGTTTGCGTGCCCGTGTGCACGCATTTCGAGGCACCTCATTTTTATCCGCCGGCATCCTATGTGAGTGTGGCTGAGGCTCACTCATGTTGGTGTAAGCCCATTTGTCATTTCCATGTCATTTCATAGCATTTTACCATTGCCTCGGTTTGCGTGCCCGTGTGCACGCATTTCAAGGCACCTCATTTTTATCTGTCGGCATCCTATGTGAGTGTGGCTGAGGCTCACTCATGTTGGTATGAGCCCATATCATGTTTCTATGTCATTTCATCGCATTCTGCCATCGCCTCAATTTGCGTGCCCGTGTGCACGCATTTCGAGGCACCTCATTTTTATCCGCCGGCATCCTATGTGAGTGTGGCTGAGGCTCACTCATGTTGATATAAGCCCATATCATGTTTTCATGTCATTTCATCGCATTTTGTCATTGCCTCGGTTTGCGTGCCCGTGTGCACGCATTTCGAGGCACTTCATTTTTATCCGACGACATCCTATGTGAGTGTGGCTGAGGCTCACTCATGTTGGTATAAGCCCATATCATGTTTTCATGTCATTTCATCACATTTTGGCATTGCCTCGGTTTGCGTGCCCGTGTGCACGCATTGCGAGGTACCTCATTTTCATAGCATTCTGTCGTCGCCTCGGTTTGCGTGCCTGTGTGCACGTATTTCGAGGCACCTCATTTTCATAGCATTTTGTCATTGCCTCGGTTTGCGTGCCCGTGTGCACGCATTTCGAGGCACCTCATTTTTATTGCATTCCATCATTGCCTCGGTTTGCGTGCCCATGTGCACGCATTTCGAGGCACCTCATTTTCATAGTATTCCGTCATTGCCTCGGTTTACATGCCCGTGTGCACGCATTTTGAGGCACCTCATTTTCATCGTATTCTGCCATTTTCTCGGTTTGCATGCCCGTGTGCACGCATTTCGAGGCATATCATTTTCATTGCATTCGCGCACTGGTGGTCGCATTCGAACTGCGTGTATAACCCTTCTTGGGTATCTCCCTTTCGTGGTCAATCAGACCTTGTTTCATTACGTCTTCAATCAGTACCCCAATCTCATGCAAGTCGGCAAAGGTAGGGAGGGGTAAGACTATCATTTTTTGCATTAGCTTGGGCTGGAGGTTGCGCACAACCATCCTTATCTGGTCTTTGGCGGAAGGCCTTGTAGTCACCATCGAGGCCTTTGCTCTCCATCTCGTCACAAACTCTGAAAAACCCTCATTTGGGTCTTGGCGGGTGATTTCAAGATCACGAGTTGTGACCTCGATTTGGGTGTTGTAGGAGTATTGAGCAATGAAAGCCTCATCCCTCTCTTCCCAGTTCTGTTTCACAGAGTTCTCCAATTTCGTATACTAGATTACAGCTATCCTAGACATGGTTCAGTCGAATAGTGACAGCTTCTAGGCTGTGGTCAAACCCATTAGCCTCAGGATATCCGAAAACAGGTGGAGGTGCACCATTGGGTCTTCAAAGCCATCAAAGCGATCGATATGTGGCATCTTGAATTGGTCCGGTAATGTCACCGGTGAGTCGGTATAACCATCCTCTATATCTGGGATGGAGTTGACGCCTTGAGTTCTTTTGAATAGCTTTTCAAGCTTGCTGACCTTCAGGGTGGTTGGATCAACCTCAGATTCAAACGGCGTATCCACTGGATTAGCCGGTGCTTTGGACAGCTGAGGTGGGATTGGCAGTGGGACTGGCCCTGTCGGAACGTCCGTATTTTCCTGGACGTGAGCCGCCTCCCCGAGTGTTGGAATCATAGGTGGGGGTGGGGGTGGGGGTAGGGGTCGATGCGAAGCAGACGCTCCAGCTTGTTGGGGTTGCTGTTGCTACTGAAGCCTGGCAATTAAGTTCGCTTGTTGAGCCATAACCTCGGCCTGTTATTTAGCAAACTCTGTCTGGTGGGCAGCATCCTGCTGCATGGCTTGCATGGTCGCTTGGATTTGACGCATCATATCCTCCATTTTAACTGAAAACTGCGGATCTGACTGAACAGGTGTGTATTCCCTCTCTGAGGTGGAAGCAGATATCTCAGCCCAACTGCGCACAGGTGAGGTGGATGATGACCGCAGATCCGAACACTGTTGAATTGGTGATCTGTGCCTGACTGGCCTTTTTGCTCTGCCTCTGGCGAAGGAACACTGATTGCCCTTGAACTGAATCTCTGACTTGACAAAGTCTATCAATACAAGTCCAATGTACCCGGGGGATGTTGGAGCCTTCTGAAGCTATAGTTCCAGGACTACCTATCAAAAGAGAAAACAGACAGCACCTCAGCTTGATTTCACTAGAACAGATATAAGTATAGTTGAATGACGATGATCTCTATTGGATTTTGCCCAAAAATCTGCCTGTAAACTGATACCCTCAGGTAAAACAGATTTCCAAACACTGATGCCTTCAGGCCTGATGCCCAGACTTGCAAACTGATACATGCATTCCTGTAGAGGCATACTCTAAAAGCACATAACAAGCAAATGAGAGCCAAAACACCCCTACGTTGGGGTAGGGTTTCCCTGTCCTATTTTGTCAGGAGCTAGGGTTTCACTATGCACACAGCGGTTTCAAACAACCTATAACCGGATAAGCAACCTGTCCTAATTTGGAATAGTCACTATGGATTCCGACATGCACTAGGTCGAATGGTCAAAAAGGGTGCACCGGTAAAAATCAGGGTTTGTGTTCCCATCGTGGTAGAACCCATAACCGGTCAACCTTATGGCATACAGCCTCAGGCTAACCGCTCAAGAATAGCAGACGGCGAATACGGTGTCCTAGGTGCACCAATGCAAATGCAATGCAAAGAGACACATAAGTGTAGTCAAAACAAAATATCATGAGTTCGAGTCAAGTCCTCTAAGTCCCCAGCAGAATCGCCAGAAATTGTAGACGTGCTCCCAGGAACTCTCCGATATTCGCGCTCGCGATGGCACAGAACTCATTTTGTTCTGAGCTACTACAGTTCGAACTCAATGTCACAATTCTGAATCTAATCTCACAATGTGCGATGTGAGACCGATAAATCACCAAAGAGTCCAAATCCGGCAAATCGTTTTGGAAAACTGATTTTTATAAAGAAGTGCTAAACATGGACTGCTTTGCCAGATACAGAGTCGCCATCTAAATATTTTATTTTGGGGGAATTTAGGAAACCCTGACTCGTGCATAAGGCCACGTGTCCGTCATCACCAAAGTTGCCTCGGCTCGGGAACTTGGGTACGAGAGGGGAAGGTCATGCAATGAGCACCCCGGCTCGCCCGATCAAAAGGTCGGTCTTTACTAAGCATGATATTTTTTTTTTGAAAACACATGTGCCCTTATTCCGGTTAATTAGCTAGAATTACTATGTGATGCGCACAACATATAAGTATAGACTAGATCGTCTAATTTGGAACAAAACATTGCATGTTCGTTTGTGAAAATAATTTGAAGTTTGCTACTCGCAAGTAGGCTAAATCATGTTTCAATGAATTTGTTCCAATTCAGATAATCTAACCTTCACCCACAGGCATTCAGGCAGTTAATCAAATAAGCAATTAGCCTCATGGCAAGCATGCTTTCATGGTAACATTAACACACATGCAGTATGCTAAAACGTAAACACTCACAGTGTACTCCAAGCCAAAACAAAGAACTAGTTAGAAATCATACATGATCCTAGTTCGTGCTAAGATGGCTAATGCAACACATGGAAGAATGCAACGAAAATAGGCTCGGCTATTCTAGAATGTCATGTGAAATGCAACTTGATAACATGCTGTTGAACACGTATTCAAGTAAATGTATTGAAAATACAATGCATTTAGTATGATGCGCCAAGCCTGGTGCATGCAATACAGATGAATGGATGTACGCATGCAAGCGTAAGGTATGCTAATCGAAATATGCCCTAAAACTAACCATCGTAAGCGGTTAAGTAAAAGGGAGAAAGAAATGGGGGTTGGAAGACATGCATCACACACACGCACTCTTATTACAACAATATGCCCTCTCGACGGAGGGACTGAATAAAAAAGCTAACTAGCTAATCTAAGCTAATTAAACTAATTATTACAAAACAAACTAATTAACTAATCCTAGTTAACTAATTATTACAAAACAAATTGAAATAGCTAAACGCATTAACTACTAAAGTACAAAACGAATGCTTAATCTAGCTAAGTAAAGAAGCTAAATAATGCAGTAAACATAGGTGCCCTCAGAGGGAAGAAAGCATGCATGTCCGGTCACGTCGCTCGGAAATTCGTCGCGATGCTCCAATTTGCCTCTGTTTGCAATTGTTTCCAGAACACTGCACAAAGCTCCAGAAAGCTGAAATTCCATCATGGGAACCTGTGGGAGGGATGCCGACCAGTTGTTGAGGAAGGAGACCACCTGCCGACCACTTTCTGTGCTGAAAAACCAGAGAAGTAGTCGGCCAGCTAGTAATACTGGTCGGCCGACCAGTTGTTGTTGCTGAATTCCAATTTGCTACAACAGAGAGCAAGAAAGGGCATGGCAATATATTTGCAAGATATGTGTGCACAACCACCCTCCCTATTATGTCATGAACTCAAGGGAGTGCGGTTCTCGACCCTCGGCCCACCAATCGCGCATTTCAATGCGTGATGGCCGAGAAGTCAAATTGCACAATTCAATATAAAATGAATGCACAAGTAAACACATACAGCCTAAAACTCTATCATGTATGAGCAAGAGCGTCAGCGACCGAGAATTGAGGCACGTTTCATCACTTCAAGTATGAAACGTTCCTTGTTTCTCGTGTTTGAACTAACACCTATTCCAAACAACAATGCAACACATAATCATGGCATACACAATGCGACTCGAGCATGCAAACATGCAATATGACTTAAGCATGCAAACATGCAATGCAACATGAACAACCTAACAAGGCTAATGGCATGCAAACAATGCTAATGCATGCATGCACAATGCAATGCTACAAGGGCAACTTAGCAATGTTAGGAACATGCATACTCAATGCAAAGAAACAACTTGGCATATACAATGAAAATAATCACATGGCATACACAATGCAATGTAAGATAGCATACTTAATGCAATAAACAATAAGCATTCGAACAACATATAAACAAGCATGCTAAATGGACGTAAACCAAAAGAGGGTAAACCTCAGTCATGCCCAAATCAGTGGCTATAACACCAAAATAAAGGCACAAAACACAAAGCATGCATGCACAATGCATTGGCCAACCAAGTAGGTCTCAGAGCACAACCCTCAAGAAGGCTCAAGGAGTGATAAATGCGGAAGTGTAACAACACTAAATGCACTGAAATTAAGTAAGAAATGATGCCAAATCATTCATTCAAGATAAGCATAGCATGCAGAGGTCCTAAAGCAAGAAAGCTAGCAAAGAGGGCTACAAAGGAGACATGCAATACATGGCAAATATGCATGAACCAACCATGGACAGAGCTGAAATAGGTCAAAACAAAGGCCTAAACATGCTGAGATGGAGGCTCAAATACCTAGGTAAGATGGCATACATGCTAGGCCACAAACTAGGTAACAATGCACAACACTTAAAGGCATTCAAAACATGAAAGAAGTGGGAACATGGCAATGCTATAAGCTCTGAAATGAAGTATTAAATGATTCCAAATCATCTAAATAGCTCAAAGATAGCATGCATGAGTCATCAAAACAACAAGGCTAACAAGGCCAATTGCACTACAGCTATACAAAACATGAAGGATATGGTAAAGGCAACCCAAAACAGTCCTAGAACATGTCAAAATTATACTAAAACATGTATGGAAGGAAGCCAAAACAAGCTAGCATGAAGGGCATAAGGCATGATGCATACAAGGCAAATAAGGTGGATTACACTACACCTATTAAGACCAAGCATGGGATGACTTAACCAACAAAAATCAAAGTTATATCATGGAAAAATAACCCCAAATAAGCACTGAAATGATGGCTCGCAAGCTAAGGCATGAAGGCATACACAATGGTTCATGTTAAGGCATAAAGGGGCCAACCCTCCAACGCATTGAATAAGTGATAAATGCAAGTGCATGAGCATGAAGCATGGACTGAAATCACATAATAAATGATGCCAAATCATTCAAATAGGCCAAGTAAAGCATTCTAGTGGACTTGACACACAAAGCTAACAAGCTAGATTGAACCACGGCTATACAAAGCAAGTCATGCATGGTCAAAACAACCAAAATCAGACCTTAAACATGATAAAACATGAACAAAATCTTCTTTAAGTCAAGCCAAAAGCATGCTAAAAAGACATGTTAAAGCATGATGCATGTTAGGCTATTTCATGAAATTGTACTACAAGTGCATGGAGCATGCAAAGGCCAACCAAACCAAACCAAAACAGAGTCATGACATGGCAAAACATCACCAAAAACATGCTGAAATGGACTCAACATAAGCTGGAATGACATGCTACATCATGAAGCATACAAAGCTAATTTACAAGATTTACACTACAAGTGTATTAGGCATGTATGGAGCGACCAAAGCAAGTAAAAATAGTGACATGCCTCAGCAAAATAACCACAAATACATACTAAGATATGGCCAACATAAACTTAACAAGCATGCTCACACATGAGGCCTTCAAGACAAGTATTGAAAATACAAGGAGAGGGGATGACCCTCTCCTATTTAGGACTCCAAAATCACCTTTCCACCACTGAAAATCCTCTGGATTTCAGCGGTAGAAAGGTCATGCAAAGGCTACAACAAGAGCCTAAAGGGATGGCTCAAAACAAGGCCTAAGAGGGAGTAGATCACCCCCAACGAAAAAGTGACCTTAAACAAACCTTTTAAGCATGCAAAAACAGAACTTTTTCCAGTTAAGAGCTAAGCTTAAAACAGTATGCAAATAGGCTCAAAAGCTTAAGCAAGAATGGGGGATTTAAGGGTTAGTAACTCACCCTTGATGACCACCTTTACAACTGCAACTCCAGTAGGTTTTTCAAGCTCAAACCAACCCAAGAACACCAAAACCAACTCCTAAGCACCTCAGTAGCAAAAAGATGGTGTTTGAGTGTGTGTTTGTGTGTTAAAGTAAGACAAAATGACACTTTAAGGCACAAAATGAAAAACCAAGGCAAGATAGATACAAAGCTATATCTATTACTCAAACCCTAATTTTCTAAACCTAAAGGAGGGAGGAGGGGGTTCTCTCTTATTGAGAACCAAAAGCAAAGCTTCTTGAGGAAACTAAGGTTCAAGGCCATCCCTTCATACACGTGTATAGAGGATGGCTCCAGTGCCCTCCCGTTGTGTCAACTGGAGGAAAATATCTCCAAAAATGTGACAAAAAGCAGCCGGCCAGCTACTTTTTCTGGTTTTTCAGGACAAAAAATGGTCTCCGGGAAAGAAAAGTGGTCGGCCAATGGCTAGCAAGGCCAAAAGTGGTCGGCCAGGTGTCCAAATTGAAGCCCCAGAAGTTAGCTTTCCAATGGCACCAGCCTTGCATCAAAGTTCCAACTGTGCAAAAAGTTATGCCTGTTTTGGTGAAGCCATGCAGTTTCAATCCAACCGGATTGATGTCGAACTTCACCCAAACTAGTTTTCTTCTCTCCTTTTCTTTTTTCTTCAACTCCGAACCCCTAAACAAGGTGTTTTGAAAGATTTTTCAAAGATTTCATCTATCTTTCATTCATTTCCACTTTGTCCTTGCTCAGTTTACCGAAAAGCGCAACATTTAACAAAATGCGAGCGTCGGAACATCGTAGAATCATTTTTCAAAAATATTTTGAAAGAGAGGGTTTTAAGGTCTAAAAATCATTCAAAATGGGGTGTAAGGTTGGGATTTGACTCCCTCCTTGCCAAAGAAACCGAACCTTTGCACTGCACAACTTTTAACACCAAGCAAACCATCAGTAACGCCCAAGTCTTAAGGGCGGTCAAAAATGGGGTGTCTACAATTTGTTTATACAAGTTATGTTTTATAAATTATTATTAATTATATTAATATTTCAATTACGTGGATTATTTTCTGAACCCTATTTGTTAAAATGAAACCCTTGGATATGTTTGTTTATATTTTAAAGAATATTTGACTATGACCTTATAAACAATTATATTTTGTAAGTACCACCACGGGAGTCCCATGTTTTGGGGAACTTAAATAACCATTGGCCTCTGTTTGACCACTTTGTGGTCCTCTGTTTGTCATGAATTCATTAACCTCTATTTTGTACGGAGCAAAGTGCTGTGTGGAGATAAGTGCTACACCATTGTAGGAGCCACCTCTATAATCCATACGAGCCACCTCTTGAATCTGTACCACTGTTCTGACTGTCACTCCTGTGACATATGTTCTGTTCTGTTCGGTACCGTGCTATGGTTATTTATTTACATAATCTCAGTTTTGCAACTTAAAAGATTATTCATTCAGACTAAGTTATCTTTAATATTTCAACTATCCATGGTTATTTCGTGTCACTTAGGCCTCATTTGGCAAGAGGCTATTTTAGCCAATTAGTCAAAAAGTTACTAAATTAGCCAAAAAGCCAACAACTCATACCAAAAAGTCAAAGATTCTCTTTTCTCTCTACTTTTTGCATATCTTTTCGTAATTAGTCAAAAAGTCATCCCAAACATACAAGTTTTTTTTACCTACCTTTTTAGCCAAATAGCCAAAAAGTTACTAAATTAGCCTGTTCCCAAACGAGGCCTTATACTCTTGGTATAATATTTCTCACTCTGCCATGTGCTTATAGTTGTTTACCAATTTTCAAAAAGCAATGCAATTCAGAAATAGCTTTTGGAAAGTCTTAGATGCAGGGCTACGGAATAGACACACACAACACTTTTATGATATTTTTATATATGTAAATATTGGCCTTTTGGTCAATAAATTTTGTAATAAAAATAAAGCTCCGATGATTATTTTGGTACCCTCACTTGAATATTACTTCTGCTCGCGTTTATTAATTTGTTTAAGAATTGGCCAGAGGTAACTTCAATTACTGGCCATCACGATGCTTAACCCTTGGGTACGGGGAGGGGGTCATGATAGCTTGGCCGCTATAATCTGTAAGGATAAACATAGTTGGCGCCACCCAATCGGGGTTGCCGGCCGGAGACACACCGATGATAAAGTTAGAATCTATAAATGAAAAGATTGTCAAGAGTGTGTTGTGTGTAGAATGTAGAGAAGAAAGGCATACCTCTTGTGTATGGGATCCCCTCTTTTTATAGAGGATGGATGATAGTTATTTAGGATATTTTACTCCTATAGCTTCTATAGCTAGGATATTTTTCTGGCTCCCACAGTGTCCATAGTCTTTTGGAAGGTAGTCATCATGGCAACGAATTCCTCTGCGTTCTGCGTTGTGTTCTGTGCCATTGCTAATCTAGGTGAACTAGATACTGGTGAACTAATTAAATGAAAAGGGGTAGGTTGTAACGACCCAAACCTGCCCCTATAGGTTTAGCGTCGTAACCGGCCAGTAATCCTTGGATTACCAAAGGCCTCATAACATAATAATGTATAATTAGGGGTTGCGGAAGTAAATACATAAAATATACATAGTCCATCGAGCTGTGAAGATATATATGGGACAGATAATCTTAGACTTTCATAAACATACGAGTGACGTCAAAAGATACAGTATTTACACGTCACTTCATGTACATAAAAACAATGAAACTTGTTCAGGGAGAAAAAGAACAAAATCTTATACAATTATAACAACACAGCCACTAGACTTGACTTAATCTAGAACCTCCTCGGGGGGCGCAAAGGTAGGCTGACAAAAGCTGAGACGCTAGGTCCTCAACTTTGAGCCTGGTCATGTGGCTGATCACCTACTTACATAATATAAATAGTGAGCGGGAGCCCAACGAATAATAACAGAGTAAAGGTTTAAATGAATGATGTCTCATGACTAAGCTAGTTCACATTCGTATTCTTATTCAGTCATATACAAAATTCAGAATTCATGCTTGATCATACATGGTTTATCTATTAGCGCTAATAGATCATATACAGAGCATCATAGATTATACTTGTTAGTTCCATAAAGGAACCTTCGGCTGGGTACGGATAACTTGTCAGTTCCATAAAGAAACCTCCAGCCGGGTACATATAACTTGTCAGTTCCATAAGGAACCTCCGGACCGAGAACAGATAACATACTTATCATAAATACTTATCAAAAATTGGACAATCATTTATAACATTTCATAAAACAGATCTTATTCATAGACAGAAAATAATTTAACTTGAACATAGCTTTACTAAGTTATTACTCAAAAATAACCAGTGGCTCAAAATAGACGAGTAGAGTAGGCAATTCGCTTAACTTGAGGCATGTGACCTACATAACATGACATATACATACATTGGAACACATGCTCGGATTGTACATAACTTATTTCATTTGTTCTTAGTGTGTTCCTAGCCTTTATTCTCATCATTGTGTCTTGGCCTAGGAATGCCTATGGTAGAATAAGGATACAAAAATTGTACTTGAAAACATTTTTCAAAACTTGCTAAAAATAGGGTCCACGTTTGAGCGTGGCTTTCCTCACTCGAGCGGACATGCAAAATGTGAGGGTCCACTCGAGCGCAACTTTCTTCGCTCGAGCAGTCTGCAAACTTTGAAAAAGTACTAGCTGCTTGTTTTTCCCACTCGACACTCGCTCGACACCCACTCGAGCATGAGAGACATGCCCTCGCTCGAGCACAACTGTTGTCGCTCAAGTGCACTGCAAAACGTAAGAACTTCTAGGAGCATGCATTTCACGCTCGAGCCAGCCCTTGGTCGCTCGAGCAGAAGTGTGAGACACAGAGCGGTTGCTCGAGCGTGGAAATAGAATTCTGGAATTTTCAAAATTACTTTCAAGCTTCAAAACTCAATCTTAAAGCATCAAAGCTCGATTTTTTTGGGCTAAAACTTAAGGGAACACTTAAAAACTCATAAAACATCGTGAATTAAGGATAATTTCAAGAAATCATGGGCCAACAGCTTGCCAATTGTGAAAAAATTCAACTTAAAATTTATGAATGTTCCATGAACATGACATGCATGAATTTCTTTGAACTTAATCTTCTCAAAACATGATCAAATGCTACAAAACAACATGAAACTTGATGATTTCCCAAAATTAAGGTGAATTCAAAACATGCATGAGGGAATTCTTGGAAATTAAACTCAAAATATGGGAAAATATGCATGCATGCATGATATGGCCCAATACTCTTCATTTCTAATCCAATTCTTACATTAATCAACTCAAATCTCTAGAGTTCATGTCTTCCACTTCATAGTTGTCCAAACAAAGGGTTGGATTCTTACCTAAACTTATCAAGATGAGAGCTAGAAGTTTGATCCTTGAGTTCCTAAGTCAAAATTCATAAGTTCTCGAGCAATCTCAATAATTTGAGCTCAACTTCTCTTCTTTCTCCCTCTCTCACATTGGTTGTGTGTGTGTGAGCTCAAAATGTGTTGACATGAGGGAAAGAAGTGAGTAGGAGTACACAAGAAGCCTTATATAGGCTTGTCTAATAGTAGATAATTAAGACCAATCAAATGAGCTATTAAATTAATCTAATTTAATCGTTTCGAACCGAACTTCAATTGGACCTGCCATAAAATTCTAAAAATTCTAAATAACACACAAATCAAGTCAATTTTTGAATCAGATATCGATAAGGCCATTAATTCGCAAACCGAATAAAAACATGAACAGATCTTTCTACGTTAAACAAATATAAACACAAATAGAGCAACACACGGTACAAATTTTCATGTTAATTTCTTGTTAGCCATAATTAAGCATGGATTAACGTTAATCATGGGTCGGGGTTGTTACAGTTTATGGAGTGCTTTGTACTGATGCTACTGATCGTCTGTTCCTTCTCCGTTGAGTGACTGGAGGAAGCGAGACTAACACGGGCTGACCACTAACAAGATCTTAAGCTTAACACAGCCTACCAAAGCGGGTCCACACAACTTGGGAAATGTCGGGTCTTTCTGAAGCTATGATGGTAAACTACCCAGCAAAAAGAAAAAAAGAAAAACAAAATCAAAATCGGACAGCACGTCGGCCTCAATTCACAACAGTCATAACACATAGCTGAATTGTAATCCCCACTGAAATCTGTTTTCAAACTTTAAACTGATATGAACCGTCCTATACAGTCTCACTGTAAAAGCACATATCAAGTAAAAAGAACCAAAACACCCCTATAAGGGGGTAGGGTTACCCTGTCCTAGATTTTTGGCATGATCTAGGCTGCATTAATTCAAACAATGAGTTTTCACAACATCCTGCAAATGGATGGCATCTTGTCCTGAGTTAGATAGTCACTATTGCTTCACTATATGCAACTAGGTCGAATGGTGAAAAAGGTACCTCAACAAGAATATCTAATATACCTCTCACATCTAATACCGAGACGTGAAAGGTGGATCAAGCGGTACGGCGGTAATCCAGATCCAAGGGTTGTGTCTCCAACATGGCAGAGCCCATGACCGGTCATCATTTTGGCAAGCCTTTTGGGCAAGCCTCCGGCAAATCTTTCAGGAATAGCAGTCGGCAAACACAGTGACTTAAGCGCACTAATACAAATGCAAAGAACATATAAATGTAAATAAAAATTCATATCATGAGTTTCAAGTCAAGTTCTCTAACTCCCTAGCAGAATTGCTAGAAACTGTAGCCCGAATTTTTGTGCCCCCTTTCGGAAGACGAATAGCCCTACAGTTTGGACTCCACTCGTGGTTTTGAATTTGATTTCACAAGTGCAATGTGAAACAGTGAAAACACAAAAAGAGTCCAATTCCGGCAATTCTGTTCGAAAAATCAATGTTTGAATCAAATGCCAAAAATGGACTGTATTTGCTAGATTTTAGAGTCGTCACCTAAATATTTTTGAAAAATTTAGGAAACCCGAGACTTGTGCTAAAGGCCATTAGTCCGTCATCACTAAAGGTCGTGAATTGAGCACCCCACTCGCCTAATCAAAGATCGGCCTCTACTAATCATGATGCATTTTTTTTTTTACATTATATGCTCTTGTTCCAATTTATTAGCTACTTTTACTATGTGATGCGCACATAGGGCATGCTTGATTGGAAGGATTAAAGCATGTGATTGAGATTATTAATTCGTGGGCCCAATCATCCTATGTTTGTTTTGACATTTTGGTTTAGGATTATTAATCCAATGGATAATCAATCCAACAAATTTGTAGGATTATTAGTAATGGGGTAGGGGTGGGATAGCTAATACCACACTAATTTGATAGGATTATTAATACCTCACTATTAGTGTTGTGAATCAAACATGGCCATAAGGTATAGACTAGTTTCCAAGATTTGGAACACTTGATTTCATTCTTTGTTTCGAAATTGTTTTGTGAATTTGCCACTTGAAAAAGTGGGCTAAAATGGACATTTAATCAAACCATCCCAATTCAAGCAACTAACCTTCATCCACAGGCATTCAAACAGTTATATCATTTAAGCAATTAGCCTCATGGAAGTATGCTTTGATATGGCAACACAAACATTCGATGCAAGATGCTAACACATAAAATTACTCACCTAGTACTCCAAGCCAAAACAAAGTAAAATAATTAGAAAAATATGCATGTTCTTAATTAATGCAATATGACTAATGCAACACACACATATTATGTATTTTATAGGCTCTGTTGTGAGCCTGGCATATGATTCCATTCAAGACATGTGATAAAGCACATATTCAAGTAATGAATTTGAACATTGATATTGGGTTAGTATGATGAGCCAAACCTCGATGAATGCAAAACAAGTGTATGCAAGCATGAAAAATACTAAGAGAAACATGATGTTCTAAATTAACCATCGTAAGCAAATAAGTAAAAGGGAGAAAGATATGGGGTTGGAAAACATACAACTTATTACAACATTGCCCTCGTGTAAGAGGGTGCGAATCATAGTTCGAAAGTCCGAATTAAACTATTTATTACAAAACTGAATGAATAAATTAAAGCATTAACTTGCTAACTATGCTATTATAACAAGGGTAACCAAGATAAGTAAACTAGCTATTTTAAGCTAATTAACTATAACAATTACAAACGATACAATGATAATAATTAATTACTTGCAATAATGATAATTAATAAGACTAATGATAATTAATAATTAAATCATCAATCAAGGATGCATAAGGATGCACAATGTTAGCATACGCAGCGTCCAAGAACAGCGCTGTCTGCCTGGAGCATTCTGTTTCACCTTCAGCCACTGCTTTCTGTTTTTTGTAAAAATACACTGCTAACCAAACATTGAGAACCGACCGGCCCTCAATGAAGCCCGGCCGGGCCTAATGAAGGCCGGTCGTGCCTTAATTTCATGCCAAATTCTGTTTTGTGCTCTGAAGTGAAAACAATACAGACAGAGTGTTTTGGACTCTGTTTGTCCCTCTCACACTTCTTTGTCATGGGAAAGTCTCGAGAGAAGGTCAGAATTGTTTCCAAAACCATCAATGAGCAAGTTGATTGCTTGATGATTTCGATGCACAATTTTGGACAAAAATCAATAAATGAAATAAATAACAACCATCCCTCCCTCCTATCATGCAGTGAACTCAAAGAGGGATGTAGAAATGCTTCAAGAACCATCAAAACATCATGAATTGACATAAGACAACTCTTGACACAACGGATTCGGCATAACGTCCGGTCGAACCCATTTTCCACTAAAGGTTACGTCCACTAGTGAGAAATATGTCAAATGGGATGTGATTTTCAACATGAAAAAAATGACTACACCGTTGGCAATGAACCTCTATAGAGATTAATCCATTAAGCGTAAATCACTAGTTCACGTTTTAAACAACCATCAACCGATTGAAACAACTCTCAAATAGAAGAGATGAATGGCAAGTTGATTATTAAAATGAGGTTCTTAAACATGGAAATGAATTGAAGAAAAGCTTAGAATAATGGACAACAAGCTATGTATGAAACTTATGAGACAACAATTAGAACAGCCCTTAAACAGCCTTCAAGTGATGAAAAACAGTGGCTAAAAATGCATAAAAAAATGCCTAAAAGGCTAAACAACAAAGAGAGGAAACAAAGCTAGTAAACAAGAACAAGGAGGGGTGGCTAACCCCTTCACTTTTGAAATCTCAAAACATGGTTTTTAGCCTTTTTAAAACTCTGAAAATCAGTGTAGAAAACAAAGAAAAAGAGTGCAAGAGTAAAGGTTTGAGCTATAGGTAAAGGTGTAAAAAGAGCAAATTCTTTCTGCCCTTTTGGTAGCTCTTCAAACCCCAAACTAAGACACTTAAAATGGGATCAAAACAACACAAAACAATAAGAATTATGTAGCAAATGAAAGAAATGAAAGCAAGAGGGAAGATAACAAGCTTATACCTCTCAAGGGAGTAAGCTTTTTGTTTGTGATCAAACTAAGCTCCAACGCACTCTCAAACTTGAATTATGGTATTCAAGGCTTAACCAAGGCTCCTAGGCTAAGGTATGAAGGTGTGTATGGTGTATGGATATGAGTTCAAGGTGATAGGTTAACTCAAAGTGTTGCTTGCACAAGAAGAATGAGAAGAAGGAGAAAAATGAGAAAAATGAGCTCTCAATGTGATATAATGGCTTTCTTGAAATTCTTCAACCCTCAAAACAGAGGTATATGGTCATTTTTACAGAATTTGAGCTAGAATATCATAAATATCTTCAAAAATGGCAAATGGTGGCCCCCTGCCCAGAATAGTGTTTCTCGTTACCAAGGCCCAGCCGGCTCTCAATAGCCACGACCGACCCTCAATGAGGCACGGCCGAGCCTCAATGCATTCTCCTGTTTTTCTGTTTCGGCCTCAATA
The DNA here is from genome assembly GCF_055761805.1 of Camellia sinensis. Lineage (NCBI taxonomy): Eukaryota > Viridiplantae > Streptophyta > Magnoliopsida > Ericales > Theaceae > Camellia > Camellia sinensis. The sequence goes on along the minus strand of NC_138971.1, from coordinate 175,848,837 downwards.
TAGAGTGGCACAAGATGTAAAAGTGGATTTCTTGGGTATAATCAATGAGAATATGAGAGGTTTGGAATTGCTTGGAAGCTTAAACAAGACTTCTTCGTTGAAACCTCGAACCACACACAATACTACTTTCATCATCGAGTGTATCGAACAAAGCACTCAAGCTTTGCGGTCAGTCAAAAATTGGGTGTCTACAAGTGCCCTGCTTTTATAACCAGCAGTGACCTGATCTCTTTAGAAGCCTCACTTCAGTGGACTCAGGCTCAATGCTCATCCTGGACCCTCATCTAGATAGAGATAAACTCTGCTTGAGTCTTATCTTTACCCAGACTAAAATCCTCCCATGTTCTAGGACTCTTGTCCTTTATCTGCTTATCTCAAATTCCGGCATCTTCGCAGATAACCTCAGCCTAGCCAAGATCACCTCGGTAGCACGATCAGGCCACGTAGCACCTCGACTGACACTTCAGCATGACCTTAGCCACGTGTTGTCTTTCACAAAATACTCCCCCACAAGAGGTGATTCTGAGTCGCCCGAAAATGGAAGATGCAGATGAAGAGAGAGAGAGAGAGAGAGAGAGAGAGAGAGTTGAGCGTAAAAATAAGATAAAGGGAAAATGAAAAATCATAGAGGGATTTGATGAAATTTGGAGATTTTGGGCACCAAGGGTTTCAAAAGGAGACTTCTGTGTGTGTGTGTGTGTGTGTGTCTATTAGCAACAGCCCAATAAAAAAAATAAAACACTATTTGTGGCGAGAAGAAAAAGTCGTCACAAAAAATAGGCCTTTTGCGACGGCTAATAGCTTGTCGTCGCAAAAACCATCCAACATATCATGTTGTCTTTTCGAGACAATAATTACCGTCGTAAAAAGCAACCATTGGCGACGGATATTAACCGTTACAAAAACTTTTTGTAATAGAAAAATATACCGTCATAAAAGATTCCACGTCTTATCCCACTTTTTCTATTAGTATATGATCTCATGTTACATCATCTTTGGTAAAAAAATCTCAACTCTTTAACCCGCTTATTTGTTAGAGTAATGCTACGTAGCTCGAAACCAGTCCCCCCCGAATCCCCCTAAAGGCAAAAACGACGTCGTTTTTGCCTTTTTTTTTTGGGAGGGGGGTTGAATCAGAAACGAAGAAGAAGGAAGGAAGGAAGAAGAAGAAGAGGAAGGAGAGAAGGAAGGAGAAGCACTGGACTGGAGGGGCCATCAACCAGGGGCGGAGGCGCGGCGAAGAGCTGCTGCGACGAGCTGCGATCGGCCGACGCTCGGCCGAGCTGCGACGGAGAGCTGCGATCGGCCGACGATCGGCCAAGCTGCTGCGATGGCGGAGCTTCTCTCCCTCTCTCTCTCTCTGTTTCCCTCTCTCCTCTCCTCTCTCTTTCTCCCTCTCTCTCTCTTGCCTTCCCCCTCTTTTCCCTCTGTTTCTCTCTGTTTCCATTTTCGGGGGATTCGGGGGGAAAGGAATTCGAGCTCCCAAGCTTTATCCTATTTGTTAACTTTACTTTTTAAACAATTTCCTTAAAAGCACATAATAAGAATGCATTAAATATGTAATAACTATTGTTACTTGTATAAAAAATAATAAATTCTTAAAAGTCGCTTAAATTAAATAATATTTTTTTTATAATAATATCAAGACACCCTTGCTACTTTCCTTCTATTTTAGTCTTTCATCTCTTTTTTTTTTTTTATGGATTATTTGGAATGATTTAAATAAGTACATTTTTTAATTTTTTATAAAATATAGGTTATGTATGAATTGAGTTTGAAAATGATGTGATAAAGAGGTGATATGACTTAAATAACATAATGTGACTTAAATAGGATAGTGACTTTTTGACTTTTTTAAGTTATGACAAATAAAGCGTTAATACCTTTTCACATCCTTTAATTATAGTGTCATTAAAAAAAAAAAATTATCCTATATTTTTTTAGTGGTTCTAATTTGATGAGAACCCAACCCACATTTATGAAGGCACTGTTGAAAAAACTTTAGTTGCAAAATATTGTATTTGATTAAATTTTTAGAATTTATTTTAAAAAAATTATAAATTAGTTTGACAAAACTAAATATAAACACATATTTGAATTTTTAAATATTATTTTTTGTTTAAATAAAAATCATATGAAAATAAGTGTTTGATTATTATTTTTTTTAATTTCACCAAACTAAATTTTAATTCTTTTAAAAAAATATTAAAAAAAGAGTATTTAGGTCTTATTATAAATATAAAAAAATTAGTTAAGACAACTTTTGAAGTTGTATTATTTTTCTATACAAGTTAATATAATAAATGTATTCATTTAATACTTTCTTAATATATATTTTTAAGACATATGTTAACAAAAGCTTTTTAATATTATAAAATACAACATTCAAATACAAAAAAAATAGAGTAAATTATACTATGTCCCCTTATGTTTAGTCACTTTTTTACTTTTACTTTGGCTTTTCAATTTATTTTTTTCCACTTTGACCATTTATATTTTAAGTTTTTCTTATTTTACTCATAAAACTAATTTCTGTTTAAAATTAGATAGAAAATACTATAATAACTCTCACACAATATAAAAAATATATTATTATATCAGAGTTTAAGTTTACATTAAAGGAGTGAGTCATATAATAAAATATTTTTATGTCACGTAACTAACAATGTGTCATTTTTTGTCTATTTTTTAATAGAAAATAGCTTTTGGAGTAAAATAGAAAAAACTTAAAATATAAAGGATCAAAATAGAAAAAAATAAATTTGAAAGGTCAAAGTGAAAAAGTTACTAAATATAAAGAAAGAAAAGTATAATTTATCTATCTGGGAGAATCATCTCACATTGAACATAAAGCAATTCAAGCGTATCAATAGAATAATTCCCGTAGAAAAATTAAACAACCAGGTTTTAAATATAATTAATTAAACTTTTCTAGAACTCAATTCGGGTATTGATGATGTCAATTGGAGGTTGATCGGTTTTTCCGGAAATCCACATGCCTCTAAACGACGTGATTCCTGGGAATTGCGGAGACGGTTAACCTATCTTTCTTTTAATCCGTGACTGGTCCGGCGTGATTTTATTAAGATTCTAGTCATGTTTGGTAGGTGATTTTTTTAATTAAAAAATTAAAAAATTATTAAAAAAATTAAAAAATCAATAATTTATATTAAAAAGTTAAATATTTTCTCTTTTTTTTTTTACTTTTTGTACATTTTTTTGTAAAAAATTAAAAAATTATTTCAAACATACTAATTTTTTTATACCATATTTTAACTAAAAAATCAAAAAATTACTAAAAAAATCTATTCCCAAATGAGGCCTCTATTTTCTTATTAAAGTTTGGAACGCACACAAGATGTGGAGCTCAGATTGATGGCTTTTGGATCGCGATAGAGAAATGTTCATTGGTGGATTTGGGTTTCTTAAGGCCCAAGTTTACATGGTCCAATAATCGGCCTTCAGCATCTCCAACCACGCCCTATATCTTCAAATTTGAAATATTCTTTCTTTAGTTTTAGCTTCAACCCATCTTCAATATCCTATTTCATTTGGGATGATAGATGTTTCATCCTTCAAATATTGAGAGAGTACAAAAAATGGAGGATCTCCATAATACTATTCATATTTTTTAAATACCAATTTTATCCTCAAGTCCTTTTAATTTTAAATTTATATACCAATTATATCCTTTTGCATTTTTTGTTATATGTTACAAAATACAAATAAATTTTTTTAAGAAATGCCCAACAAGATAAAAAAAAAGAATTTGGCTGTTAACCGGGCAGATGGTAACACCCAATCCACAAACTGCTTTGCTAATGCTATAAAGGTTTGTGATCGGAGTTTGAATGAATAGTGACATTCTCTATATTTATTTTTTGAATAAAAAAATTTATTTTCATCCTCTTGATGAGAAGATTGGGTTGGAGATGCTCTCTGGGATTTATTAAGGAGCGCCTTGATCGAGCTTTTACTGATGATGAATGGGTGCAGCAGTTTCAGGATGCAAGGGTCTTCTCTCTTTCATGCATGGCTTGGGATCATTTACCCATCTTGGTGGATATTGAGGGAAAAAAAGACGCATGATTTATTGCATGGAAAAAGGCCCAAAATTTACTGATTTGAATCCTTGTGGTTACATGATGCTGGTGGTGAATCGGTTGTGCAAGATTGTTGGGCGAATACTGATTTCTGTAAAAATGTTCAGTTTTAAATTTTTTTAGTGCTGAAAAGAATCATATTTTACAACTGTAAAATTTGTGTAGTATTATAACATGCTTTAAAATTCTAAAATTTTACAATTTCATAAAATATTTTTATTGCAAATTTTTATAGTATCATAACATGTTTTTCAGTTTTATTAATAAAGAAAATTTTTAATAAAATCATACTTTGAAACTGTAACAATTTTATAGTTTCAAATTTTGCTTTTTAATTTGGTCAATATAGGAGATTATTTACTTAAACCCTATAAAAATTGAAAATTAACTTATATTTTTTCCTATTGTTATTGTTGCTTGTTGTTACAATTTTTCTTCCTCTTTTAACTTATCAAAATTTAGCACGTTTGACTATGTTTTTCTCGTTCTAATTTCACCATTTATTTTTTTTTTAACAATATTTTAGTGAGTTTCCGACAACATTTTTGACGTCCAGCGAGCGTTCTAAACATTCTAGTGACTTCTAGTGACATTCAGAATACTCCAACGATTTTCGAGGGATACTCTGTTGGAAATGGTTATAAAATTCTGGATAAAACCAGAATTTTTTCCTAAGTTAGATCTATTTTTTAGGTGGACCCCGAGTGTCGATTTACTCGGGTCAAAATGGTAACGCGTTCTATGCCGCGTTGTGATTCACGTGGTATATTTGGTTGCTCAAAACCATTACCGAGTGAATGGGAAATTGAAGCCAAAGTGTGCTCCATGAAAATGGAGTTTTGGTGGAAATTCCTTAAGGTTGTAAATTGGCTTGTCCCACATTGATTTGGTGGGAAGGTTTGAAAGGGTTTATAAGGCTTAGGGTGAGATACTTGGGGTGTGCCCCAAGGGGTACCCAAGTGTTTTAGAGGGAGAGGTTATGGGCAAAATGGGCTAGACCCATTGGACCCAAAAATCACCACGGGCGGCTGGGCTTGGGCGCGGGTTCGTGGTGTGTGCTTCTAATCTTTTTGGGCCAAAAACATTTGAATTTAATTTTATTTTTTATTAAAAATAAAATCCAGAATTCAAATTAAATTGGTTTGGATTTTTGGTTCATCCAAACAGGGCCCTTCCCGGTTTCAAACAGAAATAAACTGTTTTGGAATTAATGCACACCCAAACAGGGCCCTTCCCGTAATTGCTATCTGTTTGAATTGTTGAATCTGTTTGAATTCAAAACCCAACAGGTATCATACCTGTTCAATTCAAAACCAAGAGCCACATACCTGTTCAATTCAAAACCAACAGCCACCTTCACATCTATAAATAGGACCACCCTCATTTGATATTTTGCATTCAGAAATTTCGTATTTCACCTCTGTTAATTCTATTCTTCATCTTGCTGCATTTTATTTCCGAAAGAAAGAATCTAAACACTTAGTGTGTTCGTAAGGCAAACAGTTAGTAGTGCTGCTATTGTTTGTGGTAGATCATTTCATCCTGGGAGATAGACGTCCGAATTCTGAAAGCACCGTGGAGAGGACGAATCTGTCTTAAGGACACAGTGTTAAACACTGGACTTGATCAGAAAAATAATTCGAAGAAATTAAATCAAGTAAGTTATTTAATTACTTTCAGTGTTGTTTTTATTTGTTTATTTATTCAGATTTTAATTTTGTTTTTGTAACAAAATAAAATCTGTTTTTTATTTATTTATTTTTATTTCGAGTTTGATTTTAGTAATCAAACATATTCTCTCATTTTCTCTATTTCTTTTATTCTTGTTGTTGTTTTGTACACAACATAATTAAATCTTTTTAAATACAATGAAGATTGTCCTACATACTCCAACGACTTTCTAGTGATATTAAACATTTCGACAATCTTTTGGTGACAGTTGTTCGGTATTAAGAGGATATAACAGAGTCTTTAAATAATTATTTTTTATAACAATTAAAAATATGTAAGATTAATTAATACAAATATTATATTTTGAACTTAATTAAATTTTAAACTTTTTATATGAAACTTACCGATTATTGTCCCCTACATTTTAATATATATATATATATATATAAGTACCAACAACGAATATATTAAATTTCAAATAACATATTGAGAGGGTAATTTATATGAAAATTGGGCCGAGCTGGGTAATGGGCCGTTATGGGCCACAGTACGAAGGGCTGAATAAAAAGGCCTTAAAATTAGTCCGGTCCTAGAAGGCCTTAATTAGTCCGATCCCAGAGAGCATGTTGTTATCTCGGTCCAGGAGAGCACTGCGGATAACTCGGTCGCCAGGTTGCCACATTTCGAGTTAGCCCGGTCATAGAATACTGCAGCTAGCTCGATCAGAACCATGCTAATTGTCAACCCGGTCTAATCACGCCATGGTCTGTATAGGAGGAACCGAGGTAAGAGCAGTAAAAGGAAGAACCAGACTAGCTATAGTTCGGTCTACTCTACGGCTCAGCATAGCCATGCTTATCTCGGTCATATTGGAATCCGGCCATGGTAAAACCATCTCACTTGGTTTAAGTAGTGAGGGGGGTGTTGAAGGATAAGCATTATCTTTCAGGAATATAACTCCTAGGAGGACTCTACATGGAGGAGTAAGAGTCCTACTAGGATTGTGTCACGCGAAACCTATAAAAGCTCATAACATCACCTATGGAGAGGTAACACAACTTTGATTCTCGAATACACAGAGCTTTTTGTCTATTTGTCTATTTGCTGACTTAGGCATCAGAGAGGTATCCGACACACACCCGCCGGCTAGTTCACGTTTGTGTTTTCAGGGAATAAAGCGACGATGTACGGAGGAGCGCAATCTTGATCAACAGGATTATACGAGAAGGTTTATTTCTTTCCCGTACAATTGGCGCCGTCTGTGGGAAGCATCAGACTAGAACAAAACCTCTTGATCAAGCTTTTCCTCTTTATAAGCAATGGCGCACAACGAAGATTTTCCGCAGTCCGCTATCGACTGACAAACACCAGAGGGGGGTGCGAGGCGCGAAGGCCTACCTTCTATCCCTCCTATGGTGGACTTGAAGCCACAGCGACAGAATCCCAGGAGAGATGCAAGGGGGAGGAGACGGACTAACAGCCCCCTTTACTCTTGTTCACAAAGTCCTGACAGACAAAGGCAGAGGATTGATCCTCAAGTTCTGGAGGACCGCGTGAAGGAGCAAGATGAATTGATAAGGAAGATGGCGGCGGACATGGAGGCCATGAAGCGCCAGATCAAGGAAAAAATGGTGGCGACAGGAGAGGGGCGCAAAGGCAATGCGCCTCCTTGCCACTCAGAAGATCGTAGTAGGCATACCACGACATCACAAGCATAGAGTAGAAGCCTCAGGACGAGCGACACTCAATCAAGGACTTCCAGAACTCGTTACTCCAGGTCTGAGAGAACAAGATCACTAAGGTCTTACATAGAGGGAAGTACCTATCGGCCCTCACACACGTACCATACATCATCTAGGCAAACAGAGTTGCCTAGATCGTCCGACTTACGGACTGTGCTTGAAGAAAGGGCACAACAGAAGGAGGATGCTAGGACACGCGATCCACACAGAGTTTCAGCCCTTCAGCGGTTGGCCCCTCGGACGCATGGAAGTGTCGAGGTTGGGATGCCAATACCGCACCTTGCCTACGAACCAACAGATAAAGCGTTGGCAAGACTCCATTGCTCGCCGTTCGTTCCGGCAATTGAGAATGTACCATTACCCTCAGGCTTCATCCAGCCTAAATTTACCACGTACAAAGGGAAGACAGACCCTTACATGCACCTAAGCCACTTTCGTCAGGTTATGGCAATATACCGACGGAACGAAGCTTTAATGTGCATCCTCTTCCCTTCAAGCCTTGGTGATCTAGGCTTGACTTGGTTCGAAAAACTTCCAGAGGGCAACATAGCCTCCTGGGCGTAATTGGCGGAGGCATTCGTTACTAGGTTCAGAACGAACACCAAAACCCCGGTGGAAATTGATCAACTGCTCTCCATCGATATGGGCGAAAAAAAGTCATTAAAATCCTACAATAGCCGCTAATGGGAGACCTTCAACCAGATTGGGGATTGCCCCACCAATCTCGTCATCGCACAGTACAAAAGAGGCCTTCCAGTCGGGAACAGACTAAGGGACTCAATCACTATGACACCGCCTCTGACAATGGAGGCCTTAATGGAGAGAGTGCACCAACATATTCGGGTAGAAGAAGATGGCGCTCATGCTAAATCAAAGTCTAGCACGACCACAGTACCAAATTAAAAGACCGCGGCAAAGGTCAACGCGGTAGAACGTCCGAACAAAAATGGACGAGGCAGGCGGGACAACAGAGAAGACCAAGATAAAAGATGGTTGAGAATCCGCACTGCCATTACCACGGTATTAAAAAAACCAATCTACCGGATCCTAAGCGAGATACACGATGAACCTTTTGTCAAATGGCTTGCCAAGCTAGGAGAAGCTCAGAAGGACTACAACGAAAGATCGCGGTGCACCTTCCATAAAGAAAAATGGCACCGCACTGAAAATTGTACACCATTGAGACAGCATTTAAAGGAGTTGGTAGCAGCCGGTCACCTGGAAAAATACATTGAAGGAGGGGCGCAGCCAGCTCCCCAGAATGATGATCACCCGAACGGTATGCCAATCGACCCCCCACCTCAAGGCGTGATCAACGTGATTCATGGAGCATTCGAACCTGAGCGCGTAGGCGAGCTCAGGGGCATGATAAAAAAGGCTGAGCACTTAAGAGAGGTACTAAGCGCCCAACCTACCATCAAAAAGGGGAGAACAGAGGCCACGAACGTCATGTCTTTTTCAGACAAGGACTTGGAAAGAATATATTGCCCTCACAACGATGCACTGGTCGTCACCCTCCGTATCAAGGACTACGACGTCAAGCGAATTTTGATAGACCAAGGTATCTCGTATGAGATAATGTACTATGACACCTTCAAATAACTAAAATTGGAGGACAAAGACCTAGCCCCAGCTGTATCCCCCTGATCGGATTCAACTCAATGCCAGAATGGCCAATCGGCAAAATTATCCTACCAGTCAGGGCAGGAAGCGTGACAAAACAAGTGGAATTTTAGGTGTTGAAGGTCCCTTCCACTTACAACATAATCTTGGGAAGAACATGGCTGCATGCCATACGAGCGGTAGCTTCGTCCTACCATCAAGTAATGTGATTCCCCAACGAAATCGGGGTAATTGAAGAGGTCTTTAGAGACCAAATTATGTCCAAGGGATATGTTCATTCGGTTAATGGCAGCCGCGCTGCCAAGGGATATGTTCATTCGGTGGAAGAACCTGAGAGCAATGAACTGTTCGCAGATGTCGGCAAAACAGCTGATCAAAAAGCGGTGGAAGACCTGGTAGAAGTAAGAATAGATGAAAAGAACCCGGACAAATTCTTTTTGCTCGGATCGTCGTTGTCCAGCAATGAGAGATTAGACGTTTTGGAATTCTTAACCTCTAACATCGAAGTGTTCGCCTGGACACCCTACGACATGCCAGGCATTGATCCAAACTTCATCTGTCACCAACTCAATGTCCACCCATTCGCCAGACCAATCATTCAGCACACTCGCAGATCGGCACTCCACCACGCCGAAATAGTTGTGGAAGAAGTAGGAAATCTACTGGAGGCATGAGCTATTAGAGAGGTGCACTACCCCAGATGGATTTCCAACACAGTCGTGGTACCAAAAAAGAATGGCAAGTGGCGTGTCTGCGTCGATTATAAGACAGTCAACAAAGCATGCCCAAAGGACAACTTTCCCCTACCACGGATAGATCAACTGGTAGACCTAACGGCAAGGCACAACCGACTTAGCTTTCTTGATGCATACAGAGGCTACCATCAGATCGCCATGTACGAACCAGACCAAGAGGTCACGTCCTTTACAACTCCAAGAAGACTGTATTGCTACAAGGTCATGCCCTTTGGCCTAAAGAACGCAGAGGCAACATTCCAAAGAATGGTCACCAAGATGTTCGAGCCGTTGTTGGGCAGAACAATGGAGGCTTACATCGACGACATGGTGGTCAAAAGCAAGGATGAGAACGACCATCTAAGGGACCTAAGTGAGATGTTCCAGATTCTGAAGAGGCACAAGTTGCGCCTTAATGCATCTAAGTGCGCGCTCGGTGTAGGATCTGGCAAATTCCTGGGCTTCCTAGTGACCAACCGGGGTATTGAGGCAGACCCCTCCCAAATCAAAGCTATTCAGGATCTGGAGAGGCCTAACTCAGTAAAAGAAGTGTAGCATCTCACCGGCATGGCAGCTGCACTCAACCGATTCATTAGCCGGTCGTCAGACAGACTACGACCATTTTTTCTAGCATTAAAAGCCAAGTTCGAGTGGGACGAAGAATGCGACCGCGCTCTGGAAAACTTGAAGGAATACATGTCTTCTCCACCACTGCTTGTTACCCCAATACCTGGAGAAGAACTCTTCCTGTACCTGGCGGTCTCTCAGCACGCAGTCAGCGCAGTATTGGTCCGTACGGAAGGAATCCAACATCTGCCCATTTATTATGTCAGCAAGACATTGCTGGGCGCCAAAATGAGGTACTTGTCACTGGAAAAACTGGCCTTGGCCTTAATGATGGCCTCAAGGAAGTTGTCGCACTACTTCCATGCCCACACCATAGTCGTCCTCACAGCTTTCCCATTAAAAGTTTTGTTTGAGAGGGCGAACTTTTCTGGGTGAATCTTGAAGTGGACAGTAGAGTTGGGACAATTCGACAGCAAGTTCCAACCCAGAACTGCGATAAAGGCCCAAGCTTTGGCAGACTTTGTCGCAGAATTTACTCCTAGAAGTCATCATATCTGCCCAGTCGACCTGACTAATACAACTGAACTAGGGATGGAAGTTGACGCCGGAATAGCACAACCCCTGGTGCAGGATACTCAATCAGACCCCAAGGCAGACTAGAGTAAAGAGAGCAAGGTAGAAGCGAACCATGCTACACCAAGCCAAGACTCACCAACAAATAAAGACTTGGTTCAATCAGATAGCGAGGGGCAGACAGCAAGTATGGACCTTGAAGAAAACACCAGCAACATTCTTGACCCCATGGCATCATCTGATCCCTCCACTTCCTGGAGGTTGTTCGTCGGAGAGATGTGGAAGCTCTTTGTGGACGGAGCATCCAACTGGCATGGTGCAAGACTTGGCATAGTCCTCATCTCGCCAGACGGCCTAGTTATGGAGCAAGCAGTCAACCTTGGATTCCCAGCATCAAACAACGAAGCGGAGTATGAAGCGCTTCTTGCAAGTCTCAAATTAGCATTCTACATGAAAGCTACCGAGCTAATGGTCTACAGCGACTCACAGCTGGTGGTAAACCAAATTTCTGGCAATTACGAAGCAAAGGATGACAGGATGGTCAAGTACCAAGAATTGGTCAGAACAGAGATCAAGAAATTTGAAGTAGTAAGGATAGAACAGATTGGCAGGGAGGAAAACAGCAGAGCAGAAGAACTAGCAGGCTTTGCTTCAATGGCAGATACATCCATCCCTCATCCACTGCTAATTGACTACCTACCAAGACCAAGCATTGAAGACCCCAAAGCAGAAGAGGTATGTTGCGCCGAACTAGGCCCCTCATGGATGGATCCCATCATACTGTTCTTAAAAGACGGCGTCTTACCGGAAGAAAAGAAAGAAGCCAACAAAATTAGAGCAAAGTTGCAGCGATTTTGGCTCTCCCCATCTATGGCATTATACAAAAAGTCATTCTCAGGACCTTACCTAAAGTGTGTCCACCCCAGCAAAGTGGAAGCGTTCTTGTTTGAGATACACGAAGACGTGTGCGGAAGCCACCAAGGAGGAATATCGTTGGCCTACAGAGCCATTTCGCAAGGATACTGGTGGCCATACATGCAAACAGACTCAGAGAAGTATGTGAAGAAGTGCGAGAAATGTCAGAAATTCACACACCAAATACACCAGCCAGCCAAAGAGCTCCTACCATTGACCAGCCCATGGCCCTTCGTAATGTGGGGCTTGGACATAGTAGGACCACTTCCAACAGCACCTGGTAATAGGAAGTTCTTTCTCGCAGCAACAGACTACTTCACAAAGTGGGTGGAAGTAGAAGCATTGGCATCAATCAAGGAAAAAGATGTGAAGAAGTTCGTCTGGCAGAATATCATTACTCGATTCGGCGTACCTAAAGCCCTAATATCAGACAACGGCACTCAGTTTGATGGCAGAATCTTTAGAGGCTTTTGTGAAGAATACAAAATAGAGTTCCACAATTCTACACCAACATATCCCCAAGCCAACGGCCAGGCGAAAGCATCAAACAAGGTCATCTTGGATGGACTGAAGAAAAGGTTAGAAAGAGCAAAAGGCAAATGGGCTGAGGAACTTCCTCATGTTTTATGGGCCTATCGCACCACACCTCGACGATCAACAGGAGAAACACCATTCTCCTTAACCTACGGCATGGAAGCAGCAATCCCGCTGGAAGTTGGCCTCTCCATAATTAGAAGCGAAAATTTTGATCCAGACTTGAATGGAGAAGCCATAGCATTGGAGCTCGACCTCGCCGAAGAAAGAAGAGAAAAAACACTGGTTCACATTGCCTCATACCAACAAGAGTTATCCAGGAAATACAACAAGACAGTACATCCAAGGTAATTCAAAATCGGAGATTGGGTACTGCGCAAAGTGATGAGAAACACCATGATACCGGGAGATGGCAAGTTAGGACCCAATTGGGAAGGACCTTACAAAGTGGTTAGATTAACAGGCAAAGGGGCATACCACTTAGAAGACGAGGACGGCAAAGCAATTCCTAGGCCATGGAATACTGCCAATCTCAAGTTATTTTATTTTTAGCTTTTTTTAAGTATATGTAATTTTTTCCTTTCTCAATAAAATAAGTAGCTTTTTTTTTAGTATAGTTGTTTTCTTCTGTAAGAGATTGTTTTAGTAAGTTAGGGGCATTGAAAGCAAAGTTGGCCGGAATAACCAACTATGCACCCTCCTAAGCCCAGGATAAAGATCCAGGCTGCAGGACGTTTGGTCGGAATAAACCAAACACTTTACTTTAGGTTGGCTGGAAAAACCAATCTAAAGGTTGGCTGGAAAAACCAACACCCTCCTAAGCCCAGGATAAGGATCCAGGCTGCAGGACGTTTGGTCGAAATAACCAAACACTTTACTCTGGGTTGGCTGGAAAAACCAATCTAGAGGTTGGCTGGATTAAACCAACTCTTAGTACTTTTCAGCCGAGGTAAGAATCTCGGCTAAAGAGTGGTTAACTGGATTAAACCAACTCTTAGTACTCTTCAGCCGAGGTAAGGACCTCGGCTAAAGAGTGGTTGACTGGATTAAACCACTCTTAGTACTCTTCAGCCGAGGTAAGGATCTCGGCTGAAGAGTGGTTGGCTGGACTAAACCAACACTTGGTACACTTCAGCCGAAGTAAGGATATCGACTGAAGAGTGGTTGGCTGGACTAAACCAACTTTTAGTACTCTTCAGCCGAGGTAAGGATCTCAGCTAAAGAGTGATTGGCAGGTATACTTATAGTTGCAATGTTAAGACCGGAATAAAGTATCTCGGCAAGAGAATGTTGTACGTCATCCAAGACGTCAGTTAGAAAGTAAAGTACAAACATAGAGACAACCGAAATAAGAGTTGGAACAAAAATACAGACTTCATTAAAAATTCCAAGCAAGTACAAAGGGTGGGGCTTCAGCCCGATTACAAACTTTTGTGTCCAACAGAAAGAAGAAAATACAACATCAGGTAAATAGATCATCTAGATCCGTATCAAGATTGACTCGGAGCCCGGTTTCATTCGGGAGCACGGTCTCGGTTGGGAGCACGGTTTCAATAGGTAACTCATTAGTCAGGTCTTCCACCACTGGCTCCAACCGAGCTGATTGATTGACAGGCTCATTGACGACCGGGATATCATCGGGCACGGTTTCTTCTTCATCATCTGAATCTTCAAGAAATTGTTGCTGAAGGGCAGTAGCATATTCCACCATGGAGCTTGGTATGAAGTATGTAGGAGGGTTGAAGACCTCGGTCTCTGGACCGTAACCGGCTGCGCCACAGCCGCTCTCCACCCACATTTGAAGAAAAGATCCTTGGCAGCTTCACATTGTTTAATGTAAGTAGCCTCCCCCTCCTTGTAACCCTAGAGCTCGGCATCATCCGCACTCTTCTTCAGCTTCTCAATCTCGGCATTCTTTTTCCCTTCAAGCTTGGCCAGCTCCCGCAGATATTTGTCTTTTATCACAGCTGCAGCCTTTTGTTTGTCTGCTTCAGCTGAGCTAACAAGACCAGTCATATGACCATTCTCGATTTTTGGCTCGGCTATCTGCTTCCTGGCCTCTTCTAGCTCGGCGATTTTCTCAGTTACTTCGGCCATAGCTTGCCTTGTTGTTTTACAAAGCTCCAACACACGCTTGTGTGCAATGTGGTTCTTTTGCATAGCCTGAAAAAGAATGGGAAGAGACTTGTAGTAAAAATCGAGCAGAAAGTCGTGCAGATTAGAAAAATCAGCAAAGGAAGCTACTTACAAGCACCATGGATTTTGTTGCCGAACGGATGGCCTTTAGCTCGGTCAAATGGCTGTGGTGCTCCATATCCGCTGGAAGGCAACACTCTTGGCAAGATTGAATGCCATTAAGTGATCTTTTTCAGCAACCACTGAGTCAGTGTCCTGAATAGCTCGGTTCTGGAAAGTGATTTTGGAAGCCCACTTGGAGGAGCTAGCCCAGTCGGAACGCTCCGGTTGCGGGCTCGGCGGAGGGCTTGGTGGTAGAAGGGTTTCGTCTTCATCGACAAGGCGTTGCTCGGTTAGGGTACTCCGGGCACGCTTGCTTGGACGAGAAGAGAAGGGTTGTTGAGATGGAAGAGCTACCACGGCCTCAGTGGATTGACCAATTTGCGGTACCCCGGCTTGGTGTGTTTCGGTTAGCAGGGCCCTTACTCTGTTCCTCTTTACCATTTCTTATTCAGCGGTAGTTCGGACCAAGTTAATTTGAGACAAGGACGGATCCGGTTCAGAAGAGGCCTCCAGCAAGAAGTCTGTTACTCTGGCTTTTCGTCGGCTACGGTATCTATACGTCGGTTCAAAATTCAGTAGCTTGGCCCAACTTCTTTCAGGATATCGTAGTGCGGCACGAAGTACGCCTAAGTTGGGGTAGCTATACAGTGATTTGAGATGGGCTGAATCTGCAGAAAGAAGGCAAACAGTTAGTCCGGTTCAGGGAGTGGAACCGAGGTAAAATAAAACATGCAATAGAGCCGAGGCAATTATACCGGTGGTCCCTTTATTCCAGTTTATTCGGTCACCAGGAAACTGGGCTCCTTGGTCTTCGAAGTTCCCAGAAACCTAGAAGAAATCATCATCGTTTAAATCTTTATCTGGGGTATCTTTGATTATTTTTTCTCGACGGCGTCGTATTCTTAAATAATAAACCCATCCGTCTTCTTTTGAGCCTATGGAGTATTGATGGAAGAGCTCGGCTAAGCCGAGGTTAAGGCCAGCCCGACGGTTTAGCTCGGCTATGCCATTTATTATACGGTATGAATTTGTGGAAAGTTAGGTAGGACAAAGGTTGGTTTGTCTAAGGAATTCCCAGAGTAAGGGCTGTACAGAGAAGCGTAAACCGCACTCCACAATGGAAATAACGTTAAAGGGGACAAAACCTTATTTTCCCCAGGGGACGGTGTCTAGCTCGGCTAAAGAAAGGTGGACATCATCTGGGATTTGGTAGTCCTTGCGAAATTCAGCTATTGCACCAGGTGAGTTAACTAAAAACCTATACTTTCCCATTTATGGTCTAAGTTATGAATAAATTATACTCGAGTGTTAGCTCGGTCGAAGGATGATGCCGAATAGCTCGGTTGAGCGCTCAAAGGAGTACTTGGCAACCTAAGTCTGCAAAGTGAAGAACAGAGGTGTTAAGCACAGATCATTGGACCGTGCTAAAAGAAACACAGGCAAGTTAAATGAAGTCCTAGCTCGGCTATGAGAATTGCTTCGTGTCTTAGCTCGGTTTGAGGAAGGGGTCTGTTAGCTCGGTGTGAACAAGGGATTTGTTAGCCGGTTGAGCCTCTAGGGGCAGCATTCTTAGTTTGGTCTAAACTAAGAAAGCTGGTTTAGCCCCAAGTTGTAGCTCGGTCGTGGTTGAAACTTTCAAGCACACTTGCACAGACTTAGTACGGATTGTTAGCCCGGCTAAGTTAAAACAAAAGATGGTTTGATTTGTTGAAACTACGGGTATATGAAATGATAGATCGGTTGGATAGTCTGGCTAGATTGACAGCAACTACAAACAACTTTTTAGTTCGGTTATATTGTGATTTTGGATCAAATACAGTGTTCTACAGATTGCTTAGTGAAATACAAGTGGTTCTATTACTAAGTTTTTTTTTCAGAAAAACGCATGACTAAGCGGAAAATGTGTTTTGCAAAAACACGAAACAATATGCCATGGATTGTAAAAAAACAAATGCAAAAACAAAAACAAGATAGATTTGAGTAGTTTACCAGGTCAAAAGGAGGAAAATGAAGATGGAAGCAAAGACAGTGAAGAACACGAACTCAGCAAGCTCAGGCTTGAGGAGTTTCAGAGGCTGGCAAGAGAGAGAAGGTAAATAATAAAGTAAATGATTCACAGCATTAGGGTTTGTTTTGTGAAAAGAGAAGGGAAAAAGGCGGGAACTGTTCAAAAAACACGAGGTACAAAGACGGCGTGACAGCTGCCTTCAGCCAATGAGAGCATGCCACGTATCCTTAGAATAAGAAGCGATTCAGTTGCTGTGACTGAAGAGACGTTTTGACCGGACAAGTACGGCCCGGTGTAAATTTAGCTCGGCTGGAAAGGCTTAAGGGTTTAGCTCGGTCGTAAGGCTAAAGTTTTTTAACCAGGCTTATAGGCAAGAAATCCCTATCATGCTGCGCAGATGGAATTAAGGGGCAATTGAGAGGGTAATTTATATGAAAATTGGGCCGAGCTGGGTAATGGGCCGTTATGGGCCACAATACGAAGGGCTGAATAAAAAGGCCTTAAAATTAGTCCGGTCCTAGAAGGCCTCAATTAGTCCGGTCCCAGAGAGCATATTGTTATCTCGGTCCAAGAGAGCACTGCGGATAGCTCGGTCGCCAGGTTGCCACATTCCGAGTTAGCCCGGTCATGGAATACTGCAGCTAGCTCGGTCAGAACCATGCTAATTGTCAACCCGGTCTAATCACGCCACGGTCTGTATAGGAGGAACCGAGGTAAGAGCAGTAAAAGGAAGAACCAGACTAGCTATAGTTCGGTCTACTCTGTGGCTCAGCATAGCCATGCTTATCTCGGTCATATTGGAATCCGACCATGGTAAAACCATCTCACTTGGTTTAAGTAGTGAGGGGGGTGTTGAAGGATAAGCATTATCTTTCAAGAATATAACTCCTAGGAGGACTCTACATGGAGGAGTAAGAGTCCTACTAGGATTGTGCCGTGCGAAACCTATAAAAGCTCATAACATCACCTATGGAGAGGTAACACAACTTTGATTCTCGAATACACAGAGCTTTTTGTCTATTTGTCTATTTGCTGACTTAGGTATCGGAGAGGTATCCGGCACACACCCACCGGCTAGCTCACGTTTGTGTTTTCAGGGAATAAGTCGACGACGTACGGAGGAGCGCAATCTTGATCAACAGGATTATACGAGAAGGTTTATTTCTTTCCCGTACACATATGACGATCTTTTGATATTGAAAATTGAAAGGAACTAGGTGGTCCCATTGTACAGCAACATATATGGAAAAATATTTTATGTAATACGTATATTAGGTGGTTGAGATGATGGGGGTGTAATTTGAAGAGTTTAGTTGCAGGATGAGGTTTGGGATGTAGGATTTATTGTCTCTAAATCTTAGATTCGACTCTCCTCATCAGTTACATTTCAAAAGGTTTATTATATTAATTGACCTATAATTTAAATGAGATTCAAGAAATCAGTTTTTGCTCGATCGAAGTAATAAGTGAAAAGGTGATATTATATAACGTATTATATTGTCAATCTTTCAAATTTTTAGTCAAATTAAAGTTATTTTGTTATTTTAGCTAGTCATCTTTTAGCGCCTACTACATCAAACTCTTTATTCTAACTTATTCTTACTAAATATTATTTTCTTATTGTGTTTGTTAGTCCTTTTTTTTTAATTAAATTGATAAGTTACTAGCCATACAATTCTTAAAAAAAGAAACAAAAAATTAAAAAATTTGTCGTTGGCCGGTTGACTGGCCGGTTGTCAGGGTGAACATCCGGAAACACACAAGTAGCAATGAACAGTGTCTCACTTGTTGTAACAAGTTACTGTAGCCATCGTAAATTTTGATGAGCTGCAAGTAAGTTTGATGAAGTTGATTTTTTGAAGTTTATTAGCTAAAAAATAATTTTGAAGAGCTTGATGACGATGCTCTTACATAAAATACTTACTTTGTATTATATATATACAAAGGTTCTCAATCTAGAACTATAAATGAACCAAGTTGAGCGTAACTAAGCTTTGTAAGGCTTGAATTTGGTTTATTTATTTATCGAGTTTGAAAATTCAACTCGATAACTAATCTAGCACAAGCTCAACTCGACTTGTTAATAGTAATCAAATTCGAACTCGGTTTGAAGCTTGATAAAAAATATTTTTGACATGGGTGGGCCCAAAAAGGATATGGCCCACCACTTAAGGCCCAATCCATGATTCAAATACTAAAGCCCAACATTCTTAGAACCCAACGTTACACCAAGCACCAATGACATCTAAACACTTGGCAATTGAAGAACCAGCTATATCAGCAGACAAAGATCTTGCAGAGTTATTGCACCACACATTAGCCATTAATGAGTTCCCCTGCAGCATTTATTATGATAACCCTTCACGTCGGAACAAAATAGCCTCACCACGAACAAGGCAAGCTAAAACATAAACTTTAGGCCAACATGACAGCTTAGGGTAGACAAGGAAATGATGAGCAAATGATATAAGCAGGTTTCTAAGACAAAGAAAAGGTTAAGTTCTCTATCACCATTCTATCTCTACTTTCTTTCACTCTCATTTCTCTAACTTGCTCGTTGGAGGGTTCGCTGGGGGACTCCCCGTTCCCCGTTGAACTCTTGTGCAGGTTTCTCTGTGGGCTCGGCAATCAAACAACGGTTTGGGAAGCATGGATCAACCTGACCCACTCCCTCTGAAGCTCGCAGTATCATCAGTTGATGATACTGCGAGCTCTAGAGGGAGCGGGTCGGGTGCAAGCTCCAGATGGAGCGGGGATTCACGCTTTCCAAATCGTTGTCCGATTGCCGAGCCCACAGAGAAACCTGCACAAGAGTTCAACGGGGAACGGGGAGTCCCCCAGTGAACCCTCCGACGAGCAAGTTAGAGAAGTGAGAGTGATGAAAAGTAGAGATAGAATGGTGATAGAAAACTTAACCTTTTCTTTGTCTTAGAAACCTGCTTATATCCTTTGCTCATCATTTCCTTGTCCACTCCGAGCTGTCATGTTGGCCGAAAGTCTATGTTCTAGCTTGCCTTGTTCGTGGGGAGGCTGTTTTGTTCCAACATGAAGGGTTATCGTAATAAATGTTATAGGGAGACTCATTAACGGATGATATGTGGTGCAATAACTCTGCAGGATCTTTGTCTGCTGATGTAGCTGGTTCTTCACTTGCCAAGTGTTTAAATGTCATTGGTGCTTGGTGTAACGTTGGATTCCAAGAATGTTGGGCTTTAGCATTTGAATCATGGATTGGGTCTTAAGTGGTGGGCCATATTCTTTATAGGCCCACCCATGTCAGTAGTCCCCCATTCCCAAGTACAGCTTTAGTCCAACAAAGGGAATAAGGAAGAAGACAGGGATTGTGAGAGGTTGACAGAGAGAAGACCGTCTAGGAGATGGGCAGACGGCGAGGAGTGACCGAGTGAGGAGGCTGACTGTGAGGAGTGCCGACTGCGAAGGGTGACCGAGTGAACGGATCGACCGCGAGGAGGGCCGACCGCGAAGGGTGACCGAGTGGACGGATCGACCACGAGGATGGTCGACCGTGAAGGGCGACCGAGTGGAGGGCCGACCTCGAAGGGTGGCCAAGTGGACGGATCGACTGCAAGAAAAGCCAACCGTGAAGCGTGACCGAGTGAAGAGACCGACCGCGATGAGGGCCAACCGCAAAGGGTGACCGAATGGAGGGCCAACCGCGATGAGGGCCGACCGCGAAGGGTGACCGAGTGGATGGACTGACTGCGAGGAGGACCGACCACGAAAGGTGGCCGAGTAAGAAGGGAAAGTGACAGTGCACGGGGCTCGAGGAACGGCGGGGCACGTGGTGAAGTGAAGTGGAATAGATAGGGAAGAGGAAGAGAGTAGTGGATCATGGTCGTACACGTGTCATAATCCTTTGATAGGGGAGGTGACGCGTTAGTTGTAGTGAAGGGACAGGGTGATATAGGGCAATGAAAAGGCAGGGGCGGGAGTTTTTCAAAATTTTTCAAACTGGCGAAATTGAATCTTGACCCTTGGAATATAGGCAAGCTGTGGGCATTTGGGGTTATTCTCTTTACCTACTTTATCGCAAAAAACCAAAACATCCCTGAAGTGAACTCATTTGTCCCGTGCGATACGCTTCTGCAACACTTTGAGAACTTCTTTGTGCCATCCTTCGAAGCAATATGCAGACACGTAGGAGAAATGGCCCAAGAGGAAGTACCAGCCGCAAGGCTTGATTCGTTAGGTGATGACGGCGCGGTGGAGTTGGCAGAACAGTATCGGGTGGAGCGAAGGGAGAGGAGGGGAGCTAGTCAAGCGGTGCGGGCTCGTCCTACGATGATGAACGCGACCGCGTAGCCCATTAGCCAAGTGGAGCTGGACCACTGGCACACCAAGCCAGACAAATCCACATTTACAGCGGAGGAGTTTGAGGGGGTACTGAGAAAGTACCAAATTCCCTCGGAAATAGGGTTGAAGCTACCCACGTCCAAGGAAAGGGCATCGAATGTGCAGCCGGACGAGTTCAACCTTTACGAGGAAGCACTGTGGGGGGGGGGGTTTGAGGCTACCACTCCCCCAAATAGTGGTGGACGTGCTGAACAAGTTAGAGTGGCGCCAGGGCAGTTGATGTCGAACGCCTAGAAGATATTGATGGCCTGTGCAAGTGCCTGGCAGCAGGCGACCGGCGGGGTGGCCATGACTGTGGAGGAATTCTTCTCCTGCTACAAGGCCTCCGGGCAACAGGAAACGTGGGTGACGTTGTAGGCAGTAACGGGGCGAGGTCTAGTGGCGAGCTTGCCGTCCTCGGTGAAGGGGTAAAGACTGAGATGATTTTTCGTATCAGCGAACGGTGGAAGGAGAGTTCACACAACATTGAAGGTCCCCACAAAATCAGTTGAGCCAAAGTTGGATGTGGCAACCGAAGACCGGGTGAAGAAGGTGAGGGAGTGAATGGAGTAGAAGGGGGTGAGGTGGGACGAGCTGGTCCTTCCTTCGACGTTGTTTGCCCTGAACTTGGGACCGCAACCATCAGAGAAGGATCCGGAGAGGGAGGAACTAGAAGGGCGGAGGAGGAGAAGGACAAGGAAAGGACATTGTTCGCCAGAGCGGATAAATACGAGGCACAATTGGGGCCTACCCCTATGCTGGTGATGAGAGAGCGGGTCTGACCGCGTCCTAGGCCGCTGGGCGACAAAGACTTAACTGGTTTTGCCCTTCTGTGGCCCCCAGTAGACCTGTTGAAAGAGAGGGGTAAGTAGGAGGTGGAGGCAGTTTTGAAGAAGTCAAGGAAGAAGAGGAGGGCGTAGAGGGGGGAAAAGACGCCCCTACTTTGAAAAAGATGAAGGTTGGGGTGGAGGCTGCCCCTATGGTAGAGAATATGAAGAAGGGAATGGTGGAGGCAACTACAGAAACGGAGACCACCCAAGTGCCGAAGGAGGACAAGGGTCCGAGCGCCCAAGTACCGAGCGAACGCTTGGGCCCAAGTGTCCAGATGGCAACAACGGTGGTACCTGCCCCAGAAATAACCCCCACTCCCAGTGAAGGGAAGTCTGGGATTAGCAGACCCAAGACGCATGTCGCGCTGTTGACCGCGTTATACCACGCGCGTGTGCAAGCTAGTCGCTCAGTAGAAGGGAAAGAAGCCAGGGTCGTGGCCGACCGCCTTGTCAGCGTGGTGGAGGATGTGGCCGTTCGGTCAATGGCGAGGTTAACAAAGGCTAACCTCCTGAGGGGGTTTTGTTCAGCCCAGATGGAGGCTGCAACCCTGATGACTGCCTTGATGAACAAAAGAGTGCGCTCGAAGATGGAGGTAGAGCCACTGAGGGTCCAGCTGGAAGAGGCAAAATCGTAGCTCCATAACCTAAGAGTGGAGACAGCGAGGTGGAGGAAGGCCACTCAAAGTGCGTGTGCGAAGGGGTTGGAGTATGTGCAAAGAGCGAAAGTTATGGAGGTGTTAGCAGTAGTGCAGAGCAACTCGGCAGAGCGAGCTAGTGCCGAGCTCCTCGCAACCAAGTCAGAGCTGGAAGCGGAGCGCCACAAGGCGATATCACTGGAGTTCGAGTTAGCGAGCGAGAAGAGGAAACTTGGAGAAGTCCAACAAGCTTGCACCACCGCCAATGAGAGGTGGGAAGAGGCCATGACCAGTAATGAAGAGCTACGTGACCAGGCGATCAAGGACAAAAAAATGGCAGACGGTCAGATCATTGAGTTTGAGAAGGCTCTGGCGGAGGAAAGGGCTAAATTGGCGTCTGAGAGAGCGACATACCCCGACCTATGCAAGGCGGCGGTGGAGCACTTCAAGAAGTCTGCCGATTTTCAGATAGCCATTGATATCGCAGTCGCCAGGAGCTTGGCGAGAGAGAGGGATAGGGGGCTGGACCGTCGGGAGCGGCCGCTGGGAGTAGGAATGAAGAGGAAGTGATCAAGAGCTTCCAGTGGTCGGACTTCTACAAGCATGAAATGGCTGAGTTCTGGGACAGCAGCTGGATGACCTTCATACATAAAGCGCAAGAGTTGTTCCCAGACGTGGACTTCAGTCGCGTGAAGGTAGGAGAAGACGACGTTGCCCAGACCCCCTGGACGAAGGCATCAAAGAGGAGGATCTTGCCTCCAGTGAGGAGGAGTGAGCTGTGCAGCTAAATGTAAAAATTTTACTTTTGTTGTTTTGTTTTGTGTTGGGTTTTTTTTTATGTGTAATTTCTGCAGCAAATTGTATGTAACCGTAAGTGTGTAAATAAAACAACAAATTTTTTGGTATTGTTGTTGTCACTATGTCTTGTGAGTTGTAAATTTAGAAATAATGAAAATGGCAGAGCAGAAATTAATGAAAAATGGGTGTGAAAGTAAGACTTGTGCGTGAATAGTGAAAGTTGCTAATAGGTTGTGATGTAGAAAGTTTAGTAATGGGAAGCCAGTCTAACTTGTGAGAAAACCATGATCCAAAAATCGTTAAAAATGGGCATACATGAAAATGTTAAAGAAGTTAAAAATGAAAGACTGGCTTGGACGACTATGGACCTAGATTTTAACTAAACTGAAAATGTAAAATTAAAAATGTAAAAAATGTTAAAAAATGTTGTAGTATGGGCCTGGATTTTGACTAAGTATGGCCACCTGTAGACGTCCCCGAACGCCCCGGGAGGAACGAGCTCCCGTTCTGTTCATTTTGGGGTCACTACAGCTCAGGACTCTCAAATTTGTCACAGTTCTAAATCTGAACCAAAGAGTCCAAATCCGGCAAATCGTTTTGAGAAAACAGATTTTGAAAGAAGTGTCAAACATGGACTGCTTTGCCAGATACAGAGTCGCCACCTAAATATTTTATTTTGGGAAATTTAGGAAATCCTGACTCGGTGCCAAAGGCCACGTGTTCGTCATCACCAAAGTTGCCTCGGCTCGGGAACTTGGGTATGATTGGGGAAGGTCACTTCGTGAGCACCCCCGCTCGCCCGATCAAAGATCGGCCTCTACTAACCATGATATCTATTTTTGAAAACATTGTATGTTCTTATTCCGGTTATTAGCCTAGGTTACTATGTGATGCACACAGCATATAAGTATAGACTGAGTTGCCTGAATTGGAACAAAACATTTCATGTTCGTTTTTTGAAAGATGGTTTGCTACTCGCAAGTAGGCTTAAAATGCAGATTTTGCCACCCTCGGGTGGGCTTAGAAAAGATGGTTTTGCCACTATCTAGTGGGCTTAGAAAATATGATTTTGCCACTATCTAGTGGGCTTAAAACGAACAGTTGATGATTTATTCCAATCCAAGTAACCCAACCTTCACCCACAGGCATTCAGGTAGTTATATCACATAAGCATATTGCCTCATGGTAAGTATGCTATTCATGGCATTCACTCACACGCATGCAAGGATGCTAAAGCATAAAACTCACCGAGTACTCCAAGCCAAAACAAAAACTGTATTAGAAATCATGCATGACCCTAAGTATACAGAAATGCCTAATGCAACACATGCAAAATGCAATTATAGTAGGCTCGGCTATTCTAAGATGGCATATGAAATGCTACAGCTAACACGTATTCAACTTTGAAATTGAAATACAATGCAATTAGTATGGTGCGCCGAGCCCGGTGCATGCAAAACAGATGAATGATGCAAACATGCTGTCATACTGTATGCTAATTGAAATATGCCCTAATCTAACCATCATAAGCAGGTAAATAAAAGGGAAGAAAGACGTGGGGTTGGAAGACATACAACACACTCACGCACACTTATTACAGTTGTGCCCTCGCGCAGAGGGTCCGAATAAATAATACAGTCCCCAAATAAAAGAATATTACAGTCCAAATGTTACAGTCCAAATATATAAAAATTCCTAATTAATTAACAAATTAACTAAGAAAACTGTAAAACTGGCATGCAAGCTAGGGGCTGCCTTGCTTCTGATGAATGGTGTATGTCCGGGTTGTCTTGCGCAGAAATCTACCGGGATGCCCTAATTAGCCTCTGTTTACACCTTTTCTTGAAATGCGCGCCAAGCTTCAAAAAGTTGTTGATTCTTTATTTGCTGCAACAGAGAGCAGGAAAGGGGCATAGCAATGTATTTGCACAGATATATGCATGCCTCGATCCTCGTGCCACCAATCACGCATACCGAGGCATGATGGCCGAGGAGTCGAAATGCACAATTCAATACAGAATGAATGCACATGAAAACACAGCTAAAACCTAACTCCATCATGGATAATCCGGAGTGTCGGTGACTGGGGAATTGAGATGTATTCCGTCACTCGGAGTACGAAATGCACCTCGTTTCCCGTGCCCGGGCTAACTCCTATCCCGAACACGATGCAATATGCATGACATGCATGAAATGCAACTAAGACACAGTCTTAACATGCACTATGCTGTGAAAACGAGACGCCTCGAAATGCGTGCACACGAGCACGCGAACCGAGAAAATGTATGAATGCGATCTAAGATACAACCTAGTATGCACTGTGTTGTGAAAATGGGATGCCTCGGAATGCGTGCACACGGGCACGCAAACCGAGGCGATGACGTACGCAATGCAAATGACATGGAAATATGATATGGGCTTATACTAACATGAGGGAGCCTCAGCCACACTCACATAAGAGGCCGATGGATGAAAATGAAGTGCCTCGAAATGCGTGCAAACGGGCACGCAAACCGAGGCAATGGCATAATGCGATGCAATGATATGAAAACAAGATATGGGCTTATACCAACATGAGAGAGCCTCAGCCACACTCACATAAGAGGCCGATGGATGAAAATAAAGTGCCTTGAAATGCGTGCACATGAGCACGCAAACCGAGGCAATGGCATAATGCGATGCAATGATATGAAAACAAGATATGGGCTTATACCAACATGAGAGAGCCTCAGCCACACTCACATAGGATGCCGATGGATGAAAATGAAGTGCCTCGAAATGCATGCACACAGGCATGCAAACCGAGGCGATGGCAGAATGCGATGCAATGACCTGAAAACAAGATATGGGCTTATACCAACATGAGAGAGCCTCAGCCACACTCACATAGGATGCCGATGGATGAAAATGAAGTGCCTCGAAATGCGTGCACACGGGCACACAAACCGAGGCGATGGCAGATGCAATGCAAATGACATAGAAATGGAAAGCAATCATTCTAATGGAATTTCAGCACTAAAATATGGGGGAAAACAGTCCCGAAATGAGGCGAAATAACACCAAATGCATGGAATAGTCCCGAAATGCGAATTTAGGCACCCGAAATGGCCTATAGCTATGCCAAACATACACGATATGGACATGTGATGCAAAGACAGAAGCTAGGCAGTCCCAAAAAAGGCACTTTCACAGTTATAAACATGGCCAAACAGCAAGCATAGGTAGGGAAAAAATGGCATGCAAGAATAGGGGCCAAGAGAGGGGTAATGAAGCAAGTGATATAAGCAAAATCCAAACTGAAAAATTTCCTTCTACAACATTGAAGAGGGACCAAAAATATGAATGTTTAAAGTATATGGAAGGCCTCAAATCAATATACAAACGTGCTAAAAAAAGGCACAAGATTGAGGCTCAAAAGGTGCTATAACATGAAGTATACAAAATAATCACCAAACAGAAAAAAAATGTTAATGAAACATGAAGTACAGGCCAAAATAAGACTATTTCCAGAACTGTAAAATGGCCAAAAACAAAAGCATGGTAGGCTGCCAATTTATGCAAAAATGGGGGCCAAATAAGGGATATAACTACAAGTGGCACATGGAGGCATCAAACCATGAAAGGCCCTAAATGAAACATGAAGAATGAACCAAAATAAGACTATTTCCAGAACTGTAAAATGGCCAAAAACAAAAGCATGGTAGGCTGCCATAACATGCAAGAATGGGACCAAAAAAGGAGTATAAAGGGGAGTATAACATGGAAGTCTCAAACAGTGTTAAGCCCTTCTTCAATGTTGAAGAGGGGCTCAAAATAAGCCTATTATCAGTTTACAACATGCTCCAAAATAAATCACACCCAAGCCAAAAATATCATGCAAGAAAATGACCTTTTAGAGGGATAATGAAGCAAGTGCAAGATGGGGGGGCTCAAACAGGGTTGAGCCCTTAATGAGACATGAAAATGAGCTCAAAAAAAATATGCTTTCAGTTTTGGTCGGAGCTCAAATGTATAAGAAGGAGAGGCTAAGAAATATTGCAAAGAAAAGCTCAAAAAAAGAGAAAATGGTAACTCACCCTTGGAGACAAGTCTTTTGTTTCTTCTTGGACCAATTTGCAGCTCCTTTAGCCTTTGAGAAGCCCTCCTTGTTGCTGGAAATGAAGTGGTGATGGTAGAGCTTGGTGGTGATGAAGAAAACAAGGTGTAGGACTTAAGGTTTTTTAGGAAAATGAGAAGGATGGAGGGAGATATGGATCTTGAGGCTTGAAGAACAAATTTTCTAACCCCTAAATGTGATGCCACCAGCTGGTTATATGGACCAAAAAGGGGGTGTAAAGGTGGGGGAAAAGGAGGCCAACTTTCCCCCACAAAATATCCCCCGGATATTGATATTTTCTGGGGGATAAAGCTATACAGCTGTAAAGTGAACAGTGTGGGGATCTCGGCCGGCCAGTTATTTTGGTTGCAGGTGGCCAGCCGGCCACACCCCATAGCCGGCTGGCTAGGGGTCAAAAGGGTCAAGCTGATTTAGTGGCCGGCCACCAAATTTTGGTGTCCTCCCATGTGTGTACATCACAAATATGTGGTTCAAAGTTCAAGAAAATGGGCCCAAGGTGTTCAACATTAGCCCGGAATGAGGGGTTCAAAAGGGTCAGGTGGAATTACTGGCCGGCCACCATTTTTTAGGATCCTCCCAAGTGTGTACATCACAAATATGTGGTTCAAAGTTCAAGAAAATGGGCCCAAGGTGTTCAACATTAGCCCGGAAGTGTGAAAAACGGGCGTCGGAGGGCGTCGGAGGATGTATAACTGGTTGCTGCAACAATTACTGGCCTCCCACCCTTTAGTGACCTCCCTGGTGATAAAACAGAGGTACCTGCCAAAAATGAACGAAAACCGTTGCAAAACGAATGTTCGGGGGCCAAAACACGCAGTTCGGGGCCCCAAAAACTGCCCGTTAAACACCGAAAATGGTATTCGACCTTGAAGTGGGTTTCTCAGACCCCAGTGTCCATCAAAAGGGATAAAATAGGAAGTATGCCAAAAATCAGAACAAACGGAGATGGTTAGGCGGTCCCGAACCGAGGCACACGGCCAACAATCCCGAAAAACCAGAAACCGGACTCCGAAATGGGCAAAATGGCCTACGACCACAAAATGTAGCCCACGGCCACTGAGAGATGGTCTACTGGACCTCTCCCTTCCCTCAGGAAAAGAAATCGAGAAAACCGAGTCTGGTTCGCAAACCGAGACAAGGCACAGAAGAGGGTTCGGAAGTCCGGAGGCAGGGCTCGCAGCCGCGACTCTGAGACTTCTGAACAAGCACAACATGCAATAACACCAAGTGCTCAACTGGTGACGTCTGAGTGTCAAGGTCGGTCAAAAATGGGGTGTCTACAGTTGCCCCTCTTTGACAGAACTCGGAAGTCATAAGAATGACGGGAGTGAATGTCAAAGCCCAGAGACGACCCATTTTTGACAAGGCCGAAGACTTAGACAATGCAGACAAGATAGACAAAGATGTGCCCGCAGGCATGCGCGCAGGCAGGGGCAAAATGCAAATGATATGCAAGAAGATTTTGAAGATTGGACTTATACGCTACGCGAGGCCGGTTTTGAAAGTTGGACTTATACGCTACACGAAGCCGGTTTTGAAAGTTGGACTTATACGCTACGCGAAGCCGGTTCGAAAATTGAGGATTCACGCAATGCACTGTAATGTAGTGGCTAAAATGCAATGTAATAGCTAGGAAATGAAGGTACTTCACAAGGGCATTGGCAATGACTTACCTCATGCTGCTGGGGGTCTCCCGCTTCTTCTTAGTTGAAACACAGGTACTACTTTTCTCCCTAACCATGGTCGCAGCTTTCCCTATTCTCCAACGGGGTGACAGACTAGGTTGGTTCAGTATCCAGAATTGAGGTGCATACACGCTATCTCAACCTATGGGGCTTCCATACAGATTTCAAGCCGAGGATACGCCTCTGGGTATTTAAACCAGACTTTAGTCTCGGAAATCCCGAACCTTTGTGTTCTAGGCATGAGCCATTCGAACTCTAGTTTCCACCGTCGCAGTTGGTCTCCTAGGAACTCACTGCAAACACAGGCAGGTGGCTATACCGGACCACCGGAAGTCGTTCGGGCACGACAAACACCAAAGGAATTACACCTTTAAAGGATTTAAGGTCTCCTAGACCAGGAGTGCACAAGATAGTGCGAATAAAGATGCAGGATTTAAGGTCTCCGCAGACCGGAGGATTTAAGGTCTCCTAGACCGGGGAGTGCACAAGACAGTGCGATGAAAAGTGAATGCACAAAACAGTGCTAAACAGATGCACAAAATAGTGCGATGCCAAAGGTGTACAAAACAGTACGAGCAAGGTGAATGCACAAAACAGTGCGATACAAATAAGGTACGCAAGATAGCGCGATACAATGCACTAACAAGTACAGGTGAGATGCGCAAGATAGCGCGATGGAATGCATGCAAAATGCAAGTAAGGTGCACAAAACAGTGCAATGTGCAAGAAAGCGCGAGTGATTTGAAATACACAGGACAGTGCGATACGCTAAACAGCGCGATTGATTTTGAAATGCACAAGATAGTGCGATACGCTAAACAGCGCGATTGAAATGCACAAGATAGTGCGATACGCTAAACAGCGCGATTGATTTTGAAATGCACAAGATAGTGCGATACGCTAAACAGCGCGATTGAAATGCACAAGACAGTGCGATACACTAAACAGCGCGATTAAAATGCACAAGACAGTGCGATACGCTAAACAGCGCGATTGAAATGCAATGCACAAAATAGTGCGAGTGAAATACAACCACAAGATGCACAAGACAGTGCTAGTGAGATACAAAGTGTAAGTGCACAAGATAGTGCGAGTGAATGCATGTTCCATGCAAATGAGGTGCATTTTCTATGCGAGTATGGAAGAGTGCATTTTCTATGCAAAAGATATGAGCATTTTCTATGCAAGAAACAGGAGCATATTCTATGCAAAATCGAAAGCAAGCATATTCTATGCATGAATCATAACGATGTGTGGCACGCATGCAACAATAGTGTATATGAAAATTCATATTCTATGTAGTAGAGGAGTATCAAATATGTACTCTGGTGCCTCTGATTTACCTCTTATAGGACTTTGCAACACACTCAACTCAAAAAGGGGCACACCCTGTTCATATTGGCGAGAGATAACATCTGCTGCTGCTGCTTTAATTGCCGTTCTGACTTGAAGCATGCTTAAGCTTGGAGTAGAGGCACACTCATTCTTCGGGGCACTGGCAAGGGCTGAAGAGGTACACATGGAATACAATCGCAGAATTTTCTGAAGGTGAAACACACTCAGATGCTCAAAATTTTCCCTATTTTCTTTTGCTTCGTAGTCGGGAACCCATATAGCTTCAAATAGGTCCTTGTTTTATCGCTCACACTTATCGGGGGTGGACCCTGCAGTTTCATGAAAGAACGAATCTTGTTTTGCACAAATGTGGAGAACGGCACGGCACTCGGGGCACAAAAAAGATTTATGGAAATTGGGAAATGAGTTCTTAACCGGGTATTGAGCCTACGACTGAACACAGCAAAGCGACTCAACAAAGAAATAAAAGGCACACAACCTAGACACATCGAGTAACACTCGAAACGACTCAAAACAAGAATCGAGATAAAACAAAAAGACACGACACTCAGACGTGCACAGGGAGCCTGTTTCACCGGGTAGTGTTTCCCACCCCTCTTTCATTTGTGGTTCTCACATTACTCGGCCCTCAAGCTCTGTTTTTCTGAAAAAAGCCCTCTTCTCACTTTTCCTCTCATCGCACGTCTCTCTATTCTTCAATCTCTCATTTTTCATCCCTCCCCTGGGTGGTTGATGGATAAACAGCAAATTGTGGGCTCGTGCCCTTAGCATTCCGCTAGATTCTTCTTCTTGTTCACAACAGTGAGTTTCTCCCACAGAGGGGTTATGATCAGATCTGTCCAGATAAGGGAGTGGAATGTCTTGTCCCATTCCAGTTCGTGCTTCGCACTTAGCTTGATACCTCGTTGCTTGGAGGATGAGAGAGCTTTCAGCCCTTTGTTGTTAACTTCAGTTGTGCCCTCTTCTGGTAGGTAGAATGCCCTTCTTGGCAAGAATGTTGACAATGGAAAAGATAGGAAGCCTGACTCCACTGAGCCCCTAGTTCATCATTTTGACCATTTTTTGTTTTAGTTTTCTCCTAAAAATTTTGACCAAAATGAGAGTTAGATAAACATGCTTGTTCAATTTTCTGATTTAAAATCATGCAAGTCAGGCTATGAGCACTGAAAATTTTCCTCTTTTGGATCCAAGAAATGGTCCAGTTTTGAAAATGGGATACTTTTCGAAAAGGTTAGTCAACCTCAGTAAAAATTCTCAAAAACTATTTTTACAAACGACCACTGCTCAACGAGCACGGAACCTACTCTTGAGATGCACAACCTCGGATTCGAAGGAAAATTGCCCCTTGCTTGAGGGGAACTGTATGGCAACGGAAAGTTGCCCCTTGTTTGAACGGCACTGCGGCATATTGAATGGCAACGGAAAGTTGCCCCTTGTTTGAATAGCACCGCAGCGCATTGAATGGCAACGGAAAGTTGCCCCTTGTTTGAACGGCCTTGCAGCGCATCGAGTGGCAACGGAAAGTTGCCCCTTGTTTGGATGGCACCGCAGCGTATTGTGGACAGTCCTCGAAGCGATGATTGCAACCGAACTCTCAGATACAGAGAAGGCAAAGATTATCAGAACCATTACATGGACATGATCGAATTTGAAGTGTTTTAGGGCTGGACTTCAGAATGAAGTTGCCTACGTATCCCAAGGATGGGAATCAAGCCTTACGTAGTTCGGGGTTAAGGTACACTCGGGTATTAACCTCTCCTTTTTAGGCTCTAACTTTTGCCAAGGCGCCCGTTGCGGGTTTTCGACCTTGCGAGCTTTGTTCTTCTTTTCTTTTCAATTTTTTTCATTTCTTTTTCTCTTCTTTTTTTTTTTTTGCATTTTTTTCTTCTTTCATTTTCTTCATTTTTCTTCTTTTTCTCTTTTTTTGTTCTTTGCATTTTTCTTTTCTTTTGCATTTTTTTTTTGCTTCTTTTTTTTTGTATTTTTCTCTTGCTCTAACTTTTGCCTGGGCCGCCCTTCCGGGTTTTCGGCCCAGCGAGCCTCTCAAGGGTAAAAGTGTAGCTTTGTCCATGTCAAATGGTCTTGAGACCCTGAAATTATCCGAATCCAGGAGAATGGCTCCTGTTTTAGCTTTGTAAGCTTCTTCTGATGAGATCTGATCTTTTTGATCTGACTTTCCTGGCCTCTTGTTCGAGGGCTGCTTCAAATCTGGCCACACAGGCCTCACGTCGTAGTTGACCGTTGAACCTTCTGAATTCAAGTTTAAGGTTTGGAAGCAAAGACTCGAGTCTCGAGACTGAGAGCAATCCTAAGCTGCACAATCTCAAGAGCGATTCCACACAAGTCTTCGCAGGACCGCGCAAAACATTTTGTTTTCGAAAATTTTTAAGAAAGCGACAAATCGCTCGCGCTGAAGATAGTGTAGAACCAATCTGGATCAAGCCAGGATCCTTCCCAGTACTTACGCTAACAAGCATGATTCCATTCGTTAAAGGCTTAGCACGCCTCTCTTTCTCTCAATTGATCAAAATTTTGCAAAACCCGAGGAATCCCTTCCTCTTTGTTTTCACCGCGATGTTCAAAACGTTTTGAAAGACTTAGGTCAATGCAATGATTTTCGGGTGCAGAAGAGTAGGCGAAAAGTACTGTTGTTTCATTCAAACTTTCTGGCACAATTGGCACACGGCCGAGGCAAACACAAGAGCGTGAAAAACCACTGCTGTTTCATTCAAATCTGTTGGCACAACTGGCTTCCTGGCAGAAACAGACTCAAAACAAAAAGAAAAGACAAACACAAAACAAAATGGTGATGCCCGAGGTAACACCCCCCGGAATCACCCGACTCCTATACAATAGGACTGACTCGATACAACAAGACAGACCCCAAAATAAAAAGAGACTGACTCAAAGCAAAAAGACAGACTCAAAAACAAAACAACAAGACCGACTCAATACCTAAGTCGGCATGTACAAAAACTAGCATTTGCAAATGCTCAAAACAGTGCATGCCGTCCACCATATCTGGAGTAACTGGGCGCTGCCCGCAGGTGGTTCATCCCTCGATCACATCACATTATCCCCTACAAGTTCACTGATCAAGTGCCGATAGATTTTGCAGGACCTGGTGCGGGGATGACCCTATTGTCAAATAGATCCTGTACTTCATGGCGAAGACGGAAGCAGGCGTTGGTAGTATGGCCAGTTTGTTGATGGTACGCGCAGTACTGGGTAGTATCATGTGTAGCCGGAAGAGGGTTCGGGAGAGACCGAGGCTCAAGGGGTTTGAGATGGCCTTGTCCAACAAGGATTTGGAGAGCTTTGGATAAAGGCATATAGAGGGCATGGAAGACCCTCCGACCTCGGGGTTGGTACTTCAAGGCTTGTGGATTTTTACCGGGCGCACCAGCAAAGGGATTGGCAGGTGCTGGCCTGGTTTGCCGATCTCTTCCGAGTGGAGGATTAGAGATAACAGGATCGTCTCTGGTATGACAGCCCTTTTCCCGATGTTCCCTTTGATTCGGACTGCTCCCAACCTGAGTAGCGAAAGTGTCATCCACAGCTTTTGCAACAACTGCGAGGACTTGCTCTTTGTTCAGTCCCTCGGCTTTCAAAGCCTCAACAGCCAACAGAAGATGTTCATTGGGATCCATGTCCGCCCCTATCTTGTTCCTTCCACTCGCCTCCACTTTGCCAAGGGATTGGCTTTCCTCAAATGCAGCTCGTCCCAACATCGGGGAGTCTCTTGACATGAAGTTCCCGGTATGTGGTGTGGTCGATGATGGAGCCAATGTCCCGGAGGCCAGATCCGTCACGATTTTTTGAAGATCTTTAATCATTCCCATCAACTCAGAAGTAGTGGGTTCACGGGTTTGAGATGGTTGAGGTTCAGGTGCACCCATCATGCATAAGTCCATGCTTTCTGGAATAAACACCTCAGGTCTGGGTAGATGGGCCGGGGTGATGTATATGCTGGGGTCAAAGGTGGATGGCAGTATGTGGATGTGATTGAGGTAGGCAGAAGATGTTTGGTCATTGGGGTCTAAAGGTGGAGCTATCGTCCGGTTGTCGATGAGATTTTGGACCTCATGACGAAGGCGGTAGCAACGGTCGGTGCCATGACCGCGCTGCTGATGGTACATACAGTACTTGGAGGGGTTATGTCTGGCTGGGAGTGGGTTGGGAAGAGGTTGAGGATCGAGGGGTTTGAGATGCCCTTTTTCCATCAAGGCTTTTAGTGTGCTAGTCAGGCTCATATAGAGGGGGGTGAAAGTTCTACCCTGAGCTCGGGTTGGGCCAGCTGTTTGTAGGCTTGGTTTGGCAAAAGGGTCGGCTGTGGCGACTGTATTGATTTCAGTGGGTTTGGGAATAGCGCTACTACCAGCGTTGGTACTCCCTGAAATCACCTTCCTTGTCAGTTCCCTTGTCCTGGGGATGATCCCGCTGTTGAACGCATTCTCGACTTGAACCCCCAGTTCATGCAAACTTTTGAAAGTGAATAGTGGAGCAACTATCAACTTTTGCAACATATCATGCTCGAGGTTTCGGACCATCATCTGCACTTGATCCTTCTCAGAAGGGCGACGATCTGTCATTTGTGCTGCCTTTGCTCTCCACCTTGCAATGAATTCCACAAAAGGCTCTGTTGGGTTTTGGCGGGTTGCTTCAAGCTCTTGGATGGTCATTTCAACTTGGGTATTGTAGGAATACTGATCGACAAAGGCCTCAGCCAGTTCTTCCCAGTTTTGCTTCACTGTATCCTCCAATTTGGTATACCAAGTAGCTGCTACACCCGACAGGGTTCTTCCATACAGAGAGAGTTTCTGTGGCTTAGTCAGACCCATCGGCTTCAGGACATCTAAGAAAAGTCGGATATGTACCATTGGATCTCCAGACCTGTCGAAACGGTCGATATATGGCATTTTGAATCTGTCTGGGAGCCGGATGGAAGCCTCGGTGTGCCCATCCTCAATGCCAGGAATGGAGTTAAGGCCCTGTGCCTTTTTGAATTGCTTCTCAAGGTTTGTAATTTTCACTGCAGTCAGATTGAACTCATCAACATGAAAGGGTTGAGTTCTCTCATTAGGCTGCACCAGGGGTCTGAGCACCTGAGCTTGAGCCAACCCTTCTTGAGGATTCAGACACTGCAAATCTTCAACTGGCGGAATTGGGTCAAAGTTCGGCTGGGGTCCCAAAGCTGGATGTGAGGCAGATGCCCCAGATGGGCGCTGCGTTTCAATACTGGTCTCAGCTTGCATGGCAGTTCCCCGATTTAGCGCTGCTGTCACGGCCGTAAATTCTTCCGAACCTTGTGCCATCACGGTCTGCTGAGTCCGAACAAAGGTGATGTGACTGGCGACTGACGGATTAGATGAACAGATGAGCCCTGACCGGCTTTTCTTTACCTTGCCTCAGCGAAAGAACACTGATTGCCCTTGAACTGAATCTCTGATCTAGCAAAGTCTATCAGCACAAGTTTGATGAACCTCGGGGGATATCGGAGCCTTCTGAAGCTATGGTTCCCAAACTACCTAGCAAAAGAGAAAACAGACAGCATCTCAGCCTGATTTCACGATAACCCATATGAGCAAAGCTGAGTGAGTGTGTTCTCTACTGAATTCTGCCCCAAAATTCTGCCCCAAATCTGAGTCTGATACCCACAGGTAAAGCTGACTTCCAAATACTGATAGTAATGCCCGCAGGCATGATGCCCAAATTCGCAAACTGGTGCCCGCAGGCCTGATGCCCAAACTCATACACTGATACATGCATTCCTGTAGAGACGCACTCTAAAGCACATAACAGATAAGTGAGATCCAAAACACCCCTATGAAGGGGTAGGGTTTCCCTGTCCTATTTTGTCAGGAGCTAGGGTTTCACTACGCACGCAGCGGCTTCAAACAACCTATAAACGGGTAAGCAACCTGTCCTAACTTGGAATGGTCACTATGGATCCGAATATGCACTAGGTCGAATGGTCAAAGAGGGTGCCCCGGTAGAACCGGGGTTTGTGTTCCCATACTGGCAGAGCCCACAACCGGTCAGCCTTATGGTCATGCCTTGACAAGACAAGCCTCCGGCAAACCGTTCAGGAATAGCAGATGGCAAACACAGTGTCCTAGGCGCACCAATACAAATGCAATGCAAAGAAACACACAAGCGTAGTCAAAAACAGATATCAAGAGTTCGAGTCAAGTTCTCTAAATCCCCAGCAGAGTCGCCAGAAACTGTAGACGTCCCCGAACGCCCCGGGAGGAACGAGCTCCCGTTCTGTTCATTTTGGGGTCACTACAGCTCAGGACTCTCAAATTTGTCACAGTTCTAAATCTGAACCAAAGAGTCCAAATCCGGCAAATCGTTTTGAGAAAACAGATTTTGAAAGAAGTGCCAAACATGGACTGCTTTGCCAGATACAGAGTCACCACCTAAATATTTTATTTTGAGAAATTTAGGAAACCCTGACTCGGTGCCAAAGGCCACGTGTCCGTCATCACCAAAGTTGCCTCGGCTCGGGAACTTGGGTACGATTGGGGAAGGTCACTTCGTGAGCACCCCCGCTCGCCCGATCAAAGATCGGCCTCTACTAACCATGATATCTATTTTTGAAAACATTGTATGTTCTTATTTCAGTTATTAGCCTAGGTTACTATGTGATGCACACAACATATAAGTATAGATTGAGTTGCCTGAATTGGAACAAAACATTTCATGTTCGTTTTTTGAAAGATGGTTTGCTACTCGCAAGTAGGCTTAAAATGCAGATTTTGCCACCCTCGGGTGGGCTTAGAAAAGATGGTTTTGCCACTATCTAGTGGGCTTAGAAAATATGATTTTGCCACTATCTAGTGGGCTTAAAACGAACAATTGATGATTTATTCCAATCCAAGTAACCCAACCTTCACCCACAGGCATTCAGGTAGTTATATCACATAAGCATATTGCCTCATGGTAAGTATGCTATTCATGGCATTCACTCACACGCATGCAAGGATGCTAAAGCATAAAACTCACCGAGTACTCCAAGCCAAAACAAAAACTGTATTAGAAATCATGCATGACCCTAAGTATACAGAAATGCCTAATGCAACACATGCAAAATGCAATTATAGTAGGCTCGGCTATTCTAAGATGGCATATGAAATGCTACAGCTAACACGTATTCAACTTTGAAATTGAAATACAATGCAGTTAGTATGGTACGCCGAGCCCGGTGCATGCAAAACAGATGAATGATGCAAACATGCTGTCATACTGTATGCTAATTGAAATATGCCCTAATCTAACCATCATAAGCAGGTAAATAAAAGGGAAGAAAGACGTGGGGTTGGAAGACATACAACACACTCAGGCACACTTATTACAGTTGTGCCCACGCGCAGAGGGTCCGAATAAATAATACAGTCCCCAAATAAAAGAATATTACAGTCCAAATATATACAAATTCCTAATTAATTAACAAATTAACTAAGAAAACTGTAAAACTGGCATGCAAGCTAGGGGCTGCCTTGCTTCTGATGAATGGTGTATGTCCGGGTTGTCTTGCGCAGAAATCCACCGGGATGCCCTAATTAGCCTCTGTTTACACCTTTTCTTGAAATGCGCGCCAAGCTTCGAAAAGTTGCTGATTCTTTATTTGCTGGAACAGAGAGCAGGAAAGGGGCATAGCAATGTATTTGCACAGATATATGCATGCCTCGATCCTCGTGCCACCAATTACGCATACCGAGGCATGATGGCCGAGGAGTCGAAATGCACAATTCAATACAGAATGAATGCACATGAAAACACAGCTAAAACCTAACTCCATCATGGATAATCCGGAGTGTCGGTGACTGGGGAATTGAGATGCATTCCGTCACTCGGAGTACGAAATGCACCTCGTTTCCCGTGCCCGGGCTAACTCCTATCCCGAACACGATGCAATATGCATGACATGCATGAAATGCAACTAAGACACAGTCTTAACATGCACTATGCTGTGAAAACGAGACGCCTCGAAATGCGTGCACACGAGCACACGAACCGAGAAAATGCATGAATGCGATCTAAGATA
Source organism: Camellia sinensis (assembly GCF_055761805.1). Taxonomy (NCBI): domain Eukaryota; kingdom Viridiplantae; phylum Streptophyta; class Magnoliopsida; order Ericales; family Theaceae; genus Camellia; species Camellia sinensis. The sequence continues at coordinate 175,810,305 of NC_138971.1, read as the reverse complement.
CAACCTAGTATGCACTGTGTTGTGAAAATGGGATGCCTCGGAATGCGTACACACGGGCACGCAAACCGAGGCGATGGCGTACGCAATGCAAATGACATGGAAATATGATATGGGCTTATACTAACATGAGGGAGCCTCAGCCACACTCACATAAGAGGCCGATGGATGAAAATGAAGTGCCTCGAAATGCGTGCACACGGGCACGTAAACCGAGGCAATGGCATAATGCGATGCAATGATATGAAAACAAGATATGGGCTTATACCAACATGAGAGAGCCTCAGCCACACTCACATAGGATGCCGATGGATGAAAAATGAAGTGCCTCGAAATGCGTGCACACGGGCACGCAAACCGAGGCGATTGCAGAATGCGATGCAATGACATGAAAACAAGATATGGGCTTATACCAACCTGAGAGAGCCTCAGCCACACTCACATAGGATGCCGATGGATGAAAATGAAGTGCCTCGAAATGCGTGCACACGGGCACGCAAACCGAGGCGATGGCAGATGCAATGCAAATGACATAGAAATGGAAAGCAATCATTCTAATGGAATTTCAGCACTAAAATATGGGGGAAAACAGTCCCGAAATGAGGCGAAATAACACCAAATGCGTGGAATAGTCCCGAAATGCGAATTTAGGCACCCGAAATGGCCTATAGCTATGCCAAACATACACGATATGGACATGTGATGCGAAGACAGAAGCTAGGCAGTCCCAAAAAAGGCACTTTCACAGTTATAAACATGGCCAAACAGCAAGCATAGGTAGGGCAAAAATGGCATGCAAGAATAGGGGCCAAGAGAGGGGTAATTAAGCAAGTGATATAAGCAAAATCCAAACTGAAAAATTTCCTTCTACAACATTGAAGAGGGACCAAAAATATGAATGTTTAAAGTATATGGAAGGCCTCAAATCAATATACAAACGTGCTAAAAAAAGGCACAAGATTGAGGCTCAAAAGGTGCTATAACATGAAGTATACAAAATAATCACCAAACAGAAAAAAAATGTTAATGAAACATGAAGTATAGGCCAAAATAAGACTATTTCCAGAACTGTAAAATGGCCAAAAACAAAAGCATGGTAGGCTGCCAATTTATGCAAAAATGGGGGCCAAATAAGGGATATAACTACAAGTGGCACATGGAGGCATCAAACCATGAAAGGCCCTAAATGAAACATGAAGAATGAACCAAAATAAGACTATTTCCAGAACTGTAAAATGGCCAAAAACAAAAGCATGGTAGGCTGCCATAGCATGCAAGAATGGGACCAAAAAAGGAGTACAAAGGGGAGTATAACATGGAAGCCTCAAACAGTGTTGAGCCCTTCTTCAATGTTGAAGAGAGGCTCAAAATAAGCCTATTATCAGTTTACAACATGCTCCAAAATAAATCACACCCAAGCTAAAAATATCATGCAAGAAAATGACCTTTTAGAGGGATAATGAAGCAAGTGCAAGATGGGGGTCTCAAACAGGGTTGAGCCCTTAATGAGACATGAAAATGAGCTCAAAAAAAAGATGCTTTCAGTTTTGGTCGGAGCTCAAATGTATAAGAAGGAGAGGCTAAGAAATATTGCAAAGAAAAGCTCAAAAAAAGAGAAAATGGTAACTCACCCTTGGAGACAAGTCTTTTGTTTCTTCTTGGACCAATTTGCAGCTCCTTTAGCCTTTGAGAAGCCCTCCTTGTTGCTGGAAATGAAGTGGTGATGGTAGAGCTTGGTGGTGATGAAGAAAACAAGGTGTAGGACTTAAGGTTTTTTAGGAAAATGAGAAGGATGGAGGGAGATATGGATCTTGAGGCTTGAAGAACAAATTTTCTAACCCCTAAATGTGATGCCACCAGCTGGTTATATGGACCAAAAAGGGGGTGTAAAGGTGGGGGAAAAGGAGGCCAACTTTCCCCCACAAAATATCCCCCGGATATTGATATTTTCTGGGGGATAAAGCTATACAGCTGTAAAGTGAACAGTGTGGGGATCTCGGCCGGCCAGTTATTTTGGTTGCAGGTGGCCGGCCGGCCACACCCCCTAGCCGGCCGGCTAGGGGTCAAAAGGGCCAAGCTGATTTAGTGGCCGGCCACCAACTTTTGGTGTCCTCCCATGTGTGTACATCACAAATATGTGGTTCAAAGTTCAAGAAAATGGGCCCAAGGTGTTCAACATTAGCCCGGAAGGAGGGGTTCAAAAGGGTCAGGTGGAATTACTGGCCGGCCACCATTTTTTAGGATCCTCCCAAGTGTGTACATCACAAATATGTGGTTCAAAGTTCAAGAAAATGGGCCCAAGGTGTTCAACATTAGCCTGGAAGTGTGAAAAACGGGCGTCGGAGGGCGTCGGAGGATGTATAACTGGTTGCTGCAACAATTACTGGCCTCCCACCCTTCAGTGACCTCCCTGGTGATAAAACAGAGGTACCTGCCAAAAATGAACGAAAACCGTTGCAAAACGAATGTTTGGGGTCCAAAACACGCAATTTGGGGCCCCGGAAACAGCCCGTTAAACACTGAAAATGGTATTCGACCTTGAAGTGGGTTTCTCAGACCCCAGTGTCCCTCAAAAGGGATAAAATAGGAAGTATGCCAAAAATCAGAACAAACGGGGATGTTTAGGCGGTCCCGAACCGAGGCACACGGCCAACAATCCCGAAAAACCAGAAACCGGACTCCGAAATGGGCAAAATGGCCTACGACCACAAAATGGAGCCCACGGCCACTGAGAGATGGTCTACTGGACCTCTCCCTTCCCTCAGGAAAAGAAACCGAGAAAACCGAGTCTGGTTCGCAAACCGAGACAAGGCACAGAAGAGGGTTCGGAAGTCCGGAGGCAGGGCTCGCAGCCGCGACTCTGAGACTTCTGAACAAGCACAACATGCAATATCACCAAGTGCTCAACTGGTGACGTCTGAGTCTCAAGGTCGGTCAAAAATGGGGTGTCTACACCACCACGCTATAACATTAAATTACGAAAATGGACTGGCCGAATTCTTCATTCGAGTTCTAACCAAGACTGGGTAGGCCCTTTATCTGGTTGGACTCTTCATGCTCAGTCCGACCGACCGCCACTCAGTCTGGCTGAGCCCTTCGTGCTCAGTCTGGCTGTGCTCAATCTGCCTGAGGCTTTAATTAACTCAGTCTGGCTGTGCTCTTCGTGTTCAGTCTGGTTGAGGCTTTAACTAACTCAGTCTGGCTGAGCTCGTCGTGCTCAGTCTAGCTGAGGCTTTAATTAACTCAGTCTGGCTGAGGCTTTAATTAACTTAGTCTGGCTGGGCTCTTCGTGCTCAGTCTGGCTGAGGCTTTAATTAACTCAGTCTGGCTGGGCTCTTCATGCTCAGTCTGGCTGAGGCTTTATTTAACTCGGTCTGGCTGGGATCTTCATGCTCAATCTGGCTGAGGCTTTAATTAACTCAGTCTAGCTGAGCTCTTCGTGCATTGATTAACAAGTCATTATTGAAGTACAGTGCAAATAATGAAGATATAAAGTCATTTGCATTTAAGGCATAGCCTATTGATCAAAAGTTTACACCATGTATAGAAAGGACAAAAACAAACAAGCATGTAGATCGTCAAAATAACATACAACAATTGACCAATACAAAAGTAGGAGACGCTATTTTACTGGAAATAACGCTTCAAGTGCTCAGCGTTCCATAGATGGGGGAGGTCTCTGTCTTCCATGTCTTGGAGTCGGTAGGTGCTTGGGCGAGGACTGGCTTTAATGACATAAGGCCATTCCCATTTGGCGGCTAGCTTGCCCTCAGCGGGATTTTTGGTAGCGAGAGTCGCCTCGCGCAAGACTAGGTTCCCAATTGCGAACTCCCGCGGTCGAACTTTGCGGTTGTAGTGTGTTCTCATTTTTTGTTGATATGAGGCCCGTATGACAGCAACTGTCTCTCGGAGTTCTTCAATTAGGTCTAAGTCAGCTCGACACAAGTCTTTGGTTAGTTCGGGATCTGGGTGCAGAACCCTCGGGGTGGGCAGGCCGATCTCCACTGGGATGACCGCCTCAGCGCCGTATGTTAAGTGAAATGGGGTCTCCCCAGTAGGGGTTTGGGCGGTAGTGCAATAGGCCCAGAGTACGTTTGGCAGTTCCTCAGCCCAGAGTCCCTTGGCGGCTTCCAACTTAGTTTTGATTATCTTTAAAAGAGAGCAGTTGGTGACCTCGACTTACCCGTTGGCTTGGGGAAGAGAAGCACGACTAGATGTAGAGCTCTGCACAAAATTTCTTGAACTTGGCATTGTCGAATTTTTTGTCGTTGTCTGAGACGATGGCTTGGGGGATTCCAAATCGGCATACAATCGACTGCCAGATAAATCTGGTTGTGTTCCGTTCAGTGATTGTGGCGAGGGGTTCCGCTTTCATCCATTTGGCGAAGTAATCAATGGCGACCACAGCGAACTTGGTTTGGCCCCTACCAGTGGGCAATGGACCAACTAAGTCAATGTCCCACTTGGCAAATGGGTAGGGACTACTAAGTGTAATCAATTCTGTCGACGGAGCATGGGTGATGTTGGCAAAACGTTGGCATTTATCGCACTTAAGCACGAACTCAGTGGCATCTTGGTTGAGAGTAGGCCAGAAATAGCCGGTGCGAAGTATTTAATGGGCCAGCGACCTGGCACCCGAATGATTACCACATACACCCTCATAGACTTCCCTCATCACATAGGTCGCTTGGGAAGGACTGAGGCACCTAAGGTATGGGCGTGAAAATCCATGTTTGTATAGGAGGCCACTAATGAGGATGTAATTGGACGATCGGACCCTGACTTTGGCGGCCTACTGTTTGTTGTCTGACAACTCCCCACTTGTCAAAAATAGAAGGATGTCTGCCGCCCATAGGATAGGTTCGTTTTGGAGAAAGTGGACCTCCTGCTAGTTTGGTGAAATAGCCAGGTGGGCCAGGTATTCAAGGCGGACGCCACAGCTGAGGTCTGACTGCTCGACCGAAGCTAATTGAGCCATTTCATCTGCCTTGGAGTTTTTTGACCGAAGGTTGTGTTTGAGTAGAAAGTTTTGAAAAGGCGAACAAGGGGGAGGGCAATATCCCTGTAAGCTCGTATTGTGTCTTCCTTTGCGTCGAATTCCCCCGTAATTTTTCCGACGATCAGTTGAGAATCGATGAACACCTAGATATAGCTTACACCAATGTCTCAGGCTAGGAGAAGACCTGCTATCAAGGCTTCATATTCGACCTCATTATTGCTTGCGTCAAACAAGAAACAGAGAGCACACTTGAAATAACCACCCTCGGGGGCGGTGAGGATAAGACCAGCCCCACTGCCTTCTTTGCAGGATGATCTATCGACATTGAGGGTCTAGGAGTGGGGATCTTCTGCCTCAGTGTTGAATTGCTTGGACGGAGGGGGTCGTGGTTGGAATGGGATTGGTGAATTTCAAGATAAAATCGACGACATCCTGTCCTTTGATCGCTGTTCGAGGTCGGTAGGAGATTTCAAATTGGCTGAGCTCGACAGAACATTGTATAAGTTTGCCGGACAACTCTAGTTATTACATTATCTTCTTCAAAGGTTGGTCAATGAGGACCACTATGGAGTGAGCTTGGAAGTAAGGTCGGAGTCGTCTTGAGGCTATGACCAAGGCCAGGGCCATTTTTTCCAACAATGGGTAATTATGTTCTGCTCCCCTGAGAGCTCGACTAATGTAATAAACCGAATGCTAGAGTGAGTCGACCTCCCTTATGAGGGCCGCACTGACTGTGGTGGTTGATACGACTAAGTAGAGAAAAAGGGGCTCACCCATGAGCGCCTAAGAGAGCAGGGGGGTTGGCCATGCACTGCTTCAATTGTTAAAAGGCCTCTTCGGATTCGGTCGTCCACTTAAAAGCCTGTCGAAGGACTTTAAAAAAGGGGAGGCACTTGTCTGTTACGCGGGAAATAAAACGGTTGAGGGCGGCGACTCTGCCAATAAGCCTTTGAACCTCTTTAACCGTTCTGGGTGACTGCATTTCTATCAGGGCCTTGATCTTTTCGGGGTTGGCCTCAATACCCCGTTGACTGACCATGAAACCCAAGAATTTCCCAGATCCGACGCCGAAAGCACATTTCTCCGGATTCAGCTTTATTTGATACTTACGTAGGGTGTCGAAGGTTTCCCGCAAGTCTGCTAGATGATCAGAGGAGAGTTTGCTTTTGACAAGCATGTCATCGACGTACACTTCCATCTTCCGACCTATCTGGTGATGAAAAATGACATTGACTAACCATTGGTAAGTTGCTCCGGCATTTTTCAACCCAAATGGCATGACACAATAGTGGTAGGTTCCCCGGTTAGTGATGAAGGAGGTATGTTCCTGGTCAGACGGGTGCATCAAAATTTGATTGTAACCAGAGAAGGCGTCTATGAAATTAAGCATTTGATGTCCGGCCGTGGCGTCGATAAACAGATCTATGCGAGGAAGGGGATAACTGTCTTTGGGGCAAGCTCGATTAAGGTCGTAGTAGTCGACACAGAGTCGCCATTTACCGTTGTTTTTACGGACCAAGACCACATTTGACAGCCATCTGGGGTAGTCCACGTTCTTGACAAATCAGAAGCAATAAGAGCGTTGTGTTCCGGGTGAAAGATGCGCTGCTTCTGGCGGAAGGGTCGAAAATGGGGCTCGATGCTAAGTCAATGAGTGATGAAGGAGGGATCGATACCCGGCATGTCAGAATGGGTCCAAGCAAACACATCATTATGCTCGGTCAGGAGGGTTGTAAGATAGGCCCTGGCTTGGAGAGATAGTTGGCTGCTGATCTTGGCTGTTTTTGTTAGGTTGGTGGGGTCGATAGGGACTTTAACAAGTTCTTCCACTGGTTCCCCTCTAACTAACTCGTCTTCGTCTCTAATGTCGAGTCCTTCGATGATCATAGTCTCCTTCAGCTTAACCTCTTTGAGTGAAGTGACGTAGCACTCTCTGGCCACAGTCTGCTCTCCCCTCACGGTGCCGACTCCAAGGTCGGTAGGAAATTTCATGGCCAGATGGTATGTGGATGTGATAGCTTGAAAAGGGTTAAGGGCGGTGCGACCGAGGATGATGTTATAAGCAAAGGGACAGTCGACGACGAGGAAAGTGAGCAACTTAGTGGTCTGCCTTGGGTACTCTCTGATGGTAATGGGGAGGTCGATGGAGCCTATGGAGGTCACCATATCCCCAATGAAACCAACCAATGGTGTTTGGAGAGGGGACAAACTTTCTTCTCCGACCTTGAGTTGGCGATAGGCGTTTAGGAAGATAATGTCTGAAGAGCTACCTGTAACAGCGCCCGCGTGGGACCTCGTGCTACAGTTCGGACTCGATTTGTGTCACGGTTCTTAATCTGAACCAAAGAGTCCAAATCTGGCAAATCGTTTTGAGAAACAGATTTTTGAAAAAGTAGTGCCAAACATGGACTGCTTTGCCAGATACAGAGTCGCCACCTAAATATTTTTTATGGGAGAATTTAGGAAACCCTGACTCGGTGCCGAAGGCCACATGTCCGTCATCACCGGAGTTGTCTCGGCTCGGGAGCTTGGGTACGATCGGGGAAGGTCAGCTATGAGCACCCCCTTTCGCCCGGTCCGAAGACCGGCCTCTACTAACCGTGATATCCGTTTTTGAAAACTTTATGTGTTCTTAAACCAATTGTTAGCCTAGAATTACTATGTTATGCGCGCGGCAAACAAGTATAGACCGAATCGCCCAAATTGGAAATAAAACATTTTATGTTCGTTTTGAAAATGGTTTGCTACTCGTAAGTAGGCTAAAATGCAGGTTTTGCCACCTTCAAGTGGGCTTTTGAAAAAGATGGTTTTGCCACTATCTAGTGGGCTTAAAAATCGCAGTTTTAACGCATTATCCCAATTTAAGCAATTTGACCTCCACCCACAGGCATTCAAGTAGTTTATCTCATGTAAGCACTTAGCCGCATGGCAAGCATACTGTCATGGCAACACTCACACGCATGCTGGATGCTAAAGCAAAAATACTTACATCGTACTCCGTGCTAAAACAGTAAACTAGTTAGCAAACATGCATGTCCTAGTTCATGTTAAGTGTCTAATGCATCGCATACAAAATGTTGCTAGAATAGGCTCGGCTATCCTAAACATGTCATGTGAAAATGCACAATTATCACATATTCACTTTTTGATTTGAAGTACGAATGCAGTTAGCGTGATGTACCGAGCCTAATGCATGTCAACAAATGCATGAATGCACGCATGCATAGCATAAGGTATGCTAAAATAAATGTGCCCTAATCTACCATCATAAGCAGGTAAATAAAAGGGAGAAAGAAGTGGGGGTTGGAAGACATACACACATGCACGCACACTTATTACAAATATGCCCTCGCTCGGAGGGACCAAATAAATATTACAAATTAATTAACTACGCAAGCTAATTAAATATTACAAATTAATTAACAAATTAATTATTCTAAGAAAACAGTAAACCGCCTCGGGAAGCGCGCCGCCATGCGTAGGCTGCCTCTGTTTTCTTTCCTGTGCTCCTCTGGAGGCTGCCAAAATTTCAGGACTGCTTCCTTGGATGCTGGGAGACACCACCGACTGGGTGAAATTGCCACCGGCACTGAGATGTTGCCACCGGCACAAAATTGAAGCTGTCGGCAGAGAGAAGATTGCTGGCCGGCACCTTACACTGTCGGTCGGCAGAGTATTCCTGCAGAACCTGCAACCCACGGCAACAGAGGACAAGGCAAAGCATGGCAGCACATTTCAAGGCATATATGCACCAACCATGTCTCTTATCATTGTAATGACTCGAAGGGACATGTGTCTCGGTTCTCGGACCACCAATCACGCATTTCCATGCATGATGGCCCAAAGAACCAAGTATGCAACTTTGATTTCAAATGCATGCAAACCAAATAAACACACAAGGAGGCCTAACCTCTATCATACTCATCTTAAGAGGCAAGGTGATGCATGCAAGATGCAATGCAACTTAGGCATACGAGCTAAGGATGCAACATGCCGATACAAGCAAACATGCAAGATGATGCATGCAAATAAGCCAAGGATGGTCTTAAACATGAATTAGGCAGCTCTAGTTAGGCCCAAAACAGTGGCCATAATATGAAAATGAAGTGCCTCGAAACGCGTGCACACGGGCACGCAAACCGAGGCAATGGCATATGCAATGCAATGGCTAAAACAGCATATAGAATGCAACATGGACTTATACTAACATGAGAGAGCCTCAGCCACACTCACATAAGAGGCTGATGAATGAAAATGGAGTGCCTCGAAATGCGTGCACACGGGCACGCAAACCCAGGCAATGGCATACGCAATGCAATAGCATGGGAATGGCATGCAATCATGCTAATGGAATTTCAGCACTGAAATGTGGGGGAAAACAGCCCCGAAATGAGGCGAAAACACAACCGATACATGGAATAGTCCCGAAACATGGACTTTTGGCACCCGAAATGGCTTACAGCTATACAAAGCATGCACAATATGGACATGGAGCATGAAGACAGAAGCAAAAAAGCTTCAAAATAAGCATTTTTCTAGTACAAGTCATGGCAAAACAACAAGCAAAGATAGGGCAACAATGGCATGCAAAAATGGCCCTAAACATGAGGTTATGAAGCAACTCACGGATGCTAACTCCGAACAGGTTAGGGCCCTTCAACAACATTGAAGAGGGGCCCAAAATAAGACTATTTACAGTTTATGGCAGCCCCAAAAACAGTATACAAATATATTAGAAATGCAATGCAAAAATGAGGCTCAAAAGTGGCTATAACATGAGGTATACAAAACATTCACCAAACAGCCAAAGACCCTTAATAAAACATGTTAAGAAGGTCAAAATAAAGCCACTTTTAGTTCGGACCAAGGTCCAAAAACAGCAACATCAGGGGCTGCCAAGACATACAAAAATGGGACCAAAAAGAGGATATAAAGGGAAGTACAATATGGAAGTCCCAAACAGTGTTGAGCCCTTCTTCAATGTTGAAGAGGGGCTCAAAATAAGCCTATTTTCAGTTTACATCAGGCTCTAAAACAGATCACACACAAGCCAAGAATTCTATGCAAGATTATGGCATTCAAGGAGGATAATGAAGCAAGTGCAAGAGGGGGGGCTCAAACAGTGTTGAGCCCTTCAACAAACATGTAGAATAGCTCAAAATAAGGCCACTTTCAGTTTTGGCCGGAGCTCAAATATACCAGAAACTATGGCTTAGATATGATGCAAGAAAAGGCTAGAAAAGAGGGAATGAAGACTTACCCTTGAAGAGCAGCCATGCAGCAGCCTTTGATCCAAGAAAAGGAGCTCTTGACCTCTGAAAATTAGCCTCAAATGGCTGGAATGGAGGATGGAGGCCTTGTGCTATGGGTTGGTGTGTAAATGGCCAAGGATAATGGACTTTTTTGAGCTTGGAAGAGGAGGGTTCAATGTATAGATATAGGGTTGTATCTATATGGTGCCTCAGCTGGTTTTTTTTTCTTCTAACCTAGTATAAGGAAGAGGAGAGCTTCCTATATAGGCAAAACAAAGTGTAAAGCTTCTTGAGGAAGCTAAACAAGGGTGCATATCCTCCATACACGTGTATGGAGGATCCATTCTGTGCCCTCCAGCTGGCACAGCTGGCATACACTCAATCTGCAGAATGCTCCGGAAGGTCGTCGGCTAGCAAAAAAGGCCGGTCGGCTACTTTAACCTGCCGGTCGGCACAATAAATTGCCGGTCGGATAAATATAGTGCCGATGGGTGGCCGATAAGGTCAAAAAAGTGCCGGTTGGTGTCCAAATTGAAGCCCCGGAAGTTAGCTTTCCAATGGCGCAAACCTTGCATTAAAATTCCTTCTGTGCAAAAAGTTATGTCCTTTTTCGTGAAGCCGCGCAGATTCGATCCAACCGGGATGACGCCCGACTTCAACTGATCATATCTCCCCCACCCGGACTTGGCTCTAGGAGATTCTTGAGTGCAAAATGAAGCCCCGGAAGTAAGATTTCCGACGGTGGTGGCCCCATAGCTAAACTCCAAGCGTACAGACAGATAAGCCCGATTAAGCGAGGGCTGCTCGACTCGCTTCTACCCGGATTCATGCCGAACTTCTCCCAAATTAGTTTTCTCCTCTCCTTTCCTCTCTTCTTCAACTCCAAACTCCTAAACAAAGTGTTTTGAAGGATTTGCCTCTCTCCTTGCCGAAGAAACTGAACATTTCCCCTGCACACCTGTCTCCACCAAGTAAACCATCAGTAACGCCCAAGTCTTAAGGGCGGTCAAAAATGGGGTGTCTACAGTTGCCCCTCTTTGACAGAACTCGAAAGTCATAACAATGACGGGAGTGAATGTCAAAGCCCCGAGACGACCCATTTTTGACAAGGCCGAAGACTTGGACAAACAAACAAAATACAAATGAATGAATGGTTGTGCCCGCAGGCTGCCTACGTATCCCTTTGCAAGGAATCAAACCAGCGTAGTTCAGGAGCAGGATGCAAATGATATGAAAGGAGACTTTGATAATTGGACTTATACGCCACGCGAAGCCAGTTTTGAAAGTTGGACTTATACGCTACGCGAAGCCGGTTTTGAAAGTTGGACTTATACGCTACGCGAAGCCGGTTTTGAAAGTTGGACTTATACGCTACGCGAAGCCGATTTTGAAAGTTGGACTTATACGCTACGCGAAGCCGGTTTTGAAAGTTGGACTTATACGCTACGCGAAGCCGATTTTGAAAGTTGGACTTATACGCTACGCGAAGCCGGTTTGTATTCAAAACAATGCAACGTACTAACAAGTACAAGTGAGGTGCGCAAGATAGCGCGATAGAATGCATGCAAGATGCAAGTGAGGTGCACAAAACAGTGAGATGCGCAGAACAGCGTGAACAACTTTGAAATGCACAAAACAGTGCGATGCGCAAAACGGCGCGAATGAATTTTGAAATGCACAAAAATAGTGCGATGCACAAAACAGCGCGAACAACTTTGAAATGCACAAAACAGTGCGATGCGCAGAACAGCGCGAACAACTTTGAAATGCACAAAACAGTGCGATGCGCAGAACAGCGCGAACAATACAATGAAATGCACAAAAATAGTGCGATGCGCAGAACAGCGCGAACAACTTTGAAATGCACAAAACAGTGCGATGCACAAAACAGCGCGAACAACTTTGAAATGCACAAAACAGTGCGATGCGCAGAACAGCGCGAACAATACAATGAAATGCACAAAAATAGTGCGATGCGCAGAACAGCGCGAACAACTTTGAAATGCACAAAACAGTGCGATGCGCAGAACAGCGCGAACAACTTTGAAATGCACAAAACAGTGCGATGCGCAGAACAGCGCGAACAACTTTGAAATGCACAAAACAGTGCAATGGATTGAAATGCACAAAACAGTGCGATGCGCAAAATAGCGCGAAGAAAATACAATGCACTAACAAGTGCAAGTAAGGTGCGCAAGATAGCGCGAACAAATGCAATGCACAAAATAGTGCGATGCGCAAAATAGCGCGAAGGAAATGTAATGCACAAAATAGTGCGATGTGCAAAATAGCGCGAACAAAATGTAATGCACTAACAAGTGCGATGCGCAAAATAGCGCGAACAAAATGTAATGCACTAACAAGTGCGATGCGCAAAATAGCGCGAACAAAATACAATGCACTAACAAGTGCAAGTAAGGTGCGCATGATAGCGCGAGTGAATGCATGTTCTATGCAAATGAGGTGCATTTTCTATGCAAATATGGAAGAGTGCATTTTCTATGCAAAAGATACGAGCATTTTCTATGCAAGAAACGGGAGCATATTCTATGCAGTATTTGAAAGCAAATTCTATGCAGAATCGAAATCAAGCATATTCTATGCATGAATCATAACAATGTGCGGCACGCATGTAACAGAAGTGTATATGAAAGTGCACACTCCATGCAATGGAAAGGCATCAAACATGTACTCTGGTGCCTCCGATTTACCTTTCGGAGGACTTTGTAATACGCTCAGCTCAAAAGGGAACACCCTGTTTATGTTGGCAAGAGATAACATCTGCTGTTGCTTTAATTGTCATTCTGACTTGAAGCAGGCTTACACTTGGGGTCGAGATACACTCATACTCCAGAGAGATGGTGAGGCCTGAGAAGGTGCACCTGGAATGCAGTCTCGGATCTTGCCAAAGCTGGAACACCCTAAGATGCTCCGAATTTTCCTTTTTCTTTTGCTTTGCAGTCTGGAACCTACATAGCTTCAGATAGGTCCTTGTTCTACTGTTCACACTTATCGGGGGTGGACCCTGCAGTTTTATGAAAGAACAAATACTGTTTTGCACAAATGTGGAGAATGGCACAGCACTCTGAGCACAAGATGATTTTTTTTTTTGGAAATTGAGAAATGAGTTCTTAACCGGGTATTGAGCCGACGACTGGCCACAGCCAAAACGACTCGACAAGTGAAAAACAAAGGTAAACAACCTAAACACATCGAGTAACACTCGAAGCGACTCAAAACGAGAATCGAGACAGACAAAATAAAATACAAGACTCAAATGTGCACATGGAGCCTGTTTCCCCGGGTATTATTCCCACCCTTTCTTATTTGTGATTCTCACATCACTCGGCTCTCAAGCTCGGTTTTTTCTCTCAAAACCCTTTTCTCGCTTTTTCTCTCAGCGTACATCTCTCTATTCTTTAATCTCTCATTTTTCATCCCTCCCCTGGGTGGTTGATGGATAAGCTGGAAATTGTGGGCTCTTGCCCCTGGTATTCTACCAGCTTTTGATTCTTGTTCACAACAGTGAATTCCTCCCACAGAGGGGGTCGCGCTACAACTGGGTATGTAGCAAATCTGTAGCTGACATCAGTTGATGATGCTCTGCTGGGAAGTTCGGACATGATCAGATCTATCCAGATAAGGGAATGGAATATCTCGCCCCATTCCAGTTCGTGCTTCGCACTTGTCTTGATACCTCGTTGCTTGGAGGAGGAGAGAGCTTTCAGCCCTTTGTTGTTGACTTCAGTTGTGCCCTTTCTGGCAAGTAGAGTGCCCTTTCTGGCAAATGCATTGACAACAGGGAAAAGACAGGAAGCCTGACTCAACTGTGCCCCTAGTTCATTATTTTGACCATTTTTTGTTTTGGTTTTCTACTAAAACAATTTTGACCAACATGAGAGTTAGATTAACACACTTGTTCGATTTTTGATTTGAAATCATGCAAGTCAGGCTATGAGCACTGAAAATTTTCCTTTTTTGGGTCCAAGAAATGGTCCAGTTTTTGGAAAAGATGGAACAATTTTCGAGGAAATTAGTCAACCTCAGTAAAAATTCTCAAAAACTATTTTTGCAAACGGCCGATGCTTAACAAGCACGGAACCCACTCTTGAGACGCACAACCTCGGATTTGGAGGAAAATTGCCCCCTTGCTCGAAGAGAGCTACATGGCAACGGAAAGTTGCCCCTTGTTTGCACGGCACCGCAGCGCGTTGAATGGCAACGGAAAGTTGCCCCTTGTCTGAATGGCACCGTAGCGCATTGTAATCAGTCCTCAGAGCGATGATTGCAACCGAACTCCCGGATACAGAAAAGACAAAGATGACTAGAACCATCACATGGACACAGTTGAATTTGAAGTGTTTCAGGGCTGGACTTCAGAATGAAGTTGCCTACGTATCCCAAAGATGGGAATCAAGCCTTACGTAGTTCGGGGTTAAGGTACACTCGGGTATTTAACCTCTCCTTTTCAGGCTCTAACTTTTGCCAAGGCGCCCGATGCGGGTTTTCGACCTTGCGAGCTTTGTTTTTCTTTTCTTTTCAATTCTTTTCATTTCTTTTCTTTTCATTTCTTTTCATTTCATTTCCTTTTTGATTTTCTTTTTTTTTTGTTCTTTTCTTTGCATTTTTTCTTTTTTTGTATTTTTCTTTTGCTCTAACTTTTGCCTGGGTCGCCCTTCCGGGTTTTCGGCCCAGCGAGCCTCTCAAAGGGTAAAAGTGTAACAAATCCATGCCAAATGGTTTTAGGGTTTTGAAGCCATCCGTATCCAGGAGAGTGGCTGTTGTATTGATTTACTGAAGGATCCATCTTCGGCTCTTCGAGAATATCTGACATTTTTGCCCTTAGTTTGAAGGGTACTTCTGTTCTAGCTTTGCAAGCTTCTTCTGATGAGGTCTAATCTTCTTGATCTGACTTTCTTGCCTCTTGTCCGAGGGCTGCTTCGAATCTGGCCACACAGGCCTCATATGGCGGTTGACCATTGAACATTCTGAATTTAAGTCCGAGGTTTGAAAACAAATGGACAGAATCTTGAGGCTGAGAGCGATCCTCGGCTGCACAATCTCAAGGGCGATTCCACACAAGTCTTCACAGGACTGCGCAAAATATTTTTTGAAATTTTTTAAGAAAGCGACAAATCGCTCGCGCCGAAGACAGTGTAGAACCAATCTGGATCAAGCTAGGGTCCTTCTCAGTACTCACATTAACAAACATGATCTCATTCATTAAGGGCTTAGCACGCCTCTCTTTCTCTCAAATGATCAAAATTTTGCAAATCCCGAGGAATTCCTTCCTCTTCGTTTTCACCGCAGTGTTCAAAAAAAAGTTTTGAAAAAAACTTAGGTCGATACAATGATTTCAGGGCACAGAAAAGGCAGGCGAAGAGCACTGTCATCCCATTCAATACTTCTGGCACAACTGGCACACGGCAGAAGCAAACACAAGAGTGTGAAAATCACTGCTGTTCATTCAAATCTGTTGGCACAACTGGCTCCCTGGCAGAAACAGACTCAAAAGGACAAACACAAAGTAAAATAGTGATATCCGAAGTAACACCCCCGGAATCACCCGACTTTAACAAAACAGGACTGACTCGATACAACAAGACTGACCCGACTGACTCAGTATGAAAACACTGACTCAATACAAATTGAGAAGACTGACCCAATACTCAAGTCAGAAAACACAACAACTAGCATTCGTAAAATGCTCGAAACAGTGCGTGCCAAACGCCACATCCGGAGTAAACTGAGCGCCGCCCACAGGTGGTTCATCCCCTGATCACATCACATTATCCCCCACAAGTTCACTGATCCAATGACGATAGACTTTTCTGAGTTGGTGCGACGATGACCTCATTGTCAATCAGATCTTGTATTTCGTGGCGAAGACGGAAACACCTATCAGTGACATGGCCAACTTGCTGATGAAAGGCACAGTACTTGGCCGGGTCATGGGAGGAAGGAAGTCTATCTGGCAGTGATCGCGGCTCCAGGGGTTTCAGATCCCCCTCTTTAATCAGGACCCTCAAGGCCGCTGATAGAGACATGTACAGTGGTGCGAACACCCTCTGGCCTCGAGGTGGGTGTTTTGAGGTTTGTGGAGTTTTGCTGGATGCGCCAGCAAAGGGATTGGCAGGCGTTGACTGGGTTTGCTGATCATTTCCGAGCACGGGATTAGGGCTAAAAGGAACATTCCTCGCACAACGGCCCTTCTCCTGGCTTGCCCCTTGATTCAGACTGCTCTCATTCTGAGTGGCGAAAGTGTCATCCACAGCTTTTGTAACAACTACGAGGACTTGCTCTTTGTTCAGTCCCTCAGCTTTCAAAGCCTCAATATCCCACCGAAGGTGTTCATGGGGACCAATGCCTGCCCCTACTTTGCTCCTACTAGTCGCTTCCACTTTGTCAAGAGATTGGCTTTCCTCAAACGCAGCCCGTCCCAACATCGGGGAGTCTTTCGACATGAGGTTCCCGGTATGTGGTGTGGTCGATGATGTAGCCAATGCCCCGGAGGCCAGATCCGTCACGGTTTTTTGAAGATCTTTAATCATTCCCATCAACTCAGAAGTAGTGGGTTCACGGGTTTGAAATGGTTGAGGTTCGGGTGTACCCATCATGCATAAGTCCATGCTTTCTGGGATGAACACCTCAGGCTTGGGTAGATGGGCCGGGGTGATGTATATGCTGGGGTCAAAGGTGGACAGTAGTATGTGGATGTGATTGAGGTAGGCAGGAGATGTTTGGTTGTTAGGGTCTGAAGGTGGAGCTATCGTCCGGTTGTCGATGAGATTCTGGACCTCATGACGAAGGCGGTAGCAACGGTCGGTGCCATGACCGCGCTGCTGATGGTACACACAGTACTTGGCGGGGTTATGTCTGGCTGGGAGTGGGTTGGGAAGAGGTTGAGGATCGAGGGGTTTGAGATGCCCTTTTTCCATCAAGGCTTTTAGTGTGCTAGTCAGGCTCATATAGAGGGGAGTGAAAGTTCTGCCCTGAGCTCGGGTTGGGCCGGCTGTTTGTAGGCTTGGTTTGGCAAAAGGGTTGGCTGTGGCGACTGCATTGATCTCGGTGGGTTTGGGAATGACGCTACTACCAGCATTGGTACTCCCTGAAATCACCCTCTTTGTCGGTCCCCTTGTTCTGGGAATGATCCCGCTGTTGAACGCATTCTCGACCTGAACCCCCAGTTCATGCAAACTTTTGAAAGTGAATAATGGAGCGACTATCAACTTTTGCAACATATCATGCTCGAGGTTTCGCACCATCATTTGCACTTGATCCCTCTCAGAAGGGCGATCTGTCATCTGTGCTGCCTTTGCCCTCCACCTTGCTACAAATTCCATAAAAGGCTCTGTTGGGTTCTGGCGGGTTGTTTCAAGCTCTTGCATGGTCATTTCAACTTGGGTATTGTAGGAATACTGATCAACAAAGGCCTTAGCCAATTCTTCCCAGTCTTGCTTCACTTTGTCCTCCAACTTAGTGTACCAAGTGGCTGCTACACCCGACAGGGTTCTTCCATAGAGAGAGAGTTTCTGTGGCTTAGTCAGTCCCATTGGCTTTAGGACATCCAAGAAAAGTCGGATATGTACCATTGGATCTCCAGACCCGTCGAAACGGTCAATACATGGCATTTTGAATCTGTCTGGGAACCGAACGGCAGCCTCGGTGTGCCCATCCTCAATGTCGGGAATGGAGTTAAGGCCCTGGGCCTTTTTGAATTGCTTCTCAAGGTTAGCAATCTTCACTGTAGTCGGGTTGAGCTCATTAACATGAAAGGGTCGAAGCCTCTCAGTAGGCTGCACCAGGGGTCTGAGCACCTGAGCTTGAGTCAACCTTTCCCGAGAATTCAGACACTGCAAATCTTCAACCGGCGGAAGTGGGTCAAAGTTTGGCTGGGGTTCCAAAGCTGGATGTGAGGCAGATACCCCAGGTGGGCGCTGCGTTTCAATACTGGTCTCAGCCTGCATGGCAGTTCCCTGATTTAACGCTGCTATCACGGCCACAAATTCTTCTGAACCCTGTGCCATCATGGTCTGCTGAGTCCGAACAAAGGTGATGTGGCTGGTGACTGTCGGATCAGATGAACCAATGAGCCCTGTTTGGCCCTTCTTTACCTTGCCTCGGCAAAAGAACACTGGTTGCCCTTGAATTGAATTTCTGACCTAACAAAGTCTATCAGCACTAGTCCAATGTACCCGGGGGATATCGGAGCCTTCTGAAGCTATGGTTCCAGGACTACCTTGCAAAAGAGAAAACAGACAGCATCTCAGCTCGGATATGATCATAGTGGAATAACTGTGCTCAACACTGATCACTGTTCCCCCAAATATCTGTCCCAAAATTGATACCCTCAGGTAAAACTGATTCCCCAAATACTGATGCCCACAGGCCTGATGCCCAAACTTGCAAACTGATATATGCATTCCTATAGAGATACACTCTAAAAGCACATAGCAAGTAAGAGAGAGCCAAAACACCCCTATGTTGGGGTAGGGTTTTCCTGTCCTATTTTGTCAGGAGCTAGGGTTTCACTATGCACGCAGCAGTTTCAAACAACCTAACATCGGGTGAGCAACCTGTCCTAGTTTGGAATGGTCACTTATGGATTCCGAATATGCACTAGGTCGAATGGTCAAAAGGGTGCCCCGGTAAACTGGGGTTTGTGTTCCCATACTGTCAGAGCCCATAGCCGGTCAGCCTTATGGATATGTCTTGACAAGACAAGCCTCCGGCAAACCGTTCAGGAATGGCAGATGGCAAACACTGTGTTCCTAGGCGCACCAATGCACATGCAATGCAAAGAAACACACAAATGAAATCAGAACAGGATATCATGAGTTCGAGTCAAGCTCTCTAAAATCCCCAGCAGAGTCGCCAGAAACTGTAACAGCGCCCGCGTGGGACCTCGTGCTACAGTTCGGACTCGATTTGTGTCACGGTTCTTAATCTGAACCAAAGAGTCCAAATCTGGCAAATCGTTTTGAGAAACAGATTTTTGAAAAAGTAGTGCCAAACATGGACTGCTTTGCCAGATACAGAGTCGCCACCTAAATATTTTTTATAGGAGAATTTAGGAAACCCTGACTCGGTGCCGAAGGCCACATGTCCGTCATCACCGGAGTTGTCTCGGCTCGGGAGCTTGGGTACGATCGGGGAAGGTCAGCTATGAGCACCCCCTTTCGCCCGGTCCGAAGACCGGCCTCTACTAACCGTGATATCCGTTTTTGAAAACTTTATGTGTTCTTAAACCAATTGTTAGCCTAGAATTACTATGTTATGCGCGCGGCAAACAAGTATAGACCGAATCGCCCAAATTGGAAATAAAACATTTTATGTTCGTTTTGAAAATGGTTTGCTACTCGTAAGTAGGCTAAAATGCAGGTTTTGCCACCTTCAAGTGGGCTTTTGGAAAAGATGGTTTTGCCACTATCTAGTGGGCTTAAAAATCGCAGTTTTAACGCATTATCCCAATTTAAGCAATTTGACCTCCACCCACAGGCATTCAAGTAGTTTATCTCATGTAAGCACTTAGCCGCATGGCAAGCATACTGTCATGGCAACACTCACACGCATGCTGGATGCTAAAGCAAAAATACTTACATCGTACTCCGTGCTAAAACAGTAAACTAGTTAGCATGCATGTCCTAGTTCATGTTAAGTGTCTAATGCATCGCATACAAAATGTTGCTAGAATAGGCTCGGCTATCCTAAACATGTCATGTGAAAATGCACAATTATCACATATTCACTTTTTGATTTGAAGTACGAATGCAGTTAGCGTGATGTACCGAGCCTAATGCATGTCAACAAATGCATGAATGCACGCATGCATAGCATAAGGTATGCTAAAATAAATGTGCCCTAATCTACCATCATAAGCAGGTAAATAAAAGGGAGAAAGAAGTGGGGGTTGGAAGACATACACACACGCACGCACACTTATTACAAATATGCCCTCGCTCGGAGGGACCAAATAAATATTACAAATTAATTAACTACGCAAGCTAATTAAATATTACAAATTAATTAACAAATTAATTATTCTAAGAAAACAGTAAACCGCCTCGGGAAGCGCGCCGCCATGCGTAGGCTGCCTCTGTTTTCTTTCCTGTGCTCCTCTGGAGGCTACCAAAATTTCAGGACTGCTTCCTTGGATGCTGGGAGACACCACCGGCTGGGTGAAATTGCCACCGGCACTGAGATGTTGCCACCGGCACAAAATTGAAGCTGTCGGCAGAGAAAAGATTGCCGGCCGGCACCTTACACTGCCGGTCGGCAGAGTATTCCTGCAGAACCTGCAACCCACGGCAACAGAGGACAAGGCAAAGCATGGCAGCACATTTCAAGGCATATATGCACCAACCATGTCTCTTATCATTGTAATGACTCGAAGGGACATGTGCCTCGGTTCTCGGACCACCAATCACGCATTTCCATGCATGATGGCCCAAAGAACCAAGTATGCAACTTTGATTTCAAATGCATGCAAACCAAATAAACACACAAGGAGGCCTAACCTCTATCATACTCATCTCAAGAGGCAAGGTGATGCATGCAAGATGCAATGCAACTTAGGCATACGAGCTAAGGATGCAACATGCCGATACAAGCAAACATGCAAGATGATGCATGCAAATAAGCCAAGGATGGTCTTAAACATGAATTAGGCAGCTCTAGTTAGGCCCAAAACAGTGGCCATAATATGAAAATGAAGTGCCTCGAAACGCGTGCACACAGGCACGCAAACCGAGACAATGGCATATGCAATGCAATGGCTAAAACAGCATATAGAATACAACATGGACTTATACTAACATGAGAGAGCCTCAGCCACACTCACATAAGAGGCTGATGAATGAAAATGGAGTGCCTCGAAATGCGTGCACACGGGCACGCAAACCGAGGCAATGGCATACGCAATGCAATAGCATGGAAATGGCATGCAATCATGCTAATGGAATTTCAGCACTGAAATGTGGGGGAAAACAGCCCCGAAATGAGGCGAAAACACAACCGATACATGGAATAGTCCCGAAACATGGACTTTTGGCACCCGAAATGGCTTACAGCTATACAAAGCATGCACAATATGGACATGGAGCATGAAGACAGAAGAAAAACAGCTTCAAAATAAGCATTTTTCTAGTACAAGTCATGGCAAAACAACAAGCAAAGATAGGGCAACAATGGCATGCAAAAATGGCCCTAAACATGAGGTTATGAAGCAACTCACGGATGCTAACTCCGAACAGGTTAGGGCCCTTCAACAACATTGAAGAGGGGCCCAAAATAAGACTATTTACAGTTTATGGCAGCCCCAAAAACAGTATACAAATATATTAGAAATGCAATGCAAAAATGAGGCTCAAAAGTGGCTATAACATGAGGTATACAAAACATTCACCAAACAGCCAAAGACCCTTAATAAAACATGTTAAGAAGGTCAAAATAAAGCCACTTTTAGTTCGGACCAAGGTCCAAAAACAGCAACATCAGGGGCTGCCAAGACATACAAAAATGGGACCAAAAAGAGGATATAAAGGGAAGTACAATATGGAAGTCCCAAACAGTGTTGAGCCCTTCTTCAATGTTGAAGAGGGGCTCAAAATAAGCCTATTTTCAGTTTACATCAGGCTCTAAAACAGATCACACACAAGCCAAGAATTCTATGCAAGATTATGGCATTCAAGGAGGATAATGAAGCAAGTGCAAGAGGGGGGGCTCAAACAGTGTTGAGCCCTTCAACAAACATGTAGAATAGCTCAAAATAAGGCCACTTTCAGTTTTGGCCGGAGCTCAAATATACCAGAAACTATGGCTTAGATATGATGCAAGAAAAGGCTAGAAAAGAGGGAATGAAGACTTACCCTTGAAGAGCAGCCATGCAGCAGCCTTTGATCCAAGAAAAGGAGCTCTTGACCTCTGAAAATTAGCCTCAAATGGCTGGAATGGAGGATGGAGGCCTTGTGCTATGGGTTGGTGTGTAAATGGCCAAGGATAATGGACTTTTTTGAGCTTGGAAGAGGAGGGTTCAATGTATAGATATAGGGTTGTATCTATATGGTGCCTCAGCTGGTTTTTTTTTCTTCTAACCTAGTATAAGGAAGAGGAGAGCTTCCTATATAGGCAAAACAAAGTGTAAAGCTTCTTGAGGAAGCTAAACAAGGGTGCATATCCTCCATACACGTGTATGGAGGATCCATTCTGTGCCCTCCAGCTGGCACAGCTGGCATACACTCAATCTGCAGAATGCTCCGGAAGGTCGTCGGCTAGCAAAAAAGGCCGGTCGGCTACTTTAACCTGCCGGTCGGCACAATAAATTGCCGGTCGGATAAATATAGTGCCGATGGGTTGCCAATGAGGTCAAAAAAGTGCCGGTTGGTGTCCAAATTGAAGCCCCGGAAGTTAGCTTTCCAATGGCGCAAACCTTGCATTAAAATTCCTTCTGTACAAAAAGTTATGTCCTTTTTCGTGAAGCCGCGCAGATTCGATCCAACCGGGATGATGCCCGACTTCAACTGATCATATCTCCCCCACCCGGACTTGGCTCTAGGAGATTCTTGAGTGCAAAATGAAGCCCCGGAAGTAAGATTTTCGACGGTGGTGGCCCCATAGCTAAACTCCAAGCGTACAGACAGATAAGCCCGATTAAGCGAGGGCTGCTCGACTCGCTTCTACCCGGATTCATGCCGAACTTCTCCCAAATTAGTTTTCTCCTCTCCTTTCCTCTCTTCTTCAACTCCAAACTCCTAAACAAAGTGTTTTGAAGGATTTGCCTCTCTCCTTGCCGAAGAAACTGAACATTTCCCCTGCACACCTGTCTCCACCAAGTAAACCATCAGTAACGCCCAAGTCTTAAGGGCGGTCAAAAATGGGGTGTCTACACTACCGCTGTTAACAAGCACCTGTCTGACTTTGTAATTGGACAGGAGAGCAAAGATGACGAGGGGGTTGTCATGGGGGTAACGGATGCCTGTACAATCGGCCTCCGTAAAGATGATGGGCTCCATCCACTGCTTGGGGTGTTTGAAGGGGGCGGTCCAATGTCGCGACTTCTTTATTGGAGCCCTGCCTGATTTTTCTGAGTTCTGCTCACTGGGCCGAATAGGAAGGTCCTCCACATGCAAGCCCGCCAACAATAACTCTGATCTCTCCAACCGGGGGGGAAGGGTTTCCTTGTGCCCGGGGTTGTTGTGGGGGTTGATCATTGCCTTGGTTAGGTTGTACGGGTTGTCGAGGAGGGATGTATCGGTGGTTGTTTTTGGTAGGTTCGGTCCTTGGCCGTTGCTGAGGGCGGGCTGCCATGAACCGACTGAGACGCCCCTGGCGTATCAAGCTCTCGACCTGGTCTTTAAGGTTAGTACACTCCTCGGTATTGTGGTCGTGGTCCTGATAGAAATGGCAGTATTTGGACTGGTCTCACTGGTTAGAAGGAGACCGCGATGGTTGGGGCCATTTCAGGGGATAATCCCGTTGGATCTGGTTCAAGACTTGTTCCATGGGAGAATTGAGGGGAGTGTACCGTTCGAACCGGCCGGGTGGTTGGGTAGGTGTCGACCGGTCGGCTCGAGCCGGTCGACTCGAGCAGGTCGGTTGGTATACTAAGGTATTTGTTGTGTATACTGGGTGGTTCTGGTTTCAGAGTCCTTTCTCTTCTCTCTGGGGGTCGGGTTTTTGGTTGTGGAATCTTGTCAGGCAGCTAGGGAATCTTCGGCATTTATGTATTTTTGGATTTTGGAGATGAGGGTTGCCATGGAGGTTGGAGGGTTTTTGGAGAGGGAGAAAAAGAAATCGAATGAGCGTAGACCGGCCATGAAAGCCGTGAGAATGACCTTGTCATCATTTTTCGCCACCTGCAAGGCTTCAATGTTAAAGCAGGTGACGAAGCTGCAAAGTGACTCCCCCTCCGTCTGACGGATGTTGAGGAGTTGAGTTGCCGGATGCCGCTGATGTTGGGCCCCAATGAAGTGGCTGAGAAAGGAGTCACTTAAGTGCTGAAAAGTAGAGATAGAGTTTGTCAGCAGCTGACTAAACCACAGTCGGGCCGACCCCTTAAGTGTTAACAGGGAAAGCCCGACACATGATCTCATCAGGGAAGTCATGGAGGACCATGAGGGTCCTGTAAGTTTCCATGTGGTCGACTGGATCCGTTGTACCGTCGAAAGAGTCGATCGAGGGCATTTTGAACATAGGAGGTAGGGGTTTGTCCCTGATGGAGGCAACAAATGGTGAGTTGGCTGTGGTAGAGGGTTTGTTCTGTATGTTCTGCATGACTCCTTGAAGCTGGAGTTTCATGGCTTGGAGTTCTGCATCCCAAAGAGGAACGTTGTCACCACCGAAATGCAATGGAGGCTGGACACTACTAGCCTCTTCCTCGAGGGCAGGTGCTTGGAACGATGGATGTGGAGCCCGAGGTGGCGAGTTCATATCTGGAGGTGGGGGTCGCAAGCCCTCCAAGTTAGATGGGTGGGATTGTTAGATGGGATGGCTCGGGGTTCGTTCTCGGTTGGATGGGATATCTTGAGGTGGTAGAGGAGGCATGGGAAGGTCTCTTTGAAGCAAAGCATTGATCAGGGCTTGGTTTTGTTCGGCTAAGCGGTTAATGCTGTTGGTGAGTTCTGTGAAATACTGCGGTGGGTTGTTTGGGTTAGGAGGATCGGCTTGGGGGTCGGCAACGTTATGTTGCGAAGCCATGGATCTAGTTGTGACCATCCACCTTGGTGGGTGGCAGGTAGGGATTATCAAGAATGGGTCTCCGGCGACAATGAGCATAGTTGCCACATGGAGCAAAAGGTTTCCCACGGACGGCGCCAACTGATGATACTGTGAGCTCTAGAGAGGAGCGGTTCGGGTTGATCCACGCTTCCCAAACCGTTGTCAGATTGCTGAGCCCACAGAGAAACTTGCACAAGAGTTCAACAGGGAACGGGGAGTCCCCCAGCGAACCCTCCGACAAGCAAGTTAGAGAAGTGAGAGTGATGGAAAGTAGAGATAGAATAGTGATAGAGAACTTAACCTTTTCTTTGTCTTAGAAACCTGCTTATATCCTTTGCTCATCATTTCTTTGTCCACTCCGAACTGTCATGTTGGCCAAAAGTCTATATTCTAGCTTGCTTTGTTCGTGGTGAGGCTGTTCTGTTCCGACGTGAAAGGTTATCGTAATAAATACTGCAGGGAAACTCATTAATGGCTGATGTGTGGTGCAATAATTCTGCAGGATTTTTGTCTATTGATGTGGCTGGTTCTTCACTTGCCAAGTATTTAGATGTCATTGATGCTTGATATAACGTTGGGTTCCAAGAATGTTGGGCATTAGTATGTGAATCATGGATTGAGGCTTAAGTGGTGGGCCATATACTTTACGGGCCCACCCATGTCAATTTTGTAACCATTATTTACATTATTTAAATATGTAAGTATATTATTTATGTATATTTTTATATTATCAATATATAAATAGCTCAAGCTTATTCAAGTTCGACTATCGGCTTATTTATTATAAATGAGTCTAAAATCTGAAACTTCAGCTTGAATTCATTTATTATTTTACTAATTGAGCTATTACTAAGAGCAACTCCAAGGGAAAAGGTAAAAATGAGACTGTTAGCTATTTTAGCTCGGATGACCCTAATATTCTCACTCCAATGGGCTGGCTAAATGGCTTCCTATTTTCCCTCGCGGCTTCTCCGCTGGCTTCAATTGAAGAGTGATTGAAGGCTCTCCAAACTCTTCTCTCCCGCGAAATTGATCTGCTCACGTCTCTCCCGCGAAATCAATATGCTTCGTCAGTGCGAAATCGATCTCCAAACACGTCTTTCCCGCGAAATCGATCTGCTCCTTCAGCGCGAAATCGATCTTCTCCTTCAACGTTGTCTGCAACTCCCTCCATCGACCTCTTCCTCAAGGTATGGATCCTTTTATCTCTCTGTCTTCCCCTTCTATGCAACTCATAAACCCTCTTTCTCTCTCTCTCTCTCTCTCTATATATATATATATATATATATATATATGTATGTATAGGACAAACTTTCCTTGTTCCTCTGTAATCTGGGTCTCTCCCATGTTCTTGGTTTTACGAATCTGTATACAATTTATGTGTGTATTGTCTGTCTGATCTGTGAGTTCAACCATACCTTGATACTTCACTGTTCTATTTTTGTGTTTTGAGTTTTTGTGTTGCCAATGATTTTACAAGATGGACCTTAATTCTACATATTCTAAGAATATTATAATGGGTTTACTCACATTCTGGCATTTTATTTGATATTGCCTAGGATATATAGGAAGAATAGCTACCATGGAGATACTATCTTCTTCTCCTATCTGATTTTATGACCTTGTAAATTACTAAGCAGAAAATTATTACTTCAATCGAAATTCGATTATTCTTTGATCTTTGTAAGATTATTTACAAATTTCCCCAATTTTTTTAAATTCGATTATTCTTTGATTTGTATACAAATTTACAAATTTCCCCAATATCTTTGTAGGGCGATTCAAATGGAGAACTCGAAATTGGAATTTATTCACATGGGCATGGGCCAACCAAAATAAAATTCCAAAAAGCTAGTTCTAAAAGTGGGATGGTTTCAAAGAACCAGTTATTTGACCATTGAGACTGTCCACTTATACCCAGTCAACCTTACCCTTCCCCTACCTTTGTACCTTTGAATTAGCACCTAAATCAAAACTCTGGTTGTTCAAAGAATTCTTGCAACTAATATTTCAGAAATCCCATAATCTGCCATTTCAAAAATCAAGCCAAAATCCGGCCTTCTTCCTTGCCAAATCATAAATTCTGTCTTCTACCTGTTAAAAATCTAACCATACAATCTTTTCCTACACAAAACTCACCACAACTCTAATCATAGGCAACACTTGGGCAAGTTTCCAAAAACTCTTCTACATAAATTCGATTATTCTTTTAAAAGCTTCACATAACACAAAAAGTACTAATTCTACTAGAATTTTGACTTCAAAATTAAACAACTAAGACACTCAACATATATATATATATATATATATATCTGCAAACTAGAGAACCATATATGAGATCCGAAAACATAGCTAGAAACTTGATACAACCCATGGTCCATGTCTAAAACTTAGTAAAACATAGACAAATTAGTCCAACAACATTGTAACTCAAAAATTATAAGTATGACCCAAATTGATCCTAAACAAGTCAAACTATATTGTGCTCTATGTGAAATTCTAAATTAGTCCCTCTTTTCCCTTCCACACTCTACATCAGGAATCCTCCCTCCATGCTAGAACCAGCCTTTGCTGACCTTAAGTCTATTGGAGCTTACTGCAAATCCTATGTAAGATAAGAAATTAGTGCAAAAATTTTGTTACATGTTACATTTCCAATTTTGGATTGCAATAAACCTTTGAGATATTTTTTTATTATTTATTTATTTATTTATTTTCTGATGAAAGTGAGTTATTCGTCTCGCTGGGCTATGGAGACCTTGGGTCAAAATTTTATAGCCCGGATCCAATACCTGAGGGTGCATTGATCCCTGACTTGATGGATTTTTTGGTTGTTGTGAAGCTCTCTATGACTTGTCTACAATGAAATAATTTTTAACAGGTCTTTTCCACTCTGTTCTGTATTTGAGAGATTCAGGAATTGTTGTGAACAAACACTGCCTTGGTTGACAGCAATGGATTTTGTTAACTAAGTGTATTTCTGAAAAACCTACACACTCTCCTTTGAATGTTATCAATCATTCTGGAATGTCTAATAGTTATACATTTATAGATGTACATCATACAACATCTGGTCACCTTGAAAATTGGTAAGAACACCTAGGCTGATGTAGACTATTTGATGAGTGTGCCACTGCCAAAACATTATTATAATTGCAAGTATTTATACATAGACCAGAGACATTACACAAAGCATAAAATCTAAGTCAAACCCTCAAACCAGACAACTTAAACAGATTTTAGTAAATCAACCTCAAACCAGTTCAATAACCATCTTAAATATTTTTGGCATTTTATATTGACTTATGTTCTATTTTTTTAAGCATGGAGTGTATATTAATTTTAAAAAATTGTTATTCCTTACCCATTAATTCTCATTTCATAAGCTAAATATGATCCTTTATCCAACTCAATGTACCTAGTAAAAAATGAAAAATGATATGCACACATCAAATTCCAAATAATTGTTTCTTAGTCAAATAAATTATTCTTATATGAAGTGTGATAACTTTGAGAGTTTTTGGAGTCTACTAAATTTGCTGAGCAAGGTTTTCTTTTTATCAAGAACATGTGAAAGAGAGAAAATTCTAGCGAGTTTGATTTTGCGCAATAATAAAATATTCACTAAAAAGATATCAAAGACACTCTAGAGAGTCCAAAAAACTGAAACTTTATTTAGCTCTTAGCAGCCATGTGGACAAATAAAAACATTATTGGCTTCCCAAATGAAGCCTATATACAAAGATGTCTTATTATTATTAAATTTCTTTTTACATCATTCATATCATATTCTTATGTAAACTCTATTTAAAACAAACAAGCATTTAAAATCCACTTCCTTTGACAAGCATGCATACACAAGAACACATATATAAATGTAATATATGTTAGCTTCCTCTGACATACTGATTCATGGTTCTTTGAAAGCTCAGCTTGCTTCCTTTGACTTCATGAGCGCTTCCAACCGACAATTATTCTATCCTTTGATTCACATACCTTGGAATTCTTTGATTTCTTTGAGAAAAGATGAATCTTCCGCAGCTCCAGAAATTCTTTTTCATTGAATTTACATGATCTCCATTTATTTATCTAAAATTATCATTGAATCATTTTCAACAAAACAACTAGTGTTTTAATTTACATGATCTCTATTTATTAATTAATTTGCTTCCAATTGGGAATCTTAGTTATTTCTCCAACCCAATATATATTGCCATAATTTTGTTTACCTTGTGTATAGATGAGTTAGCAACAAAATGATGCATATTTCACTAACTTGATGAATGATGGGACTGATTATGAATTTATGGATGAACCTCTTGACCAAGGGGATCAGTCTTCCCCAATCTCTCCTCAAATAGAAACCACCAAGAAACCACAACGAGGTGGCAACTTCACTACAGAAGAAGACAGTATGCTCATATCGGCGTGGCTTAACATTAGCTTAGATCCAGTGCAAGGGAATGAACAAAAATCAAAGGCTTATTGGCTAAGAGTGTGGGAGTATTTCCACCAGTACAAAACTTTTTCATCTAATCGTAGTCAAACTTCTTTAATGAACCGTTGGTCAGCAATTCAACTTGCCACGAATAAGTTCAGTGGGTGCTTCGCCCAAATCCAAAGGTTGAATCAAAGTGGAAAGACTGACAAAGATAAGGTGTTAATGCCATTGAGTTTTTTATACTTATTATCATTGAAATTGTCTAATCTCATGATAATTAGTGTTCTTTTATCTATTATTCAGATTCTTAATACGAAGAAATTATACAAAGAGTTGTACAAATCGTCATTTCCATTTGAACATTGTTGGCATGAGTTAAGAGATCAACCAAAATGGCGAGAGGAATATAGCATGAAGAAACAAAAACCAAAAAAAGTGGCAACTCCCGGCGTTTGTTCTCCTAGTGCACCGGATTCAATCAATTTAGAGGACAATGATGTTTCACATAATGACAATGTAGACTTGGAAAGACCACTAGGTAGGAAAGCTGAAAAGGAACGTTTGAATAAAAGAAAGAATAAAGATCGTGGAAATGAAGGAGGGTCACATATTTTAATATTATTAGAGGATTTAAAGGAAGATAGAAAGAAAATGAATGACAAGAAAATAGAGATGTATGAAAGGTCGTATCTTCAAAAGCAAGAAAAGATTGATAATGAGAAAAAGAGGACGCAAACGGAACAAGAAAAGGTTGATAATGAGAAAGAGAAGATACGAATGGAACAATTGAAGGAGGAAGAGTGAATAATGTCAATAAATACAAGTGGTCTGCCTTCATTGCAAGCAGAATACCTTCATCGCCGCCATATGGAAATTCTCCAAAAAAAGATTTAGTTGTTGGAACTACCCAAAAAAAATTTAGTTGTTGGAACTATGTTTTCCACTTTATTTATTGTTGGATTTGATTCTCTATTGTAGGCAGAACTATGTTTTTTATGCAGTTTATGTTGGAATTATTTATTATATGTTAAAAGGTTTTGGAACTACCTATTGTTGAATGGTTGAACTAGTAGTAATTTAATTACTGAGTGGAATTCTCGTTGAATGCTTGTTAAAGTACTCCATGGCTAAATATAATTCTTATTGTATGTTGGATTGGAGTGATTTTTATTTACAGGACATTTCTATTTGTTGATCAATTAAATACAGATTATGTAAGTTGCTGGTGTTTTGATTTTGGAAGTTGTTTGATATGTTTTATAAATTTGACTTTGCAGAAAATTGAAGTTGTTAGGCAGAAACTTGCAAAGCTTAAGAAGCAAAACACAACCTAATATTTATTTTCAGTTGTTTATTACTCAGCTTCATTCTTCTTTTAATTTCCATGGCTCGCAATAGTGTAATGAAGATGATTATTGATGACTCTGATTCTGATAATGAATTGGAGATATTTGCAATAGTTGCTTTAGAAGAAGAGCGGCTAAATAATGAGAGGCAATTGGGATTACATCGTGGTGCTATTCAAGGTCATACAGTTATTTATCGTAATCGAATTCAAGGCCACAAGAGACTTTATCAAGATTACTTCTCTGAAACGCCTATATATCCGCCCAATTTATTTAGGAGGAGGTTTCGGATGAGTCGATATCTCTTTCTTCGTATTTTATCTATGGTGGAAGCATATGATCCTTATTTTGTGCAGAAGAAAGATGCTATTGGAGTTCTTGGTCTGTCTTCCCTTCAAAAGATGACAGCGGCTATGAGGATGCTCGCTTATGGAGTAGCGGCCGATTCTGTAGATGATTATGTGAGGATTGGAGAAAGCACTGCAATAGAAAGTCTACAAAGGTTTGTTCAGGCAGTGGTTGCAATTTTTTCAGATGTGTACTTGAGGGCACCAAACAAAGATGACATTACTAAATTACTAGAGGTGGAAAAAAATCGTGGGTTTCCTGGAATGTTGGGGTGCATTGATTGTATGCATTGGAAGTGGAAGAATTGTCCTACTGCATGGAAAGGTATGTATTGTGGTCATATCCATGAACCAACTATTATTTTAGAAGCGGTGGCTTCCTATGATCTATGGATATGGCATGCATTTTTTGGATTACCGGGATCTCATAACGACATCAATGTGTTAGAACGTTCTTCTGTATTTTCTCTCCTTACTGAAGGGCGTGCTCCCCAAGTTTATTACTCAATCAATGGAAATGACTATACAATGGGATATTATCTCGCTGATGGTATATATCCTCAATGGTCAACATTCGTTAAAACAATTCCATCTCCACGAGGCAATAAGCAAATACATTTTGCTAAGGCTCAAGAGTCAGCAAAGAAGGATGTCGAACGAGCATTTGGAGTGCTCCAAGCACGTTTCTCAATTGTGCGAGGACCTGCACGTTTTTGGAAAGTTGAAACCCTTAAAGTTATTATGAAGGCATGTATAATATTGCATAACATGATTGTTGAGGATGAGCGAAATGAACAAAATATAGACTGTAATTATGATGCAATCGATGAAACTCTCCCTCCAGCAGTGTCACACGAGCGTACACCCGAACTTTATGACTTCATTCAAAATCATCATCGCATAAGAGATAGACAAACTCATTCTAAACTCCAAGCAGACCTAGTTGAGCATTTGTGGCATCTACATGGAGATTTGTAACAATTAGTGTTAGAAATAGTTTATTTATTTTGAATTTTATTCCTAACTTTGCTATTTATGATTTTTTTTCTTATTTATTCATTGACCTTTGTAAGGTTTTTAATTAGTTAATTTGTGTTCTTTCGGTTCTTAATTTTATAAATTATAATTATTGAAGAACTTCCTTTGTATTGTTATTTTTTTTTAAAAATTCTTTATTGTTTTCTTTTATTCTTCCCCTCCATTCCTTTCAAGATGGTTCCACCAAATTCATATGTTGAAATGTATTCACATACTATAAATTTTATAATAAAAAAATAAATATTACTTAAAATTATTTTTTATAATATTTTTAAAACTAATATTAAAAAATATTATTTTTAAAAATATTATTGCAAATGTCACATTGGCAACCATATTAGAGAGTAGGTGCATATGTGGCATTCTATGAAAAAAAGTAATATATATATATGTGGCATTTTTTGTTTTGAAGATTGGTTAAATTAGTTTGAATGACTAGCTAAAATAAAGAGTATAGTTGAAACACACAATAGCTAAACTAATTAGGTAAAATAAAGAGTGTCATTTTTTTATACTTTAGCTAGTGAAAAATAAAGAATGTGGTTGGAGATGCTCTAAATCGAGTCAAGTTGAGTTGTTTTTGTTCATTTACAACCTTATGTTCATTTATAACCTTAATATCAACGCAATCGCAACAAAGAATTTGCACTCTCAAACTCCTCTCCCACACCACAGGCCTAATTCAGCTCTTTTCAGTCCCAACTTTTGAGTCACGACTGGGTTCATTTCAAATTTTTTTATACAAAGTGTCAAATGGAAGCATTATTTAATAATGTTTATGGACTCTATCATAAAAGAGAGAGCTTTTCTTGCAAAAAATTGACATTATAATTTGACATGAAAAATAGGGCACAACTGAAGATAAATTTAGAAGAATTATTGCAAAGTTTTGATTGGACAAATCACCAAATAAAAAAATAAAAAAAAATTTGAGTTTTACAACAAAAAAAATATTAAAATTTTAATTCATTTCCAATTTAAACCATCTGCCTATCAAAAAAAAAAAATTGGCTGAGATTCATGTTATTGATGGTTCAGCTGTGTTATCGATTTCTAACTCGTAGAGAAAGAAGCGATTACAAAGGAAGGTAGATGATTGCTAGCGAGGGAGGAGTTGATGTGGTGCCAGCAATCAAATGCCAGTTGGTTGAAAGATGGTGACTGCAATACAGCGTTCTTTCACTCGAAGGCATCTCAACGGGATAAGAAGAAAAAGATTGTGGGTTTGGTAGATGAATATGGGCATTGGTGCTCTACGTTCAGGGCCGGCCCTAACTTTTTTTCTGGTCTCGAAACGAATTTTCAGCACGGGCCTTTTTCACATACTTAAATAATAATAATTATAATGTGTTTAATTTTTATTT
Organism: Camellia sinensis; assembly: GCF_055761805.1. Taxonomy (NCBI): domain Eukaryota; kingdom Viridiplantae; phylum Streptophyta; class Magnoliopsida; order Ericales; family Theaceae; genus Camellia; species Camellia sinensis. The sequence continues at coordinate 175,776,806 of NC_138971.1, read as the reverse complement.
TTTAAAATTTACTTAAATATGCATTAAAGTTTATAATTATAAAAATGACTAAAAAAATCTAAATTGAAATATCTAATAAAAAGCAAATTGTAACAAAAATCACTTAAATATCGTTCTTTTCGCGTTTTTAGCCGTAAAATTATTGATCTAATTCACATAATCCAAATTGTAAGCTAAATCATTTTCAGTTTCACTTGACATAATTGAGCAAAGGTAAGATTTAATCAATTTTAATTTGAAAAGAGCAACTGTAAGTAGTGTAATCCATCCTCTATTCCTATATAATCTATACATTTACAAAATATTCATTCAATAATTTCAAACAATTCAACACATCAATAAATTTTTTGATTTTTTCAATTAAAATAACTATCTATTAGTTTTAATAATTTACCACATCAATCATGTATTAGTTTTAAATCATAACCGAATTTTGTTGAGATCCTTTAAATTCAATCAGATTTTTTTTATATAGTTTAATATAATATTTAACAAAATTTTAGGGCATTTTTTTAGTTAATTTTCTAGGGTCCAAAGCGGTGGTTTCACCGGCTTATGCCCAAAGCTGGCCCTATCTAAACCCCAAGAGTTGGATCGAATAGCAGTGGGTTTTTTTCAGGGCTTGTTCTCGACGAGTAACCCTAACCCACCAGGTATTGATCCGGTCTTGACTTCGATAAATTAAACCTTGTGTTACGCAGGATATGAATCATAGTTTGTCCAAGGTTTTTACTGCTGAGGAGGTGCACCGTGCTTTATTTCAAATGCACCCTACAAAACCCCGGGCCAAATGGGAAGCGTACGTTGTTTTTTCAGCGGTTTTGGGGAATTGTGGGACGGCAAGTTACTAAAGCAGTCCTTGGTATTCTCAATAGAGCACAAGAAGAAAAAAAAGATTGGAACCTATAATTTTAAAACTCTAATAACTTTAATGTGTTGTGGTCTCATCTACTGTGATGTTTTGTTTTGGTCTTGTCTTTTTTTTTTTTTTTTTTTTTTTTTGAATTTTCTACGTCACTAGAGTTTAATTAGAGCTCTGATGTATCATTGTTGTTGTAGAGCACAAGATGTGTCAGTGGTGAATGAAACTTTCATTGTATTGATTCGGAAGGTCAAAAAATTTCATCCGATAAGTTCATGTAATGTAATTAACAAAATTGTTAGTAAGGTTGTTCTACCATCAGTGGTGTCGCTTAACCAGAGTGCATTTATTTCTGGGAGGCTAATTAGCGACAATGTCTTGACTGCGTATGAGCTATTCCATTTTATGGAAAACAAAAAAACGCCAGGAGAAAGGACATTTTGTGCTAAATTAGACATGAGCAAAATGCACGATTGTATGGAGTGGATTTTTTGCGTGGAGTGGTGTGATGCGTCGCATGGGTTCCCGTAATGATTTTATATGGCTTATTATGCATTGCGTGTCCACGGTGTCATTTTCAGTTCTTATCAATTGGAAACTGACCAGAACCTTTTGCCTTTCGAGAGGAGAGGGCTTCGTCAGGGTGACCCGTTATCACCGTATCTTTTTTTATTGTGTACGGTGGGCTCTCATCTTTGATCCATAAAGCTGAGGAAGAACGCAATTTGTCCAGTGTTACGGTTTGTAGAGGTAGCCCGACGGTTTCTCACCTGTTCTTTGCCGACGACAGCTTACTGTTTGGAACGGCCTCTATGTGGGTAGCTCAAGTGGTGGTGGATATCTTGCAGAAATATGAGCAGGCTTTGGGCCAAAAAATCAATCTGACAAAGTTGGCAATATGTTTTAGTAAAAATGTGGATGAGTCTTTACGGGAGAATATTCGTGGAGTATTTGGCGTGGGAGTTATGGTGCATTTAGGTAAGTATTTGAGCATGCCATATCTTGTGGGTCGATCGAAAAAAGAAGTGTTTGATTACCTTAAGGATTGAATTCGGAAGTGAGAGAACGGCTGGAAAGAAAAAACTTTATCTGCGGCTGGAAGGGAAATCCTAATCAAGGCAATGGCACAATCAATTCCTACGTATGTTATGAGTTGTTTTCTATTGCCGGTTAGCTTGTGTTCCGAGATTGATGCCATTTGTTAGCAAATATTGGTGGGGGCAAAGGGAGGATAAGAGAAAGATTCATTGGGAAAATGGAATTTCTTGTGCTCGCAAAAGCGGGTGGAAGGCATGGGCTTCAGGTGTTTGAAGGATTTCAATGTTGCAATGCTAGCTAAGCAATGATGGAGACTTCTCAAGCACCCTGACACCCCCTGGGTCGTATTTTGAAGGCCAAGTATTTTCCACATACTTCCTTTTTGGCAGCAGAAATTGGCACAAATCCTTCCCACACGTGGCGTAGCATTATTCATGCACAGTCTCTCTTGACTGTGGGTGTTCGTTGGAGGGTTTGGTGTGGTGAGAGTATTCGAATTGTCGAAGATAAATGGTTACCAAGGCCCAATTCGTTTCAAATAATTGCACCGCCGCTGAATTTACCAAGTGATTCTAAGGTGAATTGTCTTATAGATCAGGATAAAAGATGTTGGGATGAGGAGCTTATTCGGCACAATTTTCTAGCAATGGATGCTTAGGTCATTCGGAGTATTCTGTCAAGCCATGATTTTCCTTTGGATAATCTGATATGGCATTTTACGAAGCATGGAGTCTTTTCTGTTCGATCGGCCTATCACTTATGCCAAAATATTGATCAATCAGCCCAATTGACGGAGTCTTCGGTGGGTAGACCTTGCTGGGATCAGTTGTGGAAGAAAGTTTGGCAACTTAAGCTTCCAAATAAAATCAAAGTGTTTGCCTGGAAAGCGTGTAATAATATATTGCCGGTGAAGTCTCTGTTGCGGAGTCGTAGAATTCTGATTGATGATTCATGCTCCGGTTGTGGTGTGAATAGGGAAACATTGATGCACTGTCTTTGGAATTGTGAAGTAGGATCTAAGTCCATTGTGAAATCTGGTGCAGTGGGCCCATAATCAGGATTTCAAGGAGTGGTTTTGGCAGGTAATGACTCATGGGAATGATTCCAGTCTGGGCTTGTTTATTGCCTTTTGCTGGGGCATTTGGACGAGGCATAATCAAGTGATCTTCTGTGACAACCATACTATGGCTGAGGCAACGGTGATCATGGTGTGTAGTTTGGTTGATGATTTTGCTCAAGTGCAGCAAAGAATTCAAGGTCCATTGCGGAGGGTGAGTGACATTCGGTGGTATGTACCGGAGGAAGGGTGGCTCAAGATTAATTTTGATGGGGCGAGGTTCCAAGAGTTGTAGACAGCTGGCGTTGGTGTGGTTATCCGCAATTATATTGCTTCCATTCTGGGTGGATGCCGATTGTGTGGAAGCATTTGCAGCAGCTAAGGCAATTGATTTGGCGAGGGAACTGGGCTTTACTGATATTCTCATAGAAGGGGACTCTTTAAATAAATAATGTCCTTTCATGATAATATATTTCTTGTACTAAAATATAAGCACTTTGTTCAAGGAATGATTAGGAAGAGCTTATTTCATACCATGACGGCTTATAAATAATTCTAAGAGACCTTCCATCCCGCCAATACAATTAGGCGAGAATTGCTGCCACTGCATAAGCACTTCTTATGGAAAAGCTTAAAAGAGAGGATTAAGCGATGTCCTAAATAAATTATCTGCACTTTTTGGAATAATATTTGAAATAAGTTCTCTGAACATAATAAACTCAGAACAAGAACAGCTAGGCTTGGGATTTTAAAATCCATTCTACAAGGATCTACTCAGCACAATCCCAAAATGGGTAAGTTTGTACTGATTAAATGCATACCACAGGGCCATTTGAGAAAGAATCTGTTCTATCTGCCCAATAAATCAACCTTTATTATTGTTCTTCATGTTCGATCATGAACCATCCAATGTCTTGGCATCATTCCTTCAGCCAAATATTTCTCTCAACTAACTAGGGCCAGACAATAGGGAAAACAATCTATACCATGTATGCAACATGCTATGTTAGGGAAGGATTAAGTCCATGTGCAAAATTTTCATATCTACATCAAAAAATTGGAAAAAGACTGAAAGATTTTATGATATAGTTTTGTATGTTAAGGTTACATTTGTAATCAAGTATCATAAAGAGTAATGGTCTCAAAGAAGTCATCATTTTGGCACGTAGTGTATGAAAAGGACACAAGTCCAATAGCATTCTCATATGTGATTATTGCTAAATTTTCCACTTAGATACCACTACCTTCGATCTGTATAAATATCAAGCCAGACTGCAAAAACATAGTAATCCCTCTTGATGGGCTGTGTTTGTATGAAGCAACAGCGCGGATGTGAAAATCCAGCAAAGCGTGCAGCTCAGACACATTGTAAGATACATTTTCTTCATTATTTTTTCGACTTCAACTTTGTGATTCTGTTTTTCTGTCTCAAGTAAGATTATTCAAGACATTTTCTTGCCACTATTCCTTATTTTATTTTATTTTTATATGTGTGTGTGTGTTCTCACAGTTAGTGTCACAGATATCAAAGCTTTGTATGAGCTGTTCAATAAATTAGGCAGTTCTGTCATTGATGACGGTTTTATCAGCAAGGTAAATTCATCTCAACTATGTACCAAAATAAATAAAGAAATCTCAACTATTAAATTAACTTATCATGGTGATGAACAATATGAGTTATCATGTTGATATCAGGTTGATCTTGATGAACAAGTTCATTACATTGTTATCCTAAACCGATATATAAACTCAAATCATTTCTCAAATCTAGACCTTCACATTTTCTTTTGGAGTTTGCAGGAAGAGTTTCAGCTAGTATTATTCAGAAATAGCAAGAAGCAGTCTCTTTTTGCAGATAGGATAAGCATCCAATTCTTAGTCTTTCTTTTTTTTTTCTTTTCATTTTGGAATATCAAAACTTTGTTTTCTACCATGTTGATAGATCTTCAATTTGTTCGACACCAAAAACAATGGGGTGATAGAATTTGGTGAGTTTGTGCGATCTTTGAGCATCTTCCCCCCAGATGCACCTTGCGCAGAAAAAGCTGCTTGTATGGAAATTTCTCATTTTATCTATGTTTGTGCATGTGACATACGCAAAACATTTTTATTAAAGCTTCGACATGATGTCACAGTTGCATTTCAACTATATGATATATGGGAGACAAGCTTCATCGAGAATGAGGAGGTAAAAATGAAACTCGGGTACACATTGTTTGAGACCTCTTTTTTATTCACACTTTTCAACCTCTTTTACCACTACAACAATTCGCACTTTTGGCGACCAAATTTGGCGACTAAAATGAATTTAGTCACCAAAAGTCAGCCCTTTGGTGACTAAAATTTGTGTTGGTTGGCAATGGTTCATATTTTAGCTACTAAAAATTTTTAGTAGCCGTATATTACTTATTGGCGACTAAAAATACAATTAGTAACTAAAAAGTGACCCAATAGGCGACTAAAAATTAGTTAGTTGCTAAAAAGTGCCCAATAGGCGACTAAAATACAATTAGTCGTTAAAAAGTTACTCAATAGGAGACAAAAAAACCACTTAGTCGCTAAAAAATACCCAATATGCGACTAAAAGACATATTAGTCGGCGTTAGTTTTGATTTTTTGCTACAAAGATTTATTTAGTCATTGTATTCTACTTTTTGCCTACTAAAACAAATTTAGTCAGCAAACATCACGCATAATATTTAATATTAATCTTTGGCCACTAAAATTTAGTAGGTAAATATTTATTTTCAGTGACCCAAAATGTTTTAGTCGTGGAATAATAATTTTTGACTACTAAAATAATTTAGTCGCCAAATAATTAACATTGTTTTACTTTTATTTTTAGCTACAAAAAAGTATGGTCGGCAAAGGTTATTTTCAGTGATCAAAATGATTTCAGCAATAAAACTAAATTTTTTTGGTGGGAACACAATTTTGCCGCCTGATTTTGGTTTATGTTTAATTTAATTTTTTTTTTATTTCTCTGTATGTATCGATACATACACCAAAGGAAAAACCAATCAACACATTGTTTGCTCTCACTTCGGTCGAACTGCCTATCACTCTCCATCGGTACATTGTCTCATCGCCACCGTCACTCACCGTTGCCCACCGTCTCAAGCCCTCTCCATCGGTACATTGTCTCATCGCCACCGTCACTCACTGTTGCTCACCGTCTCAAGCCCATTGATTTTGATTTAGGTATTTCTCTCTCTCTCCCTCTCTCTCTTCCTCTATTTCCCCATTTCACTATAGCTCTAGGGTTTTTTTTTGTTTTGCTTTGTCTTTTGATACTGCAAGAGTTTCATTTCTAGGAAACGAGTAAATTGGTTGTGATTTTTGTTCTAGATTTAGGGGTTTTTTGTTTTGTATTTTTTTTTTGTTTTGTATTTTTTTTGATGTAGAGGCTTGAACTCTCTTGCTAAATACTGAATATATTCATGGAGTTTGAGTAAAAAATGCCTTAAACTAAGTTGGAAAACGGTGTTTGGGGGGCGAAAATGCAAAACAGCCCCCGAACCACTATATGGATGTCACAGGCAGCTTCCTCATGCCAAATAGCACCTGTGACAACAGAAGGCATGTAATTAGCACACCTAGGCTGGGAGTTAGAGCTGAAAACGCCTTAAACTTAGTCAAAAAAGGACGTTCGAAGGGTGAAAATGCAAAATAGCCCCCGAACCACTACATGGATGTTACGAGCAGCATCCTCGTGACAAATAGGACCTGTGGCAACAAATGGCATGAAATTAGCACGCCTAGGTTGGAAGTTAAAGCCAAAAACGCCTTAAACTTAACTGAAAAAAGGGCGTTAAGGAGGCGAAAATGCGAAATAGCCCCCGAACCACTATACGAATGTCACGCCCACTTTCCCTGTCACAAATAGGACATGTGACAACAGATTGAATGTAATTAGCACACATAGTTTGGGAGTTAGAGCCGAAAATGCATTAAACTTAACCAAAAAAGGGTGTTAAGGGGGCAAAAATGCGAATCAGCCCCCGAACAACCGTACGGATGTCACAGCCACCTTCCCCATCGCAAATAGGACCTGTGACAACAGACGGAATGTAATTAGCACACGTAGTTTGGGAGTTAGAGCCAAAAATGCATTAAACTTAACCGAAAAAAGGCATTAGGGGGGGTGAAAATGTGAATCAACCCCTGAACGACCGTACAGATGTCACGACCACCTTCCCGGTCACAAATAAGATCTATGACAATAGACGGAATGTAATTAGCAAGTGTAGGTTGAGAGTTAGAGCCAAAAATGCCTTAAACTTAATCGAAAAAAGGGCGTCAAAGGGGCGAAAATGCGAAACAGCTTCCGAACCAGCTTACAGATGTCATAGCCACCTTCCCTGTAGCAAATAGGACCTGTGACAACAGACGGAATGTAATTAGCACGTGTAGGTTGAGAGTTAGAGCCAAAAACGCCTTAAACTTAATCGAAAAGGGGCGTTAAGGGGGCGAAAATGCGAAACAGCTTCTGAACCAGCGTACAAATGTCACAGCCACCTTCCTCGTGGCAAATAGGACCTGTGACAACAAACGGAATGTAATTAGCACACGTAGTTTCGGAGTTAGAGCCGAAAATGCATTAAACTTAACTGAAAAAGGGCATTAAGCAGGCAAAAATGCGAATCAACCCCCAAACCACCGTACGGATGTCACAGCCACCTTCCTGCGACAAATAGGACCTGTGACAATAAACGGAATATAATTAGTACGTGTAGATCGGGAGTTAGAGCCAAAAATGCCTTAAGCTTAACCAAAAAAGAGCGTTAAGGGAGTGTAAAATCGAAACAGCCCGAAACCACCGTAGGGATGTCATGGCCAGCTTCCCCATGACATATAGGACTTGTGATAACAAACAGAATGTCATTAGCACACGTAGTTTGGGAGTTAGAGCCGAAAACGACTTAAACTTATTCGAAAAAGGGAGAGTTTGACATCCAATAAATTTTCAACATTTTCATTGTAAATGATGCCATTGTTTCATCATACATGGTGGTCATTTGGGTGGTAAACATATTAAGAAAGCATGATATGGTTACAAAGATAACCCCGTAGATTGCTCAATCATTTTACTTTGACTAGGAAAATGAGAATGAAGAAGAGTTAAAATAAATTTACCACCAAAACATTCTAGTCATAAAAATTTATTTATGAAGAGGTATGCTCCTAGAAATTGTATTATTTGTAAATTGAAATCAATTGTGGAATAAATCTTTCATGATATGTACATATAATTGTATTTCGAAAAAAAGGTTTTTATAGATTGTTCTACCTTAAATGCATGTTATACAACCTTTTTCCTATGTCTGAATGAATTGGTATTTTGTAATGGGTGCAATTGTTTTTTTTTTATTTTTTGTAGATGGCTTTTGGCGTGGACTTGTGGATAGTCTACATTTTTGTTTATGGAGGACACTTGACACTTTTGTATAATCCTGCTAACTATGTATTCCTTTGCTTTTGTGAATATTAGCATTACTGATACATATAACTTTTGTAATCCAACTGATAGTTGCTGGTGTGACACATAGATCACATTTTGTCATGGTACAGGTTACGATAGTAAGTTGTACCACGCCAAATGGCCATATCGCATGGTAGTAAATATATTTTTTGCATATGGGGGGTTGGATTCTTGTATGGAAATATAATTTTAGTTTGAACAATAGTTGGTTTGTATGGAATATATAAAGTTATTTATTTTTGGATGGTTGGAAGTAATATGGACTGTGGCATGATTGATAATTTTGCGTTGTGAAATTATGGATAGTATATGTATTGTTTTGTTTATATACGTATTACAGGTTGCATGGAATATAGACAGGTTGTGAATAAATTATAATTTTGCGATGTCTTTGGCGACTAAATTGTTAGTAGCTAAAAAAAAAATTCAGAAAATAGTTTTGGCTACTAAAAGTTTAGTAGCCAAAAAAAACAATCAAACATTTGTTACTAAAAGTTTAGTAGCCAAAAAAGACAATCAAACATATGGCGACTAAAATATGTCGTAGCTAAAAAAATAAGCTGAAGAAATTAAGAAAACTTTTGGCGACTAAAACTTTAGTAGCAAAAAAATGTGAGACTTTAGGCAACCAAATGTTTAGTAGCCAAAACACAATGTTTGCCAACTAAAATCTTAGTAGCTAAAAACATAAGATTTTAGGCAACTAAACCTTTAGTAAGAAAAAAATTTGTTGACTTTAGGCGACTAAAATCTTAGTAGCCAAAACATTGTTATTTACTTTAGGCTACTAATATATTTAGTAGCTAAAACTCTATTCCGCGACTAAATTGTTAGTCGTTAAAAATAACTGAACTTTTAGCGACAAAAAAATTAGTCGCCAAAAATATGATATTTAATTTTGTTTAAAAATAACTGAACTTTTAGCAACAAAAAAATTAGTTGCCGAAAGTACGATATTTAATTTTATTTCAAATCTTTTGGCAACTAAAAACTTAGTCGGCAATGTAGTACATTTGGCGACTAAAATAAGTTTAGTCGCCCATGATCTTTCCCGACAATTCTTCCCCAACTAATTCTGCAACCAAAAATTTTTGTCGCTAAAAGTCTTCGGTGACTAAATAGTGACTTTTGGTGACTAAAAATTTAATCGCCAATAGTGAAAATTCTTGTAGTACACCATTTGATTGAACATCTTGAACTATTTTGGAGAAAGGTCAATGAGATGATCTTGGCTCTACTAGAGGAGTCTGATTTGATCCTCTGACGACAATGTTGAAACTATTATCAATAAGGTAGGGATTGCTTATGGTTACAACATAATTAGCATGGTCATGCCAAGTTTTGAGCTTAACTTAAAGAGTTTATGCTTAAAGACATTTGAGGAAGCAGATTTGAAAGGGGATGGCAAGATTGATACGGAAGAGTGGAAGGACTTCGTTGCTCGGAATCCATCTTTACTGAAGAACATGACAATTCCATATTTGAAGTAATCTTTTTATCCCATCATATTTTTCTCCTTGTTAGTCAACAAGGTCTCATACATTTGGTTATGTTTTCATTTTTTGAAAAATGCAAAAAAAAAAATTGTTTAACAAATTGTTTTCGAAAGGGAAAATTTTCTGAAAACAATCCACATTTGTTTCTGAAAACAAAAAATGAAAAATTTCTTAAGAATATAGCTAGATACATGTTCAAGTGTTGGAAGCAATAGTACGACCAATGAGTTGAAAAAATTTGATCACTCCAGTGAAGAAGAAATAGACCATTTAATGTGAAAAATTTTGTCCAATAAGAAATTTAAAAAACGAAAAAGAAAAGAGATGAGACAAAATTTTGCTAGTTTGAAAATTCATATCCTTTCTATCTCATATGGTATAGTTGATCTGTAAGAATCTGAATTTTTGGACAACTAATTAGTTTGTTAATAATAATATTAAGTCAATTAATAGTGATTATTAAATTATCAAATTATAGTGTTAATAGCATCATGATTAATACCAATGTTAAATTCCTTTGAATAAAATTATTTATCTTCCTATGATAAAAAAAAAAATTATGTAGCTAATGCAGTTGTGAAAACTAAATGGATTAAATTAATAGTGAATAAGCTAGTTAGAGTTTAGTAGGAAGAAAACCATCCAGCTAAAAAAAAAAACGGTTATTTATATACTAATATTGTATTGGCATCAATTTCAATTCAATTCAATTCAAAAAAAAAAAAAAGAATGTCAATTTGCAAGAAAAGTGGCTGACTGCGCCTTCTTTTCCCTAGGCTGCTCTGTTGCATGCAAGGCATGCTTGTTTTCCCAATTTCACATTCAACGTCCCTAGAGAAGCAAGCATGGCATAGGATGGCAATTCCAAGCAAATAGAAATTATTTTTGCTAAAGAAAGGAAATAATTAAATAAAACAAAAAGTTGCTCCCATATTCCCTACATAAGGGACCTCACCATCAACCATAATGCATGCACACGGCTGAGAAAGAAAAGAAAGAGTGGAGAGAAAGAGGGAGAGAAGGGAGAAGGAAGGAGAAAGGGGTCTCAACACTTGAAAAAAAAATTTAACTTCATTGAGATAGGATACTTAGGAATACTCCACTTTTTTATTTATTTATATTTTTTTTTTAAAAATGCATGCAAAACAATCTAATATACTTGATAATGCATGATGGAAGTATGAATGAACTCAACAGGAGAAGGGCCTATCTTGCATGTTTTAGATTTAACTTGCTTTGCATTATCTCTTGTTATCTTCTCTTTATATATTCTCATTGCCCTATGGTCACACACTGAAAGACCTCTTGAATGCATGAAAATTTTCCCTCCATGAATAATGAAGCCTTGCATGTCCAAGTAAGAAAACCCTCTTAACCCTCTCACTTAAAAAATAAAAAATAAAAATATTGAAATTTTCAGATTATATTCATATGATATTCATATGATAAAATGACTAAACTTGTAAATAGAATTTTATTTATAGTTGTATGTAAATTTATGATTTGTATATCAAATATTTGAAGATATTGGTAGTCTTAAAATCATGATAATATTGTGGCATTTGGACTTGCATGGTTAGTTTATGCCATTAAAAAGGTTATTGAAGATTTTATTAAATCTGCTAGAAACATTTGTACGAATTTTTAGAAACTTTTATACTCAAAATTTGAAGATTATTTCTTCTACAAAGTTGTTGAGAATGATGTCTCGTTTATCCATGAATTTTTGAAACAATTATTGAGCTTTGTACGAATTTATACAAATTTTTAGTTAAATCCAAAACTGTAAGACAGATTTTACAATATGTTTGAAAATTTATTACAAATTCTATATTAAGCCAAATCTGGTAATTTCTGACTAAAAGATGAAATTTGAGAAGTCTAGTTTCATAATAAATTTTTAGATTATGGAATTAATTTATGAATTTAAGTATGGAATTAATTTAAGAAAATGTGATAAATCTATGTCATAAAAATTTCTAAGAATTTTACAGAATTATTTATAACTTATTTTTGGGAAATTCTTTCTGAAATATGACCTAAACATATTTATTGAATATTCTGTACATTTTCACTAATTTTAGAATTGTATAAATAATTTATTTATAACTTTTTTTAGTTAAGGTGTAACCTAAAAATTTCTGGACAAGCTTAAGATCATTACTCCAATTATTTATTTGGATAAAAATTAATTATTGTGCTGGTCTAATTCATTAAATATTGTAAATTAGTAATCCATGTATAGGTGTATTGTGATTTATTTAATATTGTACTAGTTTAATCTTGTAAATTTAAAATTCATGCATGTATGTGATTATGATTTATTTATTTTTATATTCAAATTATTATTTCATACCATGGTTTAAATTAATTGTTTATTTAAATTTTGTGCATTTATTTATTATTGTGTGACCTATGTAATATTTTATGTTGGGAATTTTAATGAGTTGGCATACCATTATTGGTGACTAAAATTTAAATTATTGTGAATTCGACAAATCTTAAACACGAAATTGAACCAATGATACATTAAAATTTAAAAGTGATGGGGTGAGCCCTGTTTAGAATCGTGCGCAAGTGAGTTGCGAACCCTAACATGGCATAGGAAGGTATTTTGGCTCTTATCGGTGTAGGCAATATAAGGTTGGTGGTGCGGGTGTCACAACATAGACCGTTCTCTTGGGACAGACCATGATGTTACGACTCGGGTACGTAACCCTAGTGCGTGGGCATCATTGGTAGTTACAAAAAGTAACATTTGAATATTTGACCAAGGGGGAGTCAGAATTGCCCCTGGCCATTGCTTAGCGGTTGAGTGAAAATAGTGCTCCGCGGGGAGTTACTTAAATTTATCTGATAAATTAAATCTATGAGAATTTAAAAAGAAAGGTGGGTATTTTTCCTTATGATGAAATACTGCTTCGTTTGCCATTTTATTTATTTATTCATTTATTATTATCTATTGTTATTATTTCAACTGATAGCATTCCTGTTATGCTTATTAAATACTACTTGCTATTCTGTTACTACACATTATTCATTAATTGTGAGTATTATTATCGGGGTGGGTATTTTCGGGTTGTAGTATCTTATTGAGCTCGTCACTCATTGACATTCTCGTTACCCTGGCATTTTATGCCAGGTACTGAAGAAACCGAAGGGAACACCGAGGCCTTGCAAGGCGACATTCAACCTTGGTTAGCTTGAAGAGTGCCCAAGTTCCATGAACTATTTTCTAAATGTTCTAGTTTTCTTTTTTTTATAGTTGTGTTATTTTATGTACTAAGACTAAGTTGTAATTTAAGAACTTTAAATTTATGGGTTGTTAATTAATGGATGTTGATCATATTGGTGGCAATATTGATTTTAAGTTCTAAATCTTAATATGATGTCCTTAAATTTTGGGGCGTCACATGATCTTCATGAATTGATATTAATATAAGGTAGTGTTTCACTCGTGCAGGGACATAACGACTACATTCCCAAGTTTTGAGATGAGGCCAGACAATGAAGATGATACAAACAACTTCCTTTTAAAAGAACAGTCTTGAATTACTATGAAAATGAAATGTGTAAACATCAATTGCCAATAGTTAACAATGTGGTAATGTCGCATCTATACGCCCTGTTTGGCTTTTCCTCTTGTGTCTTCAAAGCCTTCAACTTGGTAAAATAACTCCTTTACTTGTGCACTCATAGGTCACTGTTGTATATCACAAAACCTTCTTACACAACTTACCCTAATTCTGTCCATAATCAATGCCATACCTAGATTCTTGTACATGTATTCATCTACGATCTTAGTTTTCCTATATTGCAACCCATTCTGTGTAAACATCCTCCTAATAGGACATTGCACATGTTTTCTAAGGAAACTAGGACAAGCAAAACAAAGAACATAAATGAATACCATAGTTTGCTTCTCTATTTCTTTTCACGACCCTGTGTACTTCCCTAAAATAGCTTGTGCTTGGCTCTCATCCAGCTTCATCACCCTACGAAGATATTCAAAAACATCAAAGAACTACATAAAAAAAATGCACTATGAATATTAAAAAAAATTACAAAAATAAATCAGACAACTGCATGATATTCACCATTTGGTTCTCTGCAAAATCTTGTCACCTGAAATTTCTTTCAATTCCACAATGAAATCCCTAAAACCATTAGGCACACCAGTGTCCTCCTTCAGAGTCAACAACTTAACCTTATCACTCTTCATGTACTTTTGAAAATCTTCCTAGTTCAACTTCGGCAAACTCTCAAAATCCCTATCAAATTCCTCTTCTTCAGACAAATTAGCCTATGCTTCCTCAAAATATCCTTCAAATACACATCCTCAAACTTCACTCCACTCTCAACTCCACCCTCTTCCCTCTTCCTCTCCTTTCCCACTATCAATCTCAACTTCTTCAAAATCTCAGCAATTCCAGCATCCGAACTTTTCTTCTCCAAATCCTCTTTCTCTTTTAGTGTATTCATTTTATTGCCAATCAAGAACTTGGGTTCTACTTGACTAGGGTTTTCTTTCAAAACCCTAGTGACAAAATCGTTTTCATTGTCAGTACTACTAGAATTATCAGATTGAGAAGAAGACTTGGAATCCAATTCTTGAAAAATCGCATAGGATCAATGAATGAGAGGTGGGTTTTTTCTAATGATTCGAGTGAAATTCAAGCGATTTGAATGGGTACGAAAGGGGAATGAGATGGAATGTGAATAACTACGGCGAATAATGGAGGAATGAGGATGAAAACTCCGAGGTGATATGAAAACATCGACTCTACTCATTGTTGATAATGAATGCATGTTTGCAAAGACTAGGGTTTATCAAGTTAGGGTTTTTTTAGATGAATTGTGTGTGATAATAGTTTGCCATTGAATGAAGGTTTTGGTGATGATTATTACACTAGAATCTGCTTGAAACAAGAGAGAGAGAGTGTGTGTGTGTGTGTAATAAACTTCTAGCAAATAATCTTAGAAATTAGGAAAGAAAAACTCAACTTTTGTTATTCAATTCTCATCAAACGAAAGGAAAAACTCTTCTATGGAGTTTACAACCAGAAAGAAAAAGAAAAAAAGAACAAAAGAGATATAACCACCTCTTTCTATTGTAACTCCCTCCCCTCTTATAATCCCCTTTTTCCCATAACAGATCCTGTAATAGAATAACTGCCCCACAACTACCTAACAGAACAATTCCTATCATTCCCCACCTCTTAAAAGAAAGCATGACCTCAAGGTTGAAAATGAGTAAAACGCTGCTGCAAGGAGTACCAAGTCTCCCAGGTGACATCCTCAGGAATAGAATTAGACCAGCGGACCAAAATCATGGTAAGAGGCCTGCCATGCTTCTTGATTGGTTTTCTATCCAAATCGCAATGGGTTCCAATTGTAGCTGCCTATCAGGATTGGTAGGTGTAAGAGAAGGTTGCACAACAATACCTTGACCTAATTTAGGCTTTGTTAGACTTATTTATTTTGATGATTTATTTAATTATGTTTTAATTTATTTGAAAGAGAAAAATAGAATCCAAAATTTATCCTGATGATTTATTTAATTATGTTTTAATTTATTTGAAAGAGAAAAATAGAATCCAAAATTTATCCTGATGATTTATTTAATTATGTTTTAATTTATTTGAAAGAGAAAAATAGAATCTAAAATTTATTTTGATGATTTATTTAATTATATTTTAATTTATTTGAAAAAGAAAAATAGAATCCAAAATTTATTTTGATGATTTATTTAATTATGTTTTAATTTATTTGAAAGAGAAAAATAGAATCAAAATTTATTTTGTCCCATTATTTCTCACCTAAACTTTTATCCTAAATATTATTTGAATGTATTTAATATTTGCTTAAATCAGGAGTTCATTTCAACCCAAAAATAATGCCCAAACCAGAGGTTCAAACAGCCAAAAACAAAGGTTCAAACAACCCAGCCCAGCCCAGCAGCAGACCAAAAGGTTCAAGTGGAAGATATTCAAATTAGTAATGATGGAGTGGAAGATATTCAAATTAGTAATGATAGAGTGGAAGATATTCAAATGAATACAACGGCTATAAGTTTCATTATATATACCAAAGCTTCTAATGTAAACAAGTTACAAAAAAAATCAAAAAATATTCTTTGATCTATAATCACTCACATCTATTCTCTAAAAAATTCTCTGAGAAGTGTTCTTCAATTTTTGTTTACATCCTCTTTCAAAAATTATACACTGAGACGTATAGCTTTAAACCCATCTTTCCTGTGTGAGGTTTACAGAAAAACCAGAGTTTCATTTTTATATCTATCTTTGAGAGATAATTCTTATTGCTTTCTGTGAAAACAAAAACACCTTCTTTTCAACCTTGTAAGAGTATAGTACACTCAATGTTCTTAACTTAGAAAGCCTGTGTAAAATCTGTGGAGGATTACTCCATCTATGAAAAGGTTGCTAGCACCCTGTGAAGCGAGAGTATAGTGGAAAATCTCAAGTAAAGCTTGAAGAGTAGACGTAGGCCGAGTTGAAGCCGAACCACTATAAATTTGTTTGCCTCTCTCTCCCTTATCTCTTTATTTTATTTAAATTGACATAGCTATATTTCACATTTTCACTGTGCTAAAATTATTAACTAACATAGTTGTTAGAACACTTATTTTTATTATTTTTATTTCATTAACTATATTTATCTATTGTGCTAATCATAATTTTTATTAGGGTATTATTATTTTTATTTGTAAAAACCTAATTCACCCTCCTCTTAGGTTGTCTTAGGCCTTTCTAATAAAAACCTTGTTTGATTCTTCTATAAGTTCTCTCCCCTCCTGAATGCCCACTTGTGGGAGTTTCATGATGTTCCTTGATGAGTGTGGTCTTTAGCTGAGGTGAATTACCCACCACTAATCTGGTTTTGTAATAGAGCATTTGATGCTGCCAAAGAAAATGAGGATGACTGGTTGGATTCTGAGTCAAATCTGTGATAAGTTGTTGGATACAAGGGTCTTGTTCGCAACTGGTTTGAAGATCCTTAACCCAATGGCAGGGGACAATGGAGAGAGCGGACATACTGCTCATTTAGTCATGCAGCAATAAGGCATCTTCCTCCCTTTTTCTGGACAAGGCATCTGCAACGTGACTAGATTTACCACTCCGGTATACAATTTCGTAATCAAAACCCATAAGTTTGGAAAGCCATTTTTGTTGCATGAGAGTGGTAATTCTCTACTCTAGCAAGAATTTAAGGCTTTGGTGATCTATTTTAATGTGGAAATGCCTACCTAAAAGGTATTGCCTCCATTTGGTAATAACTAGAACTACAGCCAAGAATTCCTTCTCATATGTAGATAACCCAAAGCTTGTGGCAGACAATGACTTTCTAAAATAGGCTATGAGTTGTCCCTCCTGCATCAATACAGCTCCCAACCCCTTATCAGAAGCATCACATTCCAGCACAAAAGTTTTGTCATAATTAGGTAAAGCCAATATAGAAGCAGTAATCATAGTTCTTTTCAATAGGATGAAAGCTTGTTCAGCATCCTTAGACCATTTAAAGGCATCTTTTTTGAGTAATGTAGTAAGGGGTTGGCTGATCTTGCCATAGTCTTTTATGAACCTTCGGTAATAGCCAGACAAACCCAAAAATCCTCGAAGAGCTTTCAAAGATTGAGGTCTAGGCCAAGTGGACATAGCGTTTATTTTAACAGGGTCTGCATCACACTAGAACCAAAAATTATATGCCACAAATACTCCACTTGTTGCTTCCCAAAAGCACACTTGGACATCTTAGCATACAGTTGATGAATTCTCAATTTTTCCAAGGTCAAGGTCACATGAGACATATGTTCAGGCCAGCTCTTACTGTACACGAGGATATCATCAAAAAATACAAACACAAACTTCCTCAAAAATGGCCTAAACACATCATTCATCAGACTTTGAAAGGTGGATTGAGCATTGGTCAAGCCAAATGGAATGACCAAAAACTCATAGTGGCCTTCATGCGTTCGAAAAGTTGTTTTTCAATGTCAAGAGCATGCATCCATATTTGATGGTACCCACATCTTAAATCCAACTTATAGTAGAATTGAGCTCCATGCAACTCATCAAGTTATTCATCAATCATGGGAATAAGGTATTGGTCCTTGATAATGTCCTTACTTAAAGCTCTGTAGTCAATACACATTCGCCAAGTGTTGTCCTTCTTCTTGACCAAAATGACTGGTGAAGAAAAAAGGAGACACACTATGCCTAATAACCCCTGAGTTTAGCATCTCTTTTAATATTTTCTCAATCTTATTCTTCTGAATATAAAGGTACCTATAAGGCCTGATATTTGGGGAATGACTACCATCCTTGAGAGGTATTTTGTGATCATGTGATCAAATAGGATATAAGTCATTGGGTTCATGAAACACATCAGCATAATCATGTAAGATTCTATCAAGATCCAAATGAACCTCGTGGTCAACTTCAACATAATTGGAATGTAGGGTGCAAAGGTGAGCTATGATTCCCTGTGGTTTTTTCTACATCAACTTCTCCATTGTCTTAACTTCAATTTGTTGTATCTCCACTATTGCACCACCTCGCAACACATGTTTTTTTACCAAATACAGTGAATTCCAGCCTCAAATTTTGGAAATCCCATAACACCGGTCCCAAAGTAGATAACCACTGGACTCCCAATACCATGTCACAACCCCCTAAAGGTAATAATCTCATGTCAACTCCAGTTCATTTTGCCATTGTTGGGTCCAAAAAATTGTGAGTACTACCGGAATCAATTAATATAGTGACCATATTCTTCTTAACCTTTCCCTTAATTCTCATAGTCTTATAAGAGAAAGAACTTGATAGGGCATGAACTGAGATTTGCAATTCTTCTTGCACATTTTCTTTGTCCATGTCCTGCACCACATCCTTAAAGACACCTCATCTTGAGCTTCGAGCATAAAGAGTTGCTTCTTCTTGCAGACATGGCCTCTGAAATATCTCTCATCACATCCATAATATAATCCTTTCATTATTCTCTCCTCTAATTCCTTCTGTGTCATTTTCTTTACAACAGGTACTCATTCCACAGGTTTTGGAGCTAGCTCCATTGATTTGTTACTTGTAGCGAAACCGGTATTGTAGTTTTTGGAATAAACCCTATTATTCTTGGCTAAGGCCTCAATTTTGTCTTCCTGTAACCTTGCTAAACCCATGGCTTGTGACACATTTCTTAGTCTAAACATTTGTACTCCTGCCTTGATTTCATCTTTCAAGCCACTCACAAAACAACTAACAAAGAATTCTTCTGATAATCCATTTGTTTTATTAGCCAATTCTTCGAATTTTCCCTAGTAGATTTGGACTGTTGATATCTGTCTTAATTTCGATAATTATTCCATAGCATCATCAAATAGGCTATCTCCAAATCTATCAACCAAGGCCCCAACAAATTCCCTTCAAGATCTAATAACATGGGTCTTTTCATACCATCAGAACCAATGAATAGCCCTATCCTCCATGTGTATTGAAGCCAATCGCACTTTTTGTGTTTCATCGATCGGATTAAATTTGAAAAACTTCTCACATTTGTATACCCAAGCCTCAGGGTCTTCACCGAAATTTTTTGGAAAATCCAATTTGGCAAATCTAATGTCCCACTTATTTGGATTATTTGTGGGTTCTTGTGTAGGAATTATCGGAGGAACTGAAGAAGAAGAAGAACTCATTTTTTCTATTATTTGTTCGTACTTCAGGTTCAAAGTTGAAGCCAAATCCTTGATTTCGGCCATGGCTTCAGCTTGTTTATCCGAGCTGTCTTTTAGATGTTGAATAGCAACCTCGATTCATCTAATATCCTGAGATCGTGTACCGTCCGCCATTACCGAAATGGTTTGCCCTAAGCCCGAGGAACGGTGGCTCTGATACCACTGATAAGCTTCTAGCCAATAATCTCAAAAATTAGAAAAGAAAAACTCAGCTTTTGTTATTCAATTCTCATCAAACGAAAGGAAGAACTCTTCCATGGAGTTTTACAACCAGAGAGAAAAAGAAAAAAAAAATATAAGAAATACAACCACCCCATTCTATTTGTAACTCCTTCCCTTTTCATAATTTCCTTTTCCGGTAACAGATCCCGTAACAGAATAACTGCCCCACAACTATAACAACCCCAGACTATGATTACTTGCTAAACATGATTAAGATGCCTAATAAGTAATTAAGATGAAATTCTAAATTAATTGCATGTGTGTTGCATTATTCATGTTTATATCTGTTTGTTGTGGGAACAACTGTTTATATTTCTACTTTGTTCTATGAATTGAAGGCCTTATCAGTGTCCGATCATGAAATTGACTTGATTTATGTGTTATTTGGACTTTTTGGGAATTTATGGTGGGTTGAATTGAAATTTGATTCAGAACCAATTGATTAGAATAAAATGATCCCAATTAGTTACCTTTAACTTAAGTTAATTAGGCTTCATTAGTTGACCTTATATAAGGCATGTGAGACCCTTAGGATACACTTTACACTCTCATTTCATCCTCTTTGAGCTCCAAACGTGAGGAAGAGTGAGAAGAATGATTAAGCACAAGTTAAGGGAATTGCTAGGAATTGAAGGCATTGAACTTTAGAGACTCAAGAATTAACCCACTAGCTTTCACCTTGGAAAGCCTAGGTAAGAATTCAACCCTTAGATTATAGAATTATGATGTTTAGGCCATGAACTCCAGAGAATTAAGTTGAGTAATGAAATAATGAAGCTAGAAATGAAGAGAATTGAGTCATTCATGCATGCATGCACTTTCATTACATTTTTTAGTTTGAATTTCAAGTAATTCTCACATGTATGTGCCAATTCTACCTTGGGTTTGAGAGTTTACCATGTTTTTCATCAATTGATCTTATTTTATTATGATTTGGAAGTTTTGAACTCAATCCATTACATATATGTGATACTTTCAAGTTTTGAGTTTGATTTCACACAATTAGCATGCTTTTGGGCCTTGATTTTGTGAAATGATTTTGAATTCATGAAGTTTGCCAAGTTTATACAAGTTTTCTTAAGTTTTTGGCCCAAAAGATTAAGATTTGCAACTTTAAATTAGAGTTTTGAGCTTATGAGCAAATCTGGAAATCCCAGAATTCTACTCCTCCACTCAAGCGACTAAAAGTTGGCTCGAGGGTAAAATGCATGCTCGCAGAAGTTTACACATTTTGCAGACCGCTCGAGTGACCAGAGTTGCGCTCGAGCGAAGACCTCAGTCTCACGCTCGAGCAACCGTCGAGTGTGCGTCGAGTAGAAAAATCAAGCAACCAGTACTTTTGCAGAATTTACAAACCGCTCGAGCGATGAAAGTTGCGCTCGAGTGACCACCCTTATTTTTGACCCCCCGCTCGAGTGAAGGAAGCTACGCTCGAGCGAGAACCCTGTTTTCAATAAATTTGACCAAATGTTGATCAATATGTTTTGGCATCCTAGGCATTCCTAGGCTATGATTAAGACATAATAATGAGGATAAGACTTAGAAACACACTTAGAACAAAACACAATAAGTTAGGTACTATCCGAATGTGTGTTTCAATATGTGTATCTGCTCTATCTATCTGCTCTCGGAGCCATCTGTAAGTAATAACTTAGTAAAACTATGTTCAACTTTATTTATTTCTGTATGACGAAAGAAGATCTATTTTCTGAAATATTATATTCTGTACAATGAATGATTGTCCAATTTCTGAAATGTATTTGTGGCATTCTTAGCATATCTGTTAGCTGTTACCTAGTATTGGAGGTTCCATTATGGAACTTAATATGTCTGCAATCTATTACCTATACCGGAGGCTCCATCATGGAGCTCAGAATATCTATTATCTGTTACACAGATCTGGAGGTTCCTTTATGGAACTGGTTATACATAACCACTATTTGTTCTGCATCTATTCTGAATCTATCCGTATCTGTTTTGTATCTGTTCTATTAACGCTAATGGATGTACCACGTATGATTAAACATGAACTCTGATTTCTGTATAAGAATATGAATCTGTTTCTGATATGGAATCTGTTTTCTGAATCTGATATGGGACATCATTCAATTAAAACCCTTTACGCTGTTATTATTCATTGGGCTTCCGCTTACTCTATTACTTATGTATGTAGGTGATCAGGCGCGTGGCCAGGCTCAATGATGACTGCTTGGAGCTCCGTTTTATCGGCCAACCCTTGTGCCTCCTGAGGAGGTTCCGAAAGTCATGTGGACATGTTTTGTGAACGTATAAGACCTTGTGTTTCTTTTTGAATTATGAACAAGTTTTCTATTTATTTGTATATTAGGCTAAGACCTATTTTGGTTACAGCTGTAATGAATGTGAAGTAAGACTACTGTAATTACGACGTCACGTATATGTATAAAAGTTTTGAAATTTCTGTCTCATGTATGTTTACACAGCTCAATGGACGTTATATTTTGTATATTTGCTTCCACAGCCCCTTATGTTATTAGACATTCAGATTGGAGGCCTTTGGTAATCGCTGGATTACTGGCCGGTTACGACACTAACCTATGTGAACGGGTTTAGGTCGGGACAACAACTGCCTAATAGAATAATTCTTATCAGAGAGAAAGAGAGAGATCCACGAATTTTTATTCCATTGGGTTAAATATGCAAAATTGAAAAAAGTACTATTCACCTAGAGATAGAGACATTTCACTTCTAATGACAATTAATACGGTGAAATTTTATTTTTTTTAATTTTACCATGAATATTGTTTGAAAGATTTCCACTAAACAATTCAAAAAATTGTGAAAATTTATCAAATTTTAAAATTTTAAAATGATTAAAAAACTTGGTGATATAATATTGTGGAGGCCGAATAAAATCAATTAGGAAGAGGCCAAGGCATTTGATCGACATCAGGCCAAAAACAATTCAGCCCTGGCCAAGGGCTCATGAAGCCGAATAAACGAATCAGCCATATAAGGAGCCGAATAGGAGCCAACACTCAATTGGAAGGCCGACTAGGTAACTACGTGCGAGATCAAGAGTGAGCCCGACCCTCGGGCCTAGAGGTAATATAAAAAGGCATGAATGTCAACTAAATGAGGTATGTAAGAATTTACAAGATAACTTGAGATAGAAATAAAATTGGAGAGAATACTGACTTGTCCGTCGGAGTGCTAATTTCGACACCCTCCAACCTGATTGTTCATTCTTTTTTCAGGTAGTAATCAGAGGATCAAGAGCGTCTAATTGGATAAAAGAGTATTTTCAAACCACTTTACCACAATTGGCGCCGTCTGTGGGAAATCTCAAGTGCGTCTATGGCAGGCGTGACAGATGACCCTTCGATAGTTACTAACAATGTCACACCAAGAGATGACATTACTCTAAGAACATGCTTGGACTGGAGAATATCACCACACGACGGGCCTTAAACTTCAACCCAGTAGCTCCAACTTCATCATCAACTTCTATGCAGGAGATTGTGCAGACGATCATGGATCAAGTAAAACGAAACGAACAACATCTAGAAGATATGATAGCTGAGAACAAGCGTTTGCATAAGGAATTGGCCTTGGAGTTAGCCAAATCCCAAAACTTGGCTGCACGCCATAATTGGGTCGATCCCCAGAAAAGAAGAAGGATGATCGACGACGTCGACTTTGGAAACATAATAATGGCAGCGATTCTGACTCACCATCTCAGGAACCCGAAAATAAGGGGTGAGTCGATGCATCTAGCTCATTTGAAGGAAGTCCATACGCACGACACAGGTGAAGGAAAGGAAATGATGATTCAGATGAAGAAAATAGGCACGACCCTTTTGTACGACGCATTGCAAAGACTGTGTTGCCCAAAAAGTTCAAAGCACCAACATTCACCTTATACAACGAAAAATCAAATCCCATTGACCACATTCGTCATTAGAAACAAGCGATGACGTTGCATGCTGATGATGAAGCCCTCATGTGTTGAATGTTTCCAAGTAGCTTGGGACCATTGGCCGTCAAATGGTACTATAAATTGGAGTCGGCGTTAATAAGAAGTTTTCATCAACTCCAAAAATCCTTAAGGGCAAGATTCATTACCAATGAAGTTCAGCCAAAGCAAGCTGACTCTGTCTAGGGCAATGCAAATTAAACCAGAAGAGATCGTCCGTGAATATTCAGCACGCTATTGGGAATGTTTCAACTTGGTGGATGATACCTGTAATGATTCCATGGCCATTATCACCTTTAAGATGGGTTTTCACCCTGATAGTCCTTTCCGCAGTTCGTTGACCAGATGGCCTCCCAAGACAGTCTGGGCGCTAATGAAGAAAGTTGAAGAATACTATAAGTTGGAAGACGACGCACTGCTCGTCAAGGCCGGACAGAAAGTTGTTAAATCGACACCGTCTGGTTTGGTTCAGCCGATAAGCGCCGTGCTGTCAAGGAGCCCAGAACCTTGGGCTCGGGCTAAACTAGACAACCGGCGTGATTCGCGCCGTTCAAGCGGCCAATGTTCGCACCGTTCAAACGAACAATACCAAGTGGATAACATGCGCATAAGACGTTCAGATAAGAAGTACACAGAATTAGCGGAGCCGATTAGTAAGATCATGCCCAAACATCTTTTATTCTTTAAATGGTCGTCCAAGATGATGGGACCTCTTGACATAAGGAGAAAGGATAAGCAATGCGAATATCACAAGGATCATGGCCACGATACTGACAACTATTATGCACTAAAGGACCACCTAGAGGAGTTGGTACAAGACAACCGACTGGCGCAACATGTCTGAAAGAACAATCCATCGAACACGGTAGCCGTACAGCGGGATTCACCTCCACTTGGTGTAATTCACATGATATACAGCCTACCGTCATCGGCCGAGGTATATACAATTTAGTTACAATCTAGCCTACCCAAGCCAATCACACCAGCCAAACGACCTCACGAAACTGGCAGGATTAGCTTCGATGACTGTAGACACCCCATTTTTAACCGACCTTAAGACTCAGACGTCATCGATTAAGTGCTCGGTGATAGTGCATGTTGTGCTCGTTTCGAGTTCCTTGAGTTTTGGCAGAGTGCCTTGCCTCCGAGCCTCTGAACTCTTTGTGCTTCGGCTCGATTTGCAGACCAAGCCTTGTTTTCCTTACCTGAGGGAGGGAGAAGTTTTGTAGATCATCCTTTTGTGGTCGTAGACCACTTTTCGTGGTCGTAGGCCACTTTTCTCGTTTGGAGACTAGTTTCTGGTTTTCTGAGCCTTTGGCCACGCGCCTTGTCTCGGGACCGCTTAACGTTCTCCGTTTGGCGTGGTTTTTGAACCACACCTCATTACCTTGGCCTAGAGGGCCACTGTGGTTTGGGAAACCACTTTTGTGGTCGTAAACCACTTTTGGTGCTTATCAGCTAGTTTTCGAGGCTTCCAGCTGCGAGCTTTGCCTCTCGAACTTTCGTCTTGCATCCATTTTGGTTTGTTTTTGGTACAAACCTTGTTTTCCTTGTTTGGAAGGTGGTACAAGGATGGGAGACCAGTATTTCCCCTTGGAGACCACTTTTCTTCCCGCCAGCCAGTTTTCTGATCTGACAACTGGTTTTCTTGGTCTTTGGGCCACCTTTTCTGGTCAGCCACCCCACCCCTGGCTTGTTTTCAGTGTCTTGATCATCTCCCACCATGGCCGACCACTTGTTGTCATGGGAGACCACTTGTGGTGGTCGGCCGACCACTTAAAGTAGCTGGCCGACCACTTCAAGTGGTCGGCTGCTTTTTGCCACCTTTTTGGAGATATTTTCCTCCAGCTGGCACAGCTAGAGGGCATTGAAGCCATCCTCCATACACGTGTATGGGGGGATTGCCTTGAACCTTAGCTTCTTCAAGAAGCTTTGCTTTTGGTTCTCTATATAAGAGAACCGCCTCCTCCCTTCTTTAGGTTCAGAATTTTGGAGCTTGAGTGATAGATATACACTTGTATCTATACTTCCTTCTTTGCTTCATTTTTGTGCCTTAAAGTGTAGTTTTGTCTTACTTTAACACACAAACACACACTCAAACACCATCCTTTGGTTGCTGAGGTGCTTAGGAGCTGGTTTTGGTGTTCTTGGATTGGTTTGAGCTTGAAAAACCTGTTGGAGTTGTGTTTTTGAAGGTGGTCATCAATGGTGAGTTTCTAACCCTTAAAACCCCCTCTCTTGCTTAAGCTTTTAACCTTACTTGCATGCTGTTTTGAGCTTTACTTCCTATTGCAAAAATTTCTATTTTTGTGTGCTTAAGATCTTTATTTAAGGTCACTTTTGTGTTTGGGGCTGTTTACCCCCTCTTAGGTGTTGTTTGGCCTTACTTTTGTGCCTTCTTTTTAAGCCTTTGGAACCACCTTGTTTTGGCCTTCTCACCACTGAAACTCAGAGGAATTTCAGTGGCGGTAAGGGTGTTTTGAGGTCCCAAAAAAGAGAGGGTCATCCCCTCTCCTTGTGTCTTCAATACTTGTCTTGAATGCCTCATATGTGAGCATGTTTGTTAAGTTTATGTTGGCCATATCTTAGCATGTATTTGTGGTTATTTTGTTGTGGCATGCCACTGTTTTCACCTGGTTTTGTCATTCAATGCATGCTTAATACACTTGTAGTGTAAATCACACAAACTAGTCTTGTATGCTTCATGAAGTAGTATGTCATTCTAGCTTGTTTTCTTTCCATTTCAGCATATTTTTGGTGATGTTTTGCCATGTCATACCTCTATTAGGGTTTGGTTTGGTCACCTCTTGCATGCTCCATGCACTTGTAGTGCAATTCCATGAAATAGCCTAATGTGTCTTATGCTTTGACATGTCATTCTAGCATGCTTTTGGCTAAACTTAAAGAAGCTTTTGTTCATGTTTTACCATGTTTAAGGTCTAATTTTGGTTGTTTTGGTCATGCATGCCTTGCTTTGTATAGCTATAATGCATTCTAGCTTGTTAGCTTTGTGCATCAAGTCCACTAGCATGCATTACTTGGACTATTGAATGATTTGGCATCATTTATTATGTAATTTCAGTCCATGTTTCATGATCATGCATTTGAATTTATCACTCATTCAATGTGTTAAAGGATTTGCCCCTTTATGCCTTAACATGAATCATTGCGTATGCCTTCATGCCTAAGCTTGTGAGCCATCATTTCAGTGTGTTTTTGGGGTTATTATGCCATGATATAACTCTGATTTTTGTTGGTTAAGTCATCCCATGCTTGGTCTTAATGGGTGTAGTGTAATCCACCTTATTTACCTTGTATGCATTGTGCTTTATGCCCCTCATGCTAGCATGTTTTGGCTTCCTTCCATGCATGTTTTAGACTCATTTTAACATGTTCTAGGACTGTGTTAGGTTGCCCTTGCCATATGCTCCATGAATTACATAGTTGTAGTGCAATTGGCCTTGCTAGCCTTGTGTTTTGATGACTCATGCATGCTATCTTTGAGCTATTTAGATGATTTTGCATTACTTAATACTTCATTTCAGAGCATGTAGCATTGCCATGTTCCTACTTCATTCACTCTTTAAGTGCCTTTGAGTGTTGTGCATTGTTGCCTAGTTTATGGCCTAGTGTGTATGCTTGCATGCCTAGGTCCTTGAGCCTCTATCTCAACATGTTTAGGTCCTTGTTTTGACCTACTTAAGCTCTGTTTATGATTGGTTCATGCATTTGTGCCATGTATTGCATGCTCCCTTTGTAGTCCTCTTTACTAGCTTCATGCTTTAAGGACCATTGCATGCTTTACTTGTTTTGATTAAATGGTTTGGCATCATTTCATATCTTATTTCAGTGCATTTAGTGTTATTACACTTACACATTTGTCACTCTTTGAGCCTTCTTGAGAGTTGTGCTCTTAGGCCTCTTTGATAGGCCATTGCATTGTGCATGCTTATATATGCTTCGTATGCCTTCATTGTATCACCATTGACCTCTAATTTGGGTATGGCTGAGGTCTACCCCCTTTTAGTTTAAGTCCATTTAGCATGTTTGTTTACATGTTATTGCATGCTTAAGTTGCTTTGCGTTGTGTATGTCAAGTTGTTTCTTTGCATTGAGTATGCATGTCTATAACATTGCTAAGTTGCCCTTTGTAGCATTGCATTGTGTATGCATGTGTTAGCATTGTTTGCATGCCATTCGCATTGGTAGTTTGATCATGTTGCATTGCATGTTGTTCGTATGCTATGTTGTCCATTGCATTATGTATGCCTTATATTGTGCATTGTGCATGCCATTAGCCTTGTTAGGTTGTTCATGTTGCATTGCATGTTTGCATGCTTAAGTTATATTGCACACTTGCATGCTTGTGTTGCATTGCATTTTTGCATACTCCACGTTACATAGCATTGTGCATGCCATGTTATGTGTTACATTGTGTTTGGAATAGGTGTTAGTCCAAACACGGGAAATGAGGGACGTTTCATACTTAAAGTGATAAAACGTGCCTTAATTCTCGGTCGTCGACGCTCTTGATCATACATGATGGAGTTCTAGGCTTTATGTGTTTACTTGTGCATTCAGTTTATATTGAATTGTGCAACTTCACCTCTCGGCCATCATGCATTGAAATGCGCAATTGGTGGCCCGAGGGTCGAGAACTACACTTCCTTGAGTTAATGACATGATAGGAAGGGTGGTTATGCACACATATCTTGCAAATACATTGTCATGCCCTTTCTTGCTCTCTGTTGTAACAAACTGGAATTCAGCAGCAACAACTGGTCGGCCAGCCAGAAAAACTAGGTGGCCGACCACTTTTTCTGGCTTTCAACAAAGACAGGTGGTCAGCCAGTGGCTGGTGACACCAATAAGTGGTCGGCCACCCTCCCACAGGTTCCCAAGGTGGAGTTTTAGCTTTCTGGAGCTTTGTGCAAGGTTCTGAGGACAATTGCAAACAGAGGCAAATTGGGACATCGCGACGGATTTCCAAACGAGGCGACCGAGCATGCATCCAGTCTTCTCCCTTTAAGAACCTCCTGTTTTACTGCTTTATTTAGCTTCTTTACTTAGCTAGATTAAGCATTCATTTTGTAATAAAAGTAGTTAATGAGTTTAGCTGCTTAATTGTTTTGTAATAGTTAGTTAACTAGGGTTAGTTAATTAGCTTATTCGTTGCGTAATAATTAGTTTAATTAGCTTAGATTAGCTAGTTAGCTTCTTATTCGGACTCTCCCTCGAGAGGGCCAATTGTTGTAATAAGCGTACGTGTGTGTGATGCATGTCTTCCAATCCTCATTTATTTCTCCTTTTTACTTAACCGCTTACGATGGTTAGTTTTAGGGCATGTTTCATTTAGCATACCTTACGCTCGCATGCATGCATCCACTCATCTGTATTGTATGCACCGGGCTCGGCGCATCATACTAACTGCATTGTATTTTCAATACATTTATTTGAATACGTGTTCAACAGCATGTTATCAAATTGCATTTCACATGACATTCTAGGTAGCCGAGCCTATCTTAACTGCATTTTTGCATGTGTTGCATTAGCCATCTTAACATGAACTAGGATCATGCATGATTTCTAACTAGTTCTTTGTTTTGGCTCGGAGTACACTATGAGTGTTTAGGCTTTAGCATACTGCATATATGTTATTGATTACCATGAAAGCATGCTTGCCATGAGGCTAACTGCTTAGGTGTTTAACTGCCTGAATGCCTGTGGGTGAAGGTTGGATTGCTTGAATTGGGACAATTCATTAAAATCCTCGATTTAGCCTACTTGCGAGTAGCAAACTTCAAATCATTTTCACAAACAAATATGCAATGTTTTGTTCCAACTTATGCGATCTAGTGTATACTTGTATGCTGTGCACATCACATCGTAAACTAGCTAATAAATCGGAATAAGAACACATGTGTTTTCAAAAACAAAATATCATGCTTAGTACAGGCCGATCTTTGATCGGGCGAGCGGGGGTGCTCATTACATGACCTCCCCTCTCGTACCCAAGTTCCCGAGCCGAGACAACTTTGGTGATGATGGACACGAGGCCTTAGGCACGAGTCAGGGTTTCCTAAATTCTCCCAAAATAAAATATTTAGGTGGCGACTCTGTATCTGGCAAAACAGTCCATGTTTGACACTTCTTTATAAAAATCAGTTTGCCAAAACGATTTGCCGGATTTAGACTCTTTGGTGATTTATCGGTCTTACATCGCACATTGTAAGATTAGATTCAGAACCATGACATTTAAGTTCAAACTGTAGTAAGTCCAATGAACAAGATGGATTTCGCGCCTTTCGCGCGCGAAACCCGTGACGTTGGGGCGCATCTACAATGACACCAACCTAGATGGAGTAACTCTCCCCCACGCTGATCCCTACGTCGTCGAGCTGGGCGTGAACAAATTTACAGTCGAGCGTGTTCTCATCGATTAGGGAAGCACCTCCGAAATAATGTATTACAAGACATTTGTTAAACTCGGTTTCACTAATTCGGATCTGTTACCGGTCGATTACCCATTATTCGGCTTCAATGCCAACCCCGAGTATCCCTTGGGTAAGATCATACTACTAGTACAGGCGGGTACTAGATCAATAAACGTGATATTTCTGGTTGTCAAGCTCTTGTCAGCATACAATCTTATCATGGAAAAAACCTGGTTGCATACTATGCAGGCTGTGTCGAGCACCTACCATCAACTACTCCACTTCCCAACTGAGTATGGCATTGAGCAAATTCGAGGTTCTTAGAAATTGGCATAGGCATGCTATCTTATCGCGGTTGCAAAGAGGCCAAAGGAACTGGAAGTAAACTCGATTGAAATACCGGACCAAGAGAGCCTTCAAGACATTGGCAAAATTCCCATCGAAAAGGCAACTGAAGATCCTGATCGGATCGAAATCACTAGGAGTCCAGACAGATTCTTCATAATCGACACTTCCCTGAACGAAGCTGATAAACACGAGCTGGTATCCTTCTTACTCGAAAACCTTGACGTGTTTGCGTAGACACCATACGAGATGCCGGGGGTGGATCCAATCGTGGCCCAGCATCGTTTAAACGTCGATCCAAAAGTCAAACCAATAATTCAGAAAAGTCAGCAGTCAGCTACGAAGCATGTATCGGCCATTGTTGATAAAGTTAACAGATTACTTGATGTCGGGGCAATTCGTGAAGTCACTTACCCCACATGGCTATCCAATACCACGGTTGTAAAGAAGAAAAATGGATCTTGGCGCGTTTATGTCAATTTCACGGACTTGAACAAGGCCTGTCCAAAGGATTGTTTTCCTCTTCCCAAAATCGACCAACTTGTGGACCTAACGGCATATCATCAACGCATGAGCTTCTTGGATGCCTACGGGGGTTATCACCGAATTTCCATGCATCCGAAGGTTCAAGAAAAGACCGCATTCCTCACCCCAAGGGGAACCTATTGCTACAAGGTCATTTCGGACTGAAGAACGCTGGGGCAACTTACCAGAGACTAGTTACCATTATGTTCAAGGAACAACTCGGCCACACCGTGGAGGTATACATCGATGACATGATGGTGAAATCCAAGCAAAAGCACACCCATCTAGCTGATTTAGCAGAGACCTTCAGCATTCTTCAAAAGTACAAGATGAAACTGAATGACTCAAAATGTGCATTCAGTATTAGATCTAGCAAATTTATTGGCTATATTCTCAACCATCGCAAAATAGAAGCCAACCCAAGGCAAATCACAGTAATTCTAGAACTCGGCTCCCCTTGGTCGGTCAAAGAAGTTCAGAAGTTGATAAGGATGGTTGTCACCCTCAATAGGTTTATCAGTCGTTCTTCAGATCGCTGCCAACAATTCTTTCACACACTTCAGTAGGGCAAAGCCTTTGAATGGACTCCTGAATGCCAGGCCACGTTGGACGGCTTGAAAACTTATCTCCGATTAGTACCACTCTTGGCAACCCCATCAGCAGACGATCCGGTCATCTTGTATCTAGCAGTATCTGATCAGGCAGTCAGCGCCGTGCTATTAAAGGAAGAACTCAAGGAGCAACGACCAATTTACTATGTAGGCAAGGCAATGGTCGATGGCGAAACACGATATCTACCATTGGAAAAGCTCATCCTTGCTCTCGTGGTGGCTGCAAGAAAGTTGATGCACTATTTTCAGACCCACACCATAGGGGTATTAACGGACTATCCTCTCCGGTCAGCGCTCCGTAGCGCGGAAGCATCAGGCGAGTCTCGAAATAGGCTTTGGAATTCGGCCAATATGATATTCAGTTTTTGCCTAGAACTGCCATCAAGGGGCAAGTGCTCGCCGACTTTGTAGCCGAGTTCACGGGATGCCATGCCAATTTCAAGTCCGATCAAGTGCAATCTAAACCCGACTGGTGAATATATGTTGGAGACATTTGGCAAATGACGAATCATCCAATCAATGTGGCAGCAGGGCAGGCGTAGTAATCATGCCCCCTGAAGGGATAATAATCAAGCAGGCGGTCAAACTAGGCTTTGATGCATCAAATAATGAGGCCGAATATGAAGCATTGCTAACCAGCCTTCGTAATGCACTTTATCTTAGTGCACGACAATTACTTGTTTTCTATGACTCGAAATTAGTCATCAACCAGTTGAAAAGGGAGTATGCAGCTAAAAAAGACTGCATGGCTGCCTACATGAAAATGGCAAATTCCTTGCTCACAAAATTCGACCACCACAAGCTAAATCAGATAACCCATGATCAAAACACGCATGCGGATGCCCTTGCTTGCCTAGCCTCCGCCATTAACTCAGAAATTAAATGAACAATCGAAGTAGGGTTCATCCCAGAGCAGAGCATCACCTCTTCTGAACCAGTTCAGATTAACATCATTGAACCAACACCAAGTTAGATGGACCCTATCGTTTCATTTCTTTCCATAGAACAGCTTCCAATGGACAAGAAAGAAGCCCACAAGCTGCGAAATAAAGCCCTGCGATACTATCTGGATCCGCAGAGAAAGCTTTACAAAAAATCTCTCTCTGGGCTGTACCAGGAATGCGTCCACCCAGATAAAGTTGAGGAACTCTTGGTCGAAATAAATGAAGGTAGTTGTGGTGCCCATTTTAAAGGGCGCTCCTTGGCCCACCGAGCAGTAACGCAGGGGTATTATAGGCCGACCATGCGAACAGATGCCGAGAACTACGTAAAGAAGTGTGAACAATGCCAAAAGTTTACCGATTTAACTCATCTGCCAGCTGAAGAATTAAACACCATTACTAGTCCTTGGTCATTTGCTCAATGGGGACTTGAAATCGTCAGACCATTACCGCGGGCTCTAGGGAACAAGCGATTCCTGATCGTCGCAATAGATTATTTTACAAAGTGGGTCGAAGTAGAGGCATTAACACATATTTGAGATATTGATGTTAAACGTTTTGTATGGAAAAACATCATAACACGATTCGGCATACCGAGGGCACTTGTCTCCGACAATGACACCTAATTCGATTACGGCGTGTATCGGGAGTTATGCAACACATATGGTATCTGGCCCTACTTTTCCTTGCGGCATACCCACAAAGCAACTGCCAGGCTGAGGCCTCCAATAAAGTGATCCTAGACAGCATCAAGAAACGATTGGAAAAAGCCAAAGGCAGGTGGGTTGAAGAATTGCCTAGTGTATTTTGGGCTCATCGCACTATTCTGAGGCGATCTACTGGAGAAACGCTGTTCGTTTTGTGCTTTGGGACACAAGTAATCATCCCTCTTGAAATCGGCCTGGCCGCACTGAAATCCAAGGTTTTTGACATGGCCGTAATGACATGATGTTGGCCCTAGATCTGACTTTGATTGAAGAATGTCGAGATCGTGCTCTTGCGTGCATGGTGTGATATCAGCAACAGCTCGCAAAGTCATATAACCAGGGCGTGCAGTCGCGTCGTTACACACCCGGACAACTGGTCCTCAAGAAAGTGCTTTCTGCTACTAAGAATCTGGCAGACGGTAAATTAGGCCCCAACTGGGACAGTCCTTATCATATTGATTCAATTGCTAGAACAGGGGCATATCATCTTTCAAACATGACCGGCAGAAGTTTGCCATGCCCCTGGAATTCTACACATTTACGTAAATGTTATCATTAAGCCAACATGTATAGTGTGCTAGTCTGTTTCTAATTTTTTCTATTATGCTAACATGTACACATCTACGAATTTCGCAATGCAATGCCCTTTTTTACAACCGCTTCGTTAATAATGATTAAATAGTGAAAAAGCCTCTGAATTCGAAACGCCCTTCGTGGATATCACAATTGGCCAACACAAAGACTTTGAATTCGAAGCGCCCTTCGTGCAAATTCACGTTTAGGCCGAATA
Source organism: Camellia sinensis (assembly GCF_055761805.1). Lineage (NCBI taxonomy): Eukaryota > Viridiplantae > Streptophyta > Magnoliopsida > Ericales > Theaceae > Camellia > Camellia sinensis. The sequence continues at coordinate 175,742,590 of NC_138971.1, read as the reverse complement.
AGCCTCCGAATTTGGAACACCCTTCGTGCAAATTCACGTTTAGGCCGACTAAGCCTCCGAATTTGGAGCGCCCTTCATGGATATCACAATTGGCCAACACAAAGACTCTGAATTCGAAGCACCCTTCGTGAAAATTCACGTTTGGGCCGAATAAGCCTCTGAATTTAGAGCGCCCTTCGTGGATATCACGATTGGCCAACACAAAGCCTTTGAATTCGGAGCGCCCTTCGTGGACGTCACGATTGGGCCGAATAAAACTCCGAATGAGGAGCGCCCTTCGTGGATGTCACAATTGGCAAACACAACGACTCCGAATTTGGAGCGCCCTTAGTGCAAATTCACATTTAGGCCGAATAAGCCTCCAAATTCAGAGCGCCCTTCATACATGACCACGAACGGCCGAGTGATACTCTGAATCCAGAACGCCCTTTGTATTTGGCAATACAACAGCATAGGGCCTACAAATATGCAATTATCACATGAATTCATACAAATATTAAACAAAGCAATGTAACAAATATTTATTTATTTCACCAAAGAGGTACAAATACATAGCTTTGAACAAATTCAAAAGTACAATAATATGTTTCTTAATATCTAAGTCTTCTCCGGCTCAGCATCCTCTTCGTCGTCAATTTTTTTGGCATCGCAAGCTTTGAAGGGAAACTTGTGATTCTAAAATAGTGGTGACACCGAATCGACGCCCGCGACTCGTAAGGTCCTAACCAAACCGTGCTTGAAGCCGCGGTTCTTGCTTCGACAGACGTCTTCTGCCAATTTTTCCTTAGTATTTTCAATGCCGATTTTTCGGCCAACAAAAAAGCCTTATTCATAGGCCCGAGTTCTTATAGCCTTTTTAGCAAACATGTTTTCTATTTCTCTATCAGCCATAGCATGATCCAGTAGGCGCTGGTTGACTCTATCCGTGACAACCAGGTTTGCAGCACACGCCAACTGCGTTTCAGTCGCCTTGGCCTTTTTTAGCTCATTCTCGACTCTTTCCGCATGGTGCTCCAAATCTCGAATGCACCCCTCCTTTTGGTAGAGCTCACTTTTCGTCGCTTGCAGGCGCGTGCCGATTTCATACGCGCTGTAAAGTCCTCAGATCAACCCATGTATATCTTTCCTAAAAATTTCGTAATCACCCCGGCCGACAAGCGACTGCTGCACCTCCGGCGAAAATATTTGCCGCGTGAATTCCACTGCCACATTAGGGTCACGGACTATTGAGTCCACTTTGGTCATTGGTTTGCTCCCAATAAAGACCGAAAAACTCCGCGGGTGTGGCGGTCTGCTCAACTCAGCTCACTTTGCGCAGCTGCATGACCACTCGCAGCCTTTGAGCCCCCTCGTTGCTGCACCCCATCACCAGGGGACTTCGCTACTTCACCTCTTCTGGAGGACCTGCTCTGACGTTTGGGCGGCCGACGTCTCTCTCTTCCCTCTGCGATCACGTTTCCTGTTCTTTGAGCCTCGCCTCCAGCAGCGCGATGCATTTCAGCGTCCAGCTCCGCCAAACTTCTTCTTTCTCCTTTACTATTGAAGAATAATCTATGAGACATCTATGGCCCGACTTATGACCACCGTCGACACTCAAGTTTCTGCTTGTTCTCAAATTATTGACTGCCCCATTCGTTGTCTGTGCCAGATCTGTTCCACAACACCTGGGACCTCTTAAATACTAGATACCTCATTTATTAATTATGAATGTAGCATTTCCAATACGCCCCGCAGCTAACCCCGCGTTTGTAGTAGGGTTTGAAACATGTCCAAATGAGGTGAGGGCGAATGTACGATTCTACTCAGCATATGATGTTATAGCCGAATCACAATACACTGTCCCACCTGGCTTGATGAGCTTAGCATTGAGCCATATATTTTATTCCACAGATTGTTACACATTACAAGCCGTATGTTGTATTCGGCTCTAGAACGACATCCAAATTGGCACAAGCCATATGTTTTATTCGGCTTTGGAACGACATGTCCAAATGGGGCAAGGGCAAATATACGATTCTACTCGGCATCTTATGTTATAGCCGAATTACAATACATTGCCCCACTTGGCCAGACGAGCTTAGCATTGAGCCATATATTTTATTCAGCAGATTATGTTACACGTTGCAAGTCGTATGTTGTATTCGGCTCTAGAACGACCTGTCCAACTGGGGCAAAGGAAAATGTACGATTGTACTCGACATCTTATATTATAGCCGAATCACGATATACTACCCCACTTGGCCAGACGAGCTTAGCACTGAGCCGTATTCTTAATTCAGCAAATTATGTTATAGCCAAATATTACATGGGTTAGCCATTAATTTCATGCCGAATTATGCTACATTGTCTTGGCCATTAATTTAAATTATTTATCGCTGAATTATGTTACATTGTCCTACTTAGCTATTAATTAGCAAATACAAAAAGGCGATTTTCATTAATAAATTGAGTACAAACAATCATCATTTTACACATGAAAACTGCCTTATAAATGACTTCTAAACAAAATGAGCAAAAACCTACAAAAACTACATACAAAAGATACCTAACATAAAGCAAAATTACACTAACACTATTTATTCTTCGGGATCAGACTCCAACGGCTCAACCTCCAGTTGCTTGTATGGAATTGGTCGCTCCAATGTCACATTAGCGGCCGCCAGGGCTTTAAGCCAGCCATGTTTGAAGCCCCGATTTTCAAAATTAGGTACCTTCTCCACATATTTTTTCATGGCCACATTTTCTCCGGCATCGAACGCCTTGGAAATCTCAGAGTCGACGATTTCTTTCACCTTCTTCGATTCTTCCAAATCAGCCTCTAGCTTCATGATTGCCTCCTTGGCCAACTTGAGTGCATCGTCACTCGCGTTCGCCTTCTCTTCGGCGGCCACCCTGAGTATATCAGCGCGTTTGGCCTTCTCTTCCTTAGCATTGGCCCTCGCTTGCTCTTCCTCCGCTTTGCTCGCCTCAGATTCGACTTTAAGAGACACCACTGCCAATTCGACCAACGCCTCTTTAGCCTATCCCTTTTCGATTTCGATCTCGGCTTTAAGTAAGCCGATTTGCTCGACGGCGTCATAGTGATGGCGGTCGATTTCTGCGATTCTGCCCGCTGCTTAAAACAAAACATGGGTAAGTTAGTCAGCATACAAAAGAAACGAAGCATTTTAAATTTGCCAATTACGTACCAATATCGCCGACTGAGCAACTAGTGTTATCGAAACCACGTCCAGTTCTGCATGGAACGTAGTCTTGTCCATTGGCAAAGAAATCGACGAGGCCACGCTTAGGGCCACGGTGGGGTCCTTCAGAGCCGATGCATCGGCAGAAATCGGTGCGTTCTTTATTCTGGGTTGGATAATAAACGACGCCACCGAATCTTGGGACTCTTCTATGCGAGGCCGTTTATCGGTTAAGTCTTTTGAAGAGTCGACCTCAATCTTGGTGGGGCATTTCTCCTCCCTTTGTTCAGCAACTAGGTCGTCTGGTTGTTCAATGACAGATTCAACCACAATAATTTGCTCCATTTCCTCAACAAGAGCAGGTGGTGAAGGTTCAGCCTCAGCAGGAGCAGGTGGTGGAGGTTCAGATCTGGCGACTTCGGCCCTTTTTCGGGTTGTCGTCTTTTCGACATTTTTCCTTCTCGCCATCTGTGCGAGCGATTCCCTCATCCATGTTTTCAGGATCTGTGTCGGGTAGGTCTCCTAGATCGGTGAAAATATCGTCTTCTAAAGATGTGTCAATTCGGCCTAAAGTAGATGGGAAGTTGAAGCCGATTGCTTCAAAAGCCAAATTAAGAGCCGCGTAAACTTCCTCCCCCAAACGACCCTCAAACCCGTCCGAGCTGGACTGGCCCGGCTGCTCAGCGACCTGATTGCCGACTTCACCGCCTGCATCTGAATCTGAACCTTCAAGGTCAATGTCTCTAAGGCTTTTGAAATTTGGAAATATGAGTGTCGTAAGATGTTTCTCACCCCTTGGAATTAGAATGTGATCTACAGCCGAAAAAGCCGAATACGTTGGATCGTATCGAAGTAGCACATGGGCGGCCCGCCTTTGCTTTTGAAGGTTTGGACAGCCAAAGAATTTGAGCGCGGTTTTTACTTGCTCAAGTACAGCGTCATCGGCCGAAATGAGTGTTTTCTTCATATCGTTACCTACACAAACGAAACAATAAGTTCATGAAATCAAAGCCAAGTAAACATATAAGAAATGTGCCACAAAAAAAAAAAAGGTCTGTATGGCCACCTGGTTCGCCTTTTTGCCTAGGCACAAGATCTAGGCGATCTTCGACTTCGTCGAATTCCCAGTTACCTCAAACAACGACATGACGTTGTCAACATGCTTACCAGAGCTGGCAAGCATAGTCACCAAGTGGTGATCAATGTCCTTGGCCCTGAGGAAGTAGCGTCTCTATCGACTAGAAGATTTCGCCAGGGCATAACAATGTCGAATAGCATGGATTCCTAGATTAATCCTAAGTTGGCGATTTAATTCTACTATGCCCATTGTGATTCGGAAAAAATTTACGTTTGGCTGTGAAGGGAGTAGACCCCAATAACGAAGAATGGCCCTCAGAAACGGATGAATGGGGAAACGAACTCCGCCCTCAGCGATTGACAGGAGGGGAAAGATAATCGTACTTGCATCAACCCTCTCCATATCAACTACGCTATCCGCCACGAATGACAAATGGACGTTATCTGGAATTGAGAAATGGCATCGAAAGGCGAAAATACAGTCCGCAGAAAGGAGATCTTTCAAGTGTTTCTCCATTCAAATTGAAATAGAAAATACGCTAACTAAAAATGAACAAGAAAATGGGAGCTGGAATGAGGAAGAAATACAAAGAAGAAAAGAACTTACAAGATACAGAGAGAAGGACAATAGGGAGCAGGCATAAGTCGCAGAGGTCGTGAAGGAGGAGTGATACTGTGAAAGAACCAAAAAGCCTTGCACATTCAAAAAATATTCGAAAAGGCAGCGCGGTTTTGTATCGCATTAAATGAGCAACGTGTACAAAGGGGCGGGAAGTTATAATGATTTCTAAAACCGTGTTCATTCTGACGCTTCGGTTTTGGAAGAAGTGCGAGCGCTGTATTTTTTACTTTCCATACACAAAACCAAACATGCCGGCTAATTGGTATTAGTCGAATGTTCAGGGGGCATGTTGAGGCCGAATAAAATCAATTAGGAAAAGGCTAAGGCATTTGATCAACATCAAGCCAAAGGCAATTCGGCCCTGACCAAGGGCTCATGAAGCCGAATAAATGAATCGACCATATAAGGAGCCGAATAGAAGCCAACACTCAATTGGAAGGCCGACTAGGTAACTACGTGCGAGATCAAGAGTGGGCCCAACCCTCGGGCCCAGAGGTAATATAAAAAGGGAGGAATGTCAACTAAATGAGGTATGTGAGAATTTACAAGATAACTTGAGATAGAAGTAAAATTGGAGAGGATACTGACTTGTCTGTCGGAGTGCTAATTCCAGCACTCCCAACCGGAGTGTTCATTCCTTTTTCAGGTAGCAATCGAAGGATCAAGAGCGTCTCATTGGATCCAAGAGTTTTTCCAAACCACTTTACCACAAATATTGTAATTATTATACTAATAAAAACTTGTAATGAAAGAGCTTAGCAAAATAAATGGCTCTGGTTGTTCAATTTCTTGTAATTCTATACATGTTTGTAAATAATTTATTAGGATTAAATGATATTTAAATTTTAAAATGTTAGTTGTAACCCAAAAAATATTGGTAACGAGCTTAAAAAATAAAATGTTAATTTGTGTAAGTGTAGTAGACTAGATTAGAAAATGCTTTATTTTTCCTTTCAAAATTATCTAAATCAAATTCGCTTCTTTGCAAACATTGAAAAAATATCATCATAAATACCCCAATTGTCATTCCTAGCACAGTAGGGTTTATTTCAGGGGAAGTACCTCTAGCATTTCCAAGCTTTGTGTTTATTCAGGGGAAGTACCTCTAGCATTTCCAAGCTTTCTTGAAAGTATCTGCAACTGCAGATGTTATCATTTTTGTTTTTCTCGAAAAAGTACTGAAAAACATCAAGAATTAAACTTGCCTTTGGAGATTTTGGTATAACTTTTGTACTTCAAGGTGGCACAATAAAGACTATTTGTCCATTTTAATTGTTGCCAAAAACAACAACAAAAATATGAGAATGTAAAAGTATATATATAGACACATGCGTGGAAGTGATTGAATTACAAATAGAATTTGACACCATATTATGTATTGTGCTGCAAAGTCATAAAGTATGTGTGTATATATTTATGTCCTTTCATGACAATATATTTCTTGTACCAAAATATAAGCACTTTGTTTAAGGAATGATTGGAAAGAGCTTATTTCACGCCATGACGGCTTATAAACAATTCTAAGAGACCATCCATCCCACCAATACAATTAGGCGAGAATTGATGCCACTGCATAAGCACCTCTTCTTATGGAAAAGCTTAAAAGAGAGGATTAAGTGATGTCCTAAATAAATTGTCTGCACTTTTTGGAATAATATTTAGAATAATTTCTCTAAACATAATAAACTCAGAAGAACAGCTGGGCTTGGGATTTTAAAATCCATTCTACAAACAAGATTTACTCAGCACAATCCCAAAATGGGCAAGTATTAATAATACATGTAACCATAATAATAATGCGGAATTAAACTTAACAGGATCTTGAATTCAATACAACTCAAGAATAAAACGAACATACCTTTGTCAGCCATTGAATTAGAGAAGTTGAGAAAATACCCCTAATAGTTGAACCTTGAATTCTTGGCTCACCTTCTTCTCTCTGTCTCTCTTAATTAGGATGACTATAAAACTTAAAGTGATGAAAAAATACTCATGATATGAAAGGAGAGTCACCCATCCTTATATAGAGGAGAGAAGAGGGCCAAATAAACTTTATCAGAAGAATTCCTAATCCATCCAGGTTTCCTTATTATCTTAGAAGAGTGATTATATTAAAATTCTAATTACTGAACTTTATATAATATTGGCTTTATCTAATTGTGGAGTCCAAATAAAATAAAACATGTAAAAATATGTAGGCTATTGGGCTATACTAGAAAATAAATCCAACATTCTCCCAGTTGGCCCATTAAGCCGATTATGATGCAATTATGAGTTTTTCCAAAAAATATGCAACTTATAAAAAATTTTGACTCATTGGATTCCATACTAAAAACTTTGACACATGATCACGAATTTTAAAAATAGCCAATAATTTCAGATATATTAGAAACTATAATACTGTGATTACTTCAGATCACCAATGTGAGTCATAGCGGTTATATAACATTTATGTCATATTTCCTTCTATGCACTACACCATTGATAACCTTCACCAACCCAGTCCTTTATCGGGATATATAATTATTTTCCTGAAAGGCCCCTGTAATTTGTCTTGTTAAGACATTCCATATTTATCAATATTCAAATTAATGTGTACACACACTTTTAGAAACAGAAAAAATAGAAACAAAATTATTATTGCGCAAATGGTGTCAAATAAAAATAAGCACTCACGATTAACCATGCACATCAAGGGTTTCTTAAAAGACCCATCCTGATAGCATGCTCTTTGTATGTCTTTGGTGGCAATCCCTTTGTGAATGGATCAGCAATCATAAGAGAGGTGCTTAAGTTTTCAATTAACACTTGTTGTTTCTGGACTCTTTCTCTAACGACTAAGTACTTTACTTCCATGTGTTTGGAACCACTAGAGTACTTTCCATTCTTAGAGAAGAAAACTGCTGTGGTATTGTCACAATATATCTTCAGCGGCCTGACAATTGAGTCAACAACGCCAAGTCCTGAGATGAAATTTCGCAACCATAAAGCATGATTTGTAGCCTCAAAGCATATGGAATGTCCTTCATTTGTTTTCTTTCCAAGTCATTCCTTGGACACTGTTTTTCACTTAATTTATCACCCTTCGTGATGGGTGCATCACCGGCTGAACAAAACTGCATATTGAATCTCTCCAAAACACAATCAATATATCCTTTTTGAGATAGTCTTAGCAATCCTTGAGATTGATCCCTAAAGATCTCTATGCTAATAACATAGTTTGTCTCACCCATATCAACCATTTTAAAGTTCTTGGAGAGATATTCCTTGGTTTCATGCAATAAGCCAAGGTCATTACTAGCTAACAAAATGTCATCCACATATAGCACCAAAATAATGAACTTGCTCCCACTAACCTTCAGATTTATGCACTGATCAACTGCATTTTCCTTAAATCTGAAAGAGATAATGGTATCATTAAACCTTAAATACCATTGCTTGGAAGCTTGTTTAAGGCCATATATGGATTTCTTTAATTTGCAAGCTAAATGTTCTTTACCTTTCTTTGCAAATCCTTCTGGCTGCTTCATATAAATTTCTTCATCCAAATTCCTATTTAAAAAAGCAGTTTTCACATCCATTTGATGCAACTCTAAGTCATAATGAGCTACCAATGCTAGGATGATTCTAAGCGAGTCCTTCTTAGATACTGGAGAGAAGGTCTCTGTATAGTCTATGCCTTCTTTTTTAGTAAAACCCTTGGCAACAAATTTGGCTTTAAATCATTCGATATTGCCTTTTGCGTCACGCTTGGTCTTGAAGACCCATTTACACCTGACCTTTTGGCAGTTATTAGGCAATTCGACGAGATCTCAAACACTATTATGTTCCATGGATTTTAACTCTTCATTTATAGCATTGACCCATTTAGAAGAATCATCACTATTCATGACTTGTGAAAATGAGACTGGATCATTGTTAATCCCAATATCAAAATCAGATTCCTGTAGATACACCATGTAATCATCTGGAATGGCAGGCTTTCTTTCCCTCTGAGATCTTCTCAGAACTGCCGATTGTGGTGGTTCTACAATATTTTCAATAGTGGTATCTTCATGAAGTGGTGAAACATGAGGTGGTGAAGGATTTTCATTATGTTGTTCGTTTCCCTCAGCCTATGGAAAAGTCTGAGGTACAATAATTTTTTGATAAGGGTCAAATGTTGGGACATCCACCCTAATTTCCTCGAAATTCACCACTCGCGTTTTCTCACTCCCACTAATTTCACCATTCTCTAGGAATCTAGCATTACCAGTCTCCACTATCCTCATACTGTGATTAGGACAATAGAATTTGTACCCTTTAGACTTGTCTAGATAACTAATGAAATATCCAGATATTGTTCTTGAGTCCAACTTTTTCTCTTATGGGTTGAAGATTCTTGCCTCTGCTGGACAACCCCAAATATGTAAGTGTCTCAAACTAGGTTTTCTACCAGTCCACAACTCAAAAGGAGTTGTTGGGACCGCCTTACCAGGAACCCTATTTAAGATATACATTGCAGTCTTTAAAGTTTCACGCCACATTGAAATAGGTACAATTGAGTAACTTAACATACTCCTAACCATATCTTTAAGTGTATGATTACGCCTTTCAGCAACTCTATTTTGTTGTGGCGTACCAGACATTGTATATTGAGCACAAATGCCTTTCTTTTCTAAGAATGTGGCAAATAGGGCAAGATTTTGGCCTGACTCATCATATTTACCATAATACTCACCACTCCTGTCTGATCTCATTATTTTAACCTTTCTATCTAATTGTCTCTCGACTTCAATTATGTACACCTCAAGGATGTCAACAGCCTGAGACTTTTCATGAATTAGATACACATATCCATAACGTGAGAAGTCATCTATAAATGTGATAAAATATTTTTCACCACTAAGACATGGGATATTAAGTGGCCCGCAAATATCTGTATGAATTATCTCAAGAAGCTCATTACTTCTTGTGGCACCTTTCTTGGTGTGTTTGGTTTGCTTTCCTTTAATGCAATCCACACATATCTCAAAATCAGTGAAGTCTAGGTTTTCCAAAATCTCATTCTTCACCAATTTTTCAATTCTATTTCTAGAGATATGCCCCAACCGTCTATGCCACATGTTTTAAACCAATATTCGAATGCAGAGTTACTAATGATTGTGCAAACTGATGATTTAAGGTAATTTTATATAAACCATCACATAAATTACTGGAATCAATTATTATTGAATTAAACATTAAATTGAGTTTTCCACAACTAAATAAAACTGAATATCCAACACGAACTAATTTAGATAACGAAACTAAATTCCTAGAAATTGAAGGAACATAAAAAGTGTCTTCTAGATCCATCTAATGAACCCGTCTCTAAGATCAGTCGGTAGGTTCTTACAGCTACGACTTCAGCTTTGAGATAGTTCCCCATATAGATAAATCTTTCACTTTCCTTCAGTTTCCTGGTTAAGAGGTATCCCTGCATGTCATTTGTAATGTGGATCGTGGCCCCATAGTCAATCCACCAAGTATTAGAAGATACTTCAGCAAGATTTGATTCATAACAAACAAAAGAAAATTTCTTACATTTCTTTTCGAACCAAGCCTTTCGCTTGCTGCAGTCTTTCTTCACATGTCCCTTCTTGCTACAAAAGTAGCACTGGACAGTGAAACCATTCTGAGCTTGATTTTCTTCCCCAGGTTCATTCTTTTTCTTTGGTGGATTTTTCTTTGATTTTACAAACTTACCCATCATTTTCTTTATAGCTCCATGAGTTACAACCAATGCAGTTTGACATGCTTCCTCCCTCAACCTCACTTCCTCCTGAACACACATATTAGTCAGCTCATTCAAACTCCACTTATCTTTATTGGTGTTATAGTGAATTTTGAATGCACCGAACTATGATGGAAGTGAGTTGAGAATAAACTACACGAGGAAAGTTTCATCAACCTGCATTCCTAAAGTTTTAAGTTTTGCAACTTTGTCGCCATATTGAGGATGTGATCCTAAACTCCTCGGTGGCCATTATATTTCATTGTTGTTAATTCAACCATAATAGTGCCAACAAGTGGCTTGTCGATCTTCAACAGCCTTTAACCAAATTTTACTTTAAGCATTAGGGTAAAGTCACTAAAGAGTCATTTGGTCAATAACCAAGTAAGATCCCAGGAAGGTCGGAGGAGTCAATATAGCCTTCCTTTTAAGTCTAACCACCTTAGATAGTAAGCTATCTTTTTGACAGATCTTAAGAGGTATTAACACATGATCTTATAAGTAACACGGAAAAAGGCATAAACAATATACATATTAAAACTTTGAGAATTATGATGAACTATTGATATCACATAAGTCTTTCCTTTGGGCAAAACTTAGGTATATCTATTGTCCACTCGTCAAGAATCACTTATGTAGGTCTAAAGTAATTTATGCAATTTTTCAGCTAGTCATGTTACCTTTAGGTATTCAATTCTAATCTGTCAAATTACATAAGTTACATTATCCTACCCAGTTTATAATTATTTGAAAGTGACTCTCCTTTGGGCTAGTCTCAATCTCCTAATTATAACTGCAATTGAGAATATTATCAAGCTTAATGTAATCCTTTTAACAATTCTTTTATGTAGTTTTATATTCATAAGTTTTACAAATCTAGGCCACTTTGGCAGCTACTAAATTAGTAAACCCTATGAATACGAAACTAACTAACAATATTCTCTATTCATTAATTTGAGTTATTTAATTATCATTAATTCAATCACTATTTAATGATTTCTAGAATTTTTTTTATGTGATTGCAATTACCAATATGATAATAATAATAACTCTAGACAAATATGAATATATAGATATATATATATATATATATATATATATATATAATATGACAATCATGAATATCTCATATAATGGTCAATAAGAATTACACCTAATATGAATTAACCACTTCAATATTTAATAGTTAATGTCATAAAATTATATCATGATATCAATTTTAGATCATGAAAATATATATATATAGATATTAATAATAAAGTGTACATAATCAGACAAGATAAAACCATAATTCTTTGACGTAATACAATCAAATATTTATTTAATAGACTGAATGATTCAACGAATTCTAAAATCACTTTTAATCTGATAATTTGTAATCAATTTTTGATGTACCAAGTCAACCAAAATTTTTGGCAAAATCAGTTGGATTGTGCAATGACTAAGTAACGGCCTAAGTCAAATTTTTGATCGTGGCTTGTTTTAAAAAAAAAAAACCTTGTCCAATTCTCTAATAAGCAGGCAAGGTTTTAACTTTAAATTTAACCAACCAACCTATGTGGCAGATAAGTAGACTATTATCATGCAAACTTTAAAGTCATGGCTATGTATATACTTATTGTAAAGGGTTATGGAGAGCATGTTAATAGCATAACAAAAATCAAAAAGGTGTGTTACACGTTTGATCAATACAAACAAATTGAGATAATATTTTAAAGTCAATACTTTTAATAAAACAAAGGTACCGTTTATTAATAACAGTATCATAAATATATTATTATTCCAAGGCGTATTGATTCACAAAACTAAAGCTCTGATACCACATGTAACCATAATAATAATGCAGAATTAAACTTAATAGGATCTTGAATTCAATACAACTCAAGAATAAAACGAACATACCTTTATCAGCCATTGAATTAGAGAAGTTGAGAAAATACCCCTAATAGTTGAACCTTGAATTCTTGGCTCACCTTCTTCTCTCTATCTCTCTTAATTAGGATAAAGTGATGGAAAAATACTCAGGATATAAAAGGGGAGTCACCCATCCTTATATAGAGGAGCGAAGAGGGCCAAATAAACTCTATCAGAAAAATTCGTAATCAATCAAGGTTTCCTTCTTATCTTAGAAGAATGATTATATTAAAATTCTAATTACTGAACTTTATATATACTATTGGCTTTATCTAATTGTAGAGTCCAAATAAAATAAAATATGTAAAAATATGTAGCCTATTGGGCCACACTAGAAAATAAATCCAACAGTTTGTACTAATTAAATGCATACCACAGGGCCATTTGAGAATAAATCTGTTCTATCTGCCCAATAAAGCAGCAAGAATCTGTTCCATCTGCCCAATAAAGCAGCTTTTTATTGATCGTTCTTTATGTTCGATCATGAACCATCCAATGACTTAGCATCATTCCTTCTGCCAAATATTTCTCTCAACTAACTAGGGCCAGACAATAGGGAAAACAATCTATACCATGTATGCAACATGCTACAGTAGGGAAGGATTGAGTCAATGTGCAAAATTTTCATATCTACCTCAAAAAATTGGGAAAAAGACTGAAAGATTTTATGATATAGTTTTGTATTTGTAGTCAAGTATCAAAAAGAGTAATGGTCTCAAAGAAGTCATCATTTTGACACGTAGTGTATGAAAAGAACACTAGTCCAATAGCATTCTCATATGTGATTATTGCTAAATTTTCTACTTAGACACCACTACCTTCAATCTTTATAAATATCAAGCCACACGGAAAAAACATAGTAATCCCTCTTGATGGGCTGTGTTTGTATGAAGCAACAGCCCGGATGTGAAAATCCAGCAAAGCTTGCAGCTCAGACACATTGTAAGATACATTTTCTTCATTATTTTTTCGACTTCAACCTTGTGACTCTGTTTTTCTGTCTCAAGTAAGATTATTCAAGACATTTTCTTGTCACTATTCCTTATTTTATGTGTTCTTACAGTTAATGTCACAGATATCAAAGCTTTGTATGAGCTGTTCAAGAAATTAAGCAGTTCTGTCATTGATGATGGTTTTATCAGCAAGGTAAATTCATCTCAACTATGTACCAAAATAAATAAACAAATCTGAACTATTAGATTAACTTATCATGGTGATGAACAACATGAGTTATCACGTTGATATCAGGTTGGTCTTGTTGAACAAGTTCACTACATTGTTATCCTAAACTGACATATAAATTCAAATCATTTCTCAAATCTAGACCTTCACATTTTCTTTTGGAGTTTGCAGGAAGAGTTTCAGCTAGGATTATTCAGAAATAGCAAGACGCAGTCTCTTTGTGCAGATAGGGTGAGCATCCAATTCTTAGTCTCTTTTTTCTTTTTTCTTTTGTTTTTTTTTTTGGAATATCAAAACTTTCTTTTCTACCATGTTGATAGATCTTCAATTTGTTCGACACCAAAAATGATGGGGTGATAGACTTTGGTGAGTTTGTGCGATCTTTGAGCATCTTCCACCCGGATGCACCTCACGCAGAAAAAGCTGCTTGTATGAAAATTTCTCATTTTATCTATGTTTGTGCATGTGCTTGCTTCTATTGACATACACAAAACGTTTTGTTAAAGCTTCAACATGGTGTCACAGTTGCATTTCAACTATATGATATATGGGAGACAGGCTTCATCGAGCGTGAGGAGGTAAAAATGAAAGTCGGGTACACATTGTTTGAGACCTCTTTTTTGTTCACATTTTTTAGCCTCTTTTACCATCTGACTGAACATCTTGAACTATTTTGGAGAAAGGTCAAGCAGATGATTTTGGCTCTACTAGAGGAGTCTGATTTGATCCTCTCTGATGACAATGTTGAAGCTATTATCGATAAGGTAAGGATTGCTTATGGTTATAAAGTTTACAAATTAGTGTGGTCATGCCAAGTTTTGAGCTTAACTTAAAGAGTTTATGCTTAAAGACATTCGAGGAAGCAGATTTGAAAGGGGATGGCAAGATTGATACGGAAGAGTGGAAGGACTTTGTTGCTCGGAATCCATCTTTATTGAAGAACATGACAATTCCATACTTGAAGTAATCTTTTTATCCCATCATATTTTTGTCGTTGTGAGTCAATAAGGTCTCATATGTTTGGTTGTGTTTTCGTTTTTGGTTTTCATTTTCTGAAGAATACAAAAAATAAAAACTGTTTAACAAATTGTTATCGAAAGGGAAAATTTTCTAAAAACAACCTACATTTGTCTCTGAAAATAAAAAATGAAACAACTTTTCTTTCTTTTTTTTCCCTAGAAAATGAAAACCGAAAACTAGAAATAAAACACACTTGGGAAACAAAAACACATATCTCTAATTATCGTATCATCTTAAAACTACATCATGGTGGGTAAAATATTCTACATTTTTACTATTCAAGTAGGAAATTTCAAAGAAGAAAAAAAGAGAGGACAAAATTTTGCTAGTTTGAAAATTCATATCCTTTCTATCTTATATCATGCAGTTGATCTTTATGAATTGATATAAATACACGGTGGCATTTCACTCGTGCAGGAGTATAACAACTGCATTTCCAAGCTTTGTGGTGAGATCGGACAATGAAGACGATACTAACGGCTTCCTTTCAAAAGAACAGACTTGAATTACCGTGAAAATGAAATGTGTAATCATCACTTGCCAATAGTTAACAATGTGGTAATGTTGCATCTATACAAATCTAAATGTTCCTAATCTGTCAATATGAGCTGATGCTGAAATCCAGAGTTTTTGAATTCTCTCTCTACTCATCTGGCTTTCTGAGCTATCATGTTCTGCAAGTTCATCGGATAGCAGATTTCTGTGTGCAATCCAGACCACACATTGTCTGCCAAGATTGCATTCACCGCATCCGTTGGATGGAATTGGTCCCACCATAAATGATTGGAAGCATTGCTGCAAGCCATCTCTGGCGAAATGCACATGATCCAACCCTTATACTTTCCTAATCCACAACAAGCATCTGTCGTAACATTGAAACCTGAATTCCCAACACAATATACTGTTTAGACATGATTGTACCCCAAATTTTATTTTAAAAATTAAAATAAAAAAAAAAAAAATGAGAGAAGGGTTTGATCTGTTATCACCATAACGGTCATTGTTCTTGATTATGTCCATGGATGCTTCAAACACGTCGCAGAAGATGATGTCAGCATCGATGAGCTCCTGAGAAAGCTCCTCAACAATGTATCTAAGGACAAAGTTGAGCTCCAGTATCATGTCGTTTATCATCTGGACACACTCTCCATTCTCACTTTGATAACTCCATAAGTAGTATGGAGCACAGCCAATTGGAGGCAGTCCCATTACCACTACTTTCCTCACATTTGCAGTGTACAAGTTCTTCATCATCATCAAAGGGAAAAAAAGGTATCAAAACGCGTTGCAGATAAAAAGAGGTATGGATGTGGTCAATGGATTAAGAGACTTGGCAACAATGTACTTTCTAAAATAGTGAGTTATCCTCTCCTCTTATTTTGAGAAAGATAAAGAGAGAAAAGAAAAGAAAAGAATTTTGAATTCTTGTTTTGAAAACTGTTTTCAAAAACTTGGGGAAAATATGCACCAAACACAATGGTGTCCTTTGGTAATATTTACGTTTTCAGTTTTCTGTTTATATTTATAAAAATTTTAAAAATTCAAATAAAAACTTGTTTAGTAAAATTTTTGATTTATAAATCAGTTGTCTCAGTTTATAAATTTGGCCAAAAAATGAAAACACAAAAAATGTGTTTTCGTTTTGAGTTTTTAGTTTTTTTTTTTTTTACCACCCAACACTAGCCACCAGCCGCCACTATTTTCTACCACCGTCTTCCACCACCACCACCCACCCCCCACCACCACCTGCCACCACCAGCCACTACCCACCTGCCACCCACTTGCCACCGCCGCCGCCACCACCACCACCACCCCCACCTGCCATCCACCCGTCACCACCCGCCACTACCATCCACCGCCCGCCACCACCACCCGCCACCTACTTGCCACCACCACTGACCACCCACCTGCCACCACCATCCACCACTAGCCACCTGCCACCCATCCCCCACCACCATCCCCTACCACCCACCCACCGACCACCACCACCCACCACCCACCACCCACTCGCTACCACCTACCACCCGCCACCGTCACCCACCCACCCACCACCTACCCGCCACCACCCGCCATCCGCCACCCACCTGCCACTACCACCCACCACCCGCCACCACCACCACCACCACCCACCACCCAACACCCGCCACCGTCACCCACCCACCACTCACCCGCCACCACCCGTCATCTGCCACCCACCTGCCACCACCACCCACCACCCGCCACCACCACCACCACCACCCACTCGCTACCACCTGCCACCGTCACCCACCCACCCACCTACCACCACCACCACCCGCCCACCACCACCCACTTGCCATCCCCACCTGCCACCACCACCACCCACCACCCACCATTGTCACCCACCCACCCACCCACCACCACCACCCAACCGCCACCACCCACCACCACCAACTACCCACCACCCACTGCCACCACTTTTCACCACCATCTTCCGCCGCCACTTGCCATCACTTGCTATTTCTCACTCTTTTTTATATTTTTAAATTTTTTTAAACATTTTGTCAATTACCAAACGCATTTGTAGTTTATGTTTTTCTAAAAATAAACAAAAACTAATTTATAAAATTTTTGTAAATATAAACTGAAAACATAAACGTTACCAAACACAATTTAGTTTTGTGTTTCTGTTTTCAAAATAATTTAGGAGAGAAGTGAAGAAAAAATATGAGTTATCCTCTCCTGACTTTCCGAAAGATAAAAGCAGAGAAAAGAAACTTTATATGAATTTGAATTCTTGTTTTGATAACTGTTTTCAAAAAACTTAGGAGCAACAAAGCACCAAATGGGCCTATCCTTTGAGAATTTCACCAAACTAGTCTTAAAAACTGTGATAGAAACATGTAGGCTAGTCACCTTGATCTCCTGCTTCACTGTGGTTGCTAGAAACTGGTTGAAACTCCATGGTAGATACAGAGATTGCACGTTGGATACATTACGGAGATAGTAATGTATGTAGTCATTGGTTCCGATTGAAATGTAAAATACTGAGTTTGAGATGAGTTTAGTTGCCGCGTCCTCGCCCACGTTCAGTGTAAACTGCTGAATGGTATCCGTAACCTGCTGAATTTGTTGCGTAAATGAGATGTGTTGACCCTGCAGAACATCAATCAAAAACCCAAAAAAAAAAAAAAAAAAGTTATGGATTTCAATTATGGTCTATTTGATTGCCAAGAAAATTGGGGGAAAAAGATTGAAACTTGGAAATCAAAGGAATTAGCGATACATTGAACATGACGAGTTTCAGATACCTTCTCTATTCTCTAAAATTATTATCATTTTCTCAGCATTTACGGAACAGAATTGATCAATGATGTTGTCAATTCACAAACAACACTATGTTTAATGCTACTTTCTGATTAAATAAACAACAAAAGTGGAAAATCTACCAATTCTGACCCACTTGAGAAAATGATTCCAGCACCGGCAGATGCATAATTCACTCCATGAATCATATCTTCGACACTACCGGTCTGCCCGAGATAACTCGGCACAAATGGAAGCCCAAGACGCTTAGCTGATCAAAGTAATCAAAAATATCAAAATTGATACAGCAACATCAATACATAGCAAACAAATGCCCATTCGGTTACCAAGAAAATGTAAAAATAAAAAAATTCAGAGCATAACCCAATCAAGAACTACAACCCAAGAAAACAATTCAACTGAAAACTCACTAACAAGAAAAATACCCGTTTGGTTTCCAAGAATATGTAGGGGGAAATCAAATACCCCAAGAAAACTACAACCTTCAGATCCTATGCTCAACCGATTTTAATAAATTCAATTCTTATAAAACAAACCCTCAAAAACCCATGATTCCCTTTCATTGTTTTTACAGTATCGTCTATTTTCCCAGAAACCAAACAGGAAATCAAGAAAGTGGGTATTACCAAGATAATCAACGGGGATTCTTCCATTGCAGAAACGTCCAGTGGGCTGGTGGGTATCGAAGTCTCGTCCGTAGGGAAGACGATCGGCACGGGCAAAAGTTCCAAGGAAATTGTTGGTGCCGCAGTCAACGGAAGAGTCTCCGATGACGAATAGGGCTGGAACTGGAAGAGAAGAAGTCGCTGTTGGGTATGTTAGGGGATGTCGTGATTGAGAAGGAGACATTGTTGGGCTTGTGAGATCGCCAATGAGGTCTGATTGGTAGCCATTGATGAGTTCTTGAGGGTATTGCAGAGCTCTTGGCTGAAGAAACAGGGCGGAGATGAAAACGAAGAGAGCGAAAATTACAGGGGAATTCATTGATAGTTTGAGGGATGAGAGAGAGAGATCAGTTGGCGGGTAAATGGAGGTTTGAATTAACCAAAACTCCGAAATGCCTTGGGCATCTCTAATTGGTGCATCAAATTTTTCATTTAAGAGTATCTCCAACAGTCAACCAAATTTTTCACCAAATTTGAGTTAAAAAAGATCTATTTTCTCATTTTGATATAGAGTGCTCCAATGGTGGGCATCAAAATAGGGGTCAACAAGTAAGGCATATTTTCTTTTTTTTTTTCTTTTTTTTACCTCTTTGAACCCTTTGACCTGTTTGAACCAAAATTTTTGTAAGGGAACCGGTGGACCGGTTGGTCAACCGGCTGGTCGACCAGTTGGTCTCCCTAACGGTCACGCACAGTGAAATAGTGAAAGCTGCTGCCTGTTCTCACTTTGATGAATTTTTTGTAAATTCTCAATTTGATACCGATTTGGTGCAACCGTTGAAGCACCAAACAGTGACTTTTTCACCAAAATTCAAATTTGATGTCCAGTTTGGTGAACTGTTGGAAATGGTCTAAGTAAAAATTTAAATAAAAATTCTAGTATTTGATATCAATAGTTTCAACGGAGGTTTTTGAAATTTTATCAAAATACTAGTCAACCGGGCAAACAACCAAGCAAATGTCCGACCGATCGATTGGCCAATATAAATTTTTCACAAATTTTTGTCTTGAGGTACTCATCCGGGGGTCGACCGGCCAGTATATTTTTTCACAAATTTTTATCTTGGAGTGGTCACCTGGGAAACATCTGGAGGGATGTCCTGGTAAAAATCAAATGATTATAAACAGTGATTTGAGCGAAAACACATTCACCATGCTTGGTTTCAGTTTTTCAAAAACTGTTTTCAGAAAATTTTACTCTCTTATTTTTCGTATTTTTTTGTTTTTACTGATCTTTCTAATATTTTAAGCAATTTTTTTTACTTTTTAGACATACCTAACATAAATATACCTAAAAAGTAAAAAATTTGTGAAAGAAACCTTTTAAAAATTCACTAAATATTAAAAATACAAAAAAAAATACGAGAATTCAATACATTTTTTGTATTTTTATGTATTTATTAATTTTTAAAAATATTTTTTCACAAATTTTTTATTTTTTGGATACATCTAAATAAGGTGCATCTAAAAAAGTAAAAAAAATATTTAAAATTTTAAAAAAATTCACTAAAAACAAAAAAACACGAAAACCAAAAAACTCAATTTTCAAAAAACTTAACTCAAAAAACTCAAACCAAACAACTTGATAAAAATAAATAAATAAATAAATTTAATACATATTTGATGAAACCGTTAGGATAGAAAATGCATCATTTTTCATCAAATTTGAGTTTGAGTAATTATTGGAGATGCCGTTTGATGCGTATGTATTAGGGTTTAGGTTTTTTTTTTCAGTTCCGATTCGTAGCTCAAAATTCGGAGGCTCGAATTTGGTTCAACACCAAAACGACATCGTTTTGGTGTCTTTTTTTTTCGCCATTTTCTGAAGCTGAAGAGGAAGAAAAATAAGAGAAGAAGAAAAATAAGAGAAGAAGAAGAAGAAAGAAGAAACATCAACAGCTGGGTTTCATCAACAATGCAAATAGATGATAATATGATAGTTCGGGCAATATATTTTATCATCAAGGCATGGGTAACTTTGTATATACAGATTCAGATCCCTCATCTTCTCTTCCCTCTCCCTCTTCTTCTCTTCCCTCTTCAGATTTGAATCTGTAAAACAATTATATTGCCCGAACAAACATCCAGATTCAAATCTACAGATTGTGTATATAAAACTAAAACAACTAGTTCACATCCAAAACAACTAAAATATATATATATATATATATATATATACAGATTCAGATCCAAATCCAAATCCAGATCCAGAACTAAAAAAAATATATACAGAACAGAACACCTTTTTTTCAGATTCATCATTATCAACAACTTTTTTTATTTATTTTTTTTCAGATCCAGAACA
Source organism: Camellia sinensis (assembly GCF_055761805.1). NCBI lineage: Eukaryota > Viridiplantae > Streptophyta > Magnoliopsida > Ericales > Theaceae > Camellia > Camellia sinensis. The sequence continues at coordinate 175,721,583 of NC_138971.1, read as the reverse complement.
AGTAAAAAATAAATAAATATACAGAATAGATTCAGATTCAGATCCAGATCCAGAACTAAAAATAAATAAATAAATATACAAAAATATACATAACAGATTCTTCTCCTCCTCTCTCCCGCGCCATCACCGACCGCCATCACCGATCTTCCTTCTCTTCTCTCTTCCTCTTCTCTTCTCTCTCTCTCTCCCTTTCCCTCCTCTTCTCTTCCCTTTCTGTCTCTGTGTTCGAAAGAATAAAGGGGAAAGAATGAAAAGGAAAGGAATAAAGAAGAAAAAAAAAGAAGAAAAAAAAAAAAAAAAAAAAAAGACAGCCCAAAACGACGTCGTTTTGGGCTGTCGAGCCATTCGAGCCACAGTAATTTCGAGCTACCACTCATTTCTCTTTTTTTTTTTTGGATGGTAGGTTTAGGATTAGTGTGTTAAATTTGTGAATGGATCTAACAGTTAAGATAATTATTTTAAGTAATTTGACACATTTGAAACATTTTATAACAGTAATTGTGTTCTGTGAGTATTTTCAGGGCAAAAAAAACATTTATGGAGTAATAGTTACATCAATAATGCTATTTGGAAAGTTAGGTTTTGGGTTTTTTTTGTTTTTTTTTACTAAAAGACAAATTGGTTATAAAATCAAAAAAAACAAATTCAAACAAAATATCACATCAAATCCCATAATTATTTCACTTTTTCTCTCACAAACATCACATCCAACCACAAAAAAACCTCACTATCTGTGTAAGTGATTTCTTGACCACACTGCCCGCTTAGTAATCAACTGGAGAGCACCGGCAGAATAGATGGCTTCAGCTAACCTGTAACAGAAAGAAAAGGCTTCGGCGATGGTTCTTCCACCCGGGGGCACTCCGACGATCAAGTCAGTATATCTCTCAAAGATAATCAAGTGCTAAACTTATTGCTCAAAACATAAATTGCGTACCTTAGACCCACAAGGGTGCCTCTCTTTTATAGTTAACTCAGTCCAAGTCCTACTAGAAGTATGACTTCTATGGACTCCAATTCTGTGCTTACTTGGATTCCTCAAAAGATGAAGATAAACTCCCTAAGAGCTTTATCCTTATCTTGGCCAAGTCTCTTCTTTGTCCTAGGACTCTTGTCCCATATCCACTTATCTCGGACTCCGGTATTATCGCACATAACCTCGGCTACTCCGAGATAACCTCGGCATAACTACCACGACACGTGGCACCTCGGCTTACACGTCGGCGTCGCCTTGCCACGTGTTGGTTCTCTGAAAATATATCCCCACAACTGCCCCCTAGGTTCTATTACTTCGGTATCCTGAGGTGATGGAACCTATATCGATATTTCTTTCTGTATAATGGCTCAAAAAACTATTTAGCCGAGATCATTCATTTCAAGCCGACGTGTTCTCTTCGGAGAACAAGAACTCAAACGAACTCCCCCACGCGCATGAGCTGTCATGCATCACTTCTCAACCGTTCCCCTCACGTGCTTTATCTTCATTGGCCCGTGTCTGTGACGCGCTTGTAAGCTGTCTTTCATCCGTCTGCGCCGTCTGACGCATGCGTTCCTCCAGGCGCAATAAATGCCCTGTTTTGCCGCCGTTTTAAGTTTTTGATAAAACTTTTCTTTCCATCTTCATTTCTTCACTTTTGCACTCGATTTTCTGGCTCTCTCTCTCTAAACTTTCTCAAATCCGCCATTGCTCTAGCTCCAAGCTCTGTAACCGTCTTCATTCGTCCATTCCAGTGAAGCTTTCGCCGTTCCGTCGTGTCTGCAACCGTTGTCTTACCTCGGCGACTTTCATTCCGGCTTCATTTGTTTTGGTAAGCCTCTGCTCCTCTTATTCCCAATTTCTTCTATGTGCTTTCGTTTACTTGCTGTTATTATTGCTTTGTTCAAACCTTTGATTTGCTGAACTATTCATCTGGATGTGTCTGTTCCATGATTTCGCTCATATCTTGAACACTTGCACTGTTTCAACACTTTGCTTGCCACTGTTCTTGACCTTTTACTTCTATATTTCTTTCGCTTTTGAGAACCATACCTCTGTTCTTTGATTCTTAAACGTCATTCTTTGTTTCTTGTTTTCTGTTTTTCCTTTCTAGATCTGTGCCTTTGATCTTCATCTTCATAGTTCTTAGGCTTGGGATTTGTTTGTAGAACCTTCAATTTTTAGGGAAAACTGAAACAAGCCGTACCAATACTTACCTAGGTTTTTGCCGAGGTTCCAATAACCCTTTAAGAACATCTTCTCTTGGTAATCAAATTCCTTTACGCCGAAATTATGGGCATGTGGAGACATAGGGTAAATACCCCAACCAAACTCGAATACTTTAGGGAAGAGTTCTCCATTCCAACCGATGTTCACCTTAGGCTAGCTGTGGATGACGATTCCATTATGCCTACAGACAATACGGTGACTTTTCCTATTGTAGCCTTTACTGAATGTGGACTCCGGCTTCCACTTAATCCCCTTTTTCGCGAAGTTCTCCACTACTATAGGTTGAACCCCATGCAACTTACCATCAACTCCTATCAAGTGATTAATGGTATCATAACCCTAGCTGGGCAGGAGAACGTTAGAATCACCCTTGCCGATATACAGTATTGTTACACCATGTGCCCCCTTAACCTGAAGGAAAAAGGTTACGTCTATTACCTCAAGCCGAGGTCTACTGAATTCAAAATCGTAGCCGACCTTCCAAACTCCAACAAGGGGGCTGGAGATGATTATGTTATTGCTTCGGGAAATTGGGAGTTTGGTGCAGACGAGGACGCCCATCTCTACCCTCTTCCCCGATCAATAAAAGAGAGCAAGGGTAAGAGCCCAGTGTCAATACTTAGTTGTTTCTGTTCAAGTATTCAATACTTTCTGTTTCTAATGTCTGTTGTTTGTCTTGCAGATCTTCATCAGCCACCGAAAAGCTTCCGTCAATCCTACTTTCCAGGCGAAGGTTTAAAGAAACTCTTAGATCTTCCAATCCAAAAACGCAGAGCCCCCCTGGTATTAAACTTTATCCCGACGTACAAATCCACTATGCCCGACGTCCCGAAGAAGAAGAAGAAGAGTCTTTCTCCACCTTCTGCCACAACTCTTCCCACTGTTTCCACATCACGAGCAAACCAAGGATCCACTTCTGACCCAGCCGATCTGCCATTTACTTCAGCCCCATACTTAATCCCAATACCAGAAAGAAAACGTCGACGACGACTTGTCAAAACTGCTGAAATGGGTCGCCCCAAGATCTCCTAGCCGACCTCCCAGTTGATGCTGATGCTGAACCAACCCAATCCATGCCCCCACCAAAGCCAAAAAGAACAAAAAGGGCTCAGCCAAAGGCCAAAGTGACTCAGGTTGAATCTGAGGACACTTTGCCTATTTCCAAACTGGCTGAGAGTAAGAAGACTTCTTCTGCTCCTGCAAAAAGGTCTGCTGAAACCCAACCCTCTGAATCCACACAGTCAAAGAAGTCGAGGTCAGCCTCAGCTACTACCTCGAGGTCCAAGAAACCGGATGTCCCTTGGGCCCCCAGAATTACTTTGGAAGACAGGCCAATTATGTCTAGTGAAAGCGTCGACGACATTAATGTCGGCGTCGCCCGCAGCACCGCTCTTCTCCTTCCAGGGGACCTGGAGCGAAATGCTGAGTACAGTGAGTATGAGAACTACGCTTTAATGCTCCAGCACTCCGTTCAAGTAAGTGTTCCTGTTTTGAACTTTTGACTTTCTTTCTGTTTCATACTTAAAATATTTTCTAACACTTCTGTTTTCTTTCAGGCCATCCAGCATGCCCATTCGTTTTCAATGCAATCTTTTGAAAATCGGCAAAGATTGGCCGACATGAAGAGGGAGGTTTCTGCCCTGAAAAAGGAGAACAAAACTCTCGAATCAAAGATGAAAAAACTGGAGGACCAAGCTGAGGCCGCCGCCAAAGCCCAAAGTCTAGCCGAGGAAAAAGCCGAATCTGCCGAGGCCATAAAGAAGGTTGCTGAGGCCGAGAAGAGAGAGGCCGAGGTCAAAAAGGCCCAAGCCGAAAAGGAACTTCAAGAGGCCTTGTCTACTAAAGGCGCCGAAATCAAAGCGGCCGACGAAAAGGCCTATGCTCAAGGAATGGCTGATGTTACAGAAGAATACAAACTACAAGTTAGGTAAGCGTGCAACAGGGGCTTCTCCCTTGGTTGGATGGCCCTTGCAAAAAAACTCAATCTTCCAGATAATTCACCACTGCGCCAAACCGACGCTATTCCTCTTCCATTTCCTCCACCTCCACCTCCAAACCAAGCTGAAGATGAATCTGAGTCTGAATCTGAGGATGAGGATAAGGATGATGATGAGGCCTTGGTAAGGAAGCCCAAAGATGCTAGTGATGATCATGTCCTAGACTTGACTCATGAGGAGGATGAGGAGGTTATCAAAGAGACCACTCCTGAGCAAGCATCATCTGATGTTCCTCCAGTCGATAGAAGTCTTGATCAAACACTTGCCGAAATTGACGCCGAGTTGGCTACGGAAAAGATTGCCGAGGTATCTATTCAGGAGACTTCTGAGGTTCAGATCCAACCAGTTGATGATGTTGAAAAGTCTTAACTTTCATGTCTTTTCTCTTGCACCCTTGTACTTTGTTTTTTTTTTCTTTATCTTTTCTGAACAATGTAAGCTTTTGTATGGCCGACGTGCCTCCCAGTTTTGTAAATGTTAACTCAGCTTCCCTTTTCTGAATGCTTGAATCTTTTAATTTCCCTTGATTTGCTTCTGCATGGTTCTATACTTAGAATATTTTGCATGTCTTTCATACTTTGTGCAATCTTCTCGGGGTTACATACCTCGGGTATAATAACTACAAAATTTTTACTTCGGCAAGATACTGACCTGTAAACTTTTCATAAATTTCAACAAGTATATACTATTCAATGCTATCTTTGCAAACATTTCTCAATGTTTCAATCAAGTATTCAGACAGTGATCTTAGTCAAACCTGCTTGTAAATTGCTACAAATTTCAACAAGTGTTATCATATACTATAAACTTTTCTCAAGTTATAACAAGTGTTTAAACAACATACTTAGCTTTTACTTCAACCTGTAAATTGCTGCAAATTTCAACAGATGATCATATGTCGGCTTAACGTCATCTTGTAAATTGCTACAAATTTCAACAAGTGTTAAGCATCTTCTTCGGGTTAGCCAACTTGTAAATTTCTACAAGTGTTTAACCAATAACCTCGGCTTTACTTCGGCTTGTAAATTGCTACAAATTTCAATAAACGAAGAGAAACAGTAATCTCGGCTTAACTTCAACTTGTAAATTGCTACAAATTTCAACAAGTGAAGATAAGGAATCAGCTTAACTCCAACTTGTAAATTGCTACAAATTTCAACAAGCGAAGATAAGGAATAATATCGGCTTAACTTCAACTTGTAAATTGCTACAAATTTCAACAAGTGAAAATAAGGAATAATCTCAGCTTAACTTCAACTTGTAAATTGCTACAAATTTCAACAAGTGAAGATAAGGAATCAGCTTAACTCCAACTTGTAAATTGCTACAAATTTCAACAAGCGAAGATAAGGAATAATCTCGGCTTAACTTCAACTTGTAAATTGCTACAAATTTCAACAAGTGAAGAGAAACAGTAATCTCGGCTTAACTTCAACTTGTGAATTGCTACAAATTTCAACAAGTGAAGATAAGGAATCAGCTTAACTCCAACTTGTAAATTGCTACAAATTTCAACAAGCGAAGATAAGGAATAATCTCGGCTTAACTTCAACTTGTAAATTGCTACAAATTTCAACAAGTGAAGATAAGGAATCAGCTTAACTCCAACTTGTAAATTGCTAAAAATTTCAACAAGTGAATTAAGTGTCTCTGTCTTCTCTCTGCCCCCAATGTGAACCTGAGTTCTACTTGGGTTCTCATTATTCATGTCTCCAAAAACACCAATATGTAACTTTATCAATCATATGTGTTTAAAGAAAAGGGAAAAGATTTTATTGATGACATCGGTCAAAAATAATGCACATCTAATGATAGAAGAATTTCAAATTACAAGTGTTCCAAGGTCTTGGCAGTGCTTTGCCCTCGTTATCTTCAAGCCGATAAGCTCCATTGCCTAATACCGAAGTAATTCTGTAGGGTCCTTCCCAGTTTGGGCCAAGTTTGCCCTCTCTGGGATCCTTCTTGTTGTCGACGACTTTTCTCAAGACTAGGTCGCCGACTTGAAAATCTCTTGGATTAACCTTCTTGTTGTAAGCTCTGGCAAGCTGTTGTTGGTATACTGCGAGCTGAATTGCAGCTTTCTCTCTTCGTTCTTCTAAAAGATCCAGATCTCGGGCTAAGAGTATGTCATTGGTGCCATTCTCTACTCCCTGGGTTTTGATCCCTGGGATGCCGATCTCCAATGATCCCTGGGATGCCGATCTCCAATGGGATGACTGCTTCTGTGCCATAAGCCATGGCAAAGGGGGATTCCCCTGTTGATCTTCTCGGCGTAGTCCGATATGCCCAAAGTACGTTGGGCAACTCGTCTACCCACTTTCCTTTTGCTACCTGCAGCCTCTTCTTTATTCCATCCAAAATTACTTTGTTGGATGCTTCTGCTTGCCCATTACTTTGGGGAAAACTTGGTGTTGAAAAGTAATTCTTGATCTTGAATTTTGCACAAAAGTTCTTGATGAGTTTGTTGTCAAACTGTGTGCCGTTGTTGGCAACTATTGCTCTTGGAATCCCAAATCTGGTGATGATGTTTCTCCATATAAAGTTCTTGACGTCCACATCTCGAATTTTGGCAAGCGGTTCTGCCTCTATCCACTTCGTAAAGTAATATGTTGCTACCAGCAAGTACTTTCTCTACCCAGTTGCCTGGGGAAGTTGCCCGACAAGATCCATGCACCATTGAGCAAATGGCCAAGGGTTGGATACTGGGTTCAGGTCTGCAGCTGGCTGATGTATCAAAGGTGCAAACCTTTGGCATTGTTCACACTTCTTTACGTGGGCTTCAATATCCTTTTGCATATAGGGCCACCAATACCCCTGGGTAATGGCCCTGTGGGCTAATGATTTGCCCCCAACGTGGCTTCCATAAATCCCTTCATGAATCTCATACATAAAATCTTCAACCTGCAAAGGGTGTACGCACCTTAAAAGGGATCCAGTGAAGGACCTTCTGTAGAGATGGCCCTCTGTTGTCAGACTGAATCTGGCCGACTTCAATCTGATTTTATGTGCTTCCTTATGGTCTTCTGGCAGCTTTCTTTCTTTTAGGAATGCAATGATTGCATCCATCTAGCTTGGTCCCAAGTCCACGCACATTGCTTCTTGCTCGGTGCTCTGTGGTTCTATGCTCGGGCCCGACATATAGTCGATCATAATTGTCCTTGTTTTTCTAGTCTACATTGAACTTGCCAGATTAGCCAACGCATCGGCGTGGGTGTTGTCATCTCGGCTAACTTGGAGTAGTCGACAATTCTGAAATAGGGCTGCCAATCTGATGACCTCTTTTGCATATACCGACATCCTTTCGTCCCTGGCTGCAAATTCTCCTGTTGACTGGTTAACAATAAGTTGTGAATCACAAAAAATCATTACCTCATTTGCTTCTGCTGCTGCTGCCAGTTTTAGCCCTGCAATTAATGCTTCGTATTCCACTTCATTGTTTGAGGCCTTGAACCCCAAACGGATGGACTGTTCTATTATTTCTCCATCTGGAGATATCAGCAGTACTCCTGCCCCTGCTCCTTGTCGGTTTGAACTTCCATCAACAAACAGTCTGAATGAATCACCGATGTAGATGCTGCAGGGTCTGAGTTTTTCCTTCCTTTGTTCTTTTGCCTTTGGCTGGGATTCTCCTTACTTGTTGGGACAATGCTCATCCTGGCTCAACGGAGCCCGATGTTCGACGGTTCCAGGCGTGAATTCTGCCACGAAGTCGGCCAAAACTTGGCCCTTTATTGATATTCTCGACCTGAACTCCAGGTCATACTGGCCCAGGGCTACTGCCCATCTTGCTATCCTTCCTGTTAAGTCTCCTTGTTGCAACAAGGACTTCAGTGGGTGCTCTGTTAGGACCACAATCTTGTGCACCTGAAAGTAATGGTTCAACTTCTTTGAAGCCATTACTAAGGCTAGCATTAATTTCTCCAGTGGTAGGTACCTTGTTTCTGCATCGGCCAAGGTTTTACTTACATAATAAACAGCCTTTTGCTCCCCTTTTTCCTTTCGGATTAGTACTGCACTGACTGCGTGTTCTGAAACTGCCAAGTACAAAAACAGTTCTTCCCCTGGTTCTGGATTGGAAAGAACCGGAGTTGTGGTCAAGTACTTCTTCAGGTCGGTCAAAGCGGCTTCACATTCCTCTGTCCACAGGAAGTCTGTGGCTTTTTTCACCAGGTTGAAGAAGGGTCTGCACTTATCTGAGCTTCTGCTGATGAATCTATTTAGGGCTGCGGCCCTTCCAGTAAGCATCTGAATTTGTTTTGCCGACGTCGGGCTTTTCAGCTCTAGGATGGCCTTGATTTGGTCTGGGCTGGCCTCAATGCCCTTTCTTGTTACCAGATACCCTAAAAACTTACCTGATCCAACTCCAAATGCGCACTTTGATGCGTTGAGTCGGAGCTGGTATGTTTTGAGTATATCAAAGACCTCTTTTAGGTCAGCAAGATGACCCTTAGATTCCTTGGTCTTCACGACCATGTCATCGATGTAGACTTCTACCGTTTTGCCAATCAGGTGCTTGAACATCTTTATTACTAACCTTTGGGAAGTTGCTCCTGCGTTTTTCAACCCAAAAGGCATTACCTTGTAACAGTACAGGCCTTTAGGGGTGATGAACGCGGTCTTCTCCTCGTCTGGAGGGTACATGGCAATCTGGTGGTACCCCCTGTATGCATCCAGAAAACTCATCCTTTCATGCCTTGAAGTAGCATCTACTAGCTGGTCAATCTTGGGCAGAGGAAAGCTGTCTTTGGGACAGGCTTTGTTAAGACTGGTAAAGTCTATATAGACCCTCCATTTGCCGTTCTTCTTCTTCACCATTACTGTGTTGGACAGCCATGTCGGGTAGTGAACTTCTCAGATGGCCCTGGCCTCCAGAAGTCTGTCTACCTCTTCTTCTACTGCTTCGACGTGCATCAACGTCGGTCTTCTGGCTCGTTGAATCACAGGTTTTGCCGACCTGTCGACATTCAGTTTGTGGCAAGTGACCTCGGGGTTAATGCCTGGCATTTCGTAAGGTGTCCAGGCGAACACCTCAATGTTGGTTCTTAGAAAAGTTTCCAACTCTTTCTCCTCTTCTTCGGCTAAGCCTGAGCCGAGAAGAAAGAATCGTTCTTCATCCCCATCCTGGATGAGGATTTTCTTTAGCGCCTCTTCGCTCCTCTCGGCTGGTTCTTTGCCGACGTCTTCTAAGACTTCCACGTCCTCATCTTCAATTTCTGCCTTCTTTGGCTCTCGTACGCAGCAGGTAGACTTCATTGCTGCCATGGAGCAATTTTGTACCTGCAGTTGATCTCCTCTGATTTCTTCAATCCCATGCTCTGTTGGGAACCGCAGTAGTTGATGCAACGTTGAGGGAACTGCCCCCATTGCATGTAACCATGGCCTTCCCAAGATGATGTTATATGGCGAGGGTGTGTCAATCACCATAAATTCTGCCTTGATCTTCTTAGTACCAGCTTGTACTTCTACGCTTGCTGCGCCCAGTGGCCACGTCGGCGTTCCGTTAAAGCCGACCATCGGGCTGTTGGATTGTTCCAGGTCGTCAGGATGAAAGCCCAGCTCTTTGTAACATTTGATATACATGATGTCGCAAGAGCTGCCTTGATCAATCAGGATGCGCTTCACTTGGCACTCCCCAACCTGGAGGGATACTACCAAGGCTTCGTTGTGCGGATGCTGGACCATCTCTAGGTCAGCTTCAGTGAAGGCTATCATCGGTCCTCGACACACCTCAGGCCGAGGTCTTTTATGTCCGACCTGGTTCACGTGCTGCAGGTGTTTTACTCTTTGGATTTCTCCCCGTATGTCGCTTTCGTTTACTTTTGAGTGGATTACATTAACCAACCATGGTCCTCCTGCTTGTGGTTGCTGTACTGGCGGTGGCAGTGCTGCTGGTGCTTGAGGCAATCTTGCCTGTTCTTCCCTCGTCCTGGCTTCATCGACCAGGTCCCTCAAAAGGCCTTGTCTTACCAGGTCTTCTAAGTGTGTTTTTAAGGCTCTGCAACCCTTAGTTGGGCGTCCTTCTTCATTGTGGTAAGCACAGCGCCTACCAACGTTTCTTCCCATGAATTCCCCTAGTGCTCTTGTCGGTGCCCTGAAATAGGGTTGGTTTCGTATTTGATCCAGGACTTTATGGATTGGGATTCGGAACACCGTCGTCACTGCCTGTTTACCCCTCAATTTCGTTTCTTGTTTGGTCGGCCCGTTGTTACCTCGGCTCGCTTCGGCGAGCCGTTTCCCTTCTCCTGCTTTATCTCTTTGTTTCCCGACGTATCTTCCTCGGCTCTGGCGTACTTCTCGATTCTCGCCATGAGTTCTTCCATGCTTTTTGGCAATATTTTTGCCAAAGACTTCCGTAGTGGGCAGTTATCTTTCAGGCCGTTCTTGAAAGACACGACCGCCACCTCTTGGTTGCATTCGGGTATTCAATTGAACACCTCGTAGTACCTCTTTGCGTAGGCCCTCAGGCCTTCATCCTTGGTGATTCTTAAAGCCATCAGAGCGTTAACCCTCAAGGGTTGTAGTTTGTTCGTCACAAACCTGGCCACAAACATCTCGGGCAGGCCTTCCCAGTTCTTCACGCTTCCCTTTGGCAGTTTGTGGAACCAATCTGACGCAATCTCCCCAAAGGACGAAGGGAACACTTTGCAGAGCAACGGCTCGTTTCCACTATATAATGCCATTGAGTTCAAGAATAATCCAACGTGGAAGTTAGGGTCTGACTTACCATCGTATATTTGAAACCTCGGCATACTAAATCTCTTTGGCGCCTCAAATTTGTCCAGTTCTACCGAGAACGGTGTCTTTGGCTTGTCGGGTGAGGTAACCTCGGCTTCTCTGTTCTGTTGCTTCCTCTTGAGGTAGTTTCTTAAGTCTTCTTTGCTCCGTCCAGGAGCTCGGCTATCTACTGACTTTAGTTTCTTCGGCATACTGCTCTCGGCCTCGTGGTGGGCCCTTTTCGATCTCTCCCCATGAGTTGTGTCGAAGCATAATGCCTGCCCTCGAACATGCCGATGTTCTTTGGGCCCTGGATCCTTCGTGTGATGCGTCCTTTGGAACTCTTCTTGCCTCAGTTTCTCCCGTCCAACTTCCCTGGAAGGTCGGTGAGAGTGCCTTCCGCTCCTGGGGTGCTGAGGGGCTTCGGGGATTGTTTTCCTTCCTCCCTTCTGGGTATTAATTGCTGGCATCGGCGTATCTTGCAGCGGGTATGGTGGCTGCATAACATTGTTCTGCATCATGAAGTTGACGACCGACTGTAGGTCTGCCAGCTTGTTTGCCAACTCCTTTACTTCCTCATCCCTCCGTAAGCACCTGTCCCTCCATACCTGGAGGTTATCTTCATTGTAGTACTTGCCTTGGTCTGTCTTCTTCGAAGTGTCGCCTTCCTGGCCGACGTCTTCCTCTCTGTGACCCTGGTCACGGGTTTCTGCATTGTGGTTGTCTTCTTCAATGTCAAGGTCAATTGGTCTGCCACTCCCAGCGGAAGTGTCGTCCCCAATCTTTTCCTTCTATCCGTTACTGGCCATCTATTCTTCCTTCTTCCCACAGACGGCGCCAAATTGTGTGAGTGATTTCTTGACCACACTGCCCGCATAGTAATCAACTGGAGAGCACCGGCAAAATAGATGGCTTCAACTAACCTGTAACAGAAAGAAAAGGCTCCAGCGGTGGTTCTTCCACCCGGGGGCACTCCGACGATCAAGTCAGTATATCTCTCAAAGATAATCAAGTGCTAAACTTATTGCTCAAAACATAAATTGCGTACCTTAGACCCACAGGGGTGCCTCTCTTTTATAGTTAACTCAGTCCAAGTCCCACTAGAAGTATGACTTCTATGGACTCCAATTCTGTGCTTACTTGGATTCCTCAAAAGATAAAGATAAACTCCCTAAGAGCTTTATCCTTATCTTGGCCAAGTCTCTTCTTTGTCCTAGAACTCTTGTCCCATATCCACTTATCTCGGACTCCGGTATTATCGCACATAACCTCGGCTACTCCGAGATAACCTCGGCATAACTACCATGACACGTGGCACCTCGGCTTACACGTCGGCGTCGCCTTGCCACGTGTTGGTTCTCTGAAAATATATCCCCACACTATCTATCCAAACATTAAAAAAAAAATTCTCCAATAACATCCTACAACTAAAAAAACCTTAAAAAAAACTCACTTCCCAAACACTCACATAGTAGGATAGATTTTAGTGGAATGAAATACGTACACCTTCTGAATTTTTATTCAAAATTATTATATATAATTTAGATTTAAACCATTTGAATTTCAACCCTACATTCATATTCTAAGCCTTCGTTTAGGATATAGGTTAGTTTTTTGACTTTTTAACTATTTTAAGCCTCGTTTGTCAACATCACTTTTTAGCCTAAAAGTCAAAAAGTCAGTCTGTAGTTAAAAAGTCTCATTTGGGATAGGCTTTTTGATTTTTTTGATTTTTGTGAGAGAAAAAATGCAATGATTATAATTTAGATGTGATATTTTATCTTGTTAGACTAAAAAATCTATTTTATTTTTTTGTGACTAAAATAGTCTCAACCCAACCCAAACCTTCATGCCGAACATAGGGCTATAGACTTTTCTTTAAATGAATTGGCTAATAAAGGAACCAAACAACATATAAGATTTGTATTATATTTGAACTTTAGGGTTGGTTTAACTTTTAGTTAAAATATGAGGTGAAAAGAAATAGTTTGTTTGGGTTAATTTTGTAACAATCTGAAAATTTAAGTTGTTTTTTAAATTTTATACTAATATTATGGTTGTATGTGATGATATATTATTAAAAATAAAAATAAAAATAAATAATAATAATAATAATAATAATAATAATAATAATAATAATAATGGATGTGGATGTGGATGTGGTAGTAAAATAAATAATTAATTTTCTGTTGGTATATGATAGAGTGTAATTTAATTAGGAATTAATTTATTTATATAATTATATTAAGAATCTGGGTCAAAGTATAATTATCTTAAATATTTATTAAGAATAAAAACGAATCTATATAATTAATTATCGAATCTGGAGAGGGAGATATGCGGGCCACGTATGCGCTTCCCTTCCTATTAGGAAGGAGACGTTTCACCAGGAAAGAAAGAAAAGAAAGAAAGAAATGAATAAAAGGGAAAGAAAATAATGGAAATCGAAAGAATATTTGGTAGTGGAAAGAAAGAGTAAAATATTACTTTTAAGGTGAGTTATATTATACCTTGAGTCACCATAATGTATTTTACGTATGTTTTGACTTACCATATTTATTTTATACAAGTTATGTTTTATAAATTATTATAAACTATATTATTATTTCAGTTACGTGGATTATTTTTTGAACCCTATTTGTTAAAAGGAAACCCATTGATATGTTTATTTTATATTTTAAGAATATTTGACTGTAACCTTATATACAATTATGTTTTGTAAGTACCATCACGGGAGTCCCATGCCTTGGGGGACTTAAATAACCATTGGCCTCTGTTTGACCACTTTGTGGTCTTCTGTTTGTCATGGATCCATTGACCTTTGTTCTGTGCGGAGCAAAGTGTTGTGCGGAGATAAGTGCTACACTCTTGTGGAAGCCACCTCTATAATCCGTACGAGCCACCTCTTGAATTCGTACCTCTGTTTTGATTGTCACTTCTGTGACCTCTGTTCTGTTCTGTACCGTGGTTATGGTTATTTATTTACATAATTTATGTATTTCAGTTTCTGTCGCTTAAACGATTTGTTTACCAATAATTTATTCTCCAAACTGAGTTATGTAAATGTTTTGGCCTAACTAACTATCCATGGTTATTTCGTGTCCCTTATACTCTTGGTATAATATTTCTCACTCTGCTATGTGCTTATAGTTGTTTACCAATTTTCAAGAAACAATGCAATTCAAAAATACCTTTTGGAAGGTCTTAGACGCGGGGCTACGAAATAAGCACACACAACACTTTTATGGATATTTTACATGTAAATATCGGCCTTTCGGTCAATAAATTTTGTAATAAAAATAGAAACTCCAAAGATTTTTTTGGTACCTTCATTTAAATATTACTTCCGCTCGCGTTTATTGATTTGTTTAAGAATTGGCCGGAGGTAATCTCAGTTACTGGTCATCACGATACTTAACCCTTGGGTACGGGGAGCGGGTCGTGACAAGTGGTATCAGAACAATGGTTTATAAAAAATAATAATAATAATAATGGATGTGGATGTGGATGTGGATGTGGATGTGGTAGTAAAATAAATAATTAATTTTTTGTTGGTATATGATAGAGTGTAATTTAATTAGGAATTAATTTATTTATATAATTATATTAAGAATCTGGGTCAAAGTATAATTATCTTAAATATTTATTAAGAATAAAAACGAATCTATATAATTAATTATCGAATCTGGAGAGGGAGATATGCGGGTCACGTATGCGCTTCCCTTCCTATTAGAGAGGAGACGTTTCACCAGGAAAGAAAGAAAAGAAAGAAAGAAAGGAATAAAAGGGAAAGAAAATAATGGAAATCGAAAGAATATTTGGTAGTGGAAAGAAGGAGTAAAATATTACTTTTAAGGTGAGTTATATTATACCTTGAGTTACCATAATGTATTTTACGTATGTTTTGACTTACCATATTTATTTTATACAAGTTATGTTTTATAAATTATTATAAACTATATTATTATTTCAGTTACATGGATTATTTTCTGAACCCTATTTGTTAAAAGGAAACCCATTGATATGTTTATTTTATATTTTAAGAATATTTGACTGTAACCTTATATACAATTATATTTTGTAAGTACCATCACGGGAGTCCCATGCCTTGGGGGACTTAAATAACCATTGGCCTCTGTTTGACCACTTTGTGGTCTTCTGTTTGTCATGGATCCATTGACCTTTGTTCTGTGCGGAGCAAAGTGTTGTGCGGAGATAAGTGCTACACTCTTGTGGAAGCCACCTCTATAATCCGTACGAGCCACCTCTTGAATCCGTACCTCTGTTTTGATTGTCACTTCTGTGACCTCTGTTCTGTTCTGTTCTGTTCTGTTCTGTATCGTGGTTATGGTTATTTATTTACATAATTTATGTATTTCAGTTTCTGTCACTTAAACGATTTGTTTACCAATGATTTATTCTCCAAACTGAGTTATGTAAATGTTTTGGCCTAACTAACTATCAATGGTTATTTCGTGTCCCTTATACTCTTGGTATAATATTTCTCACTCTGCTATGTGCTTATAGTTGTTTACCAATTTTCAAGAAACAATGCAATTCAAAAATAGCTTTTGGAAGGTCTTAGACGCGGGGCTACGAAATAAGCACACACAACACTTTTATGGATATTTTACATGTAAATATCGGCCTTTCGGTCAATAAATTTTGTAATAAAAATAGAAGCTCCAAAGATTTTTTTGGTACCTTCATTTAAATATTACTTCCGCTCGCGTTTATTGATTTGTTTAAGAATTGGCCGGAGGTAACCTCAGTTACTGGTCATCACGATACTTAAACCTTGGGTACGGGGAGCGGGTCGTGACAAGTGGTATCAGAACAATGGTTTATAAAAAATAATAATAATAATAATGGATGTGGATGTGGATGTTGATGTGGATGTGGATGTGGTAGTAAAATAAATAATTAATTTTCTGTTGGTATATGATAGAGTGTGATTTAATTAGGAATTAATTTATTTATATAATTATATTAAGAATCTGGGTCAAAGTATAATTATCTTAAATATTTATTAAGAATAAAAACGAATCTATATAATTAATTATCGAATCTGGAGAGGGAGATATGCGGGCCACGTATGTGCTTCCCTTCCTATTAGGGAGGAGACGTTTCACTAGGAAAGAAAGAAAGGAATAAAAGGGAAAGAAAATAATGGAAATCGAAAGAATATTTGGTAGTGGAAAGAAAGAGTAAAATATTACTTTTAAGGTGAGTTACATTATACCTTGAGTCACCATAATGTATTTTACGTATGTTTTGACTTACCATATTTATTTTATACAAGTTATGTTTTATAAATTATTATAAATTATATTATTATTTCAGTTACGTGGATTATTTTCTGAACCCTATTTGTTAAAAGGAAACCCATTGATATGTTTATTTTATA
Organism: Camellia sinensis; assembly: GCF_055761805.1. NCBI lineage: Eukaryota > Viridiplantae > Streptophyta > Magnoliopsida > Ericales > Theaceae > Camellia > Camellia sinensis. The sequence goes on along the minus strand of NC_138971.1, from coordinate 175,705,259 downwards.
TTTTAAGAATATTTGACTGTAACCTTATATACAATTATGTTTTGTAAGTACCATCACGGGAGTCCCATGCCTTGGGGGACTTAAATAACCATTGGCCTCTGTTTGACCACTTTGTGGTCTTCTGTTTGTCATGGATCCATTGACCTTTGTTCTGTGCGGAGCAAAGTGTTGTGCGGAGATAAGTGCTACACTCTTGTGGAAGCCACCTCTATAATCCGTACGAGCCACCTCTTGAATCCGTACCTCTGTTGATTGTCACTTCTGTGACCTCTGTTCTGTTCTGTTATGTTCTGTACCGTGGTTATGGTTATTTATTTACATAATTTATGTATTTCAGTTTCTGTCGCTTAAACGATTTGTTTACCAATGATTTATTCTCCAAACTGAGTTATGTAAATGTTTTGGCCTAACTAACTATCCATGGTTATTTCGTGTCCCTTATACTCTTGGTATAATATTTCTCACTCTGCTATGTGCTTATAGTTGTTTACCAATTTTCAAGAAACAATACAATTCAAAAATAGCTTTTGGAAGGTCTTAGACGCGGGGCTACGAAATAAGCACACACAACACTTTTATGGATATTTTACATGTAAATATCGGCCTTTCGGTCAATAAATTTTGTAATAAAAATAGAAGCTCTGATGATTATTTTGGTACCTTCATTTAAATATTACTTCCGCTCGCGTTTATTGATTTGTTTAAGAATTGGCCGGAGGTAACCTCAGTTACTGGTCATCACGATACTTAAACCTTGGGTACGGGGAGCGGGTCGTGACAAGTGGTATCAGAACAATGATTTATAAAAAATAAACAAATCATCATTGGAGCATAAGACACACACACAATTAAGAAGTGGGATAGCGGGTAATTAGTACCTAAATATTATATTTTGTTAGTCGATTTAATTATATTATAATTTTATATGATTATATATATATATATATATATATTAATTTTTTTTTTTTGTGTGCCTAATTTGTGATGGGTATTAGATATAATTTATATTTGTTATAGTAAAAGAAGGAAAAGAAACAGGGGGTGTCGGGCTCAAGCACCCATCAAAATTATAATATAATTAAATACATGGAATTTCCTGTTCAATATTAAAAAAAAAAAATTTCATTCGATTTTTAAAAACAAAGTGGGTTTAAATTTTGAAACTATTTCCCATCAATGAAAAGTTCATCTCAAATTTTTTCAACTCTTGCATATGATTCTGTTATTGTGTTCTCATTTTATTTATTTATTTATTTATTTTTATCGTAAACAAAACGAGTGAAAAGTTTTTAAAGTCACCGATTGTTTCTCATTTTGGCCCAAAATAATTTTTGACAACTAGACAGTGAGTTATTTTTGGTAATGTTTTTTTTTGAGGTAATGTTTTCGATCAGATTAATCATCCAATATATTTTTCAGAGTGCGCAGCGGATAGCTTACACATATGATAAATTTCGAGAACAAAATTTTTAAAAGGAGGGAAGATTGTAACAACCCGAAAATTTAAGTTGTCCTTTAAATTTTATACTAATATTATGGTTGTATGTGATGATATATTATTAAAAAATAAAATAAAATAAAATAAAAAAAAAAATAATAATAATAATAATAATAATAATAATAATAATAATAATAATAGTGGATGTGGATGTGGTAGTAAAATAAATAATTAATTTTCTGTTGGTATATGATAGAGTGTAATTTAATTAAGAATTAATTTATTTATATAATTATATTAAGAATCTGGGTCAAAGTATAATTATCTTAAATATTTATTAAGAATAAAAATAAATTTATATAATTAATTATCGAATCTGGAGAGGGAGATATGCAGGCCATGTATGCGCTTCCCTCCCTATTAGGGAGGAGACGTTTTACCATGAAAGAAAGAAAGAAAAGAAAGAAAGAAAGGAATAAAAGGGAAAGAAAATAATGGAAATCGAAAGAATATTTGGTAGTGGAAAGAAAGAGTAAAATATTACTTTTAAAGTGAGTTATATTATACCTTGAGTCACCATAATGTATTTTACGTATGTTTTGACTTACCATATTTATTTTATACAAGTTATGATTTATAAATTATTATAAATTATATTATTATTTCAGTTACGTGGATTATTTTTTGAACCCTATTTGTTAAAAGGAAACCCATTGATATGTTTGTTTTATATTTTAAGAATATTTGACTGTAACCTTATATACAATTATGTTTGTAAGTACCACCACGGGAGTCTCATTCCTTGGGGGACTTAAATAATCATTGGCCTCTGTTTGACCACTTTGTGGTCCTGTGTTTGTCATGGATCCATTGACCTCTGTTCTGTGCGGAGATAAGTGCTACACTCTTGTGGGAGCCACCTCTATAATCCGTACGAGCCACCCCTTGAATCCGTACCTCTATTTCGATTGTCACTTATGTGACCTCTGTTCTGTATCGTGGTTATGGTTATTTATTTACATAATTTATGTATTTCAGTTTCTGTCACTTAAACGATTTATTTACCAATGATTTATTCTCCAAACTGAGTTATGTAAATGTTTTGGCCTAACTAACTATCCATGGTTATTTCGTGTCCCTTATACTCTTGGTATAATATTTCTCACTTTGCCATGTGCTTATAGTTGTTTACCAATTTTCAAGAAACAATGCAATTCAAAAATAGTTTTTGGAAAGTCTTAGACACAGGGCTGCGAAATAAGCACACACAGCACTTTTATGGATATTTTTACATGTAAATATCGGCCTTTCGGTCAATAAATTTGGTAATAAAAATAGAAGCTCCGATGATTATTTTGGTACCTTCATTTAAATATTACTTCCGCTTGCGTTTATTGATTTGTTTAAGAATTGGCCGGAGGTAACCTCAGTTACTGGCCATCACGATGCTTAATCCTTGGGTACGAGGAGCGGGTCGTGACAAATTTTTTAACTTTTTACGAAAAAACATACAAAAAATAGAGAAGAAAGATAATCTTCCATTTTTTTTTAATAGCTCTTTGACTTTTTTAGAGCTCGTTTGGCATAAAAAAGGCAAAGGCTTTTTTATTAAAATAGTCACAAAAAAAACAAAATAAACTTTTTAGTTCAATAAGACAAAACATCACATTCAACCCATAATCATTTCATTTTTTTCTTACAAAAATCAAAAAAGCTAAAAAGTCTATCACAAACGAGACTTTTTAGCCTCAGGCTAAAACAGCCAAAAAGCCAACCCACATCCCAAACGAACCTTAGTGATTTTTTTGACTTTTTAGCTACTATCTAATGTTGTCAAACTTACTCTTAGGACATTTCCAACGTTTAACTTCTTTTTTCATCAAATTTGAGTAAAAATTCCACCTGATATCGCACGTTATAACAGAAACTCATCAAATCATCAGCCAACCAAGTGGACGTTCAATTGGTTGACCGGCCAGTATAATTTTCAATCAAATCTGAAATATATTGTGAGCAATTTTTTATTAAAGTGGTTATCCGGTAGAACAACCAGCCGGTCGTCTGGTGATGTTGTACTACTTACAACTCCAATGACTCTGAATAATAAATTGGTGAAAATCACAGTCATCCTCAATTTGATGAAAATTGTAACATATCTTGAATTTGATATTGGTTTGATGAAACGATTGGAATAACTAAGTGCTCGTTTGGGAAGTTGAGGTTTGGGACTTTTTCGCTAAAATAATCATAAAAAAACAAAATAGATTTTTTAGCTCAATAAAACAAAATGTCACATCCAACTCATAATCATTATATTTTTTCTCTCACAAAAATCAAAACAGCCAAAAAGCCCATTCCAAACGAAACTTTTTAGCTCTAAGCTAAAATAGCCAAACAACCAACCCACTTCCCAAACGTGCTGGGTTGGAAATGATCTAGTTCTTCACCATTTTTTTTTTACATTTCAAGTTTCACATGCATCCATATTTCAAAAATGGTTAAGTCTTTGTTTGGGAAGATAGATTTGAAGCTTTTTTTGGTTAAAATAGCCACAAAAAAACAAAATAGACTTTTTAGCCCAATAAGACAAAACATAACATCCAACTCGTAATCATTACATTCTTCCTCTCACAAAAGTAAAAAATGTCCATCCCAAATGAAACTTTTTAGCCCTAGGCTAAAATAGCCAAAAAGTTAAAAAGCCAAAAAGTCAAAAAGCCAACCAACTTTCTAAACGAATCCTTATGAACTTGAGGGCATGTGGAGTCTACCCTGAATCCTATTTTAATGATTTAAACTATTCATTTTATAAGACTTATAGAAAAAATTATATTGCTTTGATTTTCATTTTGAGAAATCGAGGAATTTCTTACTTTTTTTCATTCAAGATTTCAAAAATTTATCTCAAAACTTTGAAAATTTATCTAAAAAATAACAAATTTGATTTCAAAACTGAGAAATTAAAATGAAACCATGAAATTTCATATTTAATTGGAGTTGTTAAGAAAATCATACATATATAAAACGATCCCGCAATTATTCATCCCCGTAGCTTGACACTCTCCACAGTTCACACACACCGTCCTACAATTATTGATCCAAACCATCCAAAATCTTTTTCTTAAAATCAATATCTTGTTTAGAGATTGGCCTACCCATTAAACCCAATAAATATCCAAATTGGTAAAATATGGGATGATAGGGTACTACTGCTGGGTAGGCCCCATAAAGCAATCATGCAACCACTAAACAAGGAAGAAATAGCACAAGAGCCTTTGGCCCCCACATTTGAAACCCTTTTCAGGTATCCCATGTGTGCGATGATGAGTCATAATGCAAGTTTTCTGTGCATATGGATACACAAAACTTTTACCTTTATTTTTCTTAGCCTTGATTTATTGAGTAATTTTAACTTTTTTAAAGGCATTTTTCTTAGCCTTGTCTCCTTGCAAAGGTATTTGCTTTATACATTGGAGTGGGCAATTCAGTGAATGCACTCACCCACCATTGTTTAGGGGCCTTTCTAGGTGGAAAGAATTTGATACTACGTGTGGGGATATAATTTTTGAATGATAACACGTGGTTAAGGTGTCACCGAAGTGCCAGCCGAAATGTCACGTGCCCTAATCATGATGCCGAGATGATCTCGGTTAGGCCAAGGTTATCTGCGAAGAAACCGGAATCCGGGATAAGCGGATAAGGGACAAGAGTTCTAGAATGGGAGAGGACTTCAGTTTAGATAAAGTTAGGACTCTTAGAGAGTTTATCCCAATCTTACTGAGAGTCTAAGATTAGCAGTAATCCTACGTCCATTGAAGTTATGCTTCTATTGGAACTAGGTTTGTGTTGGCTAGAAAAGATAGGCACCCTCATGGGCCTAAGGTATGATTTTTATGCTCTGTCTAGTGAGTAAGCACTATTGGTTATCTTTGAGAGATATTTTACTGACTTGATCGTCGGAGTGCCCCCGGGTGGACGAACCACTGCAGAATCTCTTCTTTCTGCGACAGGTTGTTTGGGCTTAATATATTCTGCCGGTGCTCTCCAACTGAGTGCTTGATTGGCAGTATGGTCGAAAATTGACACACACAATTTGGCGCCGTCTGTGGGAACGAAAGGAGAATTGATGGCCAACGACAGACAGAAAGAGAAGGTTAGGGACGACACCCTTACTGAGAGTGGGAAACATATTGACCTTGACGTCGAAGAAGACAACTGCAACGAAGAGACTCGTGATAAGAATCACGGAGGAAATAACGTCGGCCAGAAGGGCGACGTACCGAAGAAATCGGACCAGAGCGGATATTATAACGAGGACGACCTCCAGGTATGGAAAGATAGATGCCTGCGGAGGGATGACGAGGTAAAGGGAATGGTGAACAAATTGGCGGACCTGCAAACGATTGTTAATTTCATGGTGCAGAACAACGTCATGCAGCCACCATTCTCGTTACAAGATACGCCGATTCCAGCGGCCAAGAAAGATGCCCAGAAAGAGGGGCAGAACACAGTTCATGCAGTCCCTCAGCACGACAGGGCAAAGGAGCATCCTCACTGGCCTTCACGGGAGGTCGGGCATGGAGAATCAAAGAGGGCTGGAGAATGATGTTTAGGAGTTGGAATTTACAAGTTAAGGTTGGTTTAACACTTGTTGAAATTTTAAAAATTTACCAGTTGAAGTTAAACCGAGAACGTGTTTAACACTTGTTGAAATTGAAATTTACAAGTTGAACTTAAACCGAGGACGTGTTTAATACTTGTTGAAATTGAAATGTACAAGTTGAAGTTAAACCGAGGACGTGTTTAACACTTGTTGAAATTTTAAATTTACAAGTTTAAGTTAAACCGATGACGTATTTAACACTTGTTGAAATTTAAATTTACAAGTTGAAGTTTAAATCGAGGACCTGTTTAACACTTGTTGAAATTTTAAATTTACAAGTTGAAGTTAAACCGATGTCATGTTTAACACTTGTTGAAATTTTAAGAAAAATTTACAAGCTGAAATTAAACCGGAGTCATGATTAAAGGAAAGAATGATATAGGTTCCATCACCTCAGGATGCCGAGGTAATAGAACTTAGGGGGCAATTGTGGGGACATGATTTTTGAATGACAACACGTGGCCGAGGTATCACCGAAGTGCCAGCCGAAATGCCACGTGTCCTAGTCATGATACCGAGATGATCTCGGTTAGACTGAGGTTATCTGCGAAGAAACCGGAATCCGGGATAAGTGGATAAGGGACAAGAGTCCTAGAATGGGAGATGACTTCAGTTTGGATAAAGATAAGACTCTTAGAGAATTTATCCCAATCTTACTGAGAGTCTAAGATTAGCAGTAATCCTAAGTCCATTGAAGCTAGACTTCTATTGGGACTAGGTTTGTGTTGACTATAAAAGAGAGGCACCCTCATGAGTCTAAGGTATGATTTTTATGCTCTGTCTAGTGAGTTAAGCACTATTGGTTATCTTTGAGATATATTTTATTGACTTGATCGTCGGAGTGTCCCCGGGTGGACGAACCATCGCGGAATCTCTTCTTTCTGTGACAGGTTGTTTGGGCTTAATCTATTCTGCCGGTGCTCTCCAGCTGAGTACTTGATTGGCAGTGTAGTCGAAAATTGACACACACACTACGGTAATTTCGGTATATTTATTATCCGTCCTATTTTAGTGATTTAAATTGTTTATTTTATAAATTTTTAAGTATAAATTGTTCATGAGAAAAATTATATTGATCTATAAAATCATTTGACTGTAATTAGTGGATTTTTTTTTTTTCCTTTTTTAAGAATAATCTCCATACAAAAACCTACTAGATAAATTGGTCCTAAAATGAGTCAATAAACTGAAATTATACATTTTCAATCCACAATAAAAGTCTCTCTCACAAAACAAAAGCCTTCTTCGCTTGCTAAATGAAGAAAGATGGATCGTGGACACATCATTAGGCAAATAAGTATTATTAGTATTGTTGATTTCCTCATATTCTAATCTAATTCATCTACAAAATGATTATTACTCACTAACAAGAAGGCATGAATAGCTGGCAAAAGAGCCTTTGAGTGATTTTGTGGATTATTAGTAATGTTGGTTCTAAAGTCTAAACCCTATCGTCCTAACAAGGGGGCAATGGACTTGGTCCGTGTAACCTAAATATTCCACAAACATATAGCAACAAAAAAGAAAAAAGGCAATGTAATTTTTTTAGTTAAGATTGAATAAATTTATTGGCAAGTGCTGTTTCTCAAATAATGAAATGTCTTTACACATGAATAATTTTGCTAATTGTTTTAAAAATAATAATAAAAAAGAAAAAGTGTATCTCACAGTCTATAATGACTTGTATATAAGAGTCTTGTTACGAGTCTTGTTATGTATAAACCTATGTCCTAGGAGGTGTGATAAAATTGCCAAAATGAATTATTTTTTCATGAATAATCAAATAATACCCTTTATTTGTGAGATAAGGCTGACTTAGGCCATGTTTGGCAAAGACTATTTTTTTTTTGCTTTTTGGGTTAAAATTTCCAAAAAAGATAAAAATATTCTAAAATAATTAATAAGACAAAATATCATACCAGACTCATAATCATTTCACTTTTTCTCTCACAAACATCACATCTAATTACAAAAAAAATCCAACAATCTTCTGAAATATAAATATTTTAGCCTACTAAAATAACCAAAAATTAAAATAACCTATTGTACTAAAATAGCCAACTTCCCAAACACCAACTTAATTAAATAAAACCTCTTAGTAGTAATTTTAACAAGTGGATTGTTTATTTACATTTGTTTTGTTGATTTTTCTAAATCGGATTTTAAAAAAAAAATCAGAAATTAATTTTAAAAAAATACAACAAATTTAGTTTTTTTATTTTATAATTAGAGATATCGAAACTTGATACAGACTGTGAAAAAGCACAATAATGAAAAATATACATTTTAATATAATAGAAATAATAATATTATTTTTTCATTCATATAAATAATGAATTATTGATGAAAAAAAAAACTCAATGTTATGTTTGAATGTAATTATGTTTGAAAGAAAAAATAAAAAAATAAAATGATCACCAATCAATTAAAAGTCATGGAGTTCAGCCATTTTGGGTTCGTTTGGTTTGTATTTCTGAAAAAATTTTGGGAAATTTTCTCTACAAATAAGTTTTTAAAAGTAATCAAACCAAACAAATTTTTTCAAAAAAATTTCTCAAAACTTGTAAACCAAACAAGTTTTCCAAACAAATCTCTCTCTCACACACATCAAATCAATCACTTTTTCCAAAACTCTCTCTCAAAATAATTTTCTAAAACATCTTTTGAAAAAAACCAAACCAAACAACTTTTCGTACTTTTTATTTTTAAAACACATCTCTCAAACACAAACCAAACATACCTAAAATGTCTCAAGTATTAATCTAAATGTTTATATTTTTGAAAAAGTATAAAAAATAATTTTGGAGGCGAGCTTGCTAGGGTCACCACGTTCGTCATTTTATTACACGGGACACGTGAGTGACACATAAGCGCGTTGTCAATCACAGGTTACCACGTTCGTCATTTTAGTACACTACAACTTACAAAGCCACGGTATCCCAACAAACAACATATAACGGAACAGTAGCGTTAATATTTTAATGACCAAATGACCAACACATCTTCATTTTATTTATTTATTTATTTATTATTATTCATTATTTATCAATCACAAGAACAAGGTTTCTACATAGAAGTTCCCTCAATAAAAGTGCATATATCAGTTCAAATAGCATGTTGACTATCAGTATATTTTGTAATTTTAAGAATGTGATACATCATTTTTTATTTAAAGTTATGTTGGATCACATTTGAACAGAGATTTAAAAAAAAATGATAAGTAAAATATAATTTTTATTTTATTTTTTTAAATTCCTATTCAAATTCATAATTTCAATACTATCTAAAGCACTTATACTTTTTGTTTTTAGACAGTGAGTCTTGTAACATGTCTTTATCTACATGTTAACATTTTTTTTTAATTTAATGTATAATTTTTAAAAATTTATTAACAAATACCTTAAAACATTTGTTAATATTGAAATCTAATAAAAAGTGTATTAAATTTGTAGAAGATATTTGAAAATTTAATAATAAGTGTCTTAACATCTACTCATATTTTTATCATTTTTTGTGTTTCATAAACACTAGTAAGACATTTATTTATTTATTTATATATAACTGTTGTATTTTTTTATAAATAAAGTGACATGGTAGTAATCGAATTGCATACCTCGGAATTGCATTTGGTCTTGGCATTCAACTCGTGCAATGGGATGGATATTCTATTGGGGTATTATATTATATTATATTATAGTATGAGATGGAGATGCTTTTATCAATTTTAAAAATATTTTTCAGTTGCGATTCGTAACTCGAAACTCACATGGCTCAAATGGCCCAAGTTCTATATACACCCCCATATTTTTGTGCACCCCCATTTATTTGTATAACCCATCTCAATTTTAACCAACACATTTCATTTTGAAATAATTAAAAAATATAAAAAAAAAAAAAAAAAGAGAACAAAGTAGAGAGAGTTCTCTCTCTCATTTCATTTTTGATTTGTGCTAAACTTGGATTTTTGACGACAAAAAAAAAAACAAAAACAAGAAAAACAAAAATGGCAAATGGTGAATCAAATAAGGAAGAGAGATCATCATCAGCAGCAGCAGCAGCGAAGGTGAAAGAGTTGAATGAGTGGCTACCAGTGACAGCTTCAAGGAATGGGAAATAGTGGTACTCTGCTTTTCACAATGTCACTGCCATGAAGGGAAAGCAAAATTGAAGGCAAATCTCAAACCAAAGACAACAAACACATCACAAATTGAAGGCAAATCTCAAACCATAACACAAATTGAAGGCAAAATCCAACCCCAAACAGTCACAATTGTCTAATTTCTACATAAATTGAACCCCAAACAGTCACAATCGATTTTAGGTTTACTTCAGATTCCTTTTCTTCTCGTAGATAATGACGATTAGGCTGCTGGGGTAGGTCACGAGTTGTTCAAATCTATAAATCGTTGTTTGTCGTTCGTTGTCTCAGTCCATCGTTCGCTCTCCATCGTGGTTCGTTCTCCTCTGTCGTTCTCAATCCGTCGTTCTCTTCCTCAGTCTGTCGTTCTCCTCTATCAGTTTGTCGTTCTCAGTCGATATGAGGGAGATGACAGAATGAGAGGGCTGAGGGAACACAAATGTGAGGAATGAGAGGGATAAGTGTTTTTCACTTAAGAAATAGCAGATGAAAGAGAGAAGAGGAAATGACAGCAGATCAAAGAGATAAGGAGGAGAGAAATTAGTGTTTTTCGGGCCATTTTTGAGCCAAATGATTCGAGCTACAAAGCTTTTTCCAATATTTTTCTTACGACCCTGCTACGTAGCTCGAATCTGTGGCTCGACACCAAAACGACGTCGTTTTGTTGTCTTTGTTTTTTTTTTTTTTTTCTTTTTCCTGGTTTTTGTTGCAGAAGGAAGACGAAGAAGAAAGGTGGAGAAGAAGAGAAGGAGAAGAGAAGGGAAGAGGAGGAGGAGGAAGGAGGAGGACTGGAGGGGGCATATTCACAGGGGGAGGAGGAGGCGGAGGTGGGGCCAGAGGTGACGGCGGTGGTGCTGCGACGATCGCTGGTGCTGCGGCGACCGGCGGCGGCAAGGCGACGGCGGTGGTGATCTCCTCTCCTCCTCTTTCTTTCTCCCTCTCTCCTCCTCTTTCTCTTCTTCCTCTCTTCCCTCTTCCTCTTTTCTCCTTTCTCTCTGTCTCTGTCTTCAAATTCGAGCCATTTTTTGAGCCACAGATTCGAGCTACCAATCTTTTTCCTTTTTCTTAGATGCTTTTAACATAGACTTGGGGGGTGATGGGACGATTTTAAAGTTTTGAAAATAATTTTAAAAAAAATTTAAATTATATAAGCTTGCCTTTTGATATTTTTGCGAATTTAATATCCATCACCAAAGATTTTTTTAGATAAAAATTAAATTTATTTAATTATTTATTTTTTAGTCTTGTTAATGACAAATCTAAACATTATTAATAAAAAATATAAAATGTCAAAATATTTATAATTTCAATAATATTTATTTATGTTAATATAATTTTTTTTTACAACCATTAACAAATTTTTTTTTTTTTTTTAAATTTTTAGATTGATACATTAACAACAATTTTAAGAACTGTTTTTAACATTTTCTTTTATTTTCTTGTAACATCTGATTTTGCATTGTAGAGAAATAAGAAAATATTTGGCTCAAACAAATTATTTGCCAAATATTGATCTCTTAAAGATGAGGTAGGTAGGAATAATATTTTTATTTATATATTATTACTTTAGAAGTGGTATAGTGACGATAGATGAAAATAGTAGGAGAATGGACAGACCTAAATTGATATAGACGAATATAGTAATAGATATATGAATGTTCTTAATTTAACTAATCAAGTGATTGTTGATAGAATCGAATGAAAAAGAAATAGGGAGATTTACCAATAAATCCTATTTGTTGATATTATAATCCAATTAGTCCCAAATGTTTTTTCATGCTCCATTTAGTCCTGTTTGTTGTGAAAGGACCCAATTGCCATTAGTATGTGTGGATTTTTCATGTGATACATGGCTTGCGCGTGTGTCACAGATCAGGTAAAATGGCATGAGATTTGTCACGTGTCACACATTTGGCTGTTACGCACTTGAAAAGTTTACCAAGGGTTTTTGTAGAGAATGCTTGTGGGTTTTGGTTGCCACGTATTCCACCTATTGAAAACCCATACCCATTAAAAACTCAACCCGATTTAAGCATCCACATCCCCACACACAGTGAAGTGGAAACGTAACATAGGAAACCCTCGTTTTTGCGATTTGCTTGGATTTCGAAATTGGGATTGACCATATATACCGTTCGCGTGATTTGGGGGGAAATTATAAAGATTGAGTGGGCAATTTCCGTTTGTTGCTGTGATTAGTTGGGCCACTGTATTTGTGACAAGGCAGATCGTGGACGACGACGAAACCCTAGTGTTCATATTTCGCAGTCCTTGATTGTGGCCGTTTAGCTATGGCCGAAAATGGTATGTGCCATATCTTTTTGCTGTAATTTTTGTGTGACAATGTGGATTGTGAGTGTTTGATTATTCGGTTTGATTACCCGATTGGAAATTTTTTTTTTTTTGTTTGCCTTCTTTATTTTGGGGTTGTCTGTGTCGTTGATTTGTTATGTGTGTTGTGATGCTTTTTTTTTGTGTGTTGGGGTGGGTTGGTGTTGCTGATGATGTGGGGAAGGTTGTACTTGGTTGTGGGTGTAGGGTTTGTGTGGGGTTCGTGTGTGTGGCCTGTGTCGGTGTAAGTGCTGACAAGTAGTTGGCATGTGGGGAAGTAAAACTTCGTTGGGACCACACAAGTGGAAGACAATGGTGTGTGGTGGGGCTGGGATGGGCGGGGTTTTGATTTTTTTTTGGGGTGTGTGTTACTTTCTGACGTGGTTTAGGGTTTTTTGTTTTAGGGTTGTGTGTGTGAACGTGATGTACATATGTGGGGTGTGGGGATGTGGGATGTGGGATGTGTAATGGTTTTTTGATTTTAATTTTTGTTCTGATTCCTGTTGCTGGGATTTGTGAATCTAATTGTGAAGTACCTGTGAGGTGATGATGTGAATGACTGTCGTGTTGCTTTTCTTTGTGAGATGATTGGTATGTTGTTGTGAAATGCGTGTCCCGCATGTTTGTGGTCTGTAATATGGGTGTGGCGTAGAGTTCAAATGGTGTTGTTGACAGTAGTAATGCTAGTTATGTTGTTTGTGTGTAACGTATGTACGGTGTAAAGGGTGTGTGTTTTAGTTTTTTGGTGAATGACATGAATGATTAGGGGTTGGTGTTAGGTTTGCCAGGCATATCAGGTTGTTCATCTGTGTTAACTGTGGGAATTTTTTGTTGATGCTAGTAACGTTGGTTGTGTGGAACTTATGTATGGCGTAAAGGGTGTGTGTTTTAGTTTTTTTGGTGCATTACATGAACGATAAGGGGTGGCTGTTATGTTTGTGAGGCGAATCTGGTTTTTTGACTGTGTTAACTATTGTTTTTTGTTGGCAGAGTGCAGAAGGGCAAGTAGTCCGTGGACACGTTCATGTGAACGGAGAAAGGCTGATGATGGTAATGGTTCAAAGGGGAACAACCTGGGTGTGAAAATGCAGGGGCGCATTTTGTTCAAGCAGGCGAAAAGGGTGAGCAATGCGGTTGGACGAAAAGTGGCTGAGGATATAGTAGCACCCCCCCCCCCCCCCCCGCAGCAGACACAAACGCGGATGAACTTTCGTTCGAATGTTGCTGGGATAGTTAAACTTGTGCGTGAGGCAAATTTGAGGGACGCACACTTGAAACAGTTACGGAAAACACCATTTTGGATTATGATTGAGGCGATACACATGAACAATTTGAACCATAACGAGTTTAGGAAGTGTGATGATCTTATAGCCAAGATTATAAGATCATACAATCAGCGAGATAATGCATTCAACATTGGAGGTGTCAGTGTCAAATTCGGGAGCAGCGACATCAGGTTAATATTTGGTTTGCAGTGCGGGAAACGGCGTTTAGATTTGTCACCCGGACAGCGGCCAGTGTCGGACTTCATTCAACGTAGGTGTCGTGACGCTGCGCGCCTGACGTCGAAGTTGGTTAAAACATTATTTTTAGAGGCTTTGAATGGCAAAAAGAAACAAGATGAAGAAGACACAGCGAAGTTGTTGGGGCTGTACATGTGTGGGAAGCTTTTTTTCTCTAACTCTGGGGAGACAATCAGTTGGGCTTTTGTGCGTTACATGAACGACCTGAGCACCGTTAGGATGTATGATTGGACTGGAGCTATACTGACAACAGTGATGGCGTCAATCAAGGAGTTTCATCGTACCCCAGGGAAGGTGACAGGCTGCGTGGTTGCGTTGCTGGTATGTGTACATCTGGGCAGTAGTTAGTTATTGAATGTATGCAATTTTTTTGTTTTCATTTTTGCAATCAATAAATGCCTGATTTGTTGGTTTCTGTTTTGTTGTTCATGTAGTATTGGTTTTGTGAACATTCGAACATAGTGGAGCCTCAAACCGACAACATGTTTCCGAGGTTCCTGAAATGGGACATTGGGGCATTAATGAATAAAATTCAAGGGGTGGATTTGGCTGGTCCAATTGGTTTTCAGGTAACTTGTTGCGTTTAGTTATGCACTTTATTACTAAAGTTTATACTAGTGTGAATAAGATGTAACTATTTATTATGATGTGTTTTAATTATTTGCAGGTTAAAGTTGACCGTTTGAGGTCTTTTGATTATGAACGTGAAGTTATGGGCACAGACATTGAGGCGGAGGAAGATGGTTTCACAGATATCAATGGCAGAGGTGAGGACTGTGACGCTGTGGACGAGCATTTCATGGCAGAGGGGACGAGAAAGAATGAAAGTGATGACCAGGTGGTGCAGGGCCGCAAACTTGATGTGAAACGGTTCACAAAGCATGTGGATCGCAATTCCGGTATTGAAAGGGATAGTAGCCACAGATTAGAAGAGGCGCTAATTGCAGTCGCAGAGCTTGAAATGCAAAACAAAAAGAAAGACAAAATGGTGTCGTCGCTTGAAGAAGAAGTTGTTGGTTTGAAGAGGAAGATGGAGTTGCAAGCTGTTAACATAGTAGGGGGATTTGAGTGTGTGGTGAAGATGAAAAACGATGAGTTGAGTAAGTTGAAAAATGAAAATGACGAATTGCGGAAGAGAGTGTTACTGCTTGAGGACCAATTGGAGGACCGTGATGTGCATGACGTAACGCAAAGGTTCCGGGAAGGCGTGGATATTGGGAGTAGTGGTGTGGTTAATGTGGGGCATGATGGATGTGATGGTGTTATGTTATGTGATGTGTCACCTTTGCGTGTATTACCACAGCATGGACGCAGTGGTGACGAGGGGGGGTGGACAATGTGGCGGAGTGCGGACCGGGGATGCTGCGTGGTCATTATGGTAGCAGTAGTTATGCTGCTGAAGGTGAAGACTTGACTAGTGATGTTGAATGTGTTGCAGGATTGGGTTATGTAAATTCATATGTGCGTAAAATCAAGAACAAAGTTAAAAGGGAGCGAAAAATGCCTGAGTTTGATTACCCACTGTTGGTTGGGCGTACTAAGAAGACAATCGGAAACAATTGTGACGCAGTGGATGACAGCAAACATGACGTGCATAATGCAATTATTGATGTCAAAGCGGTGGTGTTACCTGAGAAAAAATGGTCTGGGTTTGATTTGAATAACCGGTTGGGGGTTTGGAAGATGATGACAATGGATGAGAAGGCCAGAATCACCAAAGCATATGAGCGGCATGGTGATGGGTACGTATTTATTTTGAGTGTTATTTGTGTTGTTTGCATTCAATTGTAAATTTGTATAATTTACGTTAGTACTATGTACAGGGCGGTCATGTGGGAAGACAATATGAATGGCGTTGTGGTTTATTTCAGTGATGTGAAAAGCCTTGTACGACAGAGCTCCATGCGTGGGAATGTAAGTTTTTAAATATAGGGGTTTTAATGTTGTATTCCCTATTCATATATTTGTGGTTAATTTCGTTTTAAACGGTGGCATCATGACAATTATGTAGTTAGTACAGCATTATTCAGAAAATTGGTTATGGTGGTTGGTAGGTTGTTGATGCGTACGTGGAGTTGTTGAAGACCGACCAGTTGAGGATGTATGGTGACAATGAGTTGGTGGACAAGTCATATTTTTTCAGTAGTGTGTGCCTGGTGAGTTTGTGGTTTATTTATTTATTTGTTTTTTGCTGTTGGTGTTGGGGTGGTGTAGTAATGTTGGATGACAATGACTTATTTGTAGGACGTGGTGAAAAGTAATGACGTGCGTTCAATAGGAAATTATATCCGGAAGAATGTGTCTGCAGGGAGCGAGTTTCGTTTCATGCATTTTCCAATGTGTCATCTTGGGCACTGGACGCTTGTAGTGTACGACACTGAAGATGGTAGTTGGAAGCATTATAATCCGATGAGGCAACGTGGGGATAGGACTGATGTGCACCACACCGAAGCTCTTATGCTGGTAAATAAGTGTTACCATTATGTTTGTTCTGTAAATTGGTTGTGGTTGTGTAGACGATGGTTGGTGATTTGTTTTTGTGGTGGTTTAATTTGTTAATTTTATTGAATTACAGAAAGAACGTGTGTCAGATGTTATGAAGCAATCGTTACGTCAGTTCGGACAGGATGAGCAGAGCATTGAGGCAAATTTCAGGCATCCATTAGAGGCTGTAACTAAGTGTCCACAGCAAAAACCAGACACGTAAGTAACAGTGTTGTTGTAAATGTAAGGGAACTGTAATGATGACAATGCTGTTATGAGTGGCACTGATTACATGTGCTTATTTCATGTGCAGGCTTGATTGTGGGGTGATAGTGTGTGGGATAATGCGACAGTTTGTGTATCGTGGCGACGTGGAGCGAACATTGCAAGGTAGTAATTGCAGTGTGTTGCGAGCAAACATGGTTAAGTATTTCATCAACGATCCGACCCGGGGGCTGAAGGATTAGATGTGTTTGGTCTGAAACGGTGACGAGAAATAAATCGGACGCAGCATTTTCTGGTTTTTGTATTTGGTTTATGCAACTTGTTTGGTTTTTTGAAACAACATGTTTGTTGGTTTGAACTTGTGGTTTGAAAATTCTGGTTTAGAAAATGTTGGACATATTTTTTGTGGGTATTACGTACTAGTCGTTGTGGATAACATTTTACGCATTTTGAATGGAAAGTATGGTATGATTTGCAGTATGATTTTGGTTGTTTGTTTGGCCTGTTGCTTCATGCGTTTGTAGGTAAGGTTGTGTGATTGTATTTAAAAGTTGTGGGACTGAGTTGTGGGCAGAGATTGTGTGCCGTTGATGTGCACGTAGTAATAGAAGTTGGGTCTCGAAAATTGAAAGATATTGATGTATAGGCATGGTATATATGCGAAAATTGTAGTCATGGAAAAGATGGAAAACGACACGACTATAGGCCGAATGATGGTTATGCGGACAAAATTAAAAATGGTCCAAACATGGTTGTTAGCAGGGAATTCTGTGGTGTATTTATTATCTGTGTGTAATGTTTGCGGATGTGGTCACATCATGATAAAATCTTGCAACTACAAAATGAATTATGGCGTATGTCCTGAAATTAATAGCACTACAATACGAAGCAGATGTTAAAAATACAGTGACGAGGTAAACAGAGTAACGCATTAAAAATAAAATTGTTCATTAAATCTTCACTTTGAATGACGTCATATAGAATTGTGGAACATCCACTTATTTAATAAGAAAACTGTGAAAGTTTATTGTCAAAAATGCGAATCAGCGAATTATGTGTAGAAGCTAAATTGGTTCCTTGCACGTTTTCCTGTTGTGGTTACCCATGCGTTGACAACGTCCACACCGAATTTGTTGGACTTGTTCCCCTTTGGAAAGCATGCGTTTCTTCTTCGGCCTTCCTGGTGGGCGTTTGACAGCTGGAGGATGTATCACAAAATCTGCTGAGTCAAATTGTGGTTTCTCTACAGTTGGAATGGGGGTTATGTTTTGTGCATATGAATTCTGGTACTCAGCCACATGATAGTAGGGAATAACTAACTGGTACAGGTCTAGACCACTGTTTCGGATTGCCACGACTGCATGAGCACATGGAAAGTCGTTGATTTGCCACTTGAAACAAGAACATGTACGTTTGCCAACATCGACCATGACGGATGGAAAAGAGTGAACCTCATACACGTCATCGTTTGATTGGCTTACGAGCCACGATCTACCTTTGTTGTATGCTTTGACCAACCGAGATTCCATTTTGGGACAAATAGCACCTGCCCACGCATTTGCCTTACGTCTCCGTTTTGCCATCTGGCGCATAATTTTTCCCCGGATACTATCAATCATTTGAGTTATTGGTAGGTGGCGTGCTTCCCGTATCCATGAGTTAAATGATTCAATGGCGTTGGAACTCATCTCACCGTACCGTGAACCTCTGCTTTTGAAGAAGGATAAAATGTGTTAGTCAAAAAAATAGGCAATGCGCATGCATGACACATGAAATATGAACTGTAGGAATGTCGTGTGTGTGCGGGAAAGGAAGGAAGTAATTACGTACTAGAAGTAAGCATTCGCCCAGTAATATGGGGGTAAATCTTTTAAGAAAGCAGGCACAACCTTACGTCCACAGTTTGTGAACTCTTCCATACTCTGGTTGAATGCAGCCACAGTCGGAGCATACGCACAGGCACGAAATTTAGCCAACATCACAGACCGGTATGAACTGTTCACATAACGTAACTTGTCTTGCAAGTTACGCTGCAAATGTTGTAAGCAAAACGCATGCTTCGCTGTGGGGAATATGATGGGTATTGATTCTAGTAACCCCGCATGTCGGTCAGAGACAAATGTAAGTGTTCTTTGCCGGTTTACGACGTTTGCGAGGTGTTCCAAAAACCAAGCCCAATTTGTGGTGTTTTCAGAATCAACAATCGCAATGGCAACGGGGAATAAACCTGCATTTTTAATTTGTTTGTCAAATAACCAATCTGTGTAGCATAACTTATGAACAATTGTTATGACGGTCTCCCCAATGTGGAACAAAAAGTGTCCTTCCTAGCAACAATGTCAGTACAGTTGCCACACATCAATATAATATATAAATAATTACCACATAGTAATACCTTGGTTGCCATCCTTCGCAGTTGCAGCTAGCAAGTTCCCCTTGAATTTTCTTTTTAGAAAAGTCTCGTCCAAGAAAAGCAATGGGCGGCAATGGTTGAACCCGTCGATGCATGCTTTGAATGATATGAAATACCGTATAAAACGGTAGTTTTGTTCATCATATTCAATGTCGATGTAACTCCCAGGATTATTTTCCATTACTACGCTACTATACCATCGTAGTTGGTCAAATGAAATGGAGTGTGCACCGAACATTTCACCACGAGCTTTTTCTACACCTAACCATGCAACTCGGTAACTAACCTCCAATCCGTAATCTTTTTTCAAGTCATACACAACATCAGTAGGCCTTGTGAGTGGTTTATCACGTACCCGTTCACAAATAACATCGGACACCAGATCGGAACCAGCCCTAGGGTTTTTGGGGGTCCGTACAGCAACACCACAAGTGTGCTCGCTGTTCCACTTACGAAGGTAGAAAAATCCATTGGCATTCAATACACGTGCATGTACCAACCACATGCATCCTCTCGATTCTCTCATCGTACATACAGCTGTGATTCGAACAGAATCGTTCTTCACAAATTTGAACAGAAAGCCACACTCAACCGCATACTTGCGAAGAACATTTCGAAATTCAGATGCTCCACCTTGAAAACTTTGACCAACATGTTGAATCCCATTAGCCCATGGAGCAGACAAAAAAACCTTATCAATGTGAGGGCAGAAATTTTCCAATAAATCTTGTTCGTCATCCATGTCCGAATCATCACACACCCCCGCTGTGTGACACGGGACAGTCTGCATATTATGAACCGGGCTGCCAGCATTGTCAGCGTCGCGTGACTCTTGTAATTGAATGATGACATCGATGCATTGCAGACGGAAAGACCGTGCAAGAAATACCATGTTTTCCACGTCGACATCATTATGTAATATGAAATTGTTATAACCTGGTATCTTGAAGAACAAACACACTTGGGCCGGTGTTAACCCAGGAAACTTTTCGCACACACAGTTAACCATGTCATCAAACCGAAATGGAGCTTGCAAATTAATTGCGGCATTAACATTTCCATAACAACAAATTAACATAACCTGTGTGTCCATCCCCCTATCAAGATTACCACGTGCTTCATCAGGACCAGAAAAACCCTAAACAATACACACCCACACCAGAAAATATGCACCCACACCAGAAAACCCACAAAACACTATAAAACCAGAAACAATACACACCCACACAATAGAAAAATCGAACAACAACACATACGTCTGCAACACATAAACCAACCCCCAAAAATGCAGCACACAACCCCCTCACCCACCGGCTGAACAGAACCCCCCTTACACGAACATGTAATGCGGCACACACCCACAACGGAAGCAATTCAAAAAACAGAGCATACCAGCCTAACACAAAAAATCAAGGAAAAATTACCAAAAATCACCCCAAAAAATGCACCACATAAACCCCCACCCTCACCTGTTGTCGTTCAGTCAAAAACACCAACACATACAAAACTGCAAATGCTATACAAATAAGAAGACATACCTTTCAACCAACGGAGAACCGACTTCCGTTAAACTTTCTCAATCAGTTCGTCACACAGCCACCGTAAATCACTGACCCACACCACTAACAACCCTAAAGTCGCATAGGCTGAAACGTCTCAACAGGTAACATTGAAATATCAACTGTTATACCCACAAAATCTGCAGTCCCACGTGATCCCCAACAGAATATGGAAACATAACAATAATGGGTAAAACTGTCCACACAGTTACACCAAATATGGAAAATAGGATCAACAAGTAACAAACTTCCCCACTAATAGGACTTACCTGAACAAAAGAATAAAGTTGGGACTAATTGGTTTAAGAGTTTGTCAAATAGGATTTATTGGTAAATTTTCCAAAGAAATATTCATATAACAAATCTCATTTAATGACGCTTAAGATTTGATTTGATTTGGTTTGGTTTATATTATTCGGAAATGCTACAGACCCCCACCATTTTGGCACCCCCAGCACCCCCAGTGCTACATGGGGGGCTGCCAATGGCCAAACACAAAGAAAAAAAAAAAAAAAAAAACAATTTTTTCAACCAATCACAATAGACCCCAGCACCCCCACTGGGGGTCCCAAGCTTTATTCTATATTATTATTATAAAAGTATATTCTTTATTTAGACAATGCAAAGAAAGAGGGAGGCCCCTTCTAAGAAATTGTTAAACAGTTAAAATAACGCCGTTAGTATGAAACATTTGCCCGTTAAAATCCTCGAGTCAAAGAACACCCAAAGCCAACGGCTATAATTTCGTCTCTCTCTCCTCTCTATTCTCTCTGTGATCTACACTTGTACATTCTACATGCATAACCCAAGAAAAAATCGGCGAGAAGACCGGACCCTTGAAACAACAGAGAAGATCACACCACCAACAATGCGAATTGAAATTTTTTTGCTTCAATTAATCGCCCAATTAATCGCCATCTCTGCAGCATCTCATTATAAGCTCACATTCTTTGGCTCATTCACTTTTGGTTCTTTCCCTCGGTAAGGATCCACTCTCTTCCATTACAGTTGATCCACATTAAGACCCCCACCCAACAATCTTGATTTTATTACATTGGTGTGATAATCTCTCAAAAACCCTGTTTTGTTAATCTTTTTTTGGTGGGTGAGAGGAAGAGTTCGAGTTGTTTGAATCTGAATCCTCTTGTTGGAGGTTGAAAAGCTCTCATCTTTAGAGCTTCTTGATCTTCAACACCTCTGAATTTGGAGGTGTGTTTGGTAATTCTGCATTGGAGACTTTGAGGGCATTTCCTATATAAATTAGGGTTTGCTCTTTGGGTTTCTGAGCAACCAGAATGGATCTCTCAGCTTTGAAACGTTGAATTCTTTCTGGGCTTTTGTTTTCCTTTGTTATTGTATATAGTTCTTTTTTCTTTTTTAAATATATATTTTTTTGGGGATTTTTGCATTTGGGGCTAGAACAAGAGTCTTTTGATCATTAGGATAATAAATTCAGTTTGATTGAGAGGCCTTGTTCGATCTGAGTTGGATTAATAATTCTATCAACCGGTAAGTTAATAGTTTTTTTGAAAGATGTAAGTTGAATTAGTCAAAAAGGGTCCTGAGTTTCTGGAGGAGAACTAAAATTGTACAATGTCAGTTGCTGATGTTGCTTTGAGTCCGGTTCCCAAAGAGTTGGTACGATCTTCTGGTTATCTTGATAGCCAGTTAGGTCTCTGCTCTGACGAATCGATCATAATTTACCTCATTGTCGCCGGTTCTGTGATTCCCATGAGGGTATTGGAGTCCGATTCAATTGCGTCAGTGAAACTTAGGATCCAAACATGTAAAGGTTTGGTAGTGAAGAAACAGAAACTAGTTTTCCAAGGCAGAGAGTTGGCACGAAATGATTCCCTCGTTAAGGACTATGGTGTCACTGAAGGGAATGTTTTGCATTTGGTTGTCCGTCTCTCTGATCTCATTATCATCACAGTTAGGACTGCCTGTGGGAAGAAGGAATTTGAGTTTCAGGTCGATCGTTACAAAAACATTGGATATCTCAAGCATCGAATTGTCAAGAAAGGGAAAGGCTTTGTTGATCTCGATGATCATGAAATTTATTGTAATGGCGAGGAGCTTGAAGACCATAAGAGGCTAATTGATGATATATGTAAGGACACAGATGCTGTGATTCACTTACTAGTTCAGAAATCTGCAAAAGTTCAGGCCAAGCATGTGGAGAAAGATGTTGAACTCTCTGTTGTGGCAGCTAATTGGAAAGAGAGGACAGATGAAGGACTACACGAAGGAGAGAACCGGTCCATTGAACTTCAAGTTGAACCTGGGAAAACACCGGTTAGAGATTTCATGTTGGAACCTGTTCTTGTTAGTCCAGAGATCAAATTGCCTAAAATGATATGGGATATGATTAATTCTACCATTGATGGACTGGAGAGAGGCAAACAACCTATCAGATCATCTGAGGGCACAGGAGGAACTTATTTTATGCAAGATGCATCAGGCAACAAGTATCTTTCGGTCTTTAAGCCCGTAGATGAGGAACCAATGGCTGTGAATAACCCTCTGGGGTTACCCTTATCATCGAATGGTGAAGGCTTAAAGAGGGGAACCAAAGTCGGAGAAGGTGCATTTAGGGAAGTTGCAGCATACATACTGGATCATCCTAGGAGTGGCCAACGTACGTTATTGGGTGAGGTTGGTTTTGCTGGTGTGCCACCAACTGTTATGGTGCAGTGCTTGCATAGGGGATTTAATCATCCAGATGGGTATGAGCATGCTCTAAAGAATGTTAAGATCGGGTCATTACAAATGTTCATGAAGAATAATGGATCTTGTGAGGATATGGGTCCTCGGGATTTCCCTGTGGAGGAGGTCCATAAGATCAGTGTGTTTGATATAAGAATGGCGAATGCAGATAGGCATGCTGGGAATATTCTGATGAGCAGAGAGGGGGAAGAGGGGCGGATTGTGCTTATTCCGATTGATCATGGCTATTGTTTGCCTGAGAATGTAAGTGTTGCTAGTCTTTTGTTTATGTTTACTTACCTCACTTTAAATGTTCTATTATTACTTGCCACATTAGCTGCATGCAGTGCATTTGAATCGATCTTCTATGCCCTCAGTGGCATTGATGATGTCAACTATTCTCTTTCTGAACCCCTTGGGACTGAGGCGATGAGACTAATTCAATACAAAAAATTCTCTTCATAATGCTATAAGTTTTTAGGATTACTGTGATGCCAAATTCATTCATAGATTTTAACATAATAGACTGACATTTCTTTTTTCTTGGCAGTTTGAAGATTGCACATTCGATTGGCTCTACTGGCCGCAAGCCCACCAACCTTACTCTCCCAACACCATTGAATACATAAATTCGCTCGATACCGAACAAGATATTGCACTTTTGAAATTCTATGGATGGGACCTTTCCCTTAAGTGTGCTCGCACACTCCGTATCTCCACCATGCTTTTGAAGAAAGGGGTAGAGAGAGGACTCACTCCCTTTGCCATTGGAAGCATCATGTGCAGAGAAACGTTAAACAAGGAATCGATTATTGAGAAGATTGTTCAAGAGGCTCATGATTCCGTTCTCCCCGGCATGAGTGAAGCTGCATTTCTTGAAACCGTCTCCCAAATCATGGATTTCCAGCTTGACAAGTTTGCTAAATAATATTAACCTGATCTATAGGTGTTTGTAACTGTATGTACAGATCGAATGACCAGTCCATTTGGGTGGACTGCAGATCGTATCCGAGGTGGATGGCTTCCTCTATTCTATGTGGGCCTGACACTGTTTTATTTTAAATTTTTTTCGGTTTATTTCTGTTCTTTTTGACTAATTCTTGGATTGCCTTGAGACATTGAACAGAAGTTAAAATCATGAATGAGAAAAATATTATGGATTTTGGATTTTGCTTAAATATTAATTCACTTGGATTTTGGATTTGGATACATGCATACTTTATTGTTCCATGAATTTTGGGAATACCTAGTGCAATATTGGTGCTTGGGGCATTTCAGATGGTGGATAGCTGAGATCAATACGTTGGTTTCATGTTCATGGATGAGTTATTGAATTCGAATGATGCTTCGATTTTGTTGAAGAGATGCATGTTTTATCTCACTCTCTCAAGGCTTTCTTCCTTGTCTTCATCCCTTGTTTTTCTTCCTCTTCATCCCTTTCAATTTGTCAATAGATCAATAAGGTCTCTGTTTCTTTTTCTTTTATATATTCACCATATGGATGGTTTCAATCCATGAAATTCAAAAATACAAAATTTCCCCCCTAAGCCTCTATTTATGCATTTTCAACTAACCTCCTCTAACTGCTACTCTAACTACTCACTAACCATCCTATATTATACTTATTTAGATAATTTCAAAATAATAAAAAATTATTGGATGCTTATCACGTGTTTATATTTTTCACTAATCATCATACATTATACATAATCATATTTCTCAAATATATAATATAAAATTATAAACTATACATTTTCCCTCAATCATAACACGTATGGAACAAATGACGGTGCTCGCACCCAAAAATTACTCACAAACAACCCCTAAATGTACAAAATTCAAAGTCCAGCCTGAGAGGAGAGCTCATTTGAAGGTGAATTCAAAAACAAAGAAAACGTTGTCGATAATCAATAAAGAAAATAAATTTATTTAAACAGAAAATATTTGGTACCCAACTTCACAATTAATGGAGTGGCATGGGATGGGACTCGTATGTGTGAGGATGGTGGATTTGAATAATTATCGAAACAAAAGCACAAACCAACAGTTGTATACATGATGACTGACAATCAATCTAAAAACAGAAAAAAAGAAAAAGAAAAAGAAAAATAGTACTAATTTAATCTAAAGCTCTTCTTCAGGTATGCTCTCAAGTACTCCATCATTAGTTTTAAATAAGGGTACTGGATTAGGTATCGATATGGGTGATACAGTCTGAGAGGAATCAACGACACTAACACGATTCTGGGGAATTTGTATGAGCTCACAAGCCACATCCTTGAACTGAAGAACACCTCCGTCTTTGCATTTTGACAGCAACCGCGCCGCCTCCTCTTTCGTCATCAAAACTCTCACTTTCATCCCTCCACTTCTACTGCCACTGCCACCGTCGCCATGGTGGTTTTCTCTCTCAATATTTTTCTTACCATCTTCTTTTTGAAGCAGTGGTTTGGTTGCTTCACCTTCTTTAGCTCTTTTCTTGGGCTTTCTTGGTAGTATTGATGACTTCTTGTCTAACTCATCTCTGTATATGTAGTTTTGCTTGCTCTGTTTCTTGAGTTTTTGTTTTGGGTCAGACCTGGTTTCAGTGAAGTAGGATTGCAAAAGACCCAACATTTTTAGAGAGAGAGAGAGAAAGAGAGAGAGAGAGGTGGGTTATGGTGGTGAATTAATGTAGAGGTGAAGGAAGATGGAGTGTGGAGAGAGGGTATATATAGAGAGAGAAACAGAGTAGGGGTACTGTTGCATAGAGTGCAATTTGGGCAGAGAATAGATGGGCCGCTTTTGAGATGGGTACACCTAGGGAAATTATAAAATTTAAAACGTGGTTTTCAACTCATTTTTTAAAGGAAAATGCTTGAAAGCATTAAAAAAGGATCACTAGAGGGAGTATTAATGATGTGGCAGTGGGTCTCGCTCACTTTCTATGTCTTGTTTTTATTTTTTTATTAATTTTTTTGCCATTCCCAATATATTAGTGCTATTAGTGATGTATTTTTTAGTGGTCTAAATCATTGTTGTTTTTTAAAATAGTAACGATCCTATAATTTGAAACTTGTGTTATTTTGGTCCATGAGTTTATAAGTGTGACATATTTGATTCTAAATTTTAAATCTTATTTTAAATAAGGATAATTAAAAATATCATTTGATTTTTAAGGGTAAAACTGTAATTTTGATAAAATATAACTAATTTGACAAAAATAAATATCAAAAAAATATTTTGAAATTTTTAAAAATTATTTCTACCCACTAAAGATAAAATTATGTAAAATTGATAAATTTTTAGATATTTATGTAAAATTGATAAATCTTTTAGATATTTATTTATTTATTTATTTTACCAAATTAATTTTTATTATGTGTTTGTATGATAATCATGTAATGGGAAGTTGTTAAACTTTTAATGTGTAATCGATACATTTAATATATGAAATATTTTTAGTTTTGAATTTTTTTTTTGATTTAATGGATTAGCTTAATAATGATATTAAAGTTGTTGCCATATTTGAGTTTTGAAAAAATATAAACTAATTTAATGAAAACAAAAACAATCACCTATTACATAATTATCATCAAAAAACATAATAAAAATTAATTAAAATAAATAAATAAATGTATAAAAGATTTATCAATTTTACATAATTTTATCTTTGGTGGATAGAAATAATTTTTTAAAATTTCAAAATATTTTTTTGACATTTATTTTTGTCAAATTAGTTCTATTTTATCAAATTGACGGTTTTGCCCTTAAAAATTAAATGGTATCTTCAATTGTTCTTATTTGGAACAAGATCCAAAATTTATGGTCAAATAAGTCACAATTGAAAAGCCAATGACCAAAATAATACAAGTCCTAAACTATAGGGACCGTTAGCGTAATTCACCCTTTTTAAAATAAGTCAAAATGTCGTCAAAATATCACGTCATATTTTTTTATATTCTCTAATTATTCAACATAATATTTTATTTATCTATTTTTTTCATCAATTACTATATTATAAAATATTTCGTATTTATATTTGAAAATTATTAAATAATTACCCGTATGTTACGTATTTATCTATCATACGTTAGTGGAATTGTGGACCATCGTCAAGTACACGGCAAGGCTAATAGTCTTTGTAAGTACTTTCTTTCCATCCAAGCACTAGTGTTAGTGCTTTAACATTGCACAAAAATAACCCATTAAAAATATCACCACTAATAGCACTAATACATTAAAAAAGTAAAAAAAAAAAAAATACAACTCCAAGACCAAAACATCACATCATTAATGGCGAGACCCACTGCCACCTAATTAGTGGGAGCACTCATTAGTGCTCCCAAGCATTTTTCTTGCACAAAAATACTAAGATATGGTTTGAGAATTGGATTGGTTTTTTAATTTTTTAATTTTTTTTTTGACTATTTTAACTTGGATCTAGAAGGTTTGATTTGGAAAGAATTTTTCACTTTTATTTTCCTTGTAGGGTTAACTTAATCCAATCAGGACCCACCATGAGTTTTGAAGACCTTGGGAAGCTCCAGATTCAAAAAAAAGAAAAGAAAAGAAAAGAAAAGTTCGTGAGTAAAATAGTAAAGTATTTTATGTTTAAAAAAGAAAAAGAAAAAGAAAAAGAAGTAAGTATTCTTTTATTTATTTATTATTATTTGCTAATATTTCACACAAAATTTGTTTGCATATGTATTCACTAAAAGTATTAAAATGCTTACACAGATTAAAATATAAAGAAATCATTATAATTAATAAAGATGAAAAAAAACCTTGTCTCTATGATTTTTAGTTTAACAACATTCAACTTACCAAAAAAAAAAAAAAAAAGAAAGAAAAATCTGAAGTCATAATACCTAATAAAAAATGAACCAGCTGCAGTAAAATATTACTTAAACACTACCTTGCTTGGTTCCCATTTTTTAAAAATAGTTTTCAGAAAATTTTACTTTTTTATTTTTCGTGTTTTTTTGTTTTTACTGAATTTTTTTAATATTTTATGCAAAATTTTTACTTTTTAAACACGTCTAACATAAATACACCTAAAAAGTAAAAAAATTATAAAAAAACTTTTAAAAATTCACTAAATACCAAAAATACAAAAAAAATACAAGAATTTAGTAGATTTTTTGTATTTTTATTTATTTCTTAATTTTTTAAAATATTTTTTCACAATTTTTTTACTTTTTAGATGCATCTAAGTAAGGTGCACCTAAAAAAGTTAAAAAAAAAATGTTTAAAATTTTAAAAATATTCATTAAAAACAAAAAAATACGAAAATCAAAAAACTCAATTTTCAAAAAACTTAATTCATAAAACTCAAACCAAACACAGTGACTAGTTTTGCATTTTTAACTATAAATTTACTAATTAAGCTTACATAATTTTACTTATCTATCATATATTTATTTTTAAATTGATAACAAAACTAATCCTACTGAGCCATTAGTTTAGATTTTAAACCTGCAATAAGTTGAATTGGGCCTTTATTTTTGGGCCAACTAAAAGGGCTGAAAATATTTGGGCCTATATTTTAGTCAAATTTCAGAACTCAGGTCTTATTGGGTCTTGAACCCGAACACCACGAACACTTCAGTTATTTCATTGGTCATTTCGTCATCATGATTCACGAGATGGTGAAGTATAAAATTGTTAATTAACTGAACCCATAAGCGCATTTATCGGAGAAGTGAGCTGGTCAGATCTCTTTCCCATTGTATTAATGAAATTTTTTAATTTTTGGAGAAATACTGATCCCGTTTAGTAGAATTGCGGAAAAATAATTATAATTTATACCTTAATAACTTATAGCTTATAACTGTGAATATAAACTGATTTTTGACTTATAAATTAAGCTTCTCCTCCCTCACTCAAAGAATAAGTTGATTTTTGACTTACAAAAAGTTATAAGTTATATTGTTAAGCTGAACCAAACATATCAAAATAATTTAAATTAAGCTAAAAGTTGAAATAAACTGGAAATAAGACATACCAACCAGGGTCATTATACCAGTGGGATCATGGAGAAATTGTTATATTAAAAATGAAATTTTTTATGATGTAATTCTGACACATAAAAGGACTTGTACTATGCACGTCGAGAATTTGTATTATACTTATAGTGAAATTAGATTATCATAAAAATGTAAATAATCTTTGACGAAACTACTACTTTAATGTTTTCAAGCAAATGCTTTGTGATCTACACTCTCTTTTAGGTCCCCTGTTGAGTAATTTGTGGGCATATTGGCCGAAGATGTGTGAATTCTTCCAAGTTTTAACGGTTGGGCTTAGTGATCACATTTTGGAGTTGATTTGGTGATTTGAATTGTTTAGATAAATCATTAATTAAAATATTTATGTAAAAATTTAAAATAATTGAGTATCAGACTTTGTTTTAAGAATATGTTGCTAGGTTTTTATTCTTGGCAATCCCGTTTGACAAAAATCCTTTAAGTTATATTTGTTTTCGCACTTTTTATTTTAGTAAGGTTATGAGTTTTTAGATGCGAATTCAACCCGAATTGTGCCTTGTAGAGAAGTTTGTGATGTTAATACTTTCAAAATTGCTACTTCGCTGATTATGACGGGGATCGAGCTGCCCGGTCAGCTCACGGGGGTCCAGGGGGCAGCACCTAGGCGGGGTCGAGGGCAGCGCCCCCGAAGCAAAATGCAAAATTACATTCAAAGTTGCCTGTCCGCCCTTGCTCGCTCGAGCGAAGAAGTCCTCGCTCGAGCGAAGGCTGCGTCTGTGTGAAAGCCTGAAAGAGATGAATGTATGCTTGAGCGAATGGTGCGTGGCTCGAACGAAGCCACTTATGGAAAACACGCGTTTTTGGTTCCTCGCTAGAGCGAGAGAGTCTTCACTCGAGCGAGCATCGCGATTCAGATTTCTATAAGTACGTGATTCAGTCAGATTTTAGGATTACTTCTCCAGATCTTCTTCTTGGGTTCTAGGGTTTATATCTGGGGATATTTTGCTAGTTTTCTTTGATGTTTTGATTGAGTATTCAACTCATGGTTTAAAGAGTATACATCAAAGGATTATTTGCTTGTTATACACAAAAGAGAGAGTTGTTCTTCGGTGGATTCTGAAGAATTCGAGCCTGAAGCTTTGGTGGATTCCGAAGTGGCTCATCGTCAAGACAATTCCGAGGTGAAGACGGGGTTGAAAGAGGCACATAGAGGTTGGTTCAATTCGGGCGTGGATTCGCTAGGTAATTGAGAGTATACTTGTGCAATTCCTTTATATCTTCTTAGTGGATTGTTTTGTGGTTGTTTCCCGTGATTTTTTTATCAAAATTGAAGGTGTCCAATTGTGGTTTTTTCACATAAAATCTTTGTGTCGATTTGTCTTGATTGTTTGATTGGGATTGTTATATACTACTTAAAATTGATACATAATCACAAATCAACACCTAAGGGATTTCTAAATTTTTCACTTGGTATCAGAGCCGGTTGCTCGTTTGTTTTTTAAAATTTTTGAGCGAGATCTTGTTTGATTTGTGATAATAGATTCAATTCGTGAGAGAAATTTATAGTTCGACCACCCCTACTTGACGAATCCAGTTATTCTTTTTGGAAAGCTCGGATGAGATCGTTTTTGAAATCTATAGATGAAAAAGTTTGGCAATCTGTCATGAATAGGTGGACCGAACCAACAATTACCGTTGATAGAGTAACTTTCCCAAACCAATTGATAAGTGGGACACAATTGATTACCAAAATAGTAGCTGGAATAGTAAAGCTATCAATTCTCTCTTTTGCGCTATCACACCTGAAGAGTTTAGTCGTATTTGTAATTGTGAAGTTGCAAAAGAGGCTTAGGATATCTTACAAACTATTCATGAGGGCACTCCTTCTGTTAAACGCTCAAAACTTCAAAGGCTCACGTCTAATTTCGAAAACCTTTCAATGAAAGATAGTGAGACCTTTGATGAATTTTATGCGAAGTTGAGTGACATTGTAAATTCCAGCTTCAATTTAGGTGAAAAAATACCAGAATCCAAAGTTGTGGGAAAAATTTTGAGATCCTTGCCCGATCGGTTCCAACCAAAAGTTACGGCTATTGAGGAGGCTTAAGATGTTAGCAACCTCAAGCTGGATCACTTGGTTGGAAATCTCCAAACTTATGAGGCACATAAGAATTTCAAAAAGAAACAAATAGATATTGCTTTTAGTAGTACTCATAGAGTTGGAGAGGATTGTGATGAGGATTGTGAGATAGATTCCAAGATTACGGCTGCTTTTATTAAACAATTTAAAAAATCTTTTTTGAAAAAGAATCCTAATCTTTTGGAATCTACTCATACCTATAAATCTAAAGGCAAAGATAAACTCAAAATTAATTCTATAGCCAAGAAGGAGAAATGAAAGATACAAGGGAACTCTGAAAGAGTCCAATGCTATGAATGCTAAAGATTTGGCCACTTTGCTTTAGAATGCCCCACTCGTTTGAAGAAGAAGAAAGCCCTCGCCATCACTTGGGATGATGAATCAGAATCTGATAAAGATGAAAGTGACAACGAAGATCAAGGTGAAGAGGGACATAAACAATTCCTTACTTTCATGGCGGCTTCCGAAACTAAAGGACGAACAGAGTATCCGAAGAGCCTGGTTGAGAATGCCACTGATGATGAATCCTCGGGAAATGATGATGAAGAGCTTGAGTAAGCTTATGAAAAGTTGTATAAGGAATCTCTTAAGTTATCCAAATTGAATGAAAAACTCACTACGAAACTCATAACATGTGAAAGTGAGAATGTGTAGACACCCCATTTTTGACCGACCTTAAGACTCAGACGTCACCAATTGAGCGCTCGCTGATGATGCATATTGTGCTCGTTCTGAGGTTTCAGAGTCTCGGCTGCGAGCCTTGCCTCCGGACTTCGGGGCTCTTTTGTGCTTTGCCTCGGTTTGTGAACCAGGTCCTGTTTTCTCTGTTTTCTCTTCTCGAAGGGAGGGAGAGGTCTCATAGACCATCTCTCAGTGGCCGTAGGCTACGTTTCGTGGTCATAGGCCATTTTTCCCGTTTGGAGCCCAGTTTCCGGTTTTCGAAGCCGTCGGCCGTGTGCCTCGGTTCGGGACCGCTTAACTACCTCCGTTTGCTCCGATTTTTGGCACACACCTTGTTTCCTCCCTTTAGAGGGACACTGTGGCCCGGGAGACCACCTTCGTGGTCATACGCCACTTCCAGTGCCTAACAGCCTATTTTCGGGGCCCTACACTGCGCGTTTTGGCCCTTGAACCTTCGTTTTGCATCCGTTTTGGTCCATTTTTGGTAGGGACCCTATTTTCATTGCTAGGGAGGTGGTAGTATGGTGGGAGGCCACCTTTTCTCCTTGGAAATCGGCTTTCTCTTTTTCTCTCTCCGCTAGCCAGTTTTTCTGACAGCAAGCTGGTTTTTCTCACTTTTGAGCCACAATTTCTGGTTTTTCATACCACCATTGTGTTGTGCTCATTTAGGAGGCCACCAATATGGGTAGGTCGACTAGTAATTCTTCTTGACCCTTTTGAACCTTGCTAAAAAGCTGATTTTTCTCTCTCCTGGGTCACATTTTCTGGTTTTCCACCATACAGCCGTGTTGTACTCACCTAGGAGGCCACCAATCTGGTATGGCCGACCACCTTTTCAACTTGACCTTTTTGACCCCTGGTCGGCCGACCAGGGGGAGTGGCCGGCCGACCACCTTAACTAGTCGGCCTACTTCTTGCTTTTTGATCTCTTTGAGTGTAAGCCAACTGTGCCAGCTGGAAGCCTCAGAAGTGATCCTCCATACATGGAGGATCTTTGAGCTTGGTTTGAAGCTTCTTAGAGAAGTTTTGGCCTCTCTTCTCTATAAAGGGAGGCCTCCTCTTCTATTTGCAAGGGTTAGAAAAAACCAGCTGAGGCATATACATACAACTCTCCATATCTCTCTCATCCAAGCTCAAAACACCGTTGTTCTTGGTCATTTACACTACACCTCATAGTCTACCACCTCCACCATCCATTCCATCACTTTAGGACTGATTTTCAGGGGTTAAAGGTTCACCAACTTGGTCCAGAAGTTGCTGCATTACTGTGCTACAAGGGTAAGTCTCCATTTCCCATTTTCTTCCATTATTTTGCTCCATAGATTAGCCCTATTTGAAAGCATTTCTGGGTTTTGTTATAAACTGTAAAGTGTCTTATTTTGAGCTCCTCTTGAAGTTTGATTAAGGATACTTTTCTGTTTGAGGTCTCCTACATCCTTGTATGCTTCATCTCTCTTTTAGGGCTTATTTTGCATAATATCTTAGCCTTACTTGCAAGAATTTTAGAGATTTTCCATGAACTAAAAAAAGTCTTATTTTGAGCTCCTCTTGAAGTTTGATTAAGGGCATTTTTCTGTTTGGGATCATCTTCCTCTTGGCATGCTTCATTTCCTCATGATTAGGGCTATGCATTAGAGCATTCGCATTGGCCTTGGTTTGGCCTCTTAGCCACTAAAATCCAGTGGATTTTCAGTGGCTTAGATGTGTTTTTGAGAGTTAAAATTAGAGGGGGGTGACTCTCTCTCTCCTTGTCATGTTTGTTGGCCCTTTTGGCCTTCCAAAGGACCCCCATTTTGCATGCTTTGAAGTCTTGTTTCAGGCCCTGTTATGTGAGTTTTGAGGTCTGCCTTAGCTCTGTCCGGAGCCCTTTTGGCCATATTTTATGTCTATCATGCATGTGTGGAGCAATCCTCCTTAAGGCCTTTCAAGGGGACCTTTCATTGCATACTTCCTTGAGCCATTTCAGGCCCCTTTTTGGTGAGTTTTAGGGCTATCATAATTGAGTTCCGGAGCTGGTTTTGCTATGCTAAGTGTCCTTGATTCATGTGTTGAGTAACCCTTTGCATGGCCCTCCAAAGAAGCTCATCATTTTTGCATGCATTGGATGCATTTAAGTGATTATTTGGGCATATTTTAGCATATCATGTTCCTGTTTTTGACTGGTTTGGTGACCTCTCTTATGCTTCATGTACATGCCATGTAAACCATGCTTACTAGCCTAGGTTGCATGTTGTTTTAGCCCTTCATGTTAGCACTTTTGGGCCATGCTTGGAACTGATGTTGTGCTTATTTTGGACTGCCTTAGCTCTGTTTTCATGCCTCATGGCCAAATAATGCTTGCTCTGCATACTTGTGGTTCAATGCATTTGTTTAGTTTTGAGTTTCAGGGTCTCTTTCATGCATTGGGTGCCATATTTTCATGATTCGGGACCATTGTGCATCATATTTCCGTGCTGGAAATTGCATGTTTTCATGCCATCTTTCATCCCCTGCCATGCCTTGGTAGAGTGGCATTTGATGCCTTAGGTTCGGTCCTTGGTATTCGTGCATGTGTGCACGCATTTTGATTGTCTCATTTTCATCTAATGGCCACTGATGTGAGTGTGGCTGAGGTCCACTCATGTTGGTGTAAGTCCATCGTGCATTGTGTATGCCATTTTGATCCATAGCATTGTGTATGCTGAGTTGCATGTTAGAGCATTGTGTATGCCATGTTACATCGAGCATTGTGTATGCCATTTCATAGCATTGCGTATGCTAGGTTGTATGTTAGTCGCATTGTGTATGCCATCTCATTTGCATTGTGTTTGGGATAGGAGTTAGCCCAAGCACGGGAAACGAGGGACGTTTCGTACTCCGAGTGACAGAACGTGTCTCAATTCCCGGTCGCCGACACTCCGGATTACCCATGATGGAGTTTAGGTCTTGTTGTGTTTATATGTGCATTCATTTCACATCGAGTCGTGCAATTCGACTCCTCGGCCATCATGCATCGAGATGCGTAATTGGTGGCACGAGAATCGAGGACTACACTCCCTAAAAAGTAGTCATGCATACATATGTGAAAATACTTTGTTGTGCCCCTTTCTTGCTCTCTGTTGCAGCAAATTAGAAATCAGCAGCTTTCTAAAGCCTTGCACAGCATTCCGGCATTAATTGCAAACAGAGGCGAATCGGGACATCACAATGGATTTTCG
Organism: Camellia sinensis; assembly: GCF_055761805.1. NCBI lineage: Eukaryota > Viridiplantae > Streptophyta > Magnoliopsida > Ericales > Theaceae > Camellia > Camellia sinensis. The sequence continues at coordinate 175,669,792 of NC_138971.1, read as the reverse complement.
CGCAAGGCAACTCGAGCATGCATCTTTCATCATTCGGAATAGAGCTTAGGCGGTCCAAGGATTTGCATGCTAATTTATTTGCTTTCCTAGTTAAATTGTTACTTAATTAGGGTTTTGTACTTATTCGGACTGTAATTATTATTCGGACTGTATTATTTATTCGGACCCTCCGAGCAAGGGCACAATTGTAATAAGTATGCGTGCGTGTAATGTATGTCTTCCAACCCCACGTCTTTCTCCCTTTTATTTACCAGCTTATGATGGTTAGATTAGGTCATGTTTCAATTAGCATACTTATGCTTGCATGTTTGCATCATTCATCTATCTTGCATGCACCGGGCTCAATGCATCATACTAACTGCATTTGTATTTCAATTCCAAATTGAATACGTGTTAGTTGTAGCATCATCACATGCCATTTTTAGAATAGCCGAGCCTATTGTAATTGCATTCCTGCATGTGTTGCATTAGGCATTTCTGTATAGTTAGGATCATGCATGGATTTCTAACATAGCTTCTGTTTTGGCTTAGAGTACTCGGTAAGTGTTTATGCTTTAGCATCCTTGCATGTGTGTGAGTGACTGCCATGATAGCATGCTTACCATAAGGCTACGTGCTTACGTGGTATACCCACCTGAATGCCTGTGGGTGAAGGTTGGGTTATTTGGATTAGAGCAATTCATCAATTGTGAGTTTTAAGCCTACTTGAGAGTGGCAAATCATCTTGTTTTCTAAGCTCACCCGAGGGGGGCAAAATTTTCATTTTAAGCCTACTTGCGAGTAGCAAACCATTTTCAAAACAAACATGAGATGTGTTGTTCCAATTTAGGTGATCCGGTCTATATTTGTATTCTGTGCACATCACATAGTAAATCTAGGCTAATAACCGGAATAAGAGCACATAACGTTTTCAAAACTAGATATCATGGTTAGTAGAGGCCGATCTTTGATCGGGCGAGCGGGGGTGCTCACGAAGTGACCTTCCCCAATCGTACCCAAGTTCCCGAGCCGAGGCAACTTTGGTGATGACGGACACGTGGCCTTAGGCAACGAGTGAGGGTTTCCTAAATTTCTCAAAATAAAATATTTAGGTGGCGACTCTGTATCTGGCAAAGCAGTCCATGTTTGGCACTTTTTTCAAAAAAAAATATGTTTTAAAAAACTATTTGCCAGATTTGGACTCTTTGATGATTCATCGGTCTTGCATTGCACTCTGCGAGATTAGATACAGGACAGTGACATTGAGTCCTGAACTGTAGTGAGCCCATAAATGAACAAAACAGGGAGATTTCCCTCCCAGGACGTTCGGGGACATCTACAGTTTCTGACGACTCTGCTGGGGATTTGGAGAACTTGACTCGAACGCATGATATCTGGTTTTGACTACACTTATGTGTTTCTTTGCATTGCATTTGCATTGATGTGCCTAGGACACCGTGTTTGCCGTATGTTATTCCTGAACGGTTTACCAGAGGCTCGCCTTGCGAAGCGTGCCATAAGGCTGACCGGTTGCGGGCTCTGCCACGACGGGAACACAAACCCCGGTTTTACCAGGGCACCCTTTTTGACCATTCGACCTAGTGCATATCGGAATCCATAGTGACCATTCCAAACTAGGACAGGTTGCTTACCCGATCATAGGTTGTTTGAAACCGCTGCGTATGTAGTGAAACCCTAGCTCCTGACAAAATAGGACAGGGAAACCCTATCCCAAAATAGGGATGTTTTGGCTCTCACTTGCCTGCTATGTGCTGTCAGAGTGTGTCTCTGTAGGGCTGTGTATATCAGCTTACAAGTCTGGGTATCAGGCCTGAGGGCATCAGTATGTGGAGAATCAGTTTGACTTGAGGGTATCAGTTTATAGGTGGAATCTTGGACAAAATTCAGAAGAGCACAGTTATTCGGCTACTCATATCTGTTTTGGTGAAATCAGGCTGAGATGCTGCATGTTTTCTCTTTTGCTAGGCAGGTCTTGGAACCGTAGCTTCAGAAGGCTCCAATATCCTCCGAGGTTCGTCGGACTTGTGCTAATAGACTTTGTTAGGTCAGAGTTTCAATTCAAGCGAAATCAGTGCTCCTTTGCCAGAGGCAGAGTAAAAAAGCCAGTCAGGCATAGATCATCAGTGCAACAGTCTTCGGATCAACAGTTATCCCACCTGTGCACAGTTGGGTTGAGATATCTGTTTTTATAAAGATAGATACACCGGTAGTTTAGATAAATCAAGGCAGTAGGTCAGGGGGCAATATGTCAGGGATGGAAGACATGGTGCGTTAGCTCCAAGAGAGCATGAAAACCATGTAGGAGGACGCTGTTCGTCAAGCAGAATTTGCCAAGCAGCAGGCTGCGATCATGGCCCAGCAGGCCGAACTAATCACCAGGTTGCAACAGCAAAGCGGAGCATCTGCTTCGCATCAAGCTCCTCCACCACCAGGGGTTCAGACACCCGGGGAAACACCAAATGTCCAGGAGGGTACGGACATTCCGATAGGACCGGCTCTGCCCCCAATCTTACCCCAACTGTCCAAAACACCTACCAACCTACCAGACTCTCCCTTCGAATTCGAGGTCGACCCTACAGCCTTGAAATTGAGCAAGCTTGAGAAGTTGTTCAAGAAATCCCAAGGGATAAAGTCCATCCCAGACGTTGAGGACGGGTACACTGACATGGCTGTGACGCTACCAGATAAGTTCAAAATGCCACAAATCGATCGCTTTGATGGATCTGGGGATCCCATGGTGCATCTCCGGTTGTTCTCAGATATACTACGGCCAATGGGCCTCACTAGACCGCAGAAGCTTTCATTATTCGGCCGGACCCTGTCGGGTGTGGCCGCTATCTGGTACGCAAAATTAGAAAACGATGTTAAAAGGAATTGGGATGAGATGACCGAGGCTTTTGATGCTCAGTACTCCTATAATACACAGATCGAGGTCACAACCCGTGATCTCGAGACGACTAGGAAGGAGCCTAAGGAGAGTTTTTCTGACTTCGTAACCCGGTGGAGGGCCAAGGCCTCAATGATGACCACTAGGCCCACTGACAAAGATCAGATTCAGATGATTGTGCGCAATCTCCAGCCCAAGCTTATACAGAAAATAATTGTTCTCCCCTTCCCTACCTTTTCAGATTTACATGAGATGGGGGTACAAATTGAAGATGCTATGAAGCAGGGCCTCATTGACCATGAGAAGGAGCAGCCCAGGAGGGCGTTTTCCTGTAGTTCGAATGCGACCACCAGTGGTGATGCAGCTGCAAGATCTTCTGAAGTAGGTATGGTCACCACCGCTGCATCAAAAACAGTTACCCCATTCACCGGTGCGTCCGGAAGTAGCTCACAAAAAACCAAATATCCACCTCGAGTCAAGAGGGTTTTTACCCCATTTTATATGCCTTTGTCAAAGGCTCTAGAGGCCTTACTCCGGAAGGGATATCTGAAACCATTAGAACAACGGCCTCTACCCGATCCTATCCCTCCAAAGCATGACCACACTAAATACTGTGCCTACCATCAATAAACCGGTCATGACACTGACAGTTGCTTTCGTCTTCGCCACGATGTACAAGATCTGTTTGACAACAAGGTCATCGCCGTACCAGCTCAGCAAAGTCTATCGGCACTTGATCGGTGAACTTGTGGGGGATAATGTGATGTGATCAAGGGATGAACCACCTGCGGGCGGCGCTCAGTTTACTCCCGATGTGGCGTATGGCACGCACTGTTTTGAGCATTTGTGAATGCTAGTTTTTGTACTTTCTGACTTGGGTATTGGGTTAGTCTTGTTGTTTTGTATATAGTCAGTCTTTTTGTACTGAGTCAGTTGGGTCTGTCTTGTTGTATCGAGTTAGTCCTGTTTTGTTGGAGTCGGGTGATTTCGGGAGTGTTACCTCGGACATCACTTGCTTGTTTTGTGTTCGTCTTTTTGTTTTCTTTTGAGTCTGTTTCTGCCTTGGGGCCAGTAATGCCAACAGATTTTGAATGAAACAGCAGTGATTTTCATACTCTTGTGTTTGTTTCTGCCTTGTGCCAGTTGTACCAGAAAGTTTGAATGAAGTGGCAGTACTTTTCACCTGCTCTTCTGTGCCTTGAAATTGTTGCATTGACCTAAATTTTTCAAAACTTTTTCGTACACTGTGGTGAAAACGAAGAGGAAGGAATTCCTCGGGTTTTATGAAGTTTGATCAATTGAGAGAAAGAGAGGCATGCTAAGCCCTTAATAAATGAAATCATGCTTGTTAATGTGAGTACTGAGAAGGATCCTGGCTTGATCTAGATTGGTTTCACATTGTCTTCCGCGCGAGCGATTAGTCGCTTTCTTAAAAGATTTCAAAAAATATTTTGCGCAGTCCTGCGAAGACCTGTGTGGAATCGCTCTTGAGATTGTGCAGCTTAGGATCGCTCTCAGCCTCGAGACTCGACCCCTTTACTTTCAAACCTTGAACTTGGATTCAGAATGTTCAACGGTCAACCACAATGCGAGGCCTGTGTGGCTAGATTTGAAGCAGCCCACGAACCAGGGGCAAGAAAGTCAAAGGAAGCTTGCGAAGCTAGATCAAAAGCCCTCAAACTAGGGCCAAAAATGTCAGATGTGCTCAAAGAGTCAAAAAATTGGGATGTTTCTCAAGCTAATGAAGATCGGCAAGAATGCCAAATCCCAGAAGAGAGGAAAGAAGAAAGTATTGCTGAAGGATAACCGAGTTCCTATCCACAACACTAGGAGCAAATTCAACCCCCCATCGGATGGACTCCTACATCGTCAGCGAACAGCAGCCATTCTCCTGGATTCAGATGACTTCAGAATCTCAAAACCATTTGACACGGACAAAGCTACACTTTTACCCTTGGGAGGCTCGCTGGGTCGAAAACCCAGAAGGGCGACCCAAGCAAAAGTTAGAGCAAAGAAAAGAACAAAAAAAAAGAAAAGAAAAAAGAAAAAAAAGAAGAAAAAAGAAAAAAGAAAGAAAAAAAATGAAAAGAATTGAAAAGAATTGAAAAGAAAAGAAGAATAAAGCTCGCAAGGTTGAAAACCCGGAAGGGCCGCCTTGGCAAAAGTTAGAGCGCAAAAGGAGAGGTTAATACCCGAGTGTACCTTAACCCCGAACTACGTAAGGCTTGATTCCCATCTTTGGGATACGTAGGCAACTTCACTCTGAAGTCCAACCGTAAAACATTTCAAATCCGACTGTGTCCATGTAATGGTTCTGATAATCCTCGCCTTCTCTGTATCTGAGAGTTCAGTTGTGACCATCGCTATGAGGATTGATTACAATGCACTACGGTGCCATCCAAGCAAGGGGCAACTTTCCGTTGCCAATACGCTGCGACGCCATTCAAACAAGGGGCAACTTTCCGTTGCCATGCAGTGCCGTTCAAGCAAGGGGCAATTTTCCATTGTTATGTATCCGAGGTTGCACATCTCGAGAGTAGGTTCCGTGCTCGTTGAGCAGTGGCCGTTTGCAAAAACAGTTTTGAAAATTTTCACTAAGGTTGACTAATTCTCTCGAAAATTATTCCACTTTTCCAAAACTGGACCATTTCTTGGACCCAAAAAGAAAAATTTTCAGTGATCATAACCTAACTAGCATGATTTCAAATCAGAAAATTAAACAAGCATGTCAATCTAACTTTTATGTCGGTCAAAATTGTTTTAGTAGAAAACCAAAAAAAAATGGTCAAAATGATGAACTAGGGGCACAGTTGAGCTAGGATTCCTGTCTTTCCCCCATTGTCAATACATTTGCCAGAAAGGGCACCATACTTGCTGGAAAGGGCACCCCATTCGCCAAGAAAGGCACAACGGAAGCTAACAGAAAAGGGCTGAAAGCTCTTATATCCTTCGAGCAGCGAGGTAGCAAGCCAAGTGCGAAGCACGAACTGGAATGGAGCAAGGTATTCCACTCCCTCATCCGGACAGATCTGATCACGTCCAAACTCCCCAGCGGAGCATCGTTAACCGATGTCAATTGCAGATCTGCTGCGCGTCTAGTCGCATTGCAACTGCTCTGTGGGAGAAACTCACTGTTGTGAACAAGAAAGAGAATCTAGCAGAATGCTAGGGGCAAGAGCCCGCAACTTTCTGTTTATCCATCAACCACCCTGGGAAGGGATGAAAAATGAGAGATTAAAGAATAGAGAGATGTACGCTGAGAGGAAAAGCGAGGAAAGGGTTTTGAGAGAAAAATCGAGCCTGAGGGCCGAGTGATGTGAGAATCACAAATGAGAAAGGGTGAGAAATAATACCCAGAGAAACAGGCTCCCTGTGCATGTCTGCGTGTCGTGTCTTTTTGTTTTATCTCAATTCTTGTTTTAAGTCGTTTCGAGTGTTACTCGATGTGTTTAAGTTGTTTACCTTTTGTTTTCTGTTGTTAAGTCGTAGTGCGCTGTGTTCAGTCGTAGGCTCAATACCCCGGTCAGGAACTCATCTCTCAATTTCAAAAATAAAATCGTTTTGCGCTCCGAGTGCCGTGTTGTTCTCCACATCTGTGCAAAACAAGATTCATTCTTTCATAAAACCGCAGGGTTCAACCCAAGTCATGCCCGAATAGTACAACCAGGACCTATCTGAAGCTATGAAAGTTCTAGACTACAAAGCATAAGAAAAAAAGGAAAATGTCGGGTATCTGAATTTGTTTCAACTTCAGTAAGTTCCGAGACTACATTCCGTGTGAACCTCTTCAGGTCTTGCCAATGCTCCGAAGTATGAGTGTGCCTCTACCTCAAGCTCAAGATCAAGTCTGCTTCAAGCCAGAATGGCGATCAAAAGTGCTCTCCCTGAGTACCATTCCCTACCAGAGGCATCTCGGTTGTGTTCGCAATGAGTTCCTAGGAGACCAACTGCGACAGTGGAAACTAGAGTTCGAATGGCTGTTGCCTAGAACGCAAAGGTTCAGGATTTCCGAAACTAAAGTCTAGTTTAAATACCCAGAGGGGTGTCCTCGGCTTGAAATCTATATGGAAGCCCCATAGATTGAGATAGCGTGTATGCACCTCAATTCTGGATACCGAACCAACCTAGTCTGTCACCCCGTTGGAGAATAGGGAAAGTTGTGAATATGATTAGGAAGAAAGGCAGCATCCAGAGTGTTCTACATGAAGAACCCTTGTCAGCATTTCAGAACCTTTGTACTGTAAATTGAAAGTAAGTGTTCGAAGAGCACAAGGGAAGATCCCCGTCGGAGAAGAGCAGTTCACCGCCACTCGCCTCATGAGGTGCTTTCTAAAGCGCCGCTTTGTCTATTTATTGCTTTCCTTAAGCATCACGCATTGTAATGCATTGTACCTATCAAATTTCTTTCTCAGTCATGCACGATATTGTATGTACGGTTTATTCAAAGAAGTTCCGTTTAAGATCATTTATTTAGTGTATCAATCACACTTCATTCACTTTGTGTATCTATTACACTCTCACTCATTTAGTGTATCAATCACACTTCATTCATTTTGTGTATCTAGTACACACATTCTCATTTTGTGTATCTATCACGCACATATTCACTTTTGTGTATCTATCACACACCTTCTCATTTTCTGTATCAATCACATTTCATTCATTTAGTGTATCAATCACACTTTATTTATTTAGTACATCCATCATAGTTGTTCGCTAAGTGCATCTATCACACTTCGTGTTCACCTTTAGTATATCCATCATACTTGTTCACTAAGTGCATCTATCACACTTCGTGTTCACATTTAGTATATCAGTCATACTCTGTTCACTAAGTGCATCTATCACACTTCGTGTTCACATTTAGTATATCAATCATACTCTGTTCACTAAGTACATCGATCACACTTCGTGTTCACATTTAGTATATCGATCATATTTTGTTCACTAAGTGCATCTATCACACTTCGTGTTCACATTTAGTATATCAATCATACTCTGTTCACTAAGTGCATCTATCACACTTCGTGTTCACATTTAGCATATCAATCATACTTTATTCACTAAGTGCATCTATCACACTTCGTGTTCACATTTAGTATATCAATCATACTTTGTTCACTAAGTGCATCTATCACACTTTGTGTTCATCTTTAGTATATCAATCATACTTTGTTCACTAAGTGCATCTATCACACTTCGTGTTCACATTTAGTATATCAATCATACTTTGTTCACATAGTGCATCTATCACACTTTGTGTTCACCTTTAGTGTATCTATCATACTCTGTTCACATAGTGCATCTATCACACTTTGTGTTCACCTTTAGTGTATCAATCATACTCTATTCACATAGTGCATCTATCACACTTTGTGTTCACCTTTAGTCTATCTATCATACTTTGTTCACTTAGTGCATCCATCACACTTCGTGTTCACCTTTTGTGTATCCATCACACTTGTTCACATAGTGCATCTATCACACTTTGTGTTCACCTTTAGTGTATCTATCAGACTCTGTTCATTTAGTGCATCTATCACACTTCGTGTTCATCTTTTGTGTATCCATCACACTTGTTCACTAAGTGCATCTATCACACTTTGTGTTCAACCTTTGTATATCTATCACACGTGCTTACTCACTTTGTGTATCTATCACACGTTCGCTTTGTGTATCTATCACACATGCACATTGTATTCGCAGTGAGAATTGCAGTAATTCTCGTATACCCTTTCTGCATATAATGTAGTTAGATTTGTGTATGCTTGCTTAAAACTGGTGCATCCATTGTGAATATGTGCTTCATTATAGCTTGTTGCTTTGCGTGATCATGAGTTACGTCCGGCTTGGTGCATATCATTCTGCATTTTGCCCCTGCCTACGGGCACATCTTTTATCTCGCCTGTTTGTCTAAGTCTTCGGCTTTGTCAAAAATGGGTCGTCTCTGGGTTTTGACATTCACTCCCGTCACTTCTGACTTTCGAGTTCTGTCAAAGAGGAGCAATTGTAGACATCCCATTTTTGACTGACCTTAAGACTCATACGTCACCAATTGAGCGCTCGGTGATGATGAATATTGTGCTCGTTCTGAGGTTTCAGAGTCTCGGCTGCGAGCCTTGTCTCCGGACTTCGGGGCTCTTTTGTGCTTTGCCTCGGTTTGTGAACTAGGTCCTGTTTTCTCTGTTTTCTCTTCCCGATGGGAGGGAGAGGTCTCGTAGACCATCTCTCAATGGCCGTAGGCTACGTTTTGTGGTCGTAGGCCATTTTTCCTGTTTGGAGCCCAGTTTCCGGTTTTCAGAGTCGTCGGCTGTGTGCCTCGGTTCGGGACCGCTTAACTACCTCCGTTTGCTCCGATTTTTGGCACATACCTTGTTTCCTCCCTTTAGAGGGACACTGTGGCCCAGGAGACCACCTTCGTGGTCATACGCCACTTCTGGTGCCTAACAGCCTGTTTTCGGGGCCCCGGACAATGCGTTTTGGCCTCCGAACCTTCGTTTTGCATCCGTCTTGGTCCATTTTTGGTAGGGACCCTATTTTCATTGCTATGGAGGTGGTAGTATGGTGGGAGGCCACCTTTTCTCCTTGGAAACCAACTTTCTCTTTTTCTCTCTCCTCCAGCCGATTTTTCTGACAAAAAGCTAGTTTTCTCAATTTTGGGCCACAATTTCTGGTTTTTTATACCACCATTGTGTTGTGCTCATCTGGGAGGCCACCAACATGGGTAGGCCGACCAATAATTCTTCTTGACCCTTTTGAACCTTGCTAAAAAGTTGGTTTTTCTCTCTCTTGGGTCACATTTTCTGGTTTTCCACCATACAGCTGTGTTGTACTCACCTGGGAGGCCACCAATCTGGTATGGCCGACCACCTTTTCAACTTGACCTTTTTGACCCCTGGTCGGCCGACCAGGGGGAGTGGCCGGCCAACCGCCTTAACTGGTCGGCCTGCTTTCTGCTTTTTGGTCTCTTTGAGTGTAAGCCAGTTGTGCCAGCTGGAAGCCTTAGAAGTGATCCTCCATACACGTATGGAGGATCTTTGAGCTTGGTTTCAAGCTTCTTAGAGAAGCTTTGGCCTCTCTTCTCTATAAAGGGAGGCCTCCTCTTCTATTTGCAAGGGTTAGAAAAAAACAGCTGAGGCATATACATACAACTCTCCATATCTCTCTCATCCAAGCTCAAAACACTGTTATTCTTGGTCATTTACACTACACCTCATAGTCTACCACCTCCACCATCCATTCCAGCACTTTGGGATTGATTTTCAGGGGTTAAAGGTTCACCAACTTGGTCCAGAAGTTGCTGCATTGCTGTGCTACAAGGGTAAGTCTCCATTTTCCCATTTCTTGCATTATTTTGCTCCATAGCTTAGCCCTATTTGAAATCATTTTTGGGTTTTGTTATAAACTGTAAAGTGTCTTATTTTGAGCTCCTCTTAAAGTTTGATTAAGGATACTTTTCTATTTGAGGTCTCCTACATCCTTGTATGCTTCATCTCTCTTTTAGGGCTTATTTTGCATGATATCTTAGCCTTACTTGCAAGCATTTTCGAGATTTTCCATGAACTAAAAAAAGTCTTATTTTGAGCCCCTCTTGATGTTTGATTAAGGGCATTTTTCTGTTTGGGGTCATCTTCCTCTTGGCATGCTTCATTTCTTCATGATTAGGGCTATGCATTAGAGCATTCGCATTGGCCTTGGTTTGGCCTCTTAGCCACTGAAATGTTTTTGAGAGCTAAAATCAGATGGGGGTGACTCCCTCTCTCCTTGTCTTGTTTGTTGGCCCTTTTGGCCTTCCAAAGGACCCCCATTTTGCATGCTTTGAAGTCTTGTTCCAGGCCTTATTATGTGAGTTTTGAGGACTGCCTTAGCTCTTTTCGGAGCCCTTTTGGCCATATTTTATGTCTATCATGCATGTGTGGAGCAATCCTCCCTAAGGCCTTTCAAGGGGATCTTTCATTGCATACTTCCTTGAGCCATTTCAGGCCCTTTTTGGTGAGTTTTAGGACTGTCATAATTGAGTTCCAGAGCTGGTTTTGCTATGCTAAGTGTCCTTGATGCATGTGTTGAGTAACCCCTTGCATGGCCCTCTAAAGGAGCTCATCATTTTTGCATGCATTGGATGTATTTCAATGGTTATTTGGGCATATTTTAGCATATCATGTTTCTATTTTTGGCTGGATTAGTGACATCTCTTATGCTTCATGTACATGCCATGTAAACCATGCTTACTAGCCTAGGTTACATGTTGTTTTAGCCCTTCATGTTAGCACTTTTGGGCTATGCTTGGAACTGATGTTGTGCTTATTTTGGACTGCCTTAGCTCTGTTTTCATGCCTCATGGCCAAATAATGCTTGCTCTGCATACTTGTGGTTCAATGCATTTGTCTAGTTTTGAGTTTCGGGGTCTCTTTCATGCATTGGGTGCCATAGTTCCATGATTCGGGACCATTGAGCATCATATTTTAGTGCTGGAAATTGCATGCTTGCATGCCATCTTTCATCCCCTTCCATGCCTTGGTAGAGTGGCATTTGATGCCTTAGGTTCGGTCCTTGGTATTCGTGCATGTGTGCACGCATTTCGGTTGTCTCATTTTCATCTAATGGCCACTGATGTGAGTGTGGCTGAGGTCCACTCATGTTGGTGTAAGTCCATCGTGCATTGTGTATGCCATTTCGGTCCATAGCATTGTGTATGCTGAGTTGCATGTTAGAGCATTGTGTATGCCATGTTACATCGAGCATTGTGTATGCCATTTCATAGCATTGCGTATGCTAGGTTGTATGTTAGTCGTATTGTGTATGCCATCTCATTTGCATTGTGTTTGGGATAGGAGTTAGCCCAAGCACGGGAAACGAGGGACGTTTCGTACTCCGAGTGACAGAACGTGTCTCAATTCCCGGTCGCCAACACGCCGGATTACCCATGATGGAGTTTAGGTCTTGTTGTGTTTATATGTGCATTCATTTCACATCGAGTCATGCAATTCGACTCCTCGGCCATCATGCATCGAGATGCGTGATTGGTGGCACGAGAATCGAGGACTATACTCCCTGAAGAGTAGTCATGCATACATATATGAAAATACTTTGCTGTGCCCCTTTCTTGCTCTCTATTGCAACAAATCAGAAATCAGTAGCTTTTTAAAGCCTTGCACAGCATTCCGGTATTAATTGCAATCAGAGGCGAATCGGGGCATCGCAATGGATTTCCGTGCAAGGTAACTCGAGCATGCATCTTCATCATTCGGAACAGAGTTGAGGCAGTCCATGGATTTGCATGCTAATTTACTTGCTTTCCTAGTTAAATTGTTAATTAATTAGGGTTTTGTACTTATTCGGACTGTATTATTTATTCGGACCCTCCGAACAAGGGCACAATTGTAATAAGTGTGCGTGCGTGTGATGTATGTCTTCCAACCCCACGTCTTTCTCCCTTTTATTTACCATCTTATGATGGTTAGATTAGGGTATGTTTCAATTAGCATACTTATGCTTGCATATTTGCATCATTCATCTGTCTTGCATGCATCGGGCTCGACGCATCATACTAACTGCATTTGTATTTCAATTTCAAATTGAATACGTGTTAGTCGTAGCATCATCACATGCCATCTTTAGAATAGCCGAGCCTATTGTAATTGCATTCCTGCATGTGTTGCATTAGGCATTTCTGTATAGTTAGGATCATGCATGGATTTCTAACATAGCTTCTGTTTTGGCTTGGAGTACTCGATAAGTGTTTATGCTTTAGCATCTTTGCATGTGTGTGAGTGACTGCCATGATAGCATGCTTACCATGAGGCTACATGCTTACGTGGTATACCTGCCTGAATGCCTGTGGGTGAAGGTTGGGTTATTTGGATTGGAACAATTCATCAATTGTGAATTTTAAGCCCACTTGAGAGTGGCAAATCATCTTGTTTTCTAAGCCCACCCGAGGGGGGCAAAATCTGCATTTTAAGCCTACTTACGAGTAGCAAACTATTTTCAAAACAAACATGAGATGTGTTGTTTCAATTCAGGCGATCCGGTCTATATTTGTATGCTGTGCGCATCACATAGTAAATCTAGGCTAATAACCGGGATAAGAGCACATAACGTTTTCAAAACTAGATATCATGGTTAGTAGAGGCCGATCTTTGATCGGGCGAGCGGGGGTGCTCACGAAGTGACCTTCCCCAATCGTACCTAAGTTCCCGAGCCGAGGCAACTTTGGTGATGACGGACACGTGACCTTAGGCAACGAGTCAGGGTTTCCTAAATTTCTCAAAATAAAATATTTAGGTGGCGACTCTGTATCTGGCAAAGCAGTCCATGTTTGGCAATTTTTTCAAAAAAAAAATCTGTTTTCAAAAACGATTTGCCGGATTTGGACTCTTTGATGATTCATCGGTCTTGCATTACACTCTGCGAGATTAGATACAGGACCGTGGCATTGAGTTCTAAACTGTAGTGAGCCCATAAATGAACAAAACGGGGGGATTTCCCTCCCGGGACGTTCGGGGACGTCTACAGAATGTCAAACTAAATGAGGAGATTTCCGAGGCTAGGATTGATGCCATCAAGATAGCTAATGATCGACAAGCTCTTTGTGCAAAACTCTTGACTTGTGAGACAGAGAGGAACGAGCTACAACAAATCTATGCAACATATAAAGAAAAAATTAAAACTCTCGAGATGTCTCAAGTTGCTTTGGAAGAACTAATGATCAAGAAAGAGGAAGAACTCAAGTGTGCTATGGTTACCATTGGTCTTTGGAATAGATGATCAAAGACTTTGGACAATATCATCGGGTCTCAATAAATTTGTTTTGACAAGAGTGGCATTGGCTTTGGTGATAACAAAGAGCAAAACACAGAGTGCATCTACATCTCATGATACAAGAACTCAAGGAAAGGGAGAACAAAAAATTCAACATAAGGATGGACTTCTTAAACTTCCTAAAGTTGGTAAGGTAAAAGAAAATAAGGTACACCCTGTACACCCAGTTTTTATTTGTCATCATTGTGATATGCGTGGTCATATTCACCCTTATTGTTATAAGTTACACAGGAGATTGTCTCATTAAGATGGAAGAAATTCTAACATCTCATGGGGTAAGAGACACTTCATTGGTCGTAAGGCGGTTAAGGGTCATAATAAACCTTGCTATTTTGATTTGCTTGAGACCAAACATGAACAGAGGTTGTGTTTACCTAGACCTAGAAATAGGAAGTTGGAAACCATGTCGAGATAGGTTCCCATTGAAAGGGAAGGGAACCACAATGTTAAGACACCGCCTAAGAACCGTAATTCTCACAACTTTGTTCGTACTAAAGCAGTTTGGGTGAGAAAACTTGACTTGTGTTAATTTGTTTTGTCGTTTTAGTTTTTGGGTTTCTATGTTTTTTTTTTTTGTCATTACATGTGTGCTTGTTCATTTTTTTGTCTTGCTTTATTTTTGAAAAAAAAAAAAAATTCCCAAAAAGATTTTCTTAGTATGGTTTTGCAAGCTTGAAATTTTTGAGTGGTCCTTGGTGCATATTGGAATTGATGAGAATATCCATTACATGTTAATATATGTGTGCTTTCTGTGGTCATTACTCATTTTGGAGTGTGAGTTTTTTGATTAGTATGTCTCATTCTGTACACACTCTTGGATTAGCAAATTTTGGAGTCTTCCGCCTTAGTGATTATTTTTTCTCTATGGACTTTTATCATTGATCTTTTGCGTTTCTAGAGGAATTGACCTATACTAGCATATCATGGGTGATGTTGAGTCTCTTAATGATCTTCCATCTTTTTGCATCTCCACGGCTTTCCCCTCTATTCTTTATAGTCCAGCCATGAGGAAAAGGCTACCTCAGAGTCACCAATCAGGCCATCCTTATTATATCCATGCTTCTCTGATTCGGTTTCCATACTCTTGAGCGTGTCAGCCGCCAATGAGTGTGCAAAAGAAAGAAAAGATGTTCAAAAGAAAGAAAAAAAATGTGCAAAAGAAAGAAAAAAAAAAAAGGATGTGCAAAAGAAAGAAAAGAAAAAAATGTAAAAAAAAAAAAAAAGGAAAAAATAAAGGATTCATTGATTGAGGAAGAGCCTCCGTTTTTACTCACCAAATACCCCTTGATTCCTAGTGGTTTGACTTTTCGTAGTTGTGCTTAGATTCTCTTGTCAGAGGTCCAGCTTTAAGATAACTACTAGGATTTGAATCTTGAGTTTGTCGAACTCCAAGAGTCTCACACACACTTTTCTCATGGGATCTATGCTTTTCACATAATGCATCACTTTCTTTTATGAGGAATCTTCTAGAGGTTGCGCACATTGTGTTTTCAAGTAATTGTGTTTCTTGGATAATCTTGTATGTTCTAAGGTACAAATCTGAGATTTCTAGCTTGCTCCATCATATTATTTTTTGTCTTTTTCTTCTTGTTTATTGTTTTTAGTGAAGGGGAGTTTGGTTTATCATTACAAGAGTTTGTTAGCATGAACACTTTGATTTGTTTGGTAAGGGAGATTGGCTATAGTTGTTTTGCATGTTGCTATGCACTGTTTGCTAATTATTTCCTTCTTGCATGCTCCTGATATTTACATCGTCATATCATTGCTTGTGTGGTTTATGATCTTATTTTTGTTGTTTGAGAGTTGTTTTTCATGAATCTTAGTTTTCATCTATTCATGTTTTCCATCTCATGTTTCAAGATAATCGTGTCATCTATTAATTGCTTTTTCATATACTCTTGTAGGACTAATAGTTGTTTTGGAGATTGTGGCACTAATAGTTGTTTTGCAGATCATGACCTTGAGAAAGAAGCTTGTTTTTATTGGCTGTAAGGGTTGGGGTGTTTAGGATTTTATTTGTTAGGTGTGTTTTGTCACGGCATTGCCAAAAGGGGAGATTGTTAGGTTTTTGTACTTGGCAACCCCGTTTGACAAAACTCTTTTAAGTTGTATTTATTTTCACACTTTTTATTTCAGTGAGGCTATGAGTTTTTAGATGCGAATCCAACTCGAATTGTGCCTTGCAGAGAAGTTTGTGATGTTAATACTTTCAAGATTGTCACTTCGCTGATTATGATGGGGATCGAGCTGCCCGGTCAGCTCGCGGGGGTCCAGGGGGCAGCGCTCAGGCAGGGTCCAGGGGCAGCGCCCCCGAAGCAAAATGCAAAATTGCATTCAAAGTTGCCTGTCTGGCCTTGCTCGCTCTAGCGAAGAAGTGCTCGCTCGAGCGAAGACTGCGTCTGTGTGAAAGCCTGAAAGAGATGAATGTACGCTTGAGCGAAGGGTGCGTGGCTCGAGCGAAGCCACTTATGAAAAACACGCGTTTTTGGTTCCTCGCTTGAGCGAGAGAGTCTTTGCTCGAGCGAGCATCGCGATTCAGATTTCTATAAGTACGTGATTCAATTAGATTTTAGGATTACTTCTCTAGATCTTCTTCTTGGGTTCTAGGGTTTATATCTGGGGATATTTTGCTAGTTTTTTTTTTATGTTTTAATTGAGTATTAAACTTATAGTTTAAAGAGTATACATCAAAGGATTATTTGTTTGTTCTACACAAAAGAGAGAGTTGTTCTACGGTGGATTCTGAAGAATTCGAGCCTGAAGTTTTGGTGGATTCTGGAGTGGCTCATCGTCAAGACAATTCCGAGGTGAAGACGAGGTTAGAAGAGGCATATAGAGGTTGGTTCAATTCAAGCGTGGATTCGCTAGGTAATTGAGAGTATACTTGTGTAATTCCTTTATATTTTCTTAGTGGATTGTTTTGTGGCTGTTGCCCGTAGTTTTTTTTTATCACAATTGGAGGTGTCCAATTGTGGTTTTTTCACATAAAATCGTTGTGTCGATTTGTCTTGATTGTTTGATTTGGATTGTTATATACTGTTTAAAATTGATACATAATCACAAATCAACATCTAGGGGATTTCTAGATTTTTCACATGTTATTTTAGTAATTTTTTTATTTTTAATGAAAATATGTGCAGAAAAGTAAAGAGGGTGATGTGATAATTTATGGTGACTTTTTTTACTAAAATTGAAAGCTGTCAAACGAGGTCTTAGAAACTAAGGATGTGTTTGGTTTGATTCTCAAACCATGATTCCATACTAAGAATCAACATCTGTTTGATTACAGTTTTCAAATCATAAATCCAAATCAATTTCAAAATACATTTTGAAAACATGTTTGGTAAATTAGAGAGTTTTTAAATTTTTGATCTATCCGGTCGTCCACCTGGACATCCTCTTAGACAGTTTTTAAATTTTTGGGTCTATCCAGTCGCCTCCCCTGTCACGATCCGCTCCCTGTACCTAAGGGTTAAGTATCGTGATGGCCAGTAACTGAGGTTACCTACGACCAATTCTTAAACAAATCAATAAACGCAAGCGGAAGTAAAATTTAAGTAAAGGTACCAAAATAATCATTGGAGTTTCTATTTTTATTACAAAATTTATTGACCCAAAAAGGCCGATATTTACATATAAAAATATCAATAAAAGTACTGTGTGTGTCTATTCCGCAACCCGACTTTCCAAAAAGTTATTTCTGAAGTGCATTGATTCCTGAAAATTAGTAAACAACTATAAGCACATGGCAGAGTGAGAAATATTATACCAAGAGTATAAGGGACACGAAATAACCATGGACAATTAATTAGGCCAAAACATTTATATAACTCAGTTTGGTACATAAATCATTTGAGTACCAGAAACTGGAATACAGATATTATATAAATAGATAACCATAACCACGGTACAAAACAGAACAGAGGTCACAGAAGTGACAATCAGAACAGAGGTACGGATTCAAGAGGTGGCTTGTACGGATTCTAGAGATGGCTCCCACAATAGTGTAGCATTTAGCTCTGCACAGCACTTTGGTCCGCACAGAACAGAGGTACGGATTCAAGAGGTGGCTCGTACGGATTCTAGAGGTGGCTCCCACAATAGTGCAGCACTTACCTCCGCACAGCACTTTGGTCCGCACAGAACAGAGGTCAATGGATCAGAGGGCCACAAAGTAACCAAACAGAGGTCAATGGTTATTTAAGTCCCCCAAGACGTGGGACTCCCGTGGTGGTACTTACAAAACATAATTGTTTATAAGGTCACAGTCAAATATTCTTTAAAAGTAAAACAAACATATCTATGGGTTTCCTTTTAAGCAAATAGGGTTCAAAAATAAAACCCTGTAACTGAAACATTTATAAAACATAACTTTTATTAAAAGCATAACTTGTATAAAATAGATTTTGAAAAGTCAAAACATACGTAAAATATATTTTGGTGACTTAAGGTATAATAAAACTCACCTTAACTTTAATACCTTACTCTTTTTTTTCACTATCAAACATCCTTTTAACCTTCACCATTTTTCCCTTTCTTTCCTCTCTTTTCTTTCTTTCCTTTCCTTCTCCCTTTCTTCTTTCTTCCTTTCGTTTCTTCTTTCTTTCTTTTGCGCAGGTTGATCGCCTCCTCCCTGGAGGAAGCCACAGCCGGTTAACACGTGGCAAGTGTCCCTCATTAAGATTTAATTCATAATTATATAGATTCATTCTCCTCCTTAATAGATATTTAAGATAATTATTGTTTAACTCAATATTTTAATATAATTATATAAATAAAATAATTTCTAATTAAATTATACTTTATCTTATACCAACAGAAAATTAATTATTTATTTTGCTATCACACCCATTATTATTATTATTATTATTATTATCTATATTATTATTATTTATATTTTGACCCCTAAACTTTTAATAATTATATTATTTTACAAAATTACGCATAATAATATATAATAAATTATATATTTTCCGAACTGAGATTAAATAATATTAGTATAAATTCTGTAGAATAATTAAAAATCTGGATTGTTACAATCTTCCCTCCTTCTAAAATTTCGTCTTCAAAATTTGTCATATGCATAAGCTATCCGCTGCGGACTCTGATAAATATATGTTAGATGATTAATCTAATAGAAAATATTACCTCAAAAAAAAACTTTACCAAAAATAATTCACTGGCTAGTTGTCAAAAATTGATTTGGGCTAAAATGAGAAATAATGGGCGACATTAAAAACTTTTCACTTGTTTTGTTTACGATAAAAAATAAATAAAAATAAATAAAATGAGAACATAATAACAGAATCATATGCAAGAGTTGTAAAAAAATTGAGATGAACCTTTCATTGATGGAAAATAGTTTCAAAAATAGTATCTTTATAATTTGAACCCACTTTTAAAAAACATCAAAATAATTTTTTTTTTAATACTGAACTGAAAATTATATATATTTAATTATATTATAATTTTGGAAGGTGATTGAACCCGACATCCTTCTGTTATTGTCCTTCTTTTACTATAACAAATATAAATTATATCTAATATCCTTCACAAATTAGGCATACTAAAAAAAAAATTTATTATATATATATAATCATATAAAATCATAATATACTTAAATCGACGAACAAAATATAATAATTCGGTACTAATTACCCGTTATCCCAGTTCTTAAATGTGCGCGTGTCCTATGCTCCAATGATGATTTTTTTTTTTTTTTAATATAAACCATTGCTCTGATACCATTTGTCACGACCCGCTCCCTGTACCCAAGGGTTAAGCATCGTAATGGCCAGTAACTGAGGTTACCTATGGCCAATTCTTAAACAAATCAATAAACGCAAACGGAAGTAAAATTTAAGTAAGGGTACCAAAATAATCATTGGAGCTTCTATTTTTATTACAAAATCTATTGACCAAAAAAGACCGATATTTACATATAAAAATATCAATAAAAGTACTATGCGTGTCTATTCCGCAACCCGACTTTCCTAAAAGCTATTTCTGAAGTACATTGATTCTTGAAAATTGGTAAACAACTATAAGCACATGACAGAGTGAGAAATATTATACCAAGAGTATAAGGGACATGAAATAACCAGGGACATGAAATAACCATGGACAATTAATTAGGCCAAAACATTTATATAACTCAGTTTGGTACATAAATCATTTGAGTAGCAGAAACTGGAATACAGATATTATATAAATAGATAACCATAACCATGGTACACAACAGAACAGAACAGAGGTTACAGAAGTGACAGTCAGAACAGAGGTACGTATTCAAGAAGTGGCTCGTACGGATTCTAGAGGTGGCTCCCACAATAGTGTAGCACTTAGCTCCGCACAGCACTTTGGTCCGCACAGAATAGAGGTACGGATTCAAGAGGTGACTCGTACGGATTCTAGAGGTGGCTCCCACAATAGTGTAGCACTTAGCTCCGCACAGCACTTTGGTCCGCACAGAATAGAGGTACAGATTCAAGAGGTGGCTCGTACGGATTCTAGAGGTGGCTCCCACAATAGTGTAGCACTTACCTCCGCACAACACTTTGGTCCACACAGAACAGAGGTCAATGGATCAGAGTGCCACAAAGTAACCAAACAGAGGCCAATGGTTATTTAAGTCCCCCAAAGCATGGAACTCCCGTGTGATACTTACAAAACATAATTGTTTATAAGGTCATAGTCAAATATTTTTTAAAAGTAAAACAAACATATCCACGGATTTCTTTTTAAGCAAATAGGGTTCAGAAATAAAACCACGTAATTGAAACCTTTATAAAACATAACTTTTATTAAAAACATAACTTGTATAAAATAGATTTTGATAAGTCAAAACATATGTAAAATATATTTTGATAACTTAAGGTATAATAAAACTCACATTAACTTTAATACCTTACTCTTTCTTTCCATTATCACAGACCCTTTTAACTTCTATTATTTTTTTCTTCCTTTCCTCTCTTTTCTTTCTTTCCTTTCCTTCTCTCTTCCTTCTTTCTTTTTCTTTCTTCCTTTCCTTTCTTCTTTCTTTCTTTTGCGCAGGTTGATTACCTCCACCCTTAAATAGAGCCAAGGTTCTCTCCTTGCACTCTCGTACTTGCGCTCATTCTTGCAGGTCTTTGGGTCTACTTTTAGGTCCAATTTTAATAATTCGAACCGTTCATATTTTATAATTTATTCAGTATATCGTACCTGTAAAAAATCAAGTTGATCGGATATCAGAAAGTGTATATTCAGAAAACTGTTTATTAAATTCTTTAAAAAATAACTTTTAGTTCAATTTTTCGAACACATACTTTCTGATATCCGATCAACTTGATTTTTTACAGGTATGATATACTGAATAAATTATAAAATATGAACGGTTCGAATTATCAAAATTGGACCTAAAAGTAAATCCGAATGCCTGCAAGGACGGACGCAAGTACAAGAGCTGCAAGGAGATGATCCTCATTCCCCTTAAATAGGGAGGAGGAAGCCACAGCCGGTTAACACGTGGCAAGTGCCCCTTTCGTTAAGATTTAATTCATAATTATATAGATTTATTTTTATCTTTAATAGATATTTAAGATAATTATCTTTTGACCCAATATTTTAATATAATTATATAAATAAAATAATTTTTAATTAAATTACATTTTATCTTATACCAACAGAAAATTAATTATTTATTTTGCTATCACACCCATTATTATTATTATTATTTTGACCCCTAAACTTTTAATAATTATATTATTTTACAAAATTACGCATAATAATATATAATAAATTACATATTTTCCGAACTGAGATTAAATAATATTAGTATAAATTCTACAGAATAATTAAAAATCTGGGTTGCTACACCCCCGACATCCTCCCTGTTGATTAGAACAATATTTTTTTTTTTAATTTATCAATTGACACTTGTTATCTGGAAAAAAAAATTATATTTGTGTTTGATATTTTTTAAATATAGAAAAAAAAAATTGAAGACCAAAATGACAAATTATTTGGACATTTATTTAAAATTAACAAACAAAAAATTAACTAAAAATTAATTTGTCACAGTAATTTTTAAAAAATAAAAAAAAATATTTAAAAAAAAATTCAACCAAATATACAATCAAAAGTAATTTTAAAGCACTAACTGAATGTTTTTATTAACAAATAATAACCTTTTTTTAATATTTTAAATAATTTTTTTTTCAATAGTTATTTTTTTAAATTGAATTTTAAAAAGAGTTTGGTTATAGGTTTTGAATAGAGTTTTAAGTTGTGTGTTTGGTTATGAGTTTTAAGTTTTAAGTTTTTGAATTAAGTTTTGAAAACTCTTTTTAAAACTCATAATCAAATAACTTTTCACAAACTCAACACTCATTTAAAAAATTCAACACTCAATTCAAAACGTATAACCAAATAAATTTTTTTTTTTTGAAATCATAATTACAAATTCCACAAACTCAAAATATAACTCCACGCCCAAATCATAACTCTAAATACAAACCAAACGTTACCTAATATTTTTTAATCACATTTGTCTTGATGAAAACAAAAAATTCAAAAATAGACAAAAAATATAATTTCAAGAATAGAGGTTAAGGGGTTGTTTGAGATTTGCTTACTTAGTGTATTTGTTGACTTTTTATGAAATATTCAAAAAAAAAAAAAAAAAAAAAGATGATGTAACTTAAATAGATACACTTATTTAGATGATCTCCAAATAATAAAAAATTATTGGATGCTTATCACGTGTTTATACTTTGGGCATTGCTTCCGACCCCCAGTGGCACCCCCAGTGACCTGACAGCGTGTGGTTGGCCGAAAAAAAAAAAAAAAAAAAAAAAAAAAAAAAAAAACTGTTTTTGCACCAATCAGGGACGACCCCCAACACCCCCAGCTGGGGGTCTAAGTCATTTTCCTTATATTTTTCATTAATCGTCATACATTATATATCATCATATTTCTCAAATACATAATATAAAATCATAAACTCTACATTTTCCATCAATCATAACACATCATCATATTTCTCAAATATATAATATAAAATCATAAACTGTACATTTTCCATCAATCATAACACCTATGGAACAAGTGATGGTGCTGGCACCCAAAAATTACTCACAAACAACCCCTAAATGTACAAAATTCAAAGTCCAGCCTGAGGGGAGAGCTCATTTGAAGGTGAATTCAAAAACAAAGAAAACGTTGTCGATAATCAATAAAGAAAATAAATTTATTTAAACAGAAAATATTTGGTACCCAACTTCACAATTAATGGAGTGGCATGGGATGGGACTCGTATGTGTGAGGATGGTGGATTTGAATAATTATCGAAACAAAATCACAAACCAACAGTTGTATACATGATGACTGACAATCAATCTAAAAACAGAAAAAAAGAAAAAGAAAAATAGTACTAATTTAATCTAAAGCTCTTCTTCAGGTATGCTCTCAAGTACTCCATCATTAGTTTTAAATAACGGTCCTGGATTAGGTATCGATATGGGTGATACAGTCTGAGAGGAATCAACGACACTAACACGATTCTGGGGAATTTGTATGAGCTCACAAGCCACATCCTTGAACTGAAGAACACCTCCGTCTTTGCATTTTGACAGCAACCGCGCCGCCTCCTCTTTCGTCATCAAAACTCTCACTTTCATCCCTCCGCTTCCACTGCCACTACCACCGCCACCGTCGCCATGGTGGTTTTCTCTCTCAATATTTTTTTTACCATCTTCTTTTTGAAGCAGTGGTTTGGCTGCTTCACTTTCTTTAGCTGTTTTCTTGAGCTTTCTTGGTAGTATTGATGACTTCTTGTCTAACTCATCTCTGTATATGTAGTTTTGCTTGCTCTGTTTCTTGAGTTTTTGTTTTGGGTCAGACCTGGTTTCAGTGAAGTAGGATTGCAAAAGACCTAACATTTTTAGAGAGAGAGAGAGAGAGAGAGAGAGAGAGTTGGGTTATGGTGGCGAATTAATGTAGAGGTGAAGGAAGATAGAGGGTATATATAGAGAGAGAGAAACAGAGTAGGGGTTACTGTTGTATAGAGTGCAATTTGGGAAGAGAATTGATGGGCCGTTTTTGAGATGAGTATGTCTAGGGAAATTATAGAAAGGTGTTTTGGAAAATTGGTTGAAAGTTTTTTATTTTTATTTTATTTTTTTTTTATGAGAGATGAGTGGATTAAAATATGAGAAGTGATTTTTCACTTATTTTTCAAAATGAGTTAAAATATTTTTAAAAAATTATGTGTTTGCATTTCTTAATCAATCATCTTTAATATATTCTCTCATATTTTTCAATCACTCAACATAATGCTCTATTTATTTATTTTTTTTTATCAATCACAATATTATAAAAATTACATATTTATATTCTAAAATTACTAAAAAATTATTCTTATATCTATCTATCTATCTATCGTACGCTAGTGGAATTGTGGACCATCGTCAAGTACACGGCAAGACTAGTAGTCTTTTGTAAGCACTTTCTTTCCATCCAAAACACAAGTGTTAGGTTCACAAAAAAAAAAAAAAAAAAAAAAAAAAAAAAAAAAAAAAAAAAAAAAAACAACTAGGGTTAGTGGTTTAACATTGCGCAAAAATACTAGGCTCTGTTCGGAACCGTTTTCAAATTAGTTTTCTAGGTGATAGTTTGAGTATGATGTTTGGATGGAGTTGTGGAATTAATTTTCCACAACTCTGCAGAAAGTTCTGTGTATTCTGTCAAACTGAGCGCGAGTTTCAATTCTTTTTTTCGAAATTTGACTTAACCAGTCGTCCGGCCGGTTGGCCGGAACAGTTTTTTTTTTTTTTTGCAATTGATATATTAATTTTTATATAATTGAAAAAAATATTTTCTGAAATTTTTAAAATTTTTTATGTGCTTTAAAATAATTTTGAGTTGTATATTTAGTTATGAATTGTAAATTTTTGTATCAAATATCAAATGCCACATCAACAATTTTCCACTCAAATCAAAACTCTTTTCAAAACTCTTTACCAAATAAATTTTCTACACTCAAATCATAATTTCAAACCGCACAAACTCAAAATACAACTTATACTCTCAAATCATAATTACAAAACTTTACCAAACGCAACCCTAAAGTTTCACCTTGATGCTCTTTTTTTAACCTTTCAAAACAGGCAAACAAATTGAATTATTAGACCTCGATAACTCTATAATCATAATTTAATTATTATTTTAAAAAAAATTGAATCACCGATTATCAAGAACATACATGTTCATTTAAAAAAAAATTAAGTGTGATCTCGTTATATTTTCACTGATATCTAATTTATTTAAGTTCTTTTATAAATAAATTGTTAATGAACTTATGAGATGAGCTATTTAAATTATTAGTGACTAGAGATGGGCTCTCGTAACAATTTGTGAACAATAGGGATCCCCTTCTACTTCGTATCACCTGTATGTAAAAAATTTTGATTAGTTTTTTATTTGAAAATAATTATTAAATAAATAAAATTAATATTATACATAGAACAAATTGGTAAGAAGATTTTATTTACCATTATACACAAATAAAAAATATATAGTTAAACAAAACTATCATGTGTTGGAGTCGGTGAACAAAACTAACAATACAATAATGTTGCTCTTTTATTCTTAAAAAAAGAAATTAAAAAATTATTGTATGATTGTTCGAGGAGCATTAAATACTTCTCTAAAAACTAATTTCTTGTATTTCTACAATTTATTACTTTATTTTTTTATTTGTGGTAAAATTCCAAGAACTTTGTTAATTAATTGAATTTAGTATTAACTAGACCTTGAAATTGACCGAGTTTTCAAGATTGAAGAGGACGTGATGAAGTCATACGTTGATTTCAATCGAATTGAATGAAGAAAATGGTTTTTATTAGAACTTAAGATATTATAATAAATTTAATAAATAAGAAGACACATATACAAATTGGGAAGAATCTCTAGTTTTCTAATGAAATATAAAGAGTTTAATCAATTAGTAATACTACAATGATAATCTTTATTATCACATTTTTAAAATTTATTTAACGTGACACACCCATTAATTAAATATTAATAATAGGGTAATGTGCATACCACAATTATTGATAAAATATGATAGAAGAATATGATAATTATAGCATTATGCTCAAATTATTATGATTTTTTCAATTCATTGTATATTTCTATTTAAAAAGTTATAAGTTTTATTCTTACTTAAACATGGTTGGACTGGTGGTTTCTTCTTTATTATGGGAGTTTATTAATTTTCGATCATATATGATTGTCTGATTATAAAATATAAAAAAAATCATGTTAAAAATTTTAAATATTCACAATATTTAATAAATCATATGGAGTTTCTAGGATCACCCGGTTATAAATATTTTGACCAATTAATCCCAAAAAAATGTATAAAAAAACTCTTACTAAAAAATTATTGTGGAAAAATAGGCAAATACTTTGTTACGCATTGAATTCAACACGGAAGTTCGCTTGATTTTTCCTAGGAATAATAGGTAAAAGCCACAATATTCCAACGCCATGTGGAAATATAATTGTCCATGAATTTTCATTAGTTAGAGAGTTCAACACCACCCAAAGTACCTTATTACAATCAATATACGATCTAGGGTTGTAATTCAGGCAGGTTTGGCCGGATTGGGAGGTTATCCAACCTCAATCCAAGTTATGCTAAGACTTGCACAAGTCCTCTTTTTTTTTTTGTAGCTACATTATTAAATTAATAAAATTTGACTCTATTTACATTTTTTTTATTTAAAAAATCATTAATACCATCAAAATAAATAATTTATATAATGTAAGAAGGATGTCGCTATAGTAGTCTTTACAATTTATGAGTAAAAATAAAAAAAGTAAGATTTTATGTTATTTGTATATATAATATAAATTCAATATGATTTAATAATCTAAATTATTTTAATATCATGTAATAGCTAATAATTTATATGTATATTTAATATTTTTATATATCTATATATGTATAATTCAGATTTCGGGTTACTCGGGTTGTTTGACGTCTTTGCCCAAGCCCGCTTAAATTTAATTCGGATTTCTGAACTTTTGCCCAAGCTCGTACTGAATTTTTATCAAATTTGGGGTTCGGGTTGAACCCATCCAGGTTACACCCCTAACATGATCCCAATAACACCTTTTTGAAAAATTATTCAATACTTTTAGAGTATGTGTAGGTGGTGTTTCAAATGATTAGTTATTGGTCTAAATTGTGAGATTCATGTTAAAATTTTAAGAGATAAAACGTTAAGTGTCAAGTGTCAATTGTTAATGGAATAAGAGTATTATCTAAACTTTTGAGATTAATTGAAATGACAAGTACAACATAGATTTGAGTCATTACATTCATAAGCATTGGTTTTAACTAACTTAATACGCGTGATTTGTGAAAATAGTTATGCATTCAAAAATTCCTAATTATCAAAAAAAAAAAATCAAAATTACATAATATTGCAAGATAATTGGTTGAAATTCAGTTACTAAATTTATGTAATTGTTATGTTAAAATTAACAGCAATGCTAGGGGGTCACAAATTCTGTGTTCAAAACTGTCAAAACGACGTCGTTTTTGGTGCAAAACAAGCCAAAACGACATCGTTTTAGTAGTTTCGGGTCATTTAAGCCACAAAATTTATGACCACCAAACATTTTGTTAAAATTAATATTAGGACTTGGT
This sequence comes from Camellia sinensis, assembly GCF_055761805.1. Lineage (NCBI taxonomy): Eukaryota > Viridiplantae > Streptophyta > Magnoliopsida > Ericales > Theaceae > Camellia > Camellia sinensis. The sequence continues at coordinate 175,642,385 of NC_138971.1, read as the reverse complement.
CAGAACATATTACGCGTTTTAGATTCCTAGTTATTCTTTTTCATGATTATTGACTAGGCCATTCATTTCAATTGAGTATACTACCAAAACTGTCATGTTAGTATACTCGAGAGGGTTATTGAATAATTTTTTCAATTCAACTTATGGGATGCATGATAAGGACTCCGAAGGACCCAACATCACATAAACCTTGTTTTCTTGCTCTACCATCGCCATCATCAATTCAAATATTTTTGTTTGGGTTGGGCTTATCTTTCATTGGACTTTGCTGGAGTAAGACCAAGTCATCTGACTAAGTCTTGAGACAGAGAAATTATCTAACGCCATCTCCAATGGTGAACTAAATTTACCATCAAATTTGAATTTAGTAAAAATTTATCACTTTTATGCCTCCAACGATTTTACCAAATGGATATCAAATTGAAAATTCACCAAAAGTTTCATCAAAATGAGAATACGCTGGGTCTTTCACTAAAACATTATTCATTACCGTTGTATTTTCACTACCGAATGACTCACCGAATGACCAACCGGATGACCTGCCGGATGACTAATTTTCGCAAAATTTTGTACAGATTTTACACTGGAAGGTCGACCTCCCGGTCAACCCCGGGGTCGACCTCCCGGATGACCTTCAAGCTTGAAAATTCAACTATAGAATTTTACAGATTTTGCACTTTCCGGTCAACCGGCCGGTCGACTAGCCGGTCGTCCCCCCGGACGTCCAGTGCGTTTTGATGAAAGTTACAATAAACCGTTGGAGTGATTGATATCAAATTGAGCCAAACGTCTTTTTTTTACTTAAATTTGATGAAAAATTTGTTCAACCGTTGGAGATACTCTAATAAGTTAAGTTTATAGAACATGATGTTAAAAGTCGTTTATCCATTATGCCACTTAGCCTGTGTTTGGCAAGGGCTTTTTCAGGCTTTTTTGGCTATTTTAGTCACAAAAAACAAAATAGGCTATTTTAGTCATAACAAACAAAACATCACATGCAACCTATAATCATTACATTCTTCTCTCACAAAAAAAATCAAAAAAACCAAAAAGTCAAAAAGCCCTTCCCAAACCAAGCTTTTTAGCCCAGGCTAAAATAGTCAAAAAAGCCAAAAAGCCAAAAAGCCAACCCACTTCCCAAACGGAGGCTTAATTTATCATCTAACGCCTATCAAAAAAAAAAAATTTAAATTTCTTGCTGCAAAAAGTTCCAATTTTTCAAAGGCTTAGTAAAATAAGATTTCATTTTAATATTTAAACTAAGACATTTACAAGTATTGAGCCGTTACTGCGTATCTTACGCCTTTTCTAACAATAAAACATAGACGGCCATTTTATTTCTTACTAATGGGTTATTATTACCCCATTGATGGTAGGTTGAATCTACTAAATAACTTATTTTTTAAGAAGAAAATTAACTAGTACATCTCGCTAATTTTAGGACACAAAAGAGGTGTTTCATTGGAAGGATTAGGGTGTGGAATTAAATTGAATCTCGGACTCTTTATCTCTCATATTTGGGATTACACTATCTGGGAAGGGTGTGAGACAATGTTCATGGGATAACAATTCTATGGGATTAAATCGTAAAAGTCTATTTTGCTTTCATCATATATCATTTGCTTCCTTTGTTATTGGTGGGTATTGGGTCTGTATTTGTTTTTGTTTTGTTTTTTTTTTTTTTTTGAGCTTTGAAAAAACATAGTTGGTTGTTTTTTTTTAATGGATGCTGCTGCTGCTAGTTGTTTGTGGTGTGATGCCGCTGTTGATTTTTTTTTTTTTTTTTTGAGCCTTGAAACATAATTGGTATGTTGCTTTTAATATGTGGGTGTGAAGGCTTTTTGTTGAAATCTTTTTAATTTTTGTTTTTTGTTCTTTTGGTTTTTGAGTGTGTGCTCTTTACTCTTTTTCTTTGTTGATGTATTTATGTTTTGTTCATTCTATGCATTAATAAAGTTATTTTTTTACTAATCAAAAAAAATAAAATAATTTTTTTGTGTTGGATAAAAATTAGAAAGGAAATGGTCTTATTTATATTGAAAGAATGTGACAATTAAAAAATATAACTATTGAAAAAATGTTTGAAACATCGAAAAAATTAAATAATTAATTGTGGTCCACTAATCAGTTATAAATAAAGATTAAATTTAAAGGCAGATTTAATATTGTTATTACTTAGTAAATAATTGAAAAATGGTAAATAGTCTTTTGATCATTTATCCTTAATCTGTCCGTCCAACCAAACATTGTGTTCACTAAAAATAATTATTTCTAGACATATAATCTCATGAGAAAATAAACACGAGATACACATCTAATCCAACTAAATAATCGAGGAGATTCATAGTCCCAAGATTCAAGTCCGATAGATTCTAATCCTCCATTATCCAGTCCGTCTTAATAAGATTCCTTTTTTATTTTTATTTTTATACAATAATTTTAATATATTTTCTATTACAACATAACACGTTGACAAAGTACATAATTTAAAATTAAAATGACATCAAAATATCATGTATTGTATGTCGCCGAAACAATAATTAATTATTTTTATTATTATTATTATTATTATTATTATTTTTGAGATAACAAACCAATTTGATTTTTGATATCTTTTGATGAGATGGTTGTGGGCCTTTATGCATAGACCATTATTGTGGGTGATTTTATTAACAGAAATGCTTTCACTCCCACTGGGTCGATCCCCAGTGAGGTGTCACTCCGAAATTGGCTCAACAAAAAAAAATATATATATATATATACATATTTTTTTGTGTTTTCAGCGAATAGGGGGTCGCCACCTCACTGGGGGTCGACCCCCACTGGGTGTATGAATCACAACTGTTTTATTAAATACACGTTATTGTGGGTGATTTGATTTTTACCTGTTGAATTCGGGTGATTTTATTTGTATTTAAAAAAAAAAAATCAATATACTTAATCAAAATTTTGAAAAATACACGTTAAATTTTTAAAAACTGTTATAGGTCTTAAATTTTTTATCAAATAAATGATTAAATATCCCACATGACTGTGGGGTTTACTTTTTTGTGGATCTCACACTCATGTGAGACATTTAATCATTTATTTGATAAAAAAATTTATATCCCTAACATTATCCTTAAATTTTTAAATATATATATATTCTTTTATGTTACACTCAAACTACTTATACATATTATTTATATTCAACCATTTTCATCTATTTTCCCAAGTTATTATTTTCTCTTCATCTCTTTCTTAACTTCAAAACTTTAATCCATTTACAAAAAATTACTATTATCATCAATATCATTGTTTGATGAATAAAAAAATTATGGAGTTTATATAGATTTGCTCACAATATATGAGGAATTAATTAAAAAAAAATACCACAAAACTGAAATCTATTCAGTATTCATAGGATCAAATTTTTTTCAGATGGGCAAAAGAAAGGACTCAAGCAACTTCAAAAGCTTCCAGCAATACAAAAGGGTGAACAAGCTCTGGACATCTTCCACCGAAGTAGAAAATGTCGGGCCATTACTCGTCAAACGAGATAACCGATGGCAGCCCATTTTAGCCCTCATTCCATTGGGAAGGTTTTTTTTTTTTTTCCTTTTTTTTTTCCTTTTGTTTTTGGGTAAAATAGTTATAAAAAGATAAATAAATTAAAAAAAGGTTAATTATACTTGCCACTCTTACAATTTGCACAAAATCTAAATTTAGTCCTTACACATGAAATCATTACAGTTAACCCCTTGCATTTTTGGTCAAATCTCATTTTGGTCTCTACACATAAAATTGTGACAGCCAACCCCCTGCACTTTTACTCAAATCTTATTTTGGTCCCTATACAATTGTCAATATCCCTTTTCCGTTATTTCATTTTAAATATTTAACAAAATCTAGTCATGTGATATAAATGTGACAATGAAACGAGGGTAAAAGAGAAAAATTATCCATGTTTCCCACCAATACATTATTCTCCTACGTGATAACCACATAAGAGTTATTTAACACAATATATATATGTTTGTATGGTAAAAATTAGGACAAAAAGACAAGAAAATAGAGCTTTTGAAATAAATTTTAAAAAAAATGGGACAAAAAAATAAAGAGAAAGAAAGATGAATAAACAAAAAACTGTGTTACCATGAAAAATGAAGTTTCGTGATTCTAATTTATACAAAATCCTAGTTCATCTTCTTAATTGTTCACAATCTGCGTTTTATTTTAGCCTAATATAATCATATTTTGATGTAATTTTTGGATAAAATGTGTATTGATGAAAAATGTAGATGATTTTTCTTTCTTACCCTCATGTTGTAGTCACATTCTTATCATATAATTGGATTCTATTAAAAATTTAAACAATTGAATGATAAAAAGGGGGACATTGACATTTGTATATGGACCAAAGTGAGATTTTGCCAAAAGTACAGGTGGTTGACTGTCACAATTTCATATGTAAGGACCAAAGTGGAATTTGATCAGAAGTGCAAGGGATTGACTGTCATGATTTCATGTGCATGGGCCAAAGTGAGATTTGATGCAAAATGCAGCAGTGCAAAGTGTAATTTACCCTTTAAAAAGTTAATAAAACAAAATGTCACATCTAACCCATAATCATTTCACTTTTTCTCCCACAAAAGTAAAAAAAAAATCAAAAAATCCAACCCACATAAAAATTTTAACCCCAAATTAAAATAATCAAAAAAAATTAAAAAGTCAACCCACTCTCAGAAGGAAACGTTGGGCACCAAGATAGTTGGAGATCACCCTAGTTCTAAGAGTTGTTTCTACCTCACGTTTTAGCCACTATTCTGCTTAAATATTTTTTAAATTGGTCTAATTTAGGATTTTTGATTTATTTATTATTTAAATATATTTTGAAGGATAATTTAGAATATATATATATATAATATGTATAGAGAATAAATAATAATTCTAAATAATTTAATAAAATACATTAAAAACTTGAATATACTTAATAATTTTCTGAGTACAAATACAATTACTCATCAAATTTATTTTAAAATAGCCCAAATGAGGATGGTGGGTAGGGATGGCAATTTGAACCTGACCCGACGGGGACCCGACTCCCCCGACCCCGATTAAAATGGTTTTTCTCCGAAAAATACCCCCACGAGGACGGGAATGGTATACGAAATTAAATCCCTGATCAATTTCAGGCCGGGGACGGTGATAGGTTTCCCTTCCCCGACCCTGGCCCCGGCCCGACCCGACCCCACAATTTTCCCGAAACTTCCTTGTATGTATATATATTATATTATATTATATCTATTTGTATTATATTATTATATGTGTTTAGGCTGCTTGTCTAGGTTATATTATATTATAATATATTATATTATATCTATCTATATTATATTTTTATATGTGTTTAAGCTTGTTGTTTAGGTTATATTATATCTATCTATCTCAGCTCTCTCTCACTCTCGTTCTCCTCTACTCTATCTACTCTCTGAAACTATCTCCTCTTTCTCTCATCTCTTCACTCGCTCATCCCGCCGCTGAAACTATCTTCTCGCTCTCATCTTGCAGCTGATCGCACTATCCACCTCCACCGTGAATTCGTGATGTCTTCGACGCCTTCATCTTTTACTCCATCAAGCTCTAGATCTAGAATATCTAAAGATCGTCGGCAACTTCTCCATTGCTACCTCTGTTTCTCTCAGTTCTGAACACTCTTAGAGAAGGTGAAGGCGAAGCAAATCGATCCGAGATATCTACCGCCACTATTTGATGTCTCTCTCTCTCTAGATCTGAGTTTTGTATTTGTTGTGCTGATGTTGTTGATCTCTGTTTGTTGTTGATGTTGATGATGATCAGATTGTAGTTATAGTTGTTTTTGATAATATTGATTAGTTATTGATGTCGATTCGATGATCTGCTTTTTTCTTTTTCTTTTTTTTTTTGGGTCGGGAATTTTCGGGGTCAGGGAAACCCGATCCCCGATAGGGGCGGGGGTGGAGATGGTGATAGATTCCCCGTCGAGGATTGGGGGCGGGGCCGGGAGAATTTTCTCCATCGAGGATCGGGGACGGGGAGTATGATCCCCGGGCCTGGCCCGGCCCGTTGCCATTCCTAATGGTGAGCCATCTTTACAATTTTTTCACATAAAAATGAATTTGATTTTTAAAAGGTGAATTTCAATTTAATATAAATTTTTAAAAGAAAACACATATGAGTGATAAATTTTGTATACATTAATAATTAAAGTTATTTATTTATTTATTTTTTTGATAAGACCACTATAAGTAATTTATCTTTTTTTAAACCCAAAAAAAAAATATTTAAATTGAGTCGAGCCCTAATCACACTGTTAATTTGAGAGTGACCAAGTCATCACACAAGACTATTGCACTCTGCTTTTTTCTTTTTTTTGGGAAAATTAATGTTAAGTTTAAAAAGGTTTTGAAAATAGAAATGGTTATGATGTTTCCTAAAAATGTTAATAAGAAAAATTATCAAATGAGATTAATATCCATAAATAATTTAAAAGTAATGATATTCAATCTCCATTTTTAATCTCACATATTTCCCCCTAATAAATTTAAATAATAATAATAATAATAATAATAATAATAATAGGGAGTTTTTTTTTAATAAATCCCTTTTTAAGAATTTTATTCCATCAAACTCAGATTTTTTTTTACTATTCCATTAAGTCTTATTTGAGATAAGAAAACTAAAACGCCCTAAATCTTTCCTTCTCCCATTAATGGTGATATTTAATGTTGATTGTCATTATATCTTCACTAAAAAAAAAGGGATTTGGGGTGGCTGTTCTGCAGCCCGCACAGCAGCCACTGTTGTGCAGCGAAATGGGCTCATTTTAAGACCCATTTCGATAATCTGAACCGTCACATTTTAGAATACATTATGTAGAACATGTTTGCAAAAAATCAAATTAATCGGATATCGTTTACCCATTCATCTACTCACATTTGTATCTACAAAAATAAATAATAATTGTGATTTAAAGTTTAAAATGAATATAAATGTGACTAGATGAATATGTAAACGATATCCGATTAACTTATTTTTTGCAAGCATATTCTGCGTAATGTATTCTAAAATGTGAACAGTTCAGATTATCGAAATGAGCTCTGAAATGGGCCCATTTCGCTGCACAACAGCCACCCCAAATTCAAAAAAATGCATTAATCACACACCACTATTTAATGTTGATATATATTACACACAAAAAATTAAACATGATTCTCTATTGATATTGTCATTATGTTTTGGTAGTTCTCATGCATCATTGATTGTCATTATGTTTTAGTAATTCCTATGCATCAAAATGTTGATTGTGCATGATGACGTGAATGTTCACATTAGATAACGTGAATGTGAACGTGAACGTGAACATTTACATCAGATGACGTTGTGATAAAGGTGATGTTAAGGTTCACATCAACATTGTATTAAATTACACAACCACAAGTCTCAACTTTTATTTGAATATAAACATGACGTGAATGTTTATACTAAAACATATAAATGTGAATGTTCACATGAATTCTGTAATATAGATATTAACATTATGAACATTAACATTTATATTCACATTCATATGTTTTAATGTGAACATTCACGTCATCTGATATGAACATTCACAATCACGTCATCTGATGTGGACATTCACGTCATCACGTACAGTCAATATTTGGATGTATGGGAACTATCAAAACATAATGATAATTAATAAAGAACCATGTTTAATTTTTGAGAAATGCTATGTATTCCAAATATTCTACCAAACCTCTCATATGGAGTGGGACTCACACAAATCCACATATGTGTGAGTCCCACACCCATGTGAGAGATTTGGTAGAATATTTGGGGTCCCTAGAATCACTCTTAATTTTTTGTGTATAATGTATATCAACATTAAATAGTGGTGTATAATTAATGCATATCAACATTAAATATAAGGGTATAAGAGTCTAAGAAAATAGTGTAAATCAAGAAAAATGACCTTATGGAATAAATGTATAAATATATGGGACTAAGTGGGTTATAAATTTCCTTCATGGACTTCTTGGGCTAAAACACTCTTAAATAAGATTTATCAATAAAAACCCCATAATAATAATAATAAGAAAAAGAAGAAAAATGCTTGAGGCTCTTCTCTTTTGAAGACCCCCACAAACCCCTTTGGATTTCTACCATTGATGTATGTATGAGACCCACTTATGTATGTGTAGGGTCCACACCATCAATGATGAAGATCCAAAGGGGATTGTGGGGGTCTCCAAAAAATGAGTGTCTCAATCATTGTTAAAATAATAATATGTGTGAAGCTTAAATTTTCTAAATAATGTTTGCTAATTAATAAATTAGATTAGCATAATAAGGCATTTGGTGCTTCTTCATAAACTTAAACCACAAACCTCCTCCAAAACTTAAAGGTTCAATCACTTGAGTCACGCTCAAGTTAATCTATCAATCCTTATAAACATAACGAATTTTAATAAGTAAAATGCAATGTAGACAGTGGGCTCTCCCTTTTCTAACTAGATTGGCCCATAAAAGGGTTTAATCTCCTTTGAGGGCATGCTTTATGCACAAGCATGAAATATTCGTTGCAAGTATAATCATAGAGTATTAGGAATCTGTTTCTTAAATGATAACACTTGAGATGGGAGATTTGCACCGGACAGTACGGCCGAGCTACGGTAACGCGGGTGTGGCAAACCTCACGGTGCCGAGCTATCTTCTCAATTGGCGTGGCCCTCCGGCCTGTCGTACACGGCCGAGGTAGGTTGGCCGACTAGGCATGGTCTAAGGCCTGACTGAGCTGTGATTGTTAGACGTTCGGCGATATGCGCGCGTTAGCACGGCACAATCGAGCAAATGACAGTCCGGAATGAGTTTAGGCCGAGAAGAGGACCAGCACGCTTCACTTTCAGTTAACCCGGAGAGTTTGGACCAGGATGGTGGTCGGCGTGCGCCCGACCGGATAGCTCGGAAGCTCGGTCGTGTTTTCTGTGGTTGTGATTTTCTCCAAGGAATAGGCCGGTTTTGGTATGCCGGTCAGGTGTGCCACTTGGGCCAATGGCATGAAAGAGAGGAAATCTGCTCCAAGCACGCGTCAATACCGTTTGGCAGTTTTGCATGTACTAGATGGAGGATTTGGCCTTTACACGCGTAAAGTGGTGGGAGGCGAGCACTGCCACCTGTCTAGGGAAGGACAACAGAGGTAGTGCGTGCACAATCCTGAGGCTGCATGGCTAGCCTAGAAAAAGGAAGGGAAGATGAACGTTAGAGGTAAACAATTGATGCTATTTGAAACACACACTCTCTCTCTAACAGCCTTCTTCTTCCTCAAGTGATTTGACTTGATCGTCGGAGGGTCTATCCGGCAACCCACAGCCGGGCAGCTCACCGTTTCTGTGTTGCTAGGTTAGATGCCGTCACGTGAAGCTTGAATCCAAGGAGTATGGAAAGCAGAGGATATTTCGCCCCCGTACAACACTCATCCTTTAATATCTCAATCACTGTAAACCAAGTGAAATGATGCAACTCTTAAGTTGACACTAAAAATATCATTCCAGTTGGGCAAGGACTGAGCAACTGTACTACTTGAACCCTGTTGGTATTCAAGATTGCTGGACAACATGTAATACTACGCTAAAGCTGCGCGGCGCATTACCACACCAAAGAATGTAAGCCACGAGTCTTAGCACGGTCAGCTAATTTGGTTAACATCGCACACCCAATTCTGTCTAGTCATGATCCGCTGACCGTTTGCTCGGTCTTCTAAGGATAACTTGGTTTTTAACTCATTTCAACTTAGAATGACATGAAGAGTAAACCAAAACTATTTAGCTCGGCCCAAGCCTAAGGCCCATGCAAACTTAGCTCAGCCTATTTGCATAGCGCAAATTACTCTCTCATTTCACAGCCACTTATTTGTCCTGACCAAATAATAGTATATATCTCTTAGCGATTCTTTTCTCTGTGAATCACCTATTTCCCACCATCCCATTTGATCAATCTTGTAAGATCTATTAATTAAAGGAATCAATGTTAAGTCCTCTCAAGCGGCGAGGTATCTAGTCTCATTCTCTTACTCCAAATGAACTGCGTTAGCTAAAGTACTAGAATTGATAAGAAAATAATAGAATTTATTAAATAATCAAACCTTGAATAATTTAAGCTTCATTTGGTAACTTAAAATTTTAGCAAAAAAATCATTATAAGTTATCACACCACTCTTCCTATTTTTCTATATATCTTTTCGTAAAAAGACAAAAAATTACTAAAATAACTTGTTTCTAAATCTAACAAAATGAGTGATTTGTAAAACAGAATAGAAGAGAGTGGCATTAATAGATTGTCAGTGTGACATTCTTGTATATAATTTTTTTATGAACGTCAATTATTGAAGCAAACTAAGGCCAGGTTTGGCAAGTCTAAAATAATCTAAAAAGTCAAAAAGTTACACAAAAAACAAAAAAATCATTACTATTCACAAATAAAAAATATTAAAAAAATGTTTTATATATTTTTGTAATTCAAAAGTTTGATGGATATTGTCAGCCGTACTTGTGAAGTAGGAAGGCCATTATGCACTTTTTGGGCCAAAAAAAAAAATTACATATGTAAAGCTACAAAGTTTGATTCAAACATTGGGCCCTTGGGGGCTCACTAAGGGTTCTGTTTTGATAATCCGAACCGTTTAATATGTAGAACTCGTCGAGTAATATATGTCTGTAAAAAATTACATTGATCGGATATCGTTAACTATATGATCAAATCAATTTTGTATAAACAAAACATATGGTCTGATAGTTAACTGTTGAAAAAAACTAATCCGATCATATAGCTATCAATATCCGATCAACATGATTTTTTATAGTCATATAATACTCGATGAATTGTACATATTGAACGGTTCAAATTATTAAAATGGGACCCATAGTGACCCCCATGGACCGACCATTACTGTCCAAACACTTTGCCCCGAAGAAGATAATTATTTTCTGTGTAAGACATGCTGGGACAGCAGGGCAGCCTTACAACCACTCAACTTTCTTTCATAATACACTTTATTTATACAATTTTTTATTACACATTTTTTCGTAAAAAGACAAAAAGTTAACACAAACATTCATCTTTTTTTTCTCAATTTTTTAGTTTAAAAAGTCAAAAAGTGCATTTATTTAGGACACTCCAAACAACGGCTAAGAAAGTTAAAAAGATTAGAGACAGAAAAAAGAAAAAAAAAAGAAAAAAAGAAGAGTCCTATGTAAGAAAATACTGAAACTTAAGTGACCTAAAATGTAATTTACTTAAAATATTATTGAACTCATAATCCTGATTTCGCGTAACCGCAAGCAATTGTGCAATAAGCCCTTCTCTCCTCCCTATTTCCTCCAAACCGCGAGAGAGAGAGAGAGAGAGAGAGAGAGAGAGAGAAATGGGTGGAGCTCAGGTGATGAACAGAATCCCACGCATCAAGTTTCCGCAGAGACATTCAAAACCCTCTGGTTCGTACTCTCTCTTTCTCAAACAGTTATGTGTATACGAATTTAAGCGATTGAAGAAGAGTGTAAATGCTATGTTGTTGTGAAGATTATGTTTTTCTTTATCTATGTGAGCTCATTGGTTATGATTCAATTGATAAGAACACCAGAAGCAGACTCTTTTATTTTTCTTTTGTTCATTGTTAAATCTTTAAGGCCATGTTTGTTTGGGTGGACATGAACTTGTGATTGAACTAATAGTCTAATAAAATTATTAATCCGATATTTAGTTAAACAATTGAAGTACGGACTAATTATTTTAAACTTGACTATTAGTTAAGATAGGATACATAATCCAATGGATTCGTAATCCTAGGACTATTAGTCATGAGAATGCTAATTCAGTCCGCCCAAACAAATATGGCCTAATTGAATTGTGAATCAAAATTACAAATTGGCAAAATTATGTGCAGACTATAAAAATTGATGTTAGACAAGTGATTGCATTGTCTAATTGGCTAAACATTGTCTTCATATTAGAAGATTGTGAGTCCAAATCCCACTAATTATAAAAATTTTAAAAACCAAAATATGTTCACTCTTGGCATTCAAAAAATGAACTTAGGAACCCTGAATAGAGTAGAATGAGAAGAAATAATGAGTTTGAACACTTTATCTCAAATCTAAAACATTTTGAATGGTGTGCACGCATTTCTTTAGAAAATGTTTTTTTAAAAAAAATATTTTGGTATTATTGTTGGGCGTGACTTACCTGGCTCATATTATATTGGATCATGTTTATTTTATCAAAATAACCGTAAATATTTTGTGGGTGCTGTTATTTTAGCCTCAAAAATTATTAGAAGATGCATTTTGAATTCTTTTATTTGTTTTTCTCAATAAAGTTAAGAACATGCCATGCTTGATTTGATCACCAAAAGAATAATGAATCATGCATACATATTATTTCTTCATACTAAACACTTAGAAGTCATATTCTGGCGTTTTCCCAAAAACCATGTTTTATAATTCAAACAATTTCAAGAATAGTCTAAATCGGAAAATGTGAATCAATTGTGAATTATGCAATTCACTAACAATTCTATCACAAATTAGATTCACCCATTGATTCACATTGATTTATATATGTATCTCAGAAAACTATGATTAGAACATAGATAGGTGCTGTTCAGAAAAATACATGGATCTTTTAAATATTAGAACTTTTATGTGCACTGATCGACACCTCTAGTGGCTATAGAGAGTTGAAGAGACAAAGTAGAAGACCAATCTTGGTGCTAGTTTGATATATATATATATATATAGAAGTAGATGTTTATCAAGCAGTATGCATTGAGAATCAGTTCAGTTGGAGAATAAAGTTAGCAATGTGAATACCATACAGCAAATTCATGATTTGTTATTTATGTGGACTTTTTATCATGTGTGTGTTTGTTTCCTAATGCTACCCAAGTATTTAAGGTAATTACTCTGCAGGTTCAACATCCCAACATCAAGAAAAAAATACGGCTGGTAATTCTAATCAGACTTTGTTTTCGAGGTCTTCCCCATCTAATGTGACTGGGGGGGGGGGGGGGGGAAAGCTTCTCTGCAGCCCAAACGAACACCATTCTCTCAAGAGGAGATTGATGCTATTTTGGTATGTGAGACCTCCTCGTTGTGTTATTCTGGAATTTCAAACATTTAATAGTCTAAAATTCACTTTTGTTATTTGTTCATTTGTGTTATCTTAAGCATAATCCTGTGCTTAAGTTGTTGACTATAAATCAATATTGAACTGAATAAAAAAAACAAATGAAAGTTGGACTATACGAAATGAAACATGGTCAATTCATTTAGAGTCTGTTGGGCCACATTTATGTTTTATGTTTCCTGTATTTGCAACTTTTTTAAAATCCTTCTTGTCTGTCTCTTACATCCATTTGGTCTTCAAAAGTTGCATGCATAAAACATGAGTAAAGTATGTTTGTCTTCAATCCCCACCTCTCTGTCTCAACCAAAACAACAAAAAAATTGCTATGTTTGCCATTTAAGGTGAAACCCACAAAGGATTCTGATTTTGCTATGCATGAGCAACTTTTAATTGGCCACTTTGCTTGGTTCCCATTTTTTAAAAACAGTTTTCAAAAAATTCTACACTCTTATTTTCCGTGTTTTTTTGTTTTTACTGAATTTTTTAAATATTTTATGCAATTTTTTTTTACTTTTTAGACACACCTAACATAAATACACCTAAAAAGTAAAAAAATTGTAAAAAAAATCTTTTAAAAATTCACTAAATACCAAAAATACAAAAAAAATATAAGAATTTAGTACATTTTTTGTATTTTTATGTATTTCTTAATTTTTTAAAATATTTTTTCACAATTTTTTTACTTTTTAGACACATCTAAGGAAGGTGCATCTAAAAAAGTAAAAAAAATGTTTAAAATTTTAAAAATATTCACCAAAAACAAAAAAATACGAAAATAAAAAAACTCAGTTTTAAAAAATTTTAATCCAGAAAACTCAAACCAAACACAGTGATTATTATTATTATTTGGAGGAATAGATACTGTGGTTAAAGTGAAACTTCAGTTCTCATGTTCTCTCTATGGCATGTAAATTTCATAATATTCTTTTTTATATAGCATTGCTTCAAAATAATCTGTTGATTGAATTATTTATCTGTTTATTTGTTTTTTGGCAGTTGGGTGGCTGTTTCTGATTCTTACATGGGGCCGTGTGGTGGGAGTTCATTGTTTGACAGTTTTTTTGGCTTTCATCTCTCATTTTTCATGTTTTTTTTGTCTCTCCAAATAGCAGAAGTCCACTTCCTACATAAATTTTGTTCTAAAAGGAGAGGAATTTTGAAGTCATGCATTTGATTTGTCTTCCTCAAGATACGTATTGTGGTTGAAGACAGTTTTGATAAAAATCCAATTATACAGATTTGTTTTAACAATTGGGGAACTTTTATAGATCGGTTACTTTAAATACAGCAATGCTACAGACCCCCAGTGGGGGTGACCCCCCAGTGGCACGTCTCGGCTTGGGGTTGGCTGAAAACTTAAAAAAAAAAAAAAAAAAAAAAAAAAAAAAAAAAAAAAAAAAAAAAAAATTGTGTTTTTGACCAATGAGAAGGGACCCCAGCACCCCCACTGGGGTCCGAAGCTTTATTCCTTTAAATATTTACTTGTTCTTTTCTTCTTTTTTTTTTTTTTTTTGGGGGTGGGGGGGGGGGGGGTTAATAAGAATTTGCAGATTGGCGTGATTTTGCAGGGAATGGAGAGATCTAAGTTTAAATTGCCTAAAAGATTGGTAAATTTTATCTCAGGGAGTACTTATTCCATGGTCGGAGACATCACATTATTATTTTTTCTGGTTATTTATAATTAATTACTTTGAATAAAATAAGATTTGACATCTCTACTTATTCACCATTTTTTCTAATAAAATGAGTTGTTGTAAGTAGATAAAATTCGCTTAGATGACTGATTCGCGAGTGGGTTGCAAGATGATGTGTTGGTCTTAGAGTCTCAAATAATTTTTTATATTTTTAATTTTATCTACAGTGGTTTTTTTTTCTTTCTTATATGTGATCTGAAATTGAATGGTGGTGACATTTTGGACTTTGGAATGAGTTTGATGCTGCTAATGGGCTGTGGGCCTGTGGCCCAGATCAGATAGCTGTTTGGATTTCAGTGATTTGATATTTGCAAGCTACTTCATTTTCCGGCATTTTTTCCTCTTTAAATCATTTCCAGCAAATTTCCATAATTATATAAGGCAAAACTAATTTATAATCCAAATCATTTTTGGTTGGCCTTAAATCGATGCCTTTGAAGAAAGAAAAAATTCAAAAATATAAAAAGAGGAAAATTATCAAGTTCATAATTAAGGAGTTATGAGAAAGTATTTAACTTCAAATTTCTTGGTTAAGAAAAATCTGTTATTAACCTTTTTTTGTTAAAAAAAAAAAAATTCAATCTATCATTATTTAGAATATTTTATAAATTATAAAAAATGTTAATGACTATTTTCACAAACTTTGAAAATCATTTGAAATAATTTTTTAAGTGAGTTTATTAGAATAATGTCCCAAATAAATTATAAATTTCATTTTTTGATAAAAAATTATTCAAATTTTGAAATTAAAATAAAAAATCAATAAATTTGTTGTTATAGCGTTAAACTAATAGTTGACTTGTCACGATCTAAATCTATCCCTATAGATTTAGTGTCGTAACCGGTCAGTAATCCTGAGATTACTGAAATCATCTAACCTGAATATCATATAACATAAGGGGCTGCAGAAGTAAATATATAAAATACAATGTCCATTAAGCTGTGTAGACATACACGAGACAGATGATTTAAACTTTATATATAAAATATATATAACATCATATCCACATAAGTTATGCAACAGCATACAAGTATTATCAAAAGGGACTTAGCCCAGTGTATGGATAAACAAAAAAAAAAAAAAAAAAAAAAAAAATCCTTAACGTGATTCACAGAACTTGACTTCTTCAAACGAGAACCTCTTTAAGAAGCACAGTGGCTAGCTGACCCAAAACTCTCCAGGCAGCAGTTTAGGCTTGGTCACGGGCTTGCTCACCTACATACATAATATAAATAGTCAGCGAAAACCCAGTAAATAATAACAGAGTAAAGGGTTTAATGAATGATATCCCATATCAGATTCAGAAAGCAAAAACAGATTCATATTCTTATTCAGAGTTCAGAAACATGTACTTATTCAGTTTCATAGAGGATCATACGTGGTATACCCAGTAACGCTAATAGATCATATACAAAGCATTAAGGGTCATACTTGACCAGTTCCTTAAAGGAACTTCCGGTACTGGAAACATATAACATACTTGAGCCACGGTATTGTTATCCCCAAGCGAGGGCCATGAGACTACGGTATTATTACCCTTGGGCGAGGGCCTTGTGCTCATAGACCACGGTATTGTTACCCCCGGGCTAGGGTGTAGACACCTTATTTTTGACAGCCCTTACGACTTGGACATCCTCGCATGCACCCCCGATGATGAGTCTAAATGTTTGTCCAGTGCTCGAAGTCTTCAACGGAACGCCACAACTTTGAGCCTTTCAAACCCTATACCCTTTTTGTCTCATTTTTGGACCATGCCTTGGCCTTTCCAGCCTGCAACCTCTGGTGGCCTGCCGGCCATCCCTAAAGGCTGTCGGCTATCACTTTTGGGCTGCCGGCCACTGATGTGGCTTGCCCGCCACCAGTGATGGCCGGCCGGCCACCAGTATATTTTGTAGATATTTTATGCAGTTGTGCCAACTGTTTGCACAGATGCTTGCATCTATCCCCACGTGTAGGGATGGATCTCCTTGAGGGAATTTCATGTTTTCTATATATAGGGACCCTTTCTTTCTTGTAGCAAGGTTAGAAAATTTTGAACTCAAAAATTTTTCTCTCTTTCTACAATTCTCTCTCTCTGCAAATTCTCTACACTTTTGACTACAAATCCTTGACTTTTGCCTATACACCTTTAACAAAATCTCACCATCTTTGAGCTGAGGTGTTCTTGAGATTGGTTTGAGCTCTAGAGGGTGTACTTGATTGGTTTTGTAGCTTGGAATTACTCTTCTCAAGAGGTATAATACTTGCTTTTTTAGCTTGCTTTGCATTCTTGTTTTTCTATCTTTTTCCCACTGATTTTGGGTTGTTTTTGGGCTATAAAAACTCTGCCTTTGTAGGCTGAAATTTGTGGTTATAGGCAATTTAAAGGTAGGGGGTGATTTACCATTTTTTGTACCTTGCTTGTAAGACCTTTCCACATTTGTTTCCCACTTTCAAACTATCTTTTTTCAAGCTTTTAAACACTGATTTTCAGAGCTTTTTCAGTGACCAAAATCATGTTTTGAAGTTCAAATTTGGAGAGGTTAGCCTCCCCCCTTGTGTCTTGTTTGCTATCCTAGTTTATGCTATGTGTTAGCTTAATTTTCTAGCCTTTTGTAGCTTAATTCCAGCATGCTTTAAAACATATTTTAGACTGTTTTAACTCTATTTTGGGTTGGTTAAGTCATTTGAGTCTTGTTTTGCATGCTTGTAGTGTAAGTGTCCTCACAAGCTTGGTGTTTTAGGCCTTTAGACACCACTTGTTTGAGTTGATTGCATTATTTAGTACTTTTCTCACTTAATTTTAGTAAGCATAATCTTTGCAACCTCCCTCATCTCTTCACTCTTTGTTTGCTTTGAAGGTTGTTTCAATCTTGGGATTGTTTAAGCTTGAGATTGAGGTCCATGCTTAATGGTTTAATCCGCTTTGGGGGTTCATTATCAACGGCATGACACCTCTCTCTTGCCTTAAATAACCCCTTGTTTGACACTTCCTTCTCTTTTAGAGGACTTTAATTCACCATTGGACTTAATTGAATTAAAGGATGGTTGGTAAATTAAAATAAGTAACTAAAACTTGTGACTAAAAGTGAGCAAGATAGCATTTGGTTGTGTTCAATTGGGCGTTAATTGAACACATGGAAGCTTGAACCATTTCATACTTGTTAGTGATGAAATGATTCAAGTCTCTAAGGTCAACTTTTTCCCTTGATCATTCATGAAAGGGAGGAGGCTTGTGTCTTATTTTGCATTTATTGAACTTGCACTCTTGGGTTCACAAGCCATCATGTAATGAAATTACTTGAATTGGTGGCTTGTGGTTTAGGTTCACCACTCCATGGATTTGTTCATGAAAAGGAGGGATGAGTTGTGCAGACAATCCTTGAAAATACCCTGTATATGCTCTATTTGTCCTCTGTTGCAGCAAGATGAACCTAAGTATCAGTGGCCGGCAGGTGGCCGGCAAACCACCTTCGATGGCTGGCAGGTGGTCGGCAATTTTTACCAGTGGCCGGCTGGCCACTGATACAAATCTCAGCAGAGTGTTGGTAAGGTGGAGCAAAGTTGTTCTGGAAATGTTCAACTATGCAAACAGAGGCATTCGGGAGCAAACGGTGGTCTTTTTGGGTGGAATCCGAGCATGCGCATACACATCTCTCATTTCCTAAGGCGGAGTAGTTAATTGCTTAGTTTAATTATTAATTACAATTGTGTTGTAATTTTTTAATTAGTTAGTTAACTAGTTAATCAATTCAAGGGTTGTAATAATTAGTTAAGTAGTTTAGCTATTTATTCGGTTTGTAATAATTAGCTTAATTAGCTTTAGCTTTAATTAGTTAGCTAGTTAGCTTAGTTTATCCATTCGGGCTCTCCTGCGCGAGGGCATCAATGTTGTAATAATGTGTATGTCTTCCAGCCCCACGTTTTTCTTCCTTTTATTTACTAGCTTTTGATGGTTAGATTAGGAGCATTACGTTTCAATTAGCATATCGCATGTTTGTATCCATTCATTTGTCTTGTATGCACCGAGGCTCGGTTCATCATTCTAACTGCATTGTCGTTTCAATACCTCGTTGAATACATGTTTAAACGCATGCTATGAAATTGTTGCAAATAACATGTTAAGTAGCCGAGCCTATTTTAGTTGTATTAGCCATCTTGCATAGTTAGGAATCATGCATTTTTCTAACTAGCTTCTCTTTTGGCTTGGAGTACTAGGTGAGTTTTTAGGGCTTTAGTATACTTGCATGAGTGTGAGTGATTGCCATGTCTAGCATGCTTGCCATGAGGCTAAGTGCTTATTTGTTAAACTATTTGAGTGCCTGTGGACGAGGCTTGTTGCTTGAATTGGAATGTTTCAATGAATGTACGTTTAAGCCCACTTTGTCAAGTGGCAAAATCACAACTTTAAGCCCACTTTGTTAAGTGGGAAAATCAAACCCTTTTCAAAAAACAAACATGAAATTGAATTGTTCTAATTTGGGCAAACTAGTCTATACCTTATGTGCGCACATCACATAGTAATGCTAGCCTAATAAACTAGAACAAGAGCATCTTATGTAAATAAAAATCATATCATGATTAATAGAGGTCGATTTTTGATCGGGCGAGCAGGGGGTGCTCAAATGTATTCATGACCTTCCCTCCTCGTACTTAAGTTCCCAAACTGAGGCAACTTTGGTGATGACAGACACATGGCCTTTGGCATGAGTCATGGGTTTCTCAAATTTTTTCAAAAATAAAATATTTAAGTGGCAACTTTGTATCTAGCAAAGCAATCCATTTTTGGCAATTTGATTCAAAATTGATTTTTTCAAAAGATTTGCCAGATTTGGACTCTTTGGTGTTTATCAATTTCGCATTGTACTTGTGAGATTAGATTTAGAACCGCGGGAGTCCGAACTGTAGAGCTCTTTTCAAACTTCCGAAATGAGGCGCCAAAAAGCTAAGCTACATAGGGCCTTGTGCTAAGGATGCCACGAGTACTTGTCAGAAATTGGACAATCATTCATTGTACAAAATATAACATTTCATTATAAATAGATCTTATTTCATCATATAGAAAATAAATAAAGTTGAACATATCTTTACTAACAGATGGCTCCACTTACAGAACAGATTAAGTAGACAAATCAAATAGTTTACAGTGCGTGACCTACACAAATATAACAGATACACATATTGAAACATATACTCGGATAGTACTTGTTTCATTTAGTTCTTAGTGTGTTTATAAGTCTTATCCTCATTATTATGTCTTAATTAGGGCTTAAGAATGCCTAAGATGCAATGAGGATGTCATAATGTGATTCAAAACACTTAGTCAAATTTGCTAAAAACATGGTCTTCGCTTGAGCGTAGCTTCCTTTGCTCGAGCGGAGGTTCAAACATAAGGGTGGTTGCTTGAGCACAACTTTTGTCGCTTGAGCGGTTTATAAACTCTACAAAAGTACTGATTGCTTGATTTTTCTGCTCGACGCACGTTCAACGGTCGCTCAAGCGTACGACTGAAGTCTTCGCTCGAGCGCAACTCTGGTCACTTGAGCGGTCTGCAAAACTTGTAAATTTCTAGGAGCCTGCATTTTATGCTCGAGCCAACTTTTGGTCGCTTGAGTGGAAATGCAAAACAAAGAGCGGTCGCTGGAGTGTAAGTTTTGTCGTTTGAGCGATAATACAGAATTCTGAAATTTCCAGATTGCTATTCAAGGTGCAAAACTTGAATTCAAAGCCTCAAAACACATCCTTTGGACCCAAAACTTAAGAAATCTCTTGTAAACTTGTAAAAAATCATGAATTCAAAGCCATTTTGCAAAATCAAAACCCAAAAGCATGCCAATTGTGCAAGATCAAACTCAAAACTTTGAAAACATAACGTGTAAGTAATGGATTGAGTTCAAAGCTTCCAAATCATGATCAAATAAGGTATATTGATGGATAACATGATAAATTTTGAAAACAAAGGTAGATTTGGGATATGCATGTGAGAATTCTTAACAATTAAAATGAAATGTAAGAAAATATGTATGCATGCATGGAATGTTCTTCATTTCTACTTCATAAGCTCAATTCTTGCATTACTCCACTTAATTCTTAGAATTCATATCCTAGATATCATAATTATATTGTCTAAGTGTTGAATCCTTATCTCAACTTCTCAATTAAGCTCTAGATAGTGAATACTCTAAGCTTCCAAACCATATCCTTGAATTTCCAAGCTAATTTCTTCCAATCTTTAACAATTCCATTGTTGATCTGTAATGATGTAGTAACTTCCCTAATGGATGGGTCTGACCGATCCACGCTCTTAATGGGCCTGATGGCCCCGATGTTCGCGGAGTGTGCCTGCAAAACAATCCAAATGGGGGAGATAGTCCCCCAGTGGACACTCCAACGATCAAGTTAAATTAGAGTCAATTGGTTTTAGAGAGAGAGAGAGAGAGAAAATGTAATATGGGATAGATAAACCTTCCTATGATGTATCTCCAAGGCTTTTTGTAGACCACCCGAACTTCCTCCGCCCGCCCCCTTTTTGGAGAGTGCGCGAATTGGTTCATGCTACTACAATTCGGACTCCTGTTACGGTTCTGTATCTAATCTCACAAAGTGCAATGTAAGACTGATAAATTACCAAAGAGTCCAAATTCGAAAAATTGTTTTGGAAAATCGATTTTAATCAAGAAGTGCCAAACATGGACTGCTTTGCCAGATTACAGAGTCGCCACCTAAATGTTTTATTTTTTGGCAAATTTAGGAAACCCTGACTCGTGCCAAAGGCCACGTGTTTGTCATCACCAAAGTTGCCTCGGCTTGGGAACGTGGGTACGAGGAGGGAAGGTCATGAAATGAGCACCTCCGCTCGCCTGATCAAAGGATCGGCCTCTACTAAGCATGATATGTTGTTTTGAAAACACGTGTTCTTATTCCAGTTATTTAGCTAACTTACTACGTGATGTGCGCAGCATACAAGTATAGACTAAATCACTTAATTCGGAACAACTCAACTCATGTTTATTTTTCGAAAATGGTTTGAATTTGCTACCTTCGAGTGGGCTTAGAAATGCGGATTTGCCACCAAACAAGGTGGGCTAAAAACATGATGCTTTGCCATCTCTAAGTGGGCTTAAAACTCACATTTTGATGAATTGTTCCAATTCAAGTATTGAAGCCTTCATCCACAGGCATTCATGCAGTTAGTCAAATAAGAACATAGCCTCATGGCAAGCATGTTATCATGGCAATCACTTACACACATCTAAGGATGCTAAAGCGTAAACACTTATAGTGTACTCCGAGCCAAAACAGAAAAACTAGTTAGAAATTAATGCATGATCCTAACTATATAAGATGCCTAATACAACGCATGCAAAATGCAATGAGATAGGCTCGGCTACCTAAGATGGCATATGAATGCAACACTTTGGTACATGTATTCAAATAGATATTGAAATACAATGTAGTTTGAATGATGCGCTGAGCTCGGTGCATGCAAGACAAATGAATGATGCACGCATGCAAGCATAAGGTATGCTAATTGAAATATGCCATAATCTAACCACTGAAAGTGGATAAATAAAAGGGAGAAAGACGTGGGGTTGGAAGACATTCATACACACACACACACACACACACACACTTATTACAACATTTTGCCCTATCGACGGAGGGTCCGAATAAACAAGAGCTAAGCTAAGCTACTTATTACAAACCGAATTGAACCTAGTTATGTGAAGCTAATTAGAATATTACAAAGATGAATTAAATTAGCTAAGCACATTAACTAATTAATTACAAAAACTGGCAAATTAACTAACTAAGTAAAGCAGTTAAAATGGCCTCGAGGGAAGGGAGACATGCATGCTCGGTTTACTTCGCCCGGAAATGCTTTGCTTTGCCATGAGTTGTCTCTGTTTGCATTCGCGGTGACCTCAGAGCATCAAACGCACTTTCAGGTTGCATCTGCCCCAAAACAGGAGCATTTTGAAAAATTTTGCCACAGGTGGCCGGCCGGCCATCTCAACTGGCCAACCGGCCAGTACAAGTGGTCAGCAGGCTAGTGCAAGTGGCCGGCAGGCCACTTCTCTTTCTAGAATCCCAATTTTGCTGCAACAGAGATCAACAAAGGCACAACAATGCATTTGCATGGAAATGTGTGTATAACTACTCTCCTTATCATTTCTCAAGCTCAAAGGAGCGTAGTACTCGGCTCTCAAGCCACCAATAACGCATCTCAATTCATGATGGCCAAAGTGTCAAGCTCGCACAATGTTAGTGAATGCACAAACAAGACTCGAAGAGCCTCCACCCTATCATGCATGATCAAGGGTGTCGGCGACCGAGAAACGCAACACGTTTCATCAGTTCGAGTATGAAACGTCTCACATTCCTTGTGTTTGAATTAACGTCCGATCCAAACACAATGCATTGCAAACAACATGCTCATCTTTCAATGCTAAAGTGGCATGCGCAAGACTCTATCATGTAAGCAATGCATGCAAGACGTGTTAAGGGGCCAAGAGCACTAAAGCAAGTGAAGAACATTACACATGAGGCATGCACTATCAATCTCAAATGGTCAAATCAGCTATGGACAGACCTAAGATACTCCAAAACGGTGGCCAAAACACACTAAACCTAAGGCACAAAAAGCAAGAAATGTATGCTCATTTATTTGCTCGTAAGCAAGGTACAAAGCTTAACTTTTAAACACATTGAAAGAGTGATATATATGAGAGCATGACAGAGGTACAAGCACTAAAATCATGTGCCAAATGATGACATATCATGCAAACAACACAAGTGTAGCATGTTAGACGACCTAAAGTACAAGACTAGCAAAGAGCACTACACAAGGAGCATGCAATGCATAGCCTAAACAACCAAACCAGCTTTGGACAGAGCTCGATTATGCCAAAACAAAGCTTAAAACATGCTGAAATGCTAGCCCAAAAGCTTAGACAAGCATGCATATGTATTGGCTCATGATCAAGGCCTAAAACACAACCCACAAAAGCTATGAAAGAGTGGAATATGTGAGAGTGTGACTATGCTATATACACTGAAATCATGTGAGAAATGAGGCTAAGACATGCAAACACCACAAGTAAAGCATGCAAGAGGCTTTGAAACTCAAAGCTAGTCAAGGCATTCACACTACAACCACGCACTACAAGTCTCACATGGCCAAGACCACTCAAAACAGAGCTAAGACATGCTAAAATAATGGCAAAACATGTTGAGATAGAGTTAACACAAGCTAGGATGATAGGCATGAAGCATGAAGCATGTTAGGCCAACAAGTAGGATTATACTGCAAGTATAAGATGCAAGCAACCAATGACCAAACCAACCAAAAACAGAGTTATGGCAGGTCCAAAAAGTCACAAAAACATGCGTGAGCTTAGCTTAAAGAAAGGAGAAATACATGCTCACTTAGTAGGCCAACATGACATGCAAGCAAGACAAAAGGAAAGGGGACCACCCTCTCCCATTTTGGGCCACAAAACCAACTTTTTTCCACTGAAATTCCTCTGAGTTTTAGTGGTTAAAAGACCAAACAAGGGGTGATTCAAAAGCTTAGAGAGTTGGCTTAAGAGACTTAACAAGCCAAAGAGTAAAAGAGGGGAACCACCTCTCTAACCACACAAGGCTCAAACCAACATTTTCAAGCTTTAAAATCAGAGTTTTTGAGAGGCTAAAAACAGCCTCAAAGTAGCATGCAAAGGTGGTCAAGCTATTAATCAAAACAAAGTTTTAAAAGGGACAAGTGCCTTACCCTTGAAGCACAGCAGCAAGGAGGCAACTTCAACAACAATTTTGAACCAAAAACAATCCAAAGACCTTAAATGAAGCTCCAATGGATCTCAGCTCCAAAGTGAAGGTGTTTAACTAGGTGTCTTAGTGCAAATGTGTGAAGAAAACACACTTTAAGGCTCAAAATAACACAATATAGAGATAGAGTGAGAATTCTAGAGAGAGAGGGAGATTTTTGCTCTGGAAAATCTGAAACCTCTAATAGGGGGGAGGAAGCTCCCCTTATATAGAGGAGACAAGCAAAAGGCTTGCTCCATCCCTCCATACACGTGTATGGAGGATGAGTTTCAGTGAGCCACAGCTGGCTCAAAAGATCTGAAAATATCTAAAAAGAAGAAAAAGTGGCTGCCGGCCAGTTAAGGTGGCCGGCTGGCCACTTCCCCTAGCCGACAGGCCACTCCAAGTGGCCGACAAGGCCCTCTCCCCCCTATGCAAGAGGCATCAAGGTTTGGCCCAAAAACCAAGGCCAAAACACAAAGGGTTAAGAGGTTCAAAGACAAGGCACTCAGCCGAGACCTTCGGGCGCTTGAAACAAGCACAAACATGCGCAATCATCGCGTGCACAAGTGATGATGTCTGAGTTTTAAGGTCGGTCAAAAATGGGGTGTCTACAGTTGCCCCTCTTTGACAGAACTCGGAAGTCATGAAATGACGGGAGTGAATGTCAAAGACCAAAGACAACCCATTTTTGACAAGGCCGAAGACTTAGACAAACAGGCAAGACAATAAAACAGATGCGCCCGCAGGCAAGGGCAAAATACAAATGGCATGCACAATGCAGAACATGACTTATGATTATGCAAAGAGGGTTGTAAAGAAACATCTAGATGCAAATGTTATGCAAAGAAATGTTACAGCAAACTTGCACACAAGCAAATAAATACAAACCAAACCACATCTCATGCAGAAAGGATGTAAGAAAATTATGCAATTTTAACTACGGCTCACGCAGGAAAGACTGAAAGCGACTGTTTGGCGAACCCAAGGTTTCAAATAAAGTACCTCTTAGCGTATCACACGCAGGAGGGAAGGGAAACACCTCTCAGCGTATCACACGCAAGAGAGGGAAAGACAACACCTTTCAGTGTATCACATGCGAGAGAGGGAAAGGCAACGCCTCTCAGCGTATCACACGCAGGAGAGGGAAGGAAAACACCTCTCAGTGTATCACACGCGAGAGAGGGAAAGGCAACACCTCTCAATATATCACACGTAGGAGAGGGAAGGAAAACATCTCTCAGCGTATCACACGTGAGAGAGGGAAAGGCAACACCTCTCAGCGTATCACACGCGGGAGAGGGAAGGAAAACACCTCTCAGCGTATCACACGCGGGGGAGGGAAGGAAAACACCTCTTAGCGTATCACACGTGAGAGAGGGAAAGGCAACACCTTTCAGCGTATCATACGCGGGAGAGGGAAGGACTGCGCAAGAAAACACAGTCATCCAAACGCATGTCAAACGTGGGAGGAGAAGGGCATCCAAATGCGTGTCAAACGCGAGAGGAGAAAGGTAAACAAATGCGTGTCAAACGTGAAAGAAGAAAGGTAACCAAACGCATGTCAGACGCGAGAAGAGAAAGGCTGCAGTGTGAACACCGGAGGGTGGTACGAACATCGGGCACTCGTCCCAATGTTTCTAACCGAACCAAGAGAATTTGAGGGGGCAGGAATGATCTTACCTGGAGTTCCTCTAACTAAAACACATACAATATCATCTGGTTGTGCCAGCTTCAAATGAACCGTGTATACAATATCGTGCCTGCACAAAAGAGAAACTTTGACAGGTACAATATAGTAGAAACACATGTTTAACGTTACATCAAGATATAATTTTAATACGAGATAAACGCGTGCATATACAATGCGCAAATGAAAAGGTACATAACAATGCATGGGAGACGTGCATAACAATGCAAGTGAAACGGTGCATAACAATGCAAGTGGAACGTGCATAGCAATGCAAGTGAAAAGGTGCATAACAATGCAAATGGAATGTGCATAGCAATGCGAGTGGAATGTGCATAGCAATGCAAGTGAAATGGTGCATGACAACGCAAGTGAAAAGGTGCCGAAACCCTCGGACCACAATTCTCTTAGTGGAATAGGCATGTACACATGCAAAGCTATGCTGTAACATGAAAAGTATGGGCACATGCCAAACTAAGCTTAACATGAAAAGGATGCATGATAACATGGATATGATGCAATAGATATAACTGATAGTGTAGTAGATGCAAAAGGGTGACATACTCCAACTATGCTGAAATTATGAGAGGAGGAAAAACAAATCCTAAACACGTCGAAATCGTGTGAGGAAAGAGATACTCTAATCACGCTGAAATCGTGAGAAGAGGTTTGAAAACAACCGCTCAGGGGCGCACTCGACGCAACCTGAGATAAATTCCAAACACGCTGAAATCGTGTGAGGACAGAAACACTCTAACCATGCTGAAATCGTGAGAAGAAGTCCGAAAACAACCGTTTAGGGGCGCACTTGACGCAACCTGAGATAAATTCCAAACATGCTGAAATCGTGTGAGGAAAGGAACACTCTAACCACACTGAAATCGTGAGAAGAGGTCCGAAAACAACCGCTCAGGGGCGCACGCGATGCAACCTGAGATAAATTCCAAACACGCTGAAATCGTGTGAGGAAAGGAACACTCTAACCACATTGAAATCATGAGAAGAGGTTTGAAAACAACTGCGCAGGGGCGCACTCGATGCAACCTGAGATAAATTCCAAACACGCTGAAATCGTGTGAGGAAAGGAACACTCTAACCACGCTGAAATCATGAGAAGAGGTCTGAAAACAACCGCTCAGGGGCGCACTCGACGCAACTTGAGATAAATTCCAAACACGCTGAAATCATGTGAAACCATGCTGAAATTGTGAGAAGATGTCCGAAAACAATCGCTCAGGGGCGCACTCGATGCAACCTGAGAAAGTCCCAAGGGACAACGACCCTAAACGCTGCCCAGCATAAAAGGATAAATCATACAAGATAACACAAGATGCAAATAAATGCAATAAGTGCGATGATACATGTTACAAGCAATGCAGTGCAGGATGCTTAGGGAATGCAATAAACAAACAAAGCGGCGCTTTAGCAAGCACCTCATGGGGCGAGTAGCGATGAACCACTCTACTCTGACAGGGATCTCCCATTGTGTTCTTCGAACTCTTACCTTCAACTCACAGTACAAAGGTCCTGAAATGCTGACAAGGGACAACCTCTACATGTAGAAGCCACATATGCCATTTTTCTTCTTGATCACATTCGCAACTTTCCCTATTCTCCAACGGGGTGACAGACTAGGTTGGTTCAGTATCCAAAATTGAGGCACACGCATGCTATCTCAACCTATGGGGCTGCCATACAGATTTTAAGCCGAGGATACACCCCTGGGTATTTAAACCAGACTTTAGTCTTGGAAATCCTGAATCTTTGCATTCTAAGCATCTGCCATTCGAACTTTAGTTTCCACCGTCGCAGTTGGTCTCCTAGGAACTCATTGCAAACACAGCCAAGATGCCTCTGGTCGGGACTGGTACCCAGGGAGAGCACTTTTGATCGCCATTCTGGCTTTGAAGCCAGCTTGAACTTGAGCTTGAGGTAGAGACACACTCATTCTTCGAAGCATTGACAAGGCCTAAAGAGGTACATCAGGAGTACAATCAGGGAATTTTCTGAAGTTGAAACACATTCAGATGCTCCAAATTTTCCCTATTTTTTTTTGCTTTGCAATCCGGAATCTATATAGCTTCAGATAGGTCCTGGTTTTATTGTTCTCACATGACCTGGGTTGAACCCTGCAGTTTTATGAAAGAACAAATCCTGTTTTGCACATATGTGGAGAACGACACAATACTCTGAGCACAAAACGATTTATTTTTGAAATTGAGAGTGAAAATGAGTTCTCAACCGGATATTGAGCCTGCGATTGACCACAACCAAAACGACTCAACAAAGAGAAAAGGAAGGTAAACAACCTAAACACATTGACACTCGAAACGACTCAAAACAAGAATCGAGACAAATAAAAACACACACACAACACTCAGACATTCTGCCATCCATCGGTGGGAGACCTCTTGGTTCACGGGGAGCCCGCAGTTTCTCCAGGTATTGTTTCCCATCCTTTCTCATTTGTGATTCCCACATCACTCTGGCACTCAATCTCTTTTCTCTAAAAAGCCCTTTTCTCACTTTTCTCTCAGCGCACATCTCTCTATTCTTTAATCTCCCTAATTTTTTTATCCCTCCCCTGGGTGGTTGATGGATAAACATGAAGTCGTGGGTTCTTACCCTAGCATTCTGCTAGATTCTTCTTCTTTCGCACATAACTAGTGAATTTCTCCCACAGAGGGGTTGCGGTGCGTCCAGATGCACAGCAGATCTACAACTGACATCGGTTGGTGATGCCCTTGGCTTAGCTCGAATGCGATCAGACCTGTCTAGATGAGGGAGTGGAAGTACCCTACTCCATTCTAGTTTGTGCTTTGCACTTGGCTTGATACCTCGCTGCTTGGAGGATGAGAGAGCTTTTGGCCATTTGCTGTTAGCTTCAGTTGTGCCCTTTTTGGCGAATATGGTGCCCTTTCCGACAAGTATGATGCCTTTTCTGGCAAGTATGGTGCCCTTTTCTGGCAAGTATGGTGCCTTTTCTGGCAAGTATGTTGACAACGGGGAAAAGACAGAAAATCTGACTCAACTGAGCCCTTAGTTCATCATTTTGACTATTTTTTTTTTTGTTTTGGGCTTCTGCTAAAACAATTTTGACCAACATGAGAGTTAGATTAACATACTTGTTCGATTTTCTGATTTGAAATCATGCAAATCAGGTTATGAGCACTGAAAATTTTCCTTTTTTTGGGTCTAAGAAATGGTCCAATTTTGGAAAAATGAAGCAATTTTCGAGAAAATTAGTCAATTTCATTAACAATTCTCAAAACTTGTTTTTACAAATGGCCAATGCTTGACTAACACAGAATCTACTCTTGAGATGCACAACCTCAGATCCAAAACAATGAAAAATTACCCCTTGTCTGAATGGCACTGCACGGCACCAAATCTAGCAACGAAAAGTTGCCCCTTGTTTGAATGGCAACTCACGGCAATAGAAAGTTGCCCCTTGTTTGAATAGCGCCGCAATATACTGTAACCAGTCCTCATAGTGACAATCACCACCGAACACTCAGATATAGCGAAGACAAAGATGACCCATTCAATCTCATAGACATGACAGTTGAATTTGAAGTGTTTACGACTGGACTTCAGAATGAAGTTGCCTATGTATCCCGAAGATGGGAATCAAGCCTTACGTAGTTCGGTTAAGGTACACTCGGGTATTAACATCTCCTTTTGCGCTCTAACTTTTGCCAAGGCCGCCCTTTCGGGTTTTTAACCTTGCGAGCTTTGTTTTTCTTTTCTTTTCATTTCATTTCATTTTCCTCTTTTCTTTTCTGTTCTTTTCCTTTTCATTTTTTCATTTTCTTCATTTTTGTTTTTTTTTTTTGCTCTAACTTTTGCCTGGGTTGCCCTTCCGGGTTTTCGGCCCAGCGAGCCTCTCAAGGATAAAAAGGTTTAACTTTGTCCATGTTGAATGGTCAGTGTTGAGATCTCAAAGCCACCTGAATCCAGGAGAATGGCTGTTGTTCACTGATGATGTAAGAGTCCATCCAACCGGGTCTGAATTGCCCCCAGTGTTGTGGATAGGAACTCGATTGTCCTTTAACAAAACTTTCTTCTTTTCTCCATTCTGGGATTTGGCATTCTTGCCAATCTTCGTTAGCTTGAGAAATGTCCCATTTTTTTACTCTTCGAGCACATCTGACATTTTTTTGCCCCTAGTTCAAGGGTTGCTTCTCATCCAGCTTTGTAAGCTTTCTTTTGATCATATCTGACCTTCTTGCCCCTAGTTCAAGGGCTGCTTTGAATCTGGCCTGGCGGGTCTCCTTTGATGTCAAACGACCTTATTGCCCCTAGTTCATGGGCTCCTTCAAATCTGACCATACAAGCCTCACATTGTGATTTGATCGTTGAACATGCTAAATCCGAGTTCAAGGTTTGAAAGCAAAAGGGGTTGAATCTTGAGGCTGAGAGTGTTCCTATGCTGCACAATCTCAAAATCAATTCCACGCATATCTTTATAGAACCACGCAAAATATTTTCTAAAATCTTTTAAGAAAGCGACTAGTCGCTCGTGCTAAAGACAATGTAGAACCAATCTGGATCAATCCAGGATCCTTCTCAGTACTCGTATTAACAAGCATGATCTCATTCATTAAGGGCTTAGCATGCCTCTTTTTCTCTCAATTGATCAAATTTTCGCAAATCCTGAGGAATTCCTCCCTCTTTGTTTTCATCACAATGTTAAAAATGTTTTGAAAAACTTAGGTCAATGCAATGATTTCAAGGCACATAAAAGTAAGTGAAAAACACTGCCGTTTCATTCAAATCTTCTGGCGTAACTGGCTCCAAGGCAGAAACAGACGCAAAAGAAAGGGTGTAAAAGACAAACGCAAAACAAGAAAGTGATGTTCGAGGTAACACACCCGAAATCACCTGACTCTAACACAACAAGACTGACTCGATACAACAAGACAGACTCAACTGACTCAGTACAAGAAGACTGACTCAAAACAACACAACAAAACTGACCCAACACCCAAGTCAGAAAGTACAAAAATAGCATTCGCAAATTGCTCAAAACAGTGCGTGCCATTCCCACGTTTGAAGTAAATTGAGCGCCATCAACAGGTGATTCATCCCTCGATCATATAATCACATTATCCCCCAAGTTCACTGACCCAGTGCCGATGGACTTTGCTGAGCCTGGTGTAATGAGGACCTTGTTATCAATCAAATCTTGTATTTCATGGCGAAGACGAAAACAAAGGTCAGTGTCATGACCGGTTTGTTGATGGAAGACACAATACTTGGCTGGGTTATGTGAGGGACAGAGGTTATTTGGTAATGGTCGCGGCTCCAGGGGCTTTAGATGCCCTTGTCCAATGAGAATTTGGAGAGCTTTGGACAAAGTCATGTAGAGGGGATGGAAGACCCTCTGACCTCGGGGTTTGTACTTCGAGGTTTATGGAGTTTTGCTGGATGCACCAGCAAAGGGATTGGTAGGCGCTGACTGGGTTTGCTGATCTCTTCTGAGTGCAGGATTAGAGCTGAAAGGAACGTTCCTGGTATGACGGTCCTTCTCTCGGCTTGCCCCTTGATTCAGAATGTTCTCGCCGCGAGTAACAAAAGTGTCATCCACAGTCTTTGCAACAACTGCGAGCACTTGTTGTTTATTCAGCCCTTCGGCTTTCAAAGCCTCAACAGCCCACTGAAGGTGTTCATGGGGACCAAAGCCTAACCCTATCATGTTGTTACCACCTGCCTCCATTTTGCCAAGGGATTGGCCTTCTTCCAATGCAACCCGTTCCAAGACTAGGGAGCCTTTTGGCGTGAAACTTCTAGCATGTGATGTGGTCGATGATGGAGCCAATATCCCATAGGCCAGATCTGCCACAGTTCTCTGAAGATCTTCAATCATCCTTATCAGCTCAGAAGTAGTGGGTTCATGGGTTTGAAATGATTGGGCCTGAAGTGCATCCATTATACACAAGTCCAAGCTCTCTGGAATGAACACCTCAGGCTTGGGTAAATGAGCTGGGGTGATGTATATACTGGGGTTGTAGGTCGATGGTAGTGTATGGATTAGATTGAGATGGAGAGGTGACGGGTCAGTGGTGGCTCGAGGTCCTTTTGGCGGAGCCAGGATCCCTTCATCAATAAGATCCTGAACCTTATAACGGAGACGGATGCAACGGTTCGTATCATGACCATGTTGTTGATGATAGGCACAGTATTTAGCTAGGTCATATCTTGATGGAAGAGGATTTGGAAGGGGCTGAGGTTCTAGGAGCTCTAGGTGCCCTTCTTCTCACAGCATTTTCAAAGCTTGAGAGAGACTCATGTAAAGAGGATTGAACTTTCGGGTTTGGGGATGATTTAAAGTGGTTGGTTTTTGGCCATTGAGGGGAGTGGTGATAGTGTATACTTCTGAGCATTTCACAGCTGTGCTACCATCAGTAGTAGCGTTGGAACTGCGAGCAGTATCCTTCTTCAAAGGCTCATCTTCTTCCATCAAAATCCCTTGCCTGAGGGCATCCTCGATTTGAACCCCCATTTCATGAAGGTCTGGGAAGGTAAACAGAGGTAGGACAATCATCTTTTGCAGCAACTTGCTATGCAGATTCCATACAATCATCCTAATCTGATCTTTGTCTGAAGGCCTTGTAGTCACCATCGAGGTTTTTGCTCTCCATCTCGTCACGAACGCTGAGAAATCCTCCTTTGGCTCTTGGCGGGTGACTTCGAGATCACAAGTTGTGACCTCGATCTGTGTGTTGTAGGAGTATTGAGCGATGAAGGCCTCAGCCATCTCTTTCCAGTTCTGTTTCATAGAGTTCTCCAATTTAGCATACCTGATAGCTGCAACACTCGACAGGGTCCAACCGAAGAGGGAAAGCTTTTGCAGTCTGGAGAGGCCCATCGGACGTAGGATATCCAAGAACAACCGTAGATGTACCATAGGATCTCTAGAACCGTCAAAATGGTCTATATGTGGCATCTTGAACTAGTCCGGCAATGTCACTGTTGAATTCGTGTAATCATCCTCTATGTCTGGAATGGAGTTAACGCCTTGAGCCCTTTTGAATAGCTTTTCATGCTTGCTCACTTTTAATGCAGTTGGATCCACTTCGAACTTGAAAGGGGCCTCAATTGGGTAGGCCTATGCTTTGGATGTCTGAGGTGGAATTGGATCCACCGGAATGTTCGTATTCTCCTGGACATTAGCTGTAGGGGCAAGGGCCCAGGGTGCAGGAATTTCTACTGGAGGTGGGTGGGATGCAGAGGCTATCGCCTACTGTGGTCGTTGCTGTTGCTGTTGCTGTTGCTGTTGAAGCTTGGCAATGAGTTCAGCCTACTGGGCCACAACCTCAGTCTGGCGAGTGGTAACCTCCGCTTGATGGGCAGCATCCCGTTGCATGGCCTCCATAGTTTGTTGGAGCTGACGCATCACGTCTTCCATACTCATACTGACTGAGGAGTGCTGATCTATCAGTTCTGGTATATTCTCTCTTTCTGAGATGGAAGCGAGAATCTGAGCCTAACTGCGCACAGGTGAGGTAGATAATGACCACTGAACTGGAAACTGTTGAACTGGTGATCTGTGCCTGACTGACCTTTTTGCCTTACCTCGGCGAAGGAAACACTGATTGCCCTTGAAAGAATCTCTGATCTAACAAAGTCTATCAACACAAGTCCAATGTACCCGGAGATATTGGAGCCTTCTGAAGCTATGGTTCCAAGACTACCTTGTAAAAGAGAAAACAGACAGCATCTTAGCCTGATTTCAACGAGACAGATATGAGCATAGCTGAATGGCTGTGCTCTCTACTGAATTCTGCCCAAAATAGATACCTTCAAATGCTGATATCCTCAGATTGATACCCAGACTTGCAAACTGATACATGCATCCCTGTAGAGACACACCCTAAAAGCACATATCAAGGAAGTGAGAGCAAAACACCCTTATGGTGGGGTAGGGTTTCCTTATCCTATTTTGTCAGGAGCTAGGGGTTCGCTACACAAGCAAACGGTTTCAAACAACCTACATTCGGGTAAGCAACCTGTCCTAGTTTGGAATGGTCTCTAGGGCTTCTGATATGCAACTAGGTCGATTGGTCAAAAAGGGTGCCTCGACAAAACCAAGGTTTGTGTTCCCATCGTGGCAGAGCCCGTAACCGGCTAGCCCTATGGCATGCTTTTCCAAGCAAGCCTCCAGCAAACCGTTCAGGAATAACAGACGGCAAACACTGTGACTTAAGTGCACCAATGCAAATGCAATACAAAGAAACACATAAGTGTAGACAAAATAACATATCATGCGTTCGAGTCAAGTTCTTTAAATCTCTAGAGGAGTCGCCAGAAACTGTAGACCGCCCGGACTTCCTCCGCGCGCCCCCCTTTTAGAGAGAGCTCGAATTGGTTCATGCTACTACAGTTCGGAGTCCTGTCACGGTTCTGTATCTAATCTCACAAAGTGCAATGTAAGACTGATAAATCACCAAAGAGTCTAAATTCGGCAAATCGTTTTGGAAAATCGATTTTAATCAAGAAGTACCAAACATGGACGGCTTTGCCAGATTACAGAGTTGCCACCTAAATGTTTTGTTTTTTGGCAAATTTAGGAAACCCTGACTCGTGCCAAAGGCCACGTGTCTGTCATCACCAAAGTTGTCTTGGCTCGGGAACTTGGGTACGAGGGGGGAAGGTCATGAAATGAGCACCTCCGCTCGCCTGATCAAATGATCGGCCTCTACTAAGCATGATATGTTGTTTTGAAAACCCATGTGTTCTTATTCCAGTTATTTAGCTAACTTACTACGTGATGTGCGCAGCATACAAGTATAGACTAAATCACTCAATTCGGAACAACTCAACTCATGTTTATTTTTCGAAAATGGTTTGAATTTGCCACCCTCGAGTGGGCTTAAAAATGCAGATTTGCCACCAAACAAGGTGGGCTTAAAACATGATGCTTTGCCACTCCAAGTGGGCTTAAAACTCACATTTTGATGAATTGTTCCAATTCAAGTATTGAAGCCTTCATCCACAGGCATTCATGCAGTTAATCAAATAAGCACATAGCCTCATGGCAAGCATGCTATCTTGGCAATCACTTACACACATGCAAGGATGCTAAAGGGTAAACACTTACAGTGTACTCCGAGCCAAAATAGAAAAACTAGTTAGAAATCAATGCATGATCCTAACTATGTAAGATGCCTAATGCAACGCATGCAAAATGCAATGAGATAGGCTCGGCTACCTAAGATGGCATATGAATACAACACTTTGGTAGATGTATTCAAATAGGTATTGAAATACAATGTAGTTTGAATGATGCGCTGAGCCCAGTGCATGCAAGACAAATGAATGATGCACGCATGCAAGCATAAGGTATGCTAATCGAAATATGCCCTAATCTAACCATTGAAAGCGGATAAATAAAAGGGAGAAAGACGTAGGGTTGGAAGACATTCACACACACACGCACACTTATTACAACATTTTTCCCTCTCGACGGAGGGTCCGAATAAACAAGAGCTAAGCTAAGCTACTTATTACAAACCAACTAATTAACTATGCTAAGCTAATTAATTACAAACCGAATTGAAACTAGCTATGCTAAGCTAATTAGAATATTACAAAGATGAATTAAATTAGCTAAGCACATCAACTAATTAATTACAAAAATCAGCAAATTAACTAAGTAAAGCAGTTAAAATGGCCTCGAGGGGATGTAGGAATGGCAACAGGGCGGGGCGGGGCCAGGGATCACCCTCCCCGTCCCTGATCCCCGATGGTGGAAACCCCTCCCGTCTCCGGTCCCGACCCCGACGGGGAGCTCATCACTGCCCCCGCCCCCGCCCTTTAACGGGGATCGGGTTTCCTCGACCCCAAAAAGTCCCCGACCAAAAGAAAAAAAAAATTCAGTTCCATAATTTCTTTAACAACAACAACAATCAGATCTAACATCAACAACAATCTTTTGAGCTTAAAAAAAAATCAAATCTAACATATATATATATAACAAATCTAATATATATATATATATAACAAATCAATCGATCGATCGAGAGAGAGGAAAACAGTGGTGGAGTTGCCGAACTGCCGCAAACAGTGGTGGAGTTGTGATGGCTCAATCGGCGGAGGAGGGAGATCGGCGGAGAAGGGAGAGGAGGGCGATCGGCGGAGGAGGGAGAGGGCGATCGGCGGTGGGGGGAGAGGAGGGCGATCGGCAGATGAGAGAGAGGAGGGAGATTGGTGGAGGAGGGAGAGGAGGAGGGCGATCGGCGGAGGAGGGAGAGGAGGGCGATCGGAGAGGAGGGAGAGGAGGAGGGTTTGAGAGAGAGAGATGAGAGACACTGCAGTGATGAGTGTGTGAGGAGGTGCACAGTGTTGTAAGGGAAATGAGGGGTTTATATGTCTATATAAAGAGGGGGTAAAATAGTAACTTTACTTCGGGGAATTTTCGGGCCGGGGACAGGGACGGGCCGGGGCTTGAACATTGATCACCGTCCCCGGCCCGAAACTGGTCGGGAATTTAATTTCGAATACCATCCCCGTCCCTACGGGGGTATTTTTCGGGGAAAAACCATCATAATCGGGGTCGGGGGATTGGGTCCCCGTCGGGCCGGGTTCAAATTGCCATCCCTAAGGGGAGGGAGACATGCATGCTCGGTTTGCTTCCCCCAGAAATGCATTGCTTTGCCATGAGTTGTCTTTATTTGCACTCGCGATGACCTCAGAGCATCAAACACACTTTCAGGTTGCATCTGCCCCAAAGCAGGAGCATTTTGGAAAATTTTGCCACAGGTGGCCGGCCGGCCATCTCAACTGGTCGGTAGGCTACCTCAACTGGCCGGCCGGCCGGCGAGTATAAGTGGTCGGCAGGCTAGTGCAAGTGGCCGGTCGGCCACTTCCCTTTCCAGAATCCCAATTTTACTGCAATAGAGATCAACAAAGGCACATCAATGCATTTGCATGGAAATACGTGTGCAACTACTCTCCTTATCATTTCTCAAGCTCAAATGAGAGTAGTACTCAGCTCTCAAGCCACCAATCACGCATCTCAATGCATGATGGCCAAAGAGTCAAGCTTGCACAATGTTAATGAATGCACAGACAAGACTCGAAGAGCCTCCACCCTATCATGCATGATTAAGGGTGTCGGCAACTGAGAAATGCAACACGTTTTATCAGTTTGAGTATGAAAAGTGTCACATTCCTTGTGTTTGAATTAACGTCCGATCCAAACACAATACAATGCAAACAACATACTCATATTTCAATGCTAAAGTGGCATGCACAAGACTCTATCATGTAAGCAATGCATGCAAGACTTGTTAAGGGGCCAAGAGCACTAAAGCAAGTGAAGAACATTACACATGTGGCATGCACTATCAATCTCAAATGGTTAAACCAGCTATGGACAGACCTAAGATACTCCAAAACGGTGGCCAAAACACACTAAAACTTAGGCACAAAAAGCAAGAAATGCATGCTCATTCATTTGCTCGCAAGCAAAGCACAAAGCTTAACTTTCGAACATACTGAAAGAGTGATATATATAAGAGCATGACAGAGGTACAAGCACTGAAATCATGTGCCAAATGATGACATATCATGCAAACAACACAAGTATAGCATGTTAGACGACCTAAAGCACAAGACTAGTAAAGAGCACTACACAAGGAGCATGCAATGCATAGCCTAAACAACCAAACCAGCTTTGGACAGAGCTCGATTATGCCAAAACAAAGCTTAAAACATGCTAAAATGCTAGCCCAAAAGCTTAGACAAGCATGCATACGTATTGGCTCTTGATCAAGGCATAAAGCACAACCCACAAAAGCTATGAAAGAGTGGAATATGTGAGAGTGTGACTATGCTATATACATTGAAATCATGTGAGAAATGAGGCTAAGGCATGCAAACACCACAAGTAAAGCATGCAAGAGGCTTTGAAACTCAAAGCTAGTCAAGGCATTCATACTACAACCACGCACTACAAGTCTCACATGGCCAAGACCACTCAAAACAGAGCTAAGGCATGCTAAAATAATGGCAAAACATATTGAGATAGAGTTAACACAAGCTAGGATGATAGGCATGAAGCATGAAGCATGTTAGGCCAACAAGTAGGATTACACTACAAGTATAAGATGCAAGCAACCAATGACCAAACCAACCAAAATCAGAGTTATAGCAGGTCCAAAAAGTCACAAAAGCATACTTGAGCTCAGCTTAAAGAAAGGAGAAATACATGCTCACTTAGTAGGCCAACAAGACATGCAAGCAAGACAAAAGGAGAGGGGACCGTCCTCTCCCATTTTGGCCCACAAAACCAACTTTTTTCCACTGAAATTCCTCTGATTTTTAGTGGTTAAAAGACCAAACAAGGGGTGATTCAAAAGCTTAGAGAGTTGGCTCAAGAGACTTAACAAGCCAAAGAGTAAAAGAGGGGAACCACCCCCCTAACCACACAAGGCTCAAACCAACATTTTCAAGCCTTAAAATCAGAGTTTTTGAGAGGCTAAAAATAGCCTCAAAGTAGCATGCAAAGGTGGTCAAGCTATTAATCAAAACAAAGCTTTAAAAGGGACAAGTGCCTTACCCTTGAAGCACAGCAGCAAAGAGGCAACTTCAGCAACAATTTTGAACCAAAAGCAATCCAAAGACCTCAAATAAAGCTCCAATGGACCTCAGATCCAAAGTGAAGGTGTTTAACTAGGTGTCTTAGTGCAAATGTGTGAAGAAAACACACTTTAAGGATCAAAATAGAA
The DNA here is from genome assembly GCF_055761805.1 of Camellia sinensis. Lineage (NCBI taxonomy): Eukaryota > Viridiplantae > Streptophyta > Magnoliopsida > Ericales > Theaceae > Camellia > Camellia sinensis. Next base: position 175,603,283 of record NC_138971.1, on the reverse strand, counting down.
CAAAATAGAGAATGAGTGAGAATTCTAAAGAGAGAGGGAGATTTTTGCTCTGGAAAATCTGAACCCTCAAATAGGGGGAGGAAGCTCCCCTCATATAGAGGAGACAAGCAAAGTATGGAGGATGAGTTTCAGTAAGCCACAGTTGGCTCAAAAGATCTGAAAATATCTAAAAAGGAGAAAAAGTGACTGTCGGCCAGTTAAGGTGGCCGGCCGGCCACTTCCCCTAGCCGACCGGCCACTCCAAGTGGCCTACAAGGGAGAAAAGTGGCCGGCAAGTGCCACAAGTGGCCGACAAGGCCCTCTCCCCCCCTAGGCAAGAGACATCAAGGTTTGGCCCAAAAACCAAGGCCAAAACACAAAAGGTTAAGAGGTTCAAAGACAAGGCACTCAGTCGAGACCTTCAGGCGCTCTAAACAAGCATAAACATGCGCAATCATCACGTGCACAAGCGATGACGTCTGAGTCTTAAGGTCGGTCAAAAATGGTGTGTTTACACTTTCTTATATTCGTTGCTCATAATTTCCTTGTCCATTCCAAGCTGTCTTGTTGGCCGAAAGTCTATAGTCTAGTTGGCATCGTTCATGGTGAGTCTGTATTTTCTGGCGTGGAGAGGTTGCAACATTTAATGCTATGAGGACCTTATTAATAGCTGATGTATGGGTGCAATAACTTTACAGGATGTTTGTCTGTTGATGTGGCTGCTTTTCTTCATGACAAGTGTTTAAATGCTTTTAGTCTTGGTTCAATATTGGTTTCTTAAGGCTACTAGGCTTTGTTATCTGGGTCCTCTTGAGGCCCATCAGTATCATATAGGTCTGTTCAATAGATGTCTGGGTCCTATGGGCTGCGCCCATCAGTAGTTCCTCATTCCCGAGCGCAGATTCAGACCAGCGGCGGGAATAAGGAATTGGAGAGCAGTACCCCAAGGTGAGGGAGGGAGAGGGGGGGTGGGGGTGACCTTTAATCGGCGAGGGGGTGACCGACCGGTGTGGGGACCAAACAGCGAGGAGGTGACCAACCGATAAGATGGTCACATGTCGGGTTGCCCGACCATCGAGGGGAGTGACCGAGCGGCAGGTGGGCCGACCGTAAAGGCGACCGATTGGTGAGATAGCCATACATTGGATTGGCCGACCATCGAGAGGAGTGATTGAGCGGCGGGTGGGTCGACCGTAAAGGTGACCGACCGATGAGATGGCCATATGTCAGGTTGGCCAACTATCGAGGGGAGTGACCAAGTGGCGGGTGGGCTGACCGTAGAGGCGACCAATCGTAGGAGTGACCGACCGGCGAGGGGGATGGTCAAGCGGTGGGTTGGCCGACCGTATTGGTGACTAACCGTGGGAGTGACTGACCAGTAAGGGGGATGGCCGAGCGTCAGAGGTGGGTGTGATGGCATTGATGAGGCACGGGCTCGAGTGGGAAAAAGCACGTGATGATGTGAAGCATAATAGACGGGGGGGGAGGAAAGGATCATAGTCGGACATGTGGGGTAATGGGGGCCACCAGGGGTGGAATAACGAATCGTTTGTAGAAAAAATGAAAGGGTTTGTATTGGGGGGTGGTGAAAAGGCAGGGTGTTAACTTGGGTTTGATTTTCAAACTGACAGTGTTTAACAGTGACCCTCGGAACATAGGCAAACCTTGGGCATTTGGAGTTATTCGCTTTACATGCCTAATTGTGAGAAATCAACATATCCCAGACTTGACTTCGTTCGTCTCATGTGACTCTCCCCTTCAACATTTTGCAAACTTCCTCGCGTTTGCGTCTGAAGCAATATACAGAAATGTAAATGAGATGGCTCAAAACAAAGTGCCAGCCATGGCGCCGAACGTGTTTGGGGAGGATGATGGGGGTGGAGTTAGCAGAACAGTACCGGGTAGAGAGGGTTGGAGAGAAGGGGACAGTGCAGCCGCTGTGACCTCATCCGACCACTATGATCTCATGACGTTGGACCATTGGCATACAAAGGCGGATAAATGCATTTTAACGGAGGAGGACCTGGAGGAGTTACGTCGGAAGTACAAATTTTGACGAAGATAGAGTTGAGGTTACCGACCGTGAAGGAAAGAGCGTCTGATGCGTGAGCAAATGAGTTCCCGTTGTATGAAGAAGAGTTACGGGGAGGGCTGAGATTGCCCCTCCCCTAACTGGTGGTAGAGGTGTTGAATCGTCTGGAGGTAGCGCCAGGTCAACTAATGCCAAATGCCTGGAAAATTCTTTTGGCTTGCGCGATCACATGGCCACGGGCGATCGAGGGGGAGGCAATGACGGTAGATGAATTTTTTTCGTGCCACAAGGCGTCTGGGTAGCAGGAGATGTGAGTGACCCTGCAGGCGGTAGCATGGAGAGGATTGGTGGCAGGGTTGCCGTCTTCAGTGAAGGGTTGGAGGCCAAAATGGTTTTTCGTGTCGACGAATGGTGAGGTGGGTGTTCTTACGATGTGGAAAGTGCCCACCAAATCGCTGGAGCCAAAGTTAGATGCGGAGGTGGAAAGGAGGGTCAAACAAGTGAAGGAGTGGAAGAAGAAGAAGGGTCTAAAGTGGAATGACCTTGTCCAACCCTCAACCTTTTTTCCCCTAAACCTGGGGCCTAAGCCGACCGAAGGAGATTCGGTTCTAGAAAAGGTTGAGACAAGGAGGAAGGTGCAGGAGGCGGAAGACAAGCGTGCCTTCACAATGGCCAAAAAATACAAAGAGCAGTAACTAGGCCCAGCGCGTAAGTGGGTCGCGAAGAGGCCAGTCTGACCACAATCGAAACCCTTGGGTGAGAAGGACTTAATCGATTTTGTGCCCTTGTAGGCGCCGGTGGACCCATTGGGAGAGAGAAGCAAAAGAGAGGTGGAGTTAATGTTGAAGAAAAAAAAAAGAAAGTGACCGCAAAGGGTGGGGAAGAAGGGTCCTTGGTAAAGAAAATGAAGGAGAGAGTGGTGGAGATGCCCCAAAAGTAGGGGAAGAAGGGACCAGGGTTGGCAGGAAGGGGGACGAAGGCTTGGCCAAGTGAGGAGCATGGCGAATGAGAAGAAAGGGTTGCCAGAGGGTAACGGATCGATAGACCTGCCCCCCGAGGATGTTCCTTTTAGAGAAGTGTCTCCAAGGTAGGAGGTGGGCAGAGGGCAGGCGAGCGGAGCAAAGAGGAGTATCGCATTGAGGACCGCCATCCATCATGTGCGTGCGGTGGTCGGCTGCTTGGAAAGGGATGAGAGTGAAGCCAGGGTGGCCGCAAATCGTGTGTTGGGGGTTGTGGAGGACGCGACCGTGCGGAGTGTGGCGTAATTTACAGAGGTTGACCTCATAAGAGGATTCTGCTCAGCGCAGATGAAGGCAGCAACCCTAGCGGTTGCCCCTTTAGGCAAGGTAGTGAGGGTAAAGGTTGAAACAGAATCGTTGAAGGCCCATTTAGAAGATGTACAGGCGCAAGTGCAGAACTTGAGAGAGGAGATGGCTGGATGAAGAAAGGCGGCGTGGAGCGCTTGTGCCAAGAGCTTGGTCTATGCTCAGAGGGCAAAAAAGTTAGAGGTGTTGGCGATGGTGCAGGGTTATCTGGCAGAACGCGCCAAAGTGGGCCAAACGGTGGCCGTTATCGAACTATTAGCTGTCAATTTTAGAGCTTGAAGTGACACGTCGTAAGACGGTATCGCTGGAGTTCTCATTGGCGATTGAGCAGAAGAAGGCTGATAAAGCTTAGCAAGCCCACGCCACTGCCAATGAGAGGTTAGAGGAGGCTCTGGTGAACAACGAAGAGCTGCATGAACAAGCTTCGAAGGATAGGGAGGAGACGTATGTACGAAAGGTAGAGTTAGATAAGGCCTTGGAAGAGGAAAGGGCCAAGTTAGCAGAGTTAACCAAGGTATTGGCATCTAAGAAGGCTGCTTGCCCTGATCTCTGCTTGGCGGCGATAGAGCAGTTCAAGCTATCCCCAGAGTTCCAAATGGCCGTTGACAGGGTTGTGGCGAGGGGCTTGGCCAGAGAAGGGAAAAGGGGTGCGGGACTATCGGACGTAGTTGCTGCGGAGCTAGTGGAAGGGCAAACCAAAGAAGAAATAATACAAAGGTTCCAGCAGTCAGACTACTACAAGCATGAGATGAGTATGTACTGGTATAGCGGCTGGACAAGCTTCAAATATAGGGCAGAAAAGCTTTTCCCAGACATAGATTTTAACCGTGTGAAGCCGGGAGAAGGAGACATCGCCTAGACTCCACTGGATAAGGGTGTGGAGGAGGAGGACTTGGCGTCTAGTGAAGAAGAAGGAGGGGGAGCGTAGTGACTGGATAGAGTTGTTTTTTGTACGATTGTTCTTTTGTTTTGTTTTTGTTCTTGTTTTTGGGTGTAGAGATGTAATTTTTGTAAGGAGGTATACAGTTTTGCAAGATGTTAATTAATAAAAACTAGAATATCTCTATGGTTGTTGGGTCTGTGATGTTTGTATTGTGTGAGGATGACTAACGCATTAAACTGTTAGAAAATAAGGAAATTGCCTTGGGTAAAAATGGACAGAAATTTAACTTGGGTAAAAATGACCTTGGAAGAAAATTTAGATAATAATTGCCTTGGATAAAAATGAACTTGAATTTAACTAGGTCTTGGTAATTTTGGCTGAACTTACCAAGTTTTAGGTGTGAGGTTGACAACTAGAGTGGCATACTTGTATGGACACTTGAATAGAACCAAGCATTGTACGGTTTAACTTAGTTTGGCTGAGCTCTTCATGCTAACTGAGCTCTTTATGCTCAGTCTGGTTGAGGCTTGGATGGCTCAATTTGGTTGAGGCTATGGTTAACTCAGTCTGGCTGAGCTCTTCATGCTTAGTCTGGCTGAGCTCTTCATGCTCAGTCTAGCTGAGGCTTTGGAGGGTTCAGTCTAACTAAGGCTATGTTTAACTCAGTCTGGCTGAGCTTTTCATGCTCAGTCTAGCTGAGGCTTTGGAGGGCTCAGTATGTCTGAGGCTATGTTTAACTCAGTTCGGCTGAGCTCTTCATGCTCACTCTGGCTGAGCCTTTATTTAATTTTGGATTAAGGCACAACACAGCTAATGGGAATTTTGAATTGTTGTTATAGTCCTGCGATCATAAATATATGCATTGCATGGTAAGAGCCAAAATGGACAAGTGTTCTGATCAGCAAAATGAAACATATAACAATTTGAATCAAACAAAAAGCAGGAAATGCCGCTTTACCGGAAATAGCGTTTCAAGTGTTTGGCATTCCATGGATGAGGAGGGTCTCTACCCTTTATGTCTTGGAGACAGTATGTGCCTGGGTGGGGTCTTGCTTTGACAATGTAAGGGTCTTCCCACTTAGCTGCCAGTTTTTCCTCGGTTGGGTTTTTGGTGCCGAGAGTGGCTTCGCGTAAGACGAGGTCTTCCACTGTGAATGCCCTCGGTTGGACTTTGCGATTGTAGTGCTGCCTTACTTTCTATTGGTATGAGGCCAGTCCGACGGCGGCCGTTTCTCGCAGTTCCTTGATGAGGTCTAGGTTAGCCCTCCGAAGGTCTTCGTTCAAGTGTGGATTGGGGTGGATGACTCTAGGCGTCAGTAGACGAACTTCCACAGGGATGACTGCTTCAGTGCCGTATGTTAGGCGAAATGGGGTCTTCCTAGTTGGAGTTTGGGCGGTCGTTCGATAGGCCTAGACGACGTTTGGCAATTCTTTTGCCCAGAGGCCCTTGGCGGCCTCCAGCTTGGTCTTGATGATTTTCAGCAGGGAGAGGTTGGTAACCTCTACTTGACCATTGGCTTGAGGATGGCCTGGGGAGGAAAAAACAGGTCTTGATATTGAGTTCTGCGCAGAATTTCTTGAATTTGACGTTGTCGAACTGTTTGCCGTTGCCGGAGACAATGGCTTGAGGAACCCTAAAACGACACACAATGGACTGCTAGATGAACTTAGTGGTATTCCGCTCAATAATCTTTGCAAGGGGTTCTGCTTCGACCCACTTTGTGAAGTAATCAATGGCGACTACAGCAAACTTTACTTGGCCCCTGCCAGTCGACAAGGGGCCCACGAGATCGATTCCTCATTTAGCGAAGGGACAAGGGCTATTGAGCGTGATCAACTCCGTTGGAGGGGTATAGGGGATGTTAGCGAAGCATTGGCATTTGTCGTATTTCATCACAAAATCAGCTGTATCCTGACTAAGTGTGGGCCAAAAGTAACTAGTTCGGAGAATTTTATGAGCCAGAGATCGTCCCTTAGAGTGATTTCCATAAACTCCCTTATGTATTTCTCTCATTACATAGGTTGCTTGATCATTATTGAGGCATCTGAGATATGGTTGTGAGAATCCCCTTTTATACAAGGTGCCACTGATAATGACATAATTCGATAACTAAGTCCTGACTTTGGCAGCCTCGAGTTTGTCTGCTGGTAGTGTTCCCTGCTTGAGAAATGTAATAATGTCCTGGGCCCATGGGATAGGCTCATCCTGGAGTAAGTGAATCGCTCGTTGATCTGGTGAAATTGGTGGATGGGTTAAATACTCAACCCGGACGCCATGGCAAAGGTTTGATTGGTCTGTTGAGGCTAACTATGCCATTTCGTCTGCTTGGGAGTTCTCTGACCTGGGGATATGTCTGATATGAAAGCTATTAAATAAGCGGGTTAGAGGAAGAGCAATGTCCCTATATGATCGCATGGTTTCCTCCTTGGCATTAAACTCGCCCGTTATCTGGCTGACTACCAACCGAGAGTTGCTAAACACTTGGAGATGATCGACTCCGATGTCTTTAGCCAGTCAGAGACCTGCTATGAGGGCTTTATATTTAGCCTGGTTGTTACTTGCTGCAAATAGGAATCGAAGGGCATAATTGAAGTATCCTCCTTCTGGGGTGGTGAGGATTAAACCGGCTCCACTACTTTCTTTGCAGGATGAACCGTCGACACTAAGAGTCCAGGAATGGGGGTCTTTCTCCTCAATAGTGCCGTGTGATGGTGGAGGGGGTGCGTGAAGAGTAAGATTGGTGAACTCTAGGATAAACTCTGCGACAACCTGGCCTTTGATGTCTGTTCGGGGTCGGTAAGAGATGTTGTACTGGCTTAGTTCAACGGACCACTGCATGAGCCTGCCTGATGATTCTAGTTGTTGCATGATCTTTTTCAATGGTTGGTTTGTGAGGATCATTGTGGAGTGAGCTTGGAAATAGGGTCGGAGGCGTCTGGAGGTGATGACCAGGACAAGAGCCATTTTTTCTAACAGAGGGTAGTTCTGTTTGGCTCCCTTGAGTGTGCGGCTGATGTAGTAAACTGGGCGCTATACTGAGTCGTCTTCACTGATGAGGACATCATTGACTGCAGTGTTGGACACAGCTAAGTAGAGGAAGAGGGTCTTGCTTGGCAATTGAGAGAGGAGAAGGGGGGTTGGCCATACACTGTTTCAGTTGCTGGAAGGCCTCCTTAGACTCGGTGTTCCATTCGAAGGCTTGCTGGAGGATTTTGAAGAATAGAAGGCATTTGTTAGTCACTCGGGAAATGAAACGGTTGAGGGCGACAACTGTACCTGTAAGCTGCTGAACCTCCTTGAACTTTCTAAGAGACCGCATTTCTATCAGGGCCTTGATCTTTTCTGGGTTGGCCTCAATGCCTCTTTAGCTGACCATGAATCCCAAAAACTTACCACACCTAAAGCCAAAGGCGCACTTTTCCGAATTCAACTTCATCTGATACTTGCGCAAGGTTTGGAAAGTCTGGCGCAGGTCTACCAAGTGATCAGAGGAGAGTTTACTCTTGACGAGAATGTCATCGATGTAGACTTCCATGTTCTGACCTATCCGGTGTTGGAAAACGGCATTAACCAGGCGCTGGTAAGTGGCTCCGGTATTTTTTAAACCGAATGGCATGACACGGTAATGATAAGTCCCTCTATCAGTGATAAAAGAGGTGTGCTCCTGGTCGGCTGCGTGCATTAAGATCTGATTATAGCTTGAGAAAGCATCAATGAAGCTAAGCATCTGATGTCTCGCAGTTGCGTCGACCAATAGATCTATCCTGGGAAGGGGTAGCTATCTTTGGGGCAGGCTCGGTTGAGGTCGGAATAGTCAACGTAGAGTCGCCATTTGCCGTTGTTTTTGCAGACCAAGACCACGTTGGACAACCATCTAGGATACTCCACGTTTCTGATGAATTGTGCCTTCAGCAGCTTGTCCACCTCAGCAGCGATGAGGCTGTTATGTTCCGAATGAAAAATGCGTTACTTTTGGCAGAACGGTCGGAATTGGGGCTCAATGCTAAGATGATGAGTAATAAAAGAAGGGTCGATACCTAGCATGTCTGAATGGGTCCAAGCGAAGACATCATTGTGCTTGGCTAAAAGAGCCGTGAGATCGACCTTGGCCAGTGAGGACAACTGGCTGCCAATCTTAGCCGTTTTCGTTAAATCGGTATAATCGATAGGCACTTCGACAAGTTCCTCCACTGGTTCCCCTTTAACTAACTCTTTCTCGTCTTTAACATCAAGGCCTTCAATGATCATAGCTTTTTTCATTTTGACTTCCTTCAATGAGGTGATATAGCACGATCGGGCTATCGTCTGTTCACCCCTTATAGTGCCGACCCCCTGGTCAGTGGGAAACTTCATGGCCAGGTGGTATGTAAAGGTTATGGCTTGAAGGGCATTAAAGGCGGTGCACCCTAATATGATGTTGTAAGCAGAAGGGTAATTAACGACAAGGAAAGTAAGTAGTTTGGTGGACTGCCGTGGATATTCTCTGATGGTGATGGGGAGGTTGATGAAGCCAATGGATATTACCTGATTATCGGTGAAACCAACCAGAGGGGTTTGTAGAGGTGACAACTGCTCTTCCCCAACCTTGAGTTGGTAGTAGGCATTGAGGAAGATGATATCTGAGGAGCTGCTGTTGTCGACAAGAACTCTCCTGACTTTGTAGTTTGATAAGAGAGCAGAGATGACCAGGGGGTCGTCATAAGGATAGCGAACGCCTGTGTAGTCTACCACTGTAAAGTTGATCGACTCAGGCCATTGCTTGGGTTTCTTGTAGGTTCGGTCCATCGTGGCTACTTCCCTGTCAGACCCTTGTCTAATTTTTCAAAGCTCAGCTCTCTACGTCAACCGCGATGGTCCACCGCATGCGAGGCCACCAGCAATGACCCTTATTTCGCCTAGCGGGGGGGAGAGAGGATCATCGTGAGCTCAGGGTTAGTGTTGAGGTCGGTCATCATTCTGTTCGGGTTGTGTTGGTTGTTGGGAAGGAGTGTGTTGGTGGTTATGGTTTGGGAGGTCAGTTCTAGGCCTCTGTGGTGGACGGGCTGCTGTGAATTGACGGAGACGTCCCTGGCAGATCAGATCCTCGACCTGGATACGATGTAGGTCAGTACGTATATTGTGAGGATCGGGGCTCAGGCTCTTTTCTTTTGTCCTTTGAGGGTGGGGCTTTGGATGTGGAGTCTTGGCGGGCTGCCAGAGAGTTTTCAGCATTCATGTATTTTTAGGCTTTAGCGAGAAGGGAGGCCATGGCGGTCGGGGGATTTTTGGAGAGGGACAAGAGGAAATCAGACGGGCGCAAACTGGCCATGAAGACTGTGAGAATGACCTTGTCATCGTTCTCCTCCACTTGTAAGGCTTCGGTATTAAAGCGAGTGACATAGCTACATAATGACTCCCCTTCCGTCTATCGGATGTTTAGCAATTGGGTGGCTGGATGTCATTGTCGTTTAGCACCAAAGAAATGGCTTAAGAAGGATTCGTTGAGCTGGCGAAACGAAGTGACTGAGTCTAGGGAAGTAGACTAAACCAAAGGCATGCCGACCCTTTTAACGTGACAGGGAAGGTGCGATACATGATTTTGTTTGGAAAGGCATAGAGAATTATGAGTGTCTGATATGCTTCTGCATGGTCGACGGGATCGGTGGTACCATCGAAGGTGTCGATCGATGGCATTTTGAACTTGGAAGAGAGAGCTTTATCCCTGATAGAAGCGACAAAAGGAGAGTTGACAGTAGAGGAAGTTTTGTGCTACATGTTCTACATGCCCCCCTACAGTTGGAGTTTCATGGCCCACAGTTCTTCGTCCCAGACGGGAACATTATCCCCACAAACAGAGATCAGGGGTTGAACACTACTAGCCTCACCTTTATGGGCGGCTACATGGTGTGGTAAGGGGTGGTTATGGAAAGGTGGTCATATATCTTGACGAGGTTGCGAGACTGATAGGGGAAGATGCAGATCGTCAAGATTCAACAGTTGAGGCCGCGAGGCGAAGGGTAGAAATGTTCCTTGAGGCACATGTGGTGGGAATTGATGGTGATGGTGGGCTTGTTCCGTGTGCGGGGGAATTATTTAAAGTGGTGGAGGAGGGATAAGTAGGTCGTGCTGGAGTAAGGCATTGATCAGGGCTTGGTTTTGCTCGATCAGCCGATTGATGCTGTTGGTGAGTTCTGCGAAATATAAAGATGGGTTATTTGGGTCAGAGGGATTGACTTCAGGTTTGCCAGCATTATGTTGTGAAGCTATGGACCTGGTCGTGACCATCCACCTTAACTTAAGAGATGGTGACAACGGATTTCCCTCCGGTGACAATGAGCACAACTGTCAACTAGAGGTAGTTTCCCACAGATAGTGCCAACTGATGATGCAGTAACTTCCCTGATGGATGGGTTAGACCGATCCACGCTCCTAATGGGGCTGCTGGCCCCGATGTCCGCAAAGTGTACCTGCAAAACAGTCCAAAGGGGAAGATAGTCCCCCGACGGACACTCCGACGATCAAGTTAGATTAGAGTCAACTGGTTTTAGAAAGAGAGAGAGTGTAATATGGGATAGATAAACCTTCCTTTGACGTATCTCCAAGGCTTTCTTATATTCATTGCTCATCATTTCCTTGTCCATTCCAAGCTGTCTTATTGGCCAAAAGTCTATAGTCTAGTTAGCATCGTTCATGGTGAGTCTGTATCCTCCGGCACGGAGAGGTTGCTGCATTTAATGCTATGAGGGCCTTATTAATGGCTGATGTATGGGTGCAACAAGTTTGCAGGAACTTTGTCTGTTGATGTGGCTGCTTTTCTTCATGACAAGTGTTTAAATCCTATTGGTCCTGGTTCAATATTGGTTTCTCAAGGATATTGGGCTTTGTTATCTGGGCCCTTTTACGGCCCATTAGTATCGTATGGTTCTGTTCAACAGATGTCTGTGTCCTATGGGCCGTGCCCATCAATCTCAATTCTCTTTTAGTCTTTCTCTCTCTCTCACACGTTTGGGCTCAAGAAAATGAGAAATGAAAGTGTAAGTAATGGCCTTTAAGTCAACAAGTTGCCTTGTATAGGCTTAATTAATAAGTTTACTTAATGACTACTTAAGTGACATTAACTATTCTAATTAATTCAATTCCGAATTGAATTTAAATTAAACTTACCATAAAATACTAAAAATTCCAAATAACACATAACCTAAGTCAATTTCGTGATCGAATGCCGATAAGGCCTTCAATTCGCAGAACATAATAGAAATGTAAATAGATATTTCTACGACAGACAAATATAAATGCATAAAGCATATAACACATGCAATTAACACATAATTCATCTTAATTACTTATTAGGCATTCTTAATCATACGTCTTAAGCTAATCATAGGTCGGGGTTGTTACAGTCTTCCCCCCCTTAGAGAATTTGGTCATCCAAACTCGAATTACCTGCGTTAGAATACTATATCTGTGACCCAAACCCGCCCCTATGGGTTTAGCATTATAACCGGCTAGTAATCCTTGGATTACCAAAGGCCTTTGAACAGATTATTGTATGATAAGGGGCTGAGGAAGCAAATATAGAAACATACATAGTCCATAAAGTTGTGCAGACATACATGGGACAAATAATCTCAAAACTTTATATACAAATTTGTGACGTCAAAAGAAAGTGGTCTTACGTCACATACATTACAAATATAGTCGAAAAGGAACTTAGCCCGAAATACAGATACAACAGTCGAAAGAAACTTGTTCATAGGGTGCTACATAAACATGACTAATCACAAAAGGGAACCTCCACTGGAGGTACAACAGCTGGCTGACAAAACAGAGACTCCAAGTAGCAGCTTAGGCCTGGTCACGCTCCTGCTCACCTACATACATAATATAAATAGTGAGCGGAAGCCCAGTGAATAATAACGGCGTAAAGAATTAATGAATGATGTCCCATAACAGATTTCATATCAGATACAAATTCAAATTCGCATACTTAACTAGAAATCATAGTAGTTTTATACAATACATCCATTTAGCTATCATATCATATCAATTGTTGCATAGTTGGTACCGGCGACCACATAGGTCCACATCTTGTGCACGGGCAAGGGCCATATGAGTATAAGCCACAATATTTTTACCCTTGGGCGAGGGCTACGTGCATATTGGCCACGGTATTGTTACTCCCGGGCAAAGGCCACGTGAATTAAGGATGCCACAAATACATTTTCAGAAAAATTGACATTCATTCATGATTCATAAAATAGCATTTCAGAAAACAAATCGTATCATATCATTCAGAAAATATGTACAATTAAACATAGCTTTACAGAGTTATTACTCACAGGTGGCTCTAGATGCAGACAGACATAACAAATTAATCAAATGGCTTATGGTGCGTGACCTACATCAACATAACAGATACACATAATGAAACACATGCTTGGATCGCACATAACTTTTTTCATTTCTTTTTCAGTGTGTTTCTAGCTTTTATCCTCATTATTATGTCTTAATCTTGATCTAGGAATGCCTAGGATGCATTGAGGATGCCAAAACATGCTGCTCAACATTTAGCCAAATTTGCTAAAAACAAGGGACTCGCTCGAGCGCAACTTCCTTCGCTCGAGCGGAGGTCAAAAAATGTGAGTGGTCGCTCAAGCACAACTTACTTTGCTCGAGTGGTCTGTAAACTATGCAAAAGTATTGCTTGCTTGATTTTTCGCACGACGCATGCTCGACGGTCACTTGAGCTTGAGATTGAGGTCCTCGCTCTAGCATAACTCTTGTCGCTTGAGCGGTCTGCAAAAATTGTAAGCTACTGGGAGCATGCATTTTACGCTCGAGCCAACTTTTGGTCGCTCGAGCAGAGGTGCAGAAACAAAGGTAGTCGCTTGAGTGCAGGATCTGTCGCTCGAGCGGTGAGGTCAAATTCTAGGATTTCCAGATTCACCTCCAAACTGCAAAACCCATCTTTAACTTTTCAAAACACATCTTTTTGAGCCCAAAGTTAAGAAAACATGTGGATAAATTTATAACTTCTTGACATGAAAGCAATTTCGTAAAACCAAGGCCCAAAAGCATGTGAATTGCTCAAACTCAAACTTGAACTGTTGAAAACATGACAGGCATAGAAGTTCTTGACTTCAAAGCTTCCAAATCATGAACTATTGAGATAATTTGGTTGAAACTTCATGAATTCTCAAACCAAAGGCAAGATAAACACATGCATGTTGAAATTCTTTGAAATTAAACTCAAAACTTCATGACTTATGCATGTATGCAATGATTCTTCCCAAATTCCTTAATCTAAGTTCAATTCTCATGTTAAGCCATCTTACTATATTGAACACTATCACATATGTCTTGAATACAGAGCTTAAAGATAAGATTCTCACCTAAAGTCTTTAATTCTTTGAACTTTGGTGATGCTCTTAAGTAATTCTCTAATCTCCTAGCAATTTCCTTTCAAAACTCAAAGTTTGATCCCAAACTCTCTTGGTCCCTTCCTCTCTCTCACGTTTTAGGCTCAAAGTAATGAAGAGAAGATGTCTCGAAGTGATGTCTATGCCTTATATAGGCTCAAACAGGGAACTTAATCAAGTTTGACTTAACTTAAACAAATTTGCACTATTTTATTCTAATTATTTCGCTCCGAATCGAATTTTAATTAAACCTACCATAATGTTCTAAAACTTCAAACTAACACATAATTCAAGTCAATTTCGTGATCGGATGCCAATAAGGCCTTCAATTTGCAGAACAAAACAGAGACACAAACAGATATTCCTACAGCTAACAGATATAAACACAAATAATGTAATGCACATATAATTAACTTAGGATTTCATCTTAATTACTTATTAAGCATTCTTAATCATGGTTTAATGGTTAATCATAGGCCGGGGTTGTTACATGTCCAGTGGTAGCAAATCAACATATAATAACATATCTCCAACCATGATATCACACGCAAGATATACATAACCACATAACATACAGCCTCCAGATGGTGTTCTATACATCATACCTGACACCATTGACTCGGTGTTCTATACATCACCAGGTACTAATGCAAACACTCGGCCTTGCCTCAGAGTTTCTCTCTCAGTATTGGTTTTTACATTTGTTCTTGGTGTAGGGATGGATCCAGCAGAACTTGCCGTAAGACGGTTAGCATCATCGGATCTCATCGGACAATCTCTAATCATGTGGCCAATCTTGCCACACCGAAAACAAGCACCAGATGCACGGTAACACGTGCCTTTATGCTTCCTTCCATATTCAGAATAAACTGGAATGGAGCCATTCCTTTGGCTTAAACTGCTTGAAGATCCCGTATTTTGCTTTTTGTGTAAGAAAGATGAACAGCCCTTCGAAAAATTGGACCCAGATCTTTTACTTCTCCATTATGTTATTGGTGCTTTAGCTTGTTTCATTGTTGCCAGGGTGGCCTTTACCATCAATGCTCTATCAAGTACCTTCACATATATAGGCAACTTCAAAACGCCTACTCAATCAAACACATCCAGATCTAAGCCTCTTTCAAATTTTTGAGCCTTTTTGTAATCTGTGTCGACCATATTAGGAGAAAATCTAGCTAACTCGGTGAACTTAGCCTCTTACTCGACTACGGACATCTTGCCTTGCTTAAGTTCTTGAAATTTTGACACTTTACAGTCTTTGAAACATTGGGGAAAATATTTCTCATAGAATATTACTTTAAACTAACCCCATGTCATGGTCCCACTACCATCTCAGATAAACATCCACCATCGTCTAGCTTCTTCTTTCAGAGTATAGATGGCTAAAAGAACTTTATGCGTTTCCGAGCATGGGAACACCTTAAATATCTTTTTAGTCTCTAGCAGCCATATTTCAACTTTCAAAGGCTCAATACCACCCAGAAAGATTGGCGGCTTCATTTTGTTGAACTTCTGTGTCAGTGAAATAATATCAGTGTTTTCCGGCTCAACTGGCATTGGAGGTGGTGGAGGCACAGGTTATTGTCTTTGTTGCTGTCTTATCGTTTCTATCAAAGTTTCTAACATTTGTTCCATCTGGCTCATTCGAGCCTCAAAAGATCCAGCTGTATCATCACTTCTCATATTTTCCATTGCAACAGGTAAACAGGACAATAATAAGCATAGGCAAAATAATCTCGTTATCTGTGTTCAAGTCCAATTCAATTCGTTTCATATTGATTCAAATATTTTCACATTATTTCATTAATAGTTCGAGTATGTTCAAATAGTTCACATGCAGATAGAATGCCCCTAATTCATAGTAAGACATCCTATAGCTCATATGGACTCATGTGTGTGGTATAACCTGGCTCTGATATCGCTCTGTCAAGACCCAAACCCGCCTACATAGGTTTAGCATCGTAACCGACCAGTAATCCTGGGATTACCAAAGGCCTTTGACCTTAATATCATATAACATAAGGGGCTGCGGAAGCAAACATACAAATATAACGTCCACTGAGCTGTGCAGACATACATGAGACAAATGATTTAAACTTTATATATAAAAAATATATATATATATATATATATGTATATAACGTCATATCCACATAAGTCATGCAACACCGTACAAGTATTATGAAAAGGGACTTAGCCCAGTGTATGGATAAACACAAAAAAAACAAAACGTAAGCATCATTAACATGATACATAAAACTTGACTTCTTCAAACGGGAACCTTCCCGAGAGGCACGATGGCTGGCTAACCCAAAACTCTCCAAGCAGTAGCTTAGGCCTGGTCACGCGCCTGCTCACTTACATACATAATATAAATAGTGAGCGAAAGCCAGTGAATAATAACAGAGTAAAGGGTTTAATGAATGATGTCTCATATTAGATTCAGAAAGTAAAAACAGATTCATATTCTTATTCAGAGTTCAAAAATATATACTTATTCAGTTTTACAAAGGATCATACGTGGTACACCCAGTAGCGCTAACCGATCATACACAGAGCATTAAGGGTCATACTTGACTAGTTCCTTAAAAGAACCTCCAGTACCAGAAACATATAGCATACTTGAGCCCCGGTATTGTTACCCCCGGGCGAGGTCCATGAGACCACGGTATTATTACCCCTGAGAAAGGGCCTTGTGCTCATAGACCATGGTATTGTTATCTCTAGGCTAGGGCCTTGTGCTAAGAAAAATCATTCATTGTACAGAATATAACATTTCATTATAAACAGATCTTATTTCATCATACAGAAAATAAATAAAGTTGAATATAGCTTTACTAAGTTATTACTCATAGATGGCTCCACTTGCAGAACATATTAAGCAGACAAATCAAATAGCTTACAGCGCGTGACCTACACAAACATAACAAACACACACTTGGATAGTACTTAACTTATTTCATTTCGTTCTTAGTGTGTTTCTAAGTCTAATCCTCGTTATTATGTTTTAATTAGGCAGGATGCCTAAGATGCATTCAAAACACTTAGGAGTGGTTCGACATCCCCTATATAATTCATTTTTTTATCTTTTTTCCATCACATCACCTCTCTACTTTTCTGCACATCTTTTCGTAAAAAGACAAAAAGTGCACTTATTTAGATCATCCCAAACAACCCTTTAGTCAAATTTGCTGAAAACAGGGTCTTTGCTCGAGCGAAGGTTTAAACATAAGGGTGGTCATTCGAGCGCAATTTCCGTCGCTCGAGCGGTCTGTAAACTCTGCAAAAGTACTAGTTGCTTGATTTTTCTGCTTGACGCATGCTCAATGGTCACTTGAGCGTGCGATAGAGGTCTTCGCTCGAGCACAACTCTGGTCGCTCGAGCAGTCTACAAAACTTGTAAAGTTCTGGGAGCATGCATTTTACGCTCGAGCCAACTTTTGGTCACTCGAGCGGAAGTGCAAAATAAAGAGTGGTCGTTCGAGCGCAGGTTCTATTGCTCGAGCGGTGATGCAGAATTCTAAAATTTCTAGATTGCTATTCAAGGTGCAAAGCTTCAAAGCGGGTAGACTCAATATCTTGAGAACATTCTGAAACATAAGCAAGATGTTCGACTGGAAAAACATCACACAAAACAAACCTCTCACTCAATAGGACGTCAAACACTAAAGCAAGACCTAGGCAAGAGATGGGAGATACTGTAGTCACAATGATAATCAGACAAGCGAACAGAGGGAACAGACACACGAGTGGACTTTTCGCGACGTATCTTATATCACGAAGGTGGCTCTGTCGCTAAGCAGGCCGGCAGAGAGGGCACCAAATGCCTAAACAAGACAAAAACCAACTACATGCTTAACAAAACTTTATGATCCTACCTTTAGCACACGGGAATCGGCCCTACGCACCGGGAACGTAGCGTAGAGGTCACTTTAGCTTGTTGTACTGGAGTGGTTCATCGTCAAAAGAACAACAATGGGTTGTAGCATTTCCTTTGTCTAGGGGATGTAAAAAAGGGCTTTCTTGTCTAAAGACAGGCGTGAGCTTTCTTACTATACAATGACCACTACGAACGAAAGACCAACGACAATGAAGGAGGAGAAGGAGAAAGAGTAGGAGTAGGAGTAGGAGTAGGAGCTAGCTTTAATTGAAATAGGGGCAGAATCAAAGCAAAGAAATTCTGAGTTCATACCACGACGATCTATATGAAAGGGCAATTTTCTTGATGCATTCCTGTTGAGAATGAAGAAGAAGAGAGATCTTCTTTTGAATAGGAAAATTTGGTCACATAGATCTTTTATTTCGCCAGAATTCGTTGATTGCTCCGTACGAATTTACAATGAAAAAACTCCTGTTTGTTGTAAGATCACTGAGGGAAAGGTTGGTCATAAATTTGGAGAGTTTTCTTTTACATGAAAACGAAGACGTTCAAGAATAAATATTGGACTGGGAAGAAAAAAGGGGAAAAAGTAAAGTCTAAGCACATATGGCACGAAAAGGAAATCCGATTTCAATAAGACTTGATCTGAATCGTAGTTCAGATTCAAGTCGGTTCAGTAAGGGCGACCACGAAAGTCACCAGGCTCCCAATGAACACCTTATGTTGGATGCAGAGCAGGAGGAGTTCCACCTCCAAATGAAAGAAATGGAAATCCGACTGGAACAATTGCGGAAAGCTAACGAATACCTTCGGGGCAAGTTAAGAGAGGGGCAATTTAAACAATTTATGCAAGACATTGCTCGAGCTCAAGCACGGCCTGAATGGCGGAGTTGGCACCTTAACTTCTTTGACTAGGCTATAAAGACAAAGGGGAGTCAAAATGGTAAAAGAACTCCCCCCAGACGTACTTACCGAGCGTAGGGAACCAGGTAACCAAATCACGGTTCTTAGAGGGAAGCTTCCGGATGGTAATCCTAAAGCGTTGGTTCGAATCCCACTCATGAGCACATGCAAGAAAGTCGTGAACTGAGAATTAAAAAAAAAAAAAAAAAACGTCTAGTTTGTCGTTCTTCAAGTGAAAGATTGGCATCGAGAAACCGGCACCCAAAGGTGCCCTACGCGAGTCGGTCCATGTCTAGCGTAAGATCCAATCTGAACGAAGCAAATAATTGAGTTGATCTTTCATTCGGAAATAAGGGGTTGAACCTTTCCTTTTATTTGGGAGGGAACCTTTTCTTAGGACAGGACACGTCAAAAAGTTTTGGATACCATACAGGTTTCGAAGTTGACAGGGGATCAATAACCTTGGCATCGGTTCAGTTCACTCGAGATTAGTGCTTAATGCTTTACTCAATCGGTATAGGCTCAAGGCTCAACGCGATAAGGGATCATAGGGAATGAGATTGATCTAAGCTAATGTATGGGCTCCGCGTTCTACCGTATTCAATACAAGGCAATTAAGTGAAATTGAGATGAAAATGAGGGCGGTGGGTGTTTTGGGTCTACTCAGCGCAAGGCAAGTAAAGCAAGTCCAAAAGGGCTAGCTACGACAAGACAGCTAGAGCTAAAGGAAGCGAAGACGAAGAGAGGGAAGAAAAAGAATCCCTGCCTACTCTGTAGCTAATCGAAGAAGGAAAGAAAGCAACAGTTAACGCAACCGTTTTCTTGTTGGCCAAGCGAAACTTGTTTCCAGCTGACCCCTTGAATGAATGACTAATAAGTGGCAGGTCGGACGAAAGGAAAGTAAAAGAATTGATATCATACATATCTCCCATGTCCCTCTTGGAGCCACGTCTAACAACATTGGATCCGCACAAATATCCCAAGACACGTAGGCCTTTCATCCTAGCAAATCTGACCCCCTCCCTTACATCCCTTTCTTCAGAGTATCAATCTTACTGGTCGTCCTCTTCCAGATCGAAATCAAGAAAGAGTTCTGCAATGAGCAAGCATATGATTAAAGTCCACCTCTGTCTCTATTCATTAACCTCCTTAGCATAGCATATTTGATTAAGAGCTCTTAAGCTTGAACTATAATATAAAGGAAAAGAGAATCTGATAAAAGTCGGGTTCTGTTCCATCCCCGATGTCAATTGATTAGGTTCCACTACTAGGATTCCTCCTCACTCCTAGCTCCCGAAGTACATAATGGAAAGAAAAGGCATATCCTACCGCTTCAAAGTCATAAGTTGCTCCTTCTTCAATGGTTGCTGTTGCTTCGGATCTGGAATTGGGCCCCTTATTTTATAGGGCTTGGACGTGAATATGGATGTGGCTTCTAGCTCAGCAATGACTCTGGCTTCGGATGTTAGAGCCTGCGATGGACACTTCGACAGTGCAATTGTTCTTTCCAAGATGCTATGGCAGGCGTACTAGAAGTTCAAAATCTTAAGAATCCGCTTTTGGGCAAGTGGGGTTGCCGACAAACTAATTCCCAAAGGATCGGGATCTGGCTTCCCCTCGGATGTGCATGGACCTTGAGATGCTAGCCACATGTCAAGATAGGGCACTTTCGGTATGTGGTATTAATTCTAGAGTTGGAAACGCTGGCCTAAGCAGCGAATGACCTTAGATGCAATAGTGTTTAACATCTTTTAGCTAAGCAAAGAGTTTGGAATCGTCCAACGAGAGATGAAAACACCTACACATAAAAAGAAAATAACAAAATATAAGGGGCATCCCTTTCCGGGGACGAAAGCGCACTTGATGTTTCAAGAGTCTCAGTTGAAGTCCTTATCCCTATTACCTGCCAGGTAAATAATATGTCAGTAGGAGTTAGAATTTCTCAGGTGCCAATTTCAACTTAGGTGTAGTCTTCCAAAGTCCCTCGTGTCTAACCCCCGGCCATACATAGTTTGCTTGCTTATCTCAACTTGATCAATCGAAGAGGTTGGCTAATAAAGGTTGGTAGTCTACTCTACGGGAAGATTCGATGGATCTTATCGAGTTAGTTCTGCACCACCACAGGGCCCAAACCATACCTTGAGGTGAGAGAGGGAGAGACGAGGTTCTCCTAACAATGGACCAAGTCTCAACGAGTTTTTTCTTTTAGTGAAGGGAACAAGTACTGAAGCAAGAGGGGTCTCACCAATGGTGGATCGGAACCTAGGGCGACTTCGAAGAAGAAGACTCCATTTTATTATTATTCTTAGTCGAAGCTATACATGAGTGGATCTTCTCTCTTGATGGGGAAAGATCCCAAAGGGCTCTAAATGCCACACGTTCAGTGAAAGGAAACTAATTGTTACTCATATCAAATGGTTCTCTCTGTATCATGAGATGGGCAACTGCGCGCTAACAACTAACAAAAATAAGGCTTTCTTTTATGAAGAAATATGCCCCGCCGTTCAAAGGGAATTCCATGTTAAAAAAGAAAAGGGTAGCTCGAAGCCAATTAAGTATTTTCCTCCCTACTGGCATGGATATATCAAGCAATTAAGTATGAGTAATCGAGTATATATCATACCAACCTGCGGGGGTGTAGTAACTCAACTGTCTAAAGACCCCACTGCACAAAAGGCAAAGAAAAAGATGCGTACAAACTATTTAAGGCAGAAGAGATTCGAGCCGAACCAATTCTTGTAGCTATGAGTGAAGCATTACAATAATTGGCTCGACCCTGATCGAGTTGCATTTCTCGATCACTAGATAAATGATATATCAAAGGCCTGACGACCACAGGCTTTTCAAAACAAATACTTCAAGAGATATCGGCTAAACGAAAAGGGGATTTGCGTTTTTCTCTTAAAGTAGGGGTTGGACCAATAAGATACGTCACAAGTGGCCTTACTCCCTTTGTTTCAGAATAAGGATGAGAAACATCGCCTTCCTTTGGTGCCTACTCTCACAGAACAGAATGAAAGCTTAGACCTTACTAAAGGGAGTTTTACTTCTTTTGATAGGCTTTTATGGGAGCTATATGTTATTTTTATTTTTTTGAGATATGATAACCTTTCTATTATATCCAATAAATCCAAGTCCTATATATTCAAGAGACGTGGCCACAACTAAAGAAAGGGAAACCTACTATTTATCCTACTATAGTATAGGTTTAGTCCTACTATATAGTTATAATACTGGAAAAGTGGAGGGAGGGGCCTAAGCTGATGAAAGCATAAAAGAAATAATACCAATCAAATTAACATTTTCTTTTTAGCGATCTTTAGAAATCGTGGATTGGTGTTCTGTAGTATATTGTTCGCAAGTGAAGTAAGTAGTTTAGTTTGGGCGAGCATCTCTTAAGGGGACAAGCGTGCAACTACAACAAATAACTGTCTTTCTGTTCCGGATCCCAAAGTGAAGGTATGAGAATTCATATACCGAATTACAAGAGTTGGGACTACTTGGTCGTACCCTCATCCTAGCCTCCGCGAATTGGAAAGTGAGAAATCTCTCTCCTTCACCCCTTTCCATCAAAAACCACAAGGAAAATACACCTTTTAATGGGACAAGGTTTATGTGATCAAAGCTTACAAAATGGAAGGCGCAGCTGTTGGTTTTGGTTCTGGTTCCGATTCTAATCCCGGACTTTTGGCTACCTTACTAAAACTAAAAAGGAGGTCAGCGCAACCCATTATATATGGAAAGGAGAGGCTATCACGACCTAACCAATAGATACATTCTAGCTCCCCGCGCGGTCATAACCTTCGGTTCTTAACCCCTCCTCCTTACTTTACTTTCTGTGGATTTGCTAGCCGCTTTACTTAGTGAAAGTGTCTCCGACTCAACCAATACAATAGGTGGGTCTTCTTCAATCCGCTTGGAAAGCTACATTATATCTTCAACCAAAGTACCCGGCGCTTGACTGAAACTAGGAATACTAGAAATGGTGGAGTCGTGTTGTGTTGGTTTAAGTCCAGCTTGTGATAAAGGTCCTTTTGGCGGTCATATAATGTTTCAGCGCCTCTTAGACTGATGACTCTCCCAGTCCATATTTCTAGAGTAAGATTCAGCCGTATGGTGAATGAAACAACATTCATTGAATGAGTGGACTTGACGTTGAACCTCCACTACAGCTATACCCCCCGCCCAATACTACCGATATGCCTCTACTTACTCTCTTCAAGGCTAGAGGCAAGCCTCAACATAGTTAGTTGGCACTTCACTCTCGACCAAAAAAAACCTAACGCACTATAGCATGAGAGTCACAAGGAGTTAAACTGTAAAAGGGCTTACTTATTGCTAACGAGGGATAAGCAAGACAAAGCAAGTCAACGTGGGGTATTCATGGTAATGGTAAGCCATGATGAAAGGTGTAAGCAAAATCGGGCATTGCATTAACGTAAGTAAGCAGTACCGAAGAGGTGAGGATTTCATAAGATGGTCTTCCTATGAAAAAAAACTGGTAGTCATTTTTTATTTTGCGAATCAAGTATCCGATTTCTCGAGTGGTAGATAAGTATATATATACTCATACTTACAATATACTTTGACGCGATCCAACTAGGGGGACCATAATGAACTTGTTATTCTTTTTTTACAGAAGAACACGAAGGAGCCTAACAAAGGGTCTACATCAACCAAAGACTAAAGAAGAAACAGTGGGTGGATCGAAGAAAGGGCCAGAGGAGTAGCACCGCCTACGTAGAATGGGCGACGAAAACAAAGCGCCTAGTATGTTAAAAAGTATGGTTGCGAAAGTCTTAATTCAATTCAATTGTTATATGAAGCTGATTACGAGCACAAGGGAAGGGTAGTACTGCCTAAAAGGAAGGAGAAAGACGAGTGGTACTAAGGAGAAAGAGGCACCTAGAAGAATCAAATGAAAAATAGAGTCCTGGAACATTTTAAAAGAAACTAGTCGAAGAAACAAGGAAGTTATGTATAACTCCAGCTCGCACCAAAAAAGAAGGGGCCAAGCCTGTAAAACAAAGGACTAGACGAATGAACCCGAATTTTGTTGCTGAACTTGTATGCAAAGAAGAAGAAAAGGAGGTTCAACGAATGCTTGACGCCGGTATCATATTCAGAGTTAGCATGAGCTCTTTGGTGTCCCCAATAGCTCTTAATAAAAATGAGAAGAGTTCGATCTGCGTAAACTGACGAAAACTTAAAAAAGTGACAAAGAAAGATCCTATCCCTTCCCGTTGTCGTTCCAAGATGCAATCTTAGATTAGAAGAAAGAATAACATGAATAGACAGCGTGTGTGAGAGGTTATTCTAGAATCGACGTTCATATCACCAAAAAGGATAGGTTACCGCCTTTGTCACGTCGTTTTGGATTTACGCCTACAACTGAATGTCGTTTTTATTATATAATGAATCATTTAAGTAATCATTATCTTTGAGAAGATTACTTACTCTAAGGCCTTGTAAGGATTGACTTGGATGATTATAGCGTCTTCGAAAAAAAGGTAGAGCACTTAGAACAGCTCAAGGAGTGCTTAGGCGTCGGTCGCAAGGTGTCAGTTGCACGGTTTTTCCCTGAATTCACAGTTTTTAATGAACCAAGGACGGCTACTAGGACACAAAGCCGTTAAGGATTATGAGGAGAAGATGATCTTGGAAATGATGACGCCTGTGAATGTGAAAGGAGTAAGATCCTTCCTGGGACACGTTATTACTAGTGTTTTAGTAATTTTTTTAACTATGTATGGCTCCTAGACTTGTTATCTAATAAAGGTAATCAGTTTATTCTTCGCGGCGCCCTGAAAGATAAATTCACATCGGCGCATTTTCAACTGATAAAACAAGTACTTTCTAGAATGGGTTCAAAGTACTCCTTGTGTGTATTTAGAATAAGCCTCTGATATTATGCGAGAGGCACACTAGAAGTTTCCGGAGGCAATGGGCAGGCCTAAAGTTAAAGTAAGAAAGATTCTATTGGTAGGACTCCGGTGGCCTACCATTACGACAAATGTGAAGGATTTTTGTCGAGCATGTGACGCCTTCCAGAGGACCGAGAAGCTAGGTCCTAAAGTCTATATGTTCTTGACGCTGCGTTTTAAGGTAAAGTAAAGGAAGGAAGGCTAGGGCATCCATTTCGTAGGTTCCTTGACACGTCGCTTGTCTTTTTCTTCACGCTGCTCCTTCCATAGCCTATCCTAGCCCTATGTTTCGTCTCATTCAGTTTCCTGCTCTCAAAGGCAACAATTAGATGCTTGTCTCAAATCAGCACTCCGTCAATCTCATGGTCATTCTATCAGCAACCACCCTCGGTTAAGTTAAAGAAAGGATAGACCAAACCAGCTCACTAATGAAATTTCAGATCAAGAAATGTCACCTGAAACACACCTTCAAAGCTCGGTTGAAGTTGGACTTGAAGCACGCCTTCAAAGCTCACCTTTCCTGAACCAACCACCCATCTTCATGCCCTTGCCTACCCGCCGGACTTGCTTGAAAGAAGCTCTAAAACAAGACAATACAACAGGAAAAATGTGAAACTTGCCTTCCCTTATCTATTCTGAGGACTGAGAACTAGACTCGATAATGCTCTTACACTAACGAAACTGTTTACTTTACTTTTGACTTCTCTTTTATCTTTCGTTCACTCCTCCCCCTACAGGTATTTCTCCTATGTGGTGTTTACCGGTTGGGACCCTCAATCCGGAAGGTATACCACTATCAGCTACTATCTATACATGTCTGCCTCCCTTGAAAGCTTTTGGTGCTGCGACTATCATCGGTAAGTTGCGTCGGATCAACATCGGGATTAGAATCCACTGCAAAAGAAACTAAGTTAATGCTTATTTGCTCTGGATCTACTGGCCTGGACACTTGAATCTATTCCACCGTAAACAACCGAATATACTACTGCAGGATCTTCCGCTGCTTCTGTTGTTATTGCTCTTGCCTATCACTATGCCATCTCAGCAGCTGGGACTGGAATTGCTTCCGCATCTAGCACTCCCCAACCTTTTCTATCTATCTTTAGAAGTAGGACGAGTGTTTAAAGACCGGGTTCTCTCTCTGAATCAGGTTATTCACTGGGCTGTTAAGCCATCGAGTCTTCTAGGGTTGATTGACCCCGTTTCAAGAGGATTTATCCAAGACTGGCGATCTCGTTAATTCTAAGGGGGATCCCATTCCATAAGGAAGATAAGAGGAAGGCAGGCTTTAAGGCTAGCTTGCCAATCTTATGATTGGCAGGCGTATTAGCAACGGACTAGGAGTGGTATTTTTCCTTCCTCTAACCTCTAACTAAATTTGGACTAAGAGATTACACTCACTCAGCTAGCTCTTAAGAAAGTCTTAAGTTAGTTTAGTCATTATTACTTCCTTTAGTCGGTAAGAAAGGAAGCTCATTAGACAAAGCAGCAGACAGGCAGGGAAATAAGCTCAAACATGTTATTCGTCTAACAGAGCAAGTAATAAGAGTAGGCCAAGCAAAGAGGATTAACATGACGAGGTCTTTATCAACTAAGAGTCGAAAGCAAGGAAGTAAAGCTACGGCTAGTCTAGTAAGGTCAAACGTGCCAGTATTAGCTGACAAAAGAAAGGGGTCTATAACAACTAGGCTAGTAAGAAGAAAAGAGGTATTTATCTATCACTTGAGAATCGATTAAGGCATGAAGATCTTCCTCCCCTGACTCTTGTATCCCCCTTTAGACGGGGTACCTTCACTCCATTTCCTCATTCAGGTTGATATGAACTAAAAAAGAAAAGGAATGAAGGCCTTCATCTTTTTTCATTAAACAAAATTGCCGAATCTAGTTGTATTTCTCCCTTGGCTTGGATGATATACTTGTGACTGACTGCAAAATGGAATGGGTCGAATTCCATCAAGTAATATTTTTGCTTATGTGATTCCTCAATAGCATCCTGACAGAGGAAGGAATTCCAATGTTATATCTCTATTCAACAGAGATCATTTTGCAGGCCCATCCCCCTTTCTCTAATAAGGTAAGGTCCAGACTATTTCCTTGTTGCTTTATGGTAACTTGGCAATCATTAACATAAGGTTGAGTCACGAGATCAAGAATTCTGACTTCATGATCGGGAAGACCATCAAAGTTAAAGTCATTTCTACTATTCAGAACTCCAATCTCCTTCCCTTCTGCTTTCTCATCATAATCCGGGAAAGATTCCGCTTGAACAGTTACCACTTCCCGCTCTGTCTCTTCTTTCTTCTCAATAGCATATTCTTTTTTATCTTGGAGGGGAAGGAATAAAAACCATGCACTCATCTGACCCAATTACCTCCTGAGTTCTTATCTTCTTCTCATTGCCTAGAGTGAGTCTGCTAACTATAACTGACATCATCAAACTTAAATAAAAGAGAACGAGCGAGATAATGTTACAGTTATTGTGTGAACCGCATGTGCCTATTCTTCATATTCTAATTTGATTGATTTCCATTTCCATTTATACGCCAATAAGAGAGGCCTTTTTTTGTTATTACTACACATCTTTCCAATAAAATATGAGAAATGAGAATGTTTTAAATAAAGGGCGAGGGAAGAGAAAGCTCCTGAGATACCTTCCTCAGAAGCAATGGGTTAAAATACCTCCCTAAAAAGTCAATGTTAACAATTAGAAGAATCATGCCAATCCTATACAAGGTGGTATTAATCCAAAGGATAATCATGTTGTAGCTAGAATAAATGTAGATGAAGTTGCTGCTATAGCAGAAAAACATCTTGGTGCTACGTTTTGAATGCTAAAAAAATAACCGAAGGTAAGACTGTTGTAAATAAGGTATTAGATGAGTTTGATGTCAGCAGGCACATGAGAATTGCAGCTACAGTTGTTGATGGAAACGAGGATGTTGGATTGGAAGCACCTTCATGTGGTCTTTCTTTAATTGAAGGCTGAGTTAATGTAGAAGTGGGTGATATTCTGGATGGTGAGTGCAACCACTATGTTGACATGGAAGGAATGCAAAGCAACCCATATTAAGCTACAAAACCCTTGTTTTTTAGTACAAATAGCTACGGGGTTTGCTTCAGCAAGTCACTTTGGATACTAAAATAATTAAAAGTTAGAGAGGTGGAAGCCCAGTGCATGAGCTTTTAGTGAGAATTCAGACCATATTGATTCATTTTCTAGTGAAATTAATACTGACCCATACGACTTAAAAAATGGGGGGCGAGGAACAGATGAGAACTGTTTCTAGAAGATAGAGCGGAATAGCATTCCTTTGTTTCGGCCGGTCGAATATCTCAACTTCTCTCGCCTGCTCTCTAACACTTTTCACACTCATTCCGATTTCCACGAACTTTTTTCCACACACACTATCTTTGTGCTTACTAGATCGTTACAAACATACATGTTTGGGCGTAATGATTCAGCATGTTTACTCGTGTGTTCCGAACTATCAAATCTTTTTTCTTAATACATCATAGCATATGAGCCTTTATGGTGCTCGAGATGGAGAATCCTCTTTATGTTGATAGGGGGTAGAGGTTGAGGTTGAGCTCATAGGGGATAGGCCTTTACTTTCAATCCATTTTACCACTCCTAAACCAACAATCTAAACTCACTACCTTTAAGAATAGTCCCTTCTATTTGAATATCATTCTTTTCCTCCTTACCTACCTTTTAAATATTCCCAACGTACAACCAAGATATTTGCCCTACCTCTCATTGGAATGGAATGCTGAATAGAAGGGTAATCAATAATTACCGAGTAAGATATTTACCCCTCCTTTCCGCTATCTGCCTTGTTATGATAGGGGGGCTTTCCTTGATTTCTTTGAAGAGAGGCTCGCTTTTGATAAACGAGTTAAAGATAGTGAAAGACTTGTCGTCCCCTACTTAAAGTCCTCAAGTACTACGCTATCTGGAAAGCAAATGAATCATTTTGGTTCGCCTAAGATGAAAATGTGGATGCTTTAATGGGAATGAAAGTTGTTGGGTGACGAAAGAGGTCTGCAAAAGGCGAGTGTGTCGTGTTTCTTCATTCACCATGTGCAGGGTATATCACTCTTTTTACTCTAATGACGCTATGGGGCTATTTCATTTGATCTAAGGGGTCTTATCGTAGCTGATCCATGTTACACTCTCGTCTGGAGCTATTTTTTTGCACTCAAGCCCCAGATAATGGTAAAGACCCTCCAGTTTCCGTTTGACCGATACGTGAAGAAGCGACATACGTCAATAAGTACTCAATTGATCTAAGGTACTATATGCTGGACTAAAGACCGTCTGTCATGACCCGAACCCGCCCCTATAGATTAAGGTCATAACCTGCCAATAATCATGGGATTACCTATGGCCTCAAACAGAAATCAAACATATTTTATAACAATAATGGGGCTGAACGGAAGCAGACTCAAAAATTTTGTCCGATGAGCTGTGCTTACATGGTAAAACAAACATTCCATAATAACTCACACATATAGACAAAATTAACATCTTATATGTCCAAGAACTTTCAAACATACAATCAGCCAAGCAAAAAGCTTATGTACATAATGATCCAACATATTCACCAAGGTAACAAAGAGAAAACAAAATAAACAAAACAAGTCTCATGTGTGAGACGTTCGGGCTGACTCTACAAAAACTTGACTTCTCTCATGTCTTTCACTGAGGCTGGGATTGAACATCTATTTGCTCACCTACACACATATAAATGAGAGTGAGCAATAGCCCGATGAATAATATCAAAATAAAGGAGTTACATGAATGAAATTTGTAACAAACATATCAAACGGCCATAAGCCTATTTAAGTTTCCATCTAATACATCAAATGGCCTTAGGCCCAAATATAACAAACGGCCTTGGGACCAATTCATTCTTATCAAACGGCCTCGGGCCCAATTCGTTTGTATTAAACGGCCTGCGGCCCAATCATTCATGTCAAACAGCCTTTAGCCCATTCATTCATGTCAAACGGCCTTTGGCCCAATCGTTCTTTTCCATATTCGAATTCATGTGTGTGTCCGCCATGATCATAATCATATTTGTATTCAATTAGTCTTATGCAAAAGACTAACATTTAGACTATTCATCCATAATTCAAAATACAGATCCATAAGGCTCATACAGAAGTAACGTTGTGAAAAATAACGTACTTGAACATATCTTTATTAAGATATTACTCACAGTGATCTACCGGATGATTTGTCCTTATGCTTGACCCTACACATTTCATAACACATTGGGTCACAAGCCATTCAATCCGCCTTTTAATTTATTTATTCCTCTTAGGCCGCTTTCTTATCTTCTTCGTCCGTTTACAATGCTTAATGCATGTCTAAGAGTGCGTAGACACCCCATTTTTGACCGTCCTCAAGACTTGGACGTCACCATTGGAACACTTGGTGATTACCCTTGTTTGTGTTCGTCTTGAGTTCCCGGAGGTCTCGGTTGCGCGCCTTGCCTCAGGATCTCTCGGCTCGACCGTGTTGTGTCTGGTTTTGCACCAAACACTTGTGTTTTGCCTTGGAGGGGCAGGGAATGCCTTGTGAGGCACCCCCATACATCACCGGCCATGGCTTGAGGCCACCGGCCAGGGATTTTATGCCATCGGCAATGTATATTGCCGGTCGGCACTATTTGTTGCCGGTCGGCCATTTATTTTGCCAAAATGGCAATTTTGAATGGCCGACCACTGTTCATCTACTTTTAGTAGATATTTTGTGCCAGCTGTGATAGCTGGCAGCCAGCTGTGATAGCTGGCACCCACTCTGCTCCCCTCCATACACGTGTATGGAGGGATTTCCCTCTTGGATGGCTTGTTTTGGAAGCCTTACAAGAGGGAGTTGCCTATAAGAGAGACTCTCCTCTCTTGGCATTAGGGTTAGACAACATTTTTAGAGAGCTTTGATATTAGAGTTAGGAATTTGTGTCTATTCCATCTCTATATTTCCCTCTCTTGTTAGTTTAGTGTGTGTTTGGTCTTACTTTTGCACACAAACACCCACCATTACACCTTCTCTTGGTTATTGAGGGCCAAAGGAGTGTTCTTGGAGTTTTGGAGCTGGTTTCAACCTAAAGAAGCTGCTGGAGCTCCATTGTTGAAGAGGGTCTTCAAGGGTAAGAAGCTTGCTCCTTTTTACCCCTTTCTTGCATTGTATTTTTGCCTACCTTACAGCTGTTTTTGTGTTTAGTGTATAACATAAAAAATTTCTATTTTTAGGCCCTCTAAATAGTTGTTTAAGGTTGCTTCAAGCTTTGGGGTTGTTTGATCCCTCTTAAGCCTTGTAAGGCTCCATTTTGTGTTATTTTGAGTGAGCTCCGAGACCTTGGTGTTTGGGCCTCCTCACCACTGAAATCTTAAGGGATTTCAGAGGTGAGGATGGTGCCTTGAGGTCCCAAGAAGGAGAGGGCTACCCCCTCTCCTTGTTGTCCTTGAAAAGGACCATTTTTGTCTCTTGAGGGAGCACCTAGCTTAGGCTCTTGTTGACCATGCCTTAGCTGATTTTTGTGCTTATTATGTCATAATATGCCTCTGTTTTTAGTTGGTTTTGGTACACCATGCTTGCTTAGCATACATGCCTTGTAATGACATTTTGATGCCTTAACATGCCTTAGGTTGTAAACTATTGTTCTAGCATGTTTTAGGCTTGGCTTTGTGAAGCTTTCATGTTTATTTTGCCATGATTAAGGTCTGTCCCTAGTTGTTTGGGTCGACTTTGGCATGCATTGTATAGCCCGTTTGCATTTTGGCTTGTTAGCCTTAAGTTTTGGACCATGTTGCATGCTTGGCTTGTCCTTGTTTAATTGGTATGGCACCATTTTTAACATAATTTCAGAGCTTTTGTTGCATGCTATTTGTCCATGTTTGCATCCTCTTGAGTGTTCTTGGGAATTGCCCTTTAATGCTTGAATGCTGGTCCATGTTTTCATGCATGTTTGTATGCCAATTAGTCCTCATTCCTTAGCATCTTGGTCACTGTTTTAGGTTAGTTTGAGGGCTTCCCAACTTAGTCTAAGGCCACTCTTGCATGTTGTAGCATGCTTACCTTGTATGTTGTAATACAGTTGGCCCTTTTGGTATGTTGTTACATTCTTAGGTGGTAGTACATTTAGCATGCGTTCCTTGCCAAGTTGTCTAACTTGTTGTATGCCTTGCATGTGTGCACATTGGCACTACCCATTGCATGCATCTTGGTAGCATCCATGCATTTCCATGCCGCATCCTTAGCTCACACGCTTAGGATTGCATTCCATTTGCATGCATGCTTGGCCTCTTGAAATGCTTGTGATAGAGGTTGAGTCCCATTGGTTTGTTTATGTGCATTGCATTCCATATCAAAAATGCACACTTGATTCTTTGGGCCATCACGCATTGAAATGCGCGATTGATGGTTCGAGAACCAAAGACCATGTCCCTTTGAGTCATAAACATGATAAGGGATATGGTTGGTGCATACATTGCTTGAATTGCATTGCCATGCAAAGCTCTGTCCTCTGCTGCTGTCAAACAAATTCTGCAGAAACTTTTTGCCGAGCGACTGCACATAGTGCCGACCGACAATCCATCCGTGGCCGATAGCTTCATCAACAGCCGATGATCACATCTTACTGCCGGTGGCCATTCTCCTTAGCCGGTGGTGTCTTCCAATGTTCAGGGAAGCAATTCTGAGACTTTGGAAGTTTTCAGAGGGACAGAGCAGGGAAAACAGAGGCAGCTTGCGCATGGCAGTGGACTTTCGAGCAAGACCCGAGCACGCGTG
Source organism: Camellia sinensis (assembly GCF_055761805.1). Classification (NCBI taxonomy): domain Eukaryota; kingdom Viridiplantae; phylum Streptophyta; class Magnoliopsida; order Ericales; family Theaceae; genus Camellia; species Camellia sinensis. The sequence continues at coordinate 175,571,160 of NC_138971.1, read as the reverse complement.
CACTGAGCTCTCTTCCCGAGGCCCTTTTTCTTCCTTTCTTAAATTAATTAATTAGTTTAATTAATTTAGTTGGTCTGTAATAATTAATTAGCTAGGGTAGTTAATTCATTATTCGAATTGTATTATTCTTTTGGTCCCTCCGAGCGAGGGCGAATTTGTAATAAGTGTGGGTGAGTGTGTGCATGTCTTCCAACCCCCATTTCTTTCTCCCTTTTACTTACCTGCTTTGATGGTTAGTAATAGGACATGTTTAATTTAGCATACCTTATGCTATGCATGCGTGCATCATGCATCAGTATTGCATGCACCGGGCTCGGCACATCATGCTAACTGTATTAGTACTTCAAATCTAACTTGAATACATGCTACTTGTGCATTTTCACATGTCATTCATAGACTAGCCGAGCCTACTCTAGTGACATTCCGTATGCGTTGCATTAGGCATTTGAACATGGACTTGGATCATGCATTGATTGCTAACGAGTTCCCTGTTTTAGCTTGGAGTACTATGTAAGTATTTATGCTTTAGCATCTCACATGCGTGTGAGTGTTGCCATGATAGCATGATTACCATGAGGCTAGCTGCTTATGTGATATAACAGCTTGAATGCCTGTGGGTGAAGGTCGGATTGTCTGAGTTGGAATAGCTCATTGAAATCCGTATTTTAGCCTACTTGCAAGTAGCAAATTCCAAAACATTTTTCCAAAACAAACGGATATGCAATGCTTATTCCCAAATTAAGCAATCTAGTCTATACTTTTGTGCTGTGCGCATAACATAGTAATTCTAGGCTAATAACCGGGTTAAGAACACATAACGTTTTCAAAATCGGATATCATGGTTAGTAGAGGCCGATCTTTGGATCGGACGAGAGGGGGTGCTCATAGCTGACCTTCCCCAATCGTACCCAAGTTCCCGAGCCGAGGCAACTTTGGTGATGACGGACACGTGGCCTTTGGCACCGAGTCAGGGTTTCCTAAATTCCCCAAAATAAAATATTTAGGTGGCGACTCTGTATCTGGCAAAGCAGTCCATGTTTGGCACTTCTTTCAAAAATCTGTTTTCTCAAAACAATTTGTCGGATTTGGACTCTTTGGTTCAGATTAAGAACTGTGACACAAAATCGAGTCCGAACTGTAGCCGGGTCCCTCGCAGACGTTGTTACAGTTTTTGGCAACTCTGTTGGGGATTTTAGAGAGCTTGACTCGAACTCGTGATATCCTGTTTTGATTACACTTATGTGTTTCTTTGCATTGCATGTGCATTGGTGCGCCTTGGACACCGTGTTTGCCATCTGCCATTCCTGAACGGTTTGCCAGAGGCTTGTCTTGTCAAGGCATGCCCATAAGGCTGACCGGTTATGGGCTCTGACAGTATGGGAACACAAACCCCGATTTTTACCGGGGCACCCTTTTCGACCATTCGACCTAGTGCATATTCGGATCCATAGTGACCATTCCAAGTTAGGACAGGTTGCTTACCCGATTATAGGTTGTTTGAAACTGCTGCGTGCATGGTAAAACCCTAGCTCCTGACAAAATAGGACAGGGAAACCCTACCCCAACATAGAGGTGTTTTGGCTCTCACTTATCTGCTATGTGCTTTTAGAGTGCACCTCTACAGGAAAGTACATATCAGTTTGCAAGTTTGAGTATCGGGCCCGAGGGCACCAGTATCAGTGTTGTTGAGAAATCAGTTATCTGCGGGTATCAAGTTCAGTTTGGGAACAGTGATTCTGGGGAACAGTGATCAGTAATAGAGTGCAGTTGTTCGGCTACACCCGTGTTTGATCTGTTTGGGCTGAAATGCTGTTTGTTTTTCCTTTCAGTTTAGAGGTTCAGAGAGTTGATACAGAGTAGCTAGTGTTCCCCCTTGCTGAGGCAAGACAGATATCTGATCCGTCAGTCACCGTTCAGTACAGCGGACTTATGATGACACAGAATTCAGAAGAGATTGTGGTTATAACAGCTACGCTAGATCAAAGGATCACCCTGTAGGATGAAACCAATGTTGATGTGTCGCATCCGCCCAGGTCGCCTGTCGCGCACCCGATCTGGACTTCCCAGTTGTATCAGGTTCGCGAACCCACTACATTCGAGCTGATGGGAATGATTGGTGACCTCCAGAGATCCGTGGCCGATCTGGCCTATGGAATGTCGGCTTCGCCGCCAGCGGCACCGTATGCTGGGAATTTCATACCACAAGAGCCCCCGCTATTGGGGCGGATTGTGATAGAGCTCAGCCAACCAGAGGTTGCCTCCAGCTACAGCAACGACGTGTCAGCAACAACCGGGCTTCGTTCTGATGTAGTAACCCAAACCCCCGATCAAGCTGAGGCCAGAGATAAGAACAAAATGAAGGCAGATGCCGATCCCATTGGACAACTGCTGTGGGCAGTCGAGGCTTTGAAGGCCGGGGGGATGAACAAGCAACAGATATCCGCAGTTGTGGCAAAAACTGTGGAGGATGCTTTCCCCACTCCACCTGAGGGTAGTTCAAGTCAGTCAGAAAATCGGGATAGGCCCCGTCATGCCAGAACAGTTCCTCCTATTCCCAAGCCTGCACCTGGGAAAGATCAGAAAACCAAAGCAGTGCCTGCCGACCCTTTTGCTAGTGCGTCTAGTAAGAATGCTCAGACTTCAAAATACCTGCCCCGAGGGCGCAGGATCTTTCATGCTCTCTACATGCCTCTGTCTAAGGCACTTCAGATTCTTGCTGAAAGGGGGCACCTCAAACCCCTTGAACCTCGGCCTCTCCCGAAGAATCTCCCTCTCACACATGATGCTGCTTTGTACTGCGCGTACCACCAACAGACCAGTCACGCCACCGATAACTGTTTCCGCCTTTACCATGAAGTGCAGGATCTAATCGATAATGAGGTCATTCTTCCACCTACCTCAGCGAAGTCTGTTACCACCGAGCTGTTGGACTTTGAGGATACTGCGAGTACGTGATCAGGGGTTGGACCACCTACGGGCAGCGCTCGGTGTGTTTTCAGATGTGGCGTCTGGCACGCACTTTTTGAGCATTTATAAATACAGTTTTGTAGCTTCTGGCTTGGGTTTTGAGTCAGTTCTCTGTTTTGTTTTTGAGTCTGCCTCTTTCCTTTGAGTCAGTCTTTTTGTTTTTGGGTCTGTCTTGTGATACCGAGTCAGTCCCGTTGTATAGGATGTCGAGTGATTCCGGGGTTGTTGCCTCGAACACCGTTTCTGTAGTTAACATTTTTGCTTTCTTTTTGAGTCTGTCTCTGCTGTGGAGCCAGTTACATCCGAGGAACCTGAATGAAACAGCTGCGGCTATCATGTTTCCGTGCTTATTGTTTGTTTTGGGCTAGTTGTGCCAGAGGATTTGAATCAAATGGCCGTGCATTCCACCTGTTCTCTTGTGCCCTGAAAATCATTACATTGACCTATGTTTTTCAAAACCTCTTTAACATTGTGATAAAAAAAAATGGAGAGGAAGGAATTCCTCCGGTTTTGCAAAAATTTGATCAATTGAGAGAAAGAAAGGCATGCTAAGCCTTTAATGAATGAAACCATGCTTGTTAGCGTGAGTACTGAAAAGGACCCTGGCTTGATCCAGATTGGTTTCCCACTATCTTCGGTGCAAGCGATCTGTCGCTTTCTTAAAAACTTTCAAAAACAAATGTTTTACGCGGCCCTGTGAAGACCTATGTGGAATCGCTCTTGAGATTGTGCAGCCTAGGATCGCTCTCAGCCTCAAGATTCGACCTGTTTATGTTGAACCTCGAACTCATTCGGAACATTCAACGGTCAACTGTCGGAGGAGGCCCGTGTGGCCAGTTCTGAAGCAGCCCTCGAACAAGAGGCACCAAAGTCGAATCAAAAAGATCAGATCTCACCAGAAGAAGCTCGTGGAGCAGCCATGATGGATTCTTCTGCAAATCATTGCAACAGCTGTTCTCCTAGACACAGAGAGGCTTCAACTTAAAAAACCATTTGGCATGGACTTGTTACACTTTTACCCTTTGAGAGGCTCGCTGGGCTGAAAACTCGGAAGGGCGACCCAGGCAAAAGTTAGAGCAAGAGAAAAATAAAAAAAAAGAAGCAAAAAAATAATAATGCAAAAGAAAAGAAAAAAAAGAAAGAAAAAAAGAAAATGAAAATATACAAAAAAAAAGAAAATGAAAAGAAGCTCGCAAGATCGAAAACCCGCATCGGGCACCTTGGCAAAAGTTAGAGCCTGAAAAGTGAAGGTTAAAATACCTGAGTGTACCTTAACCGGAACTACGTAAGGCTTGATTCCCATGTTTGGGATACGTAGGCAACTTCGTCCTGAAGTCCAGCCCCCAACGCTCTCATAGCGACTAAGTCCATGCAATGGTTTTTAATCATCCTTGATTCCCATGTTTGGAGTATCTAGGCAACTTCGTCCTGAAGTCCAGCCCTCAACACCTTCAAAGTGATTGTGTCCATATATTGGTTTTGACCATCTCCGTCTTCTCAGCATCCGAGAGTTCGTTTGCAATCATCACTGACGAAGACTGTTTACCAAATGCTATGGCGTCATCCAGACAAGGGGCAACTTTCCGTTGCCATGATGTCGCCATTCAAACCAGGGGCAACTTTCCGTTGCCATCCACCCCTTCCAAGCCAGGGGCAATTTTCCATTGCCTCCGATCTGAGGTTGCGCATCTCGAGGGTAAGTTCCGCGCTTGTTTAGCACCGGTCGTTTGCAAAAATAGTTTTTGAGAATTTTTACTGAGGTTGACTAAGTTTTCTCAAAAATTGTTTTATTTTTCAAAACTTGGACCATTTTCTAGGACCCAAGAAAGGAAAATTTTCAGTGCTCATAGCCTGACCTGCATGGTTTTCAAATAAAAAATCGAACAAGTACGTTAATCCGACTCTCATCTTGATCAAAACTATTTTAGTAGAAAAACCAAAACAAAAAATGGTCAAAATGATGAACTAGGGGCACAGTTGAGTCAGGCGTTCTGTCTTTCCCCCGTCGTTAACATACTTGCCAGGAGGGCACTCTACCCACCAGAAGAAATAGCTGTGAGCTAACGGCATTGGGCATGAACCCGCAACTTCCTATTCATTCATTAATCACCTTGGGGAGGGACGAAAAATGAGAGAATAAAGAATAGAGAGGTGTAAGTTGAGAGAAAAAGCGAGCCGAAGGGTTTTGAGAGAAAAACCGAGCTTGAGTGCCAGAGTGATGTGAGAATCACAAATGAGAAAATGGTGGGAAACAATACCCAGAGAAACTGGCTCCTCGTGATCTGAGGTCCCCCGTCTCCGTTAACGCGTCTGTATGTCGTGTCTTTTGTTTCGTTTACCTCAACCTTTGTTTTGAGTCTTTTCAGAGCGTGTCTCGTTGTGTTTAGGTCGCATACCCTTTTGTTTGAGTCCTTCCCGCTGTGTTCAGTTGTAGGCTCGATACCCCGGTTGAAAATTCTTTTTTATTTCGAAAACCGTTTATGCTCAGAGTGCTGTGCCATTCTCTACATCTATGCGAAGCAAAAGAAGAAGAAAAAATTCGGGGCATCTGAGCGTGCTTCAATTTCAACTGGTCCCGTCTTTGTGTTCCGTCTTGTCAGATTGGGCTGTTTGTTCAGGATTTGCTGTGTGCAGAATGAACCGAGTGTGATGATAGGGGCTGTATGCAGACTAATCCCCAACAGAGTATGGGCTGTGCGTTCAGTTTGAGCAGTGTGTTGCTTGGGCTGTTTTGCTATGAGGCCGTTTGGTTATCTGATCATTACAGTACAAATGCTTGATTTTTCAAACAACAGGTTCAATTTTGTTCACATTGTGGTGTGATACCTTGCGATGTGATGCATAGAAAATTTACAAATGCAACATCTTTTGAACAAAATGGTTGTTTCATTCCTATCACGTGTTTTGCAAAATATGTAATTTTGATAAAGAATAAAACCTGCCCGAGGCAGTGCAATGTGCTTAAACTACCAGTAAAAAGGAAAGTAAAGCATAGAATGGCAGGGTAGCAAGGTGTCGGAATTGATACCGGTAAAACTCCCCTTGCGGTCAACGCACCTTCCGCACCTTTGTTCGGGTTAACTACATGGTTTGGCACCTTCATCACTCGAGACAATGCGGGAAAGCACACTTTTGAAACGTGAACCTTCGAGTTGACCTCAGGCCACAACTTCTACGAGCGATGCTCGGTACGTACGAAGAACGTCCCTTCCCGTATCCTTTTCATGTCTTGTGGATTCCACAAATCGTTTCAATTATGCTGTGTTACAGTACTTTACATTCCAGCATCGTGAATAACATGTTTTTACTTATATGTGTACATTCAACTGTTCTCATACACGCTACTTGCGTAGACCGCATGTTTGTAATCAATTTCATTACTTGCGTAGACCGCATGTTTTGCTTGCGTAGACCGCATGTTTTGCTTGCGTAGACCGCATGTTTATAATTAATTATGTTGCTTGCATAGACCGCATGTTTGTAATCAATTTCATTACTTGCGTAGACCGCATGTTTTGCTTGCGTAGACCGCATGTTTATAATTAATTACGTTGTTTGCGTAGACCGCATGTTTGTAATCAATTTCATTACTTGCGTAGACCACATGTTTTGCTTGCGTAGACCGCATGTTTATAATTAATTACGTTGCTTGCGTAGACCGCATGTTTGTAATCAATTTCATTACTTGCGTAGACCGCATGTTTTGCTTGCGTAGACCGCATGTTTATAATTAATTACGTTGCTTGCGTAGACCGCATGTTTGTAATCAATTTCATTACTTGCGTAAACCGCATGTTTTGCTTGCGTAGACCGCATGTTTGTAATCAATTTCATTACTTGCGTAGACCGCATGTTCTACTTACGTGGACCGCATTCTTATGAAAACCGCATGTTCTACTTGCGTAGACCGCACGTTTGAAACCAATTTCTTTACTTGCGTAGACCGCATTCTTATGTTCAATTTCATTACTTGCGTAGACCGCATGCTTATGATCAATTTCGTTGCCTGCGTAGACCGCGTGCTCCACTTACATGTCTGTGCCTTCACAACATTGTTATGCTTCTCACTTGCTTTGCGTTGTCACGCATTTTCAAGTACATTAATATGCATGTTGTTAATCACATTGTACCTGTTAAGTTTGTTTTCTTTGCAGGCACGATATTGTATGTACGGTTCATTTAAGGTTGGTACAACCAGACGAACCGGGCAGGTATGATATACTCCGAGTGAGACATATCGAGAATTTAGTACGGTCTAGGAGACCTTAAATCCTTGGAAGGTGCAAGACCTTTAGTGCATTGATGTGCACAGTCCATTTACATTGTCATGTATCTTAAAAGCCGCGTGTTGTCGCGCATTCCATGCAACATGCATCATCATGCATTTGCATTTCAAAAACAAAAACAAAAACAAACAATCGCATTGTCATGCATCATCGTAAATAGTTGCATTGTCATGCATCATTGTAATATAATGTACATCGCATTGTAGCTTGCATGCATTCACTGCATCACCTCCGCCTATGGCTTGCGCCTTTCCATGTCGAGCTTGGTCTGGTATGTGCCCATACTTTTCACGTCAAAACATAGTTCAGTAAACCGTTCTATGTTAGACATGGCTTGTATGTGTACATGCCTTTCCTAGGCAAGATTTGGTTTGGCCCGCAGGCCATATCCATTGTATTCATTTCCATTCCATTGCATATTTGTAGATATTGCATTGTAGCTTGCATGCATTCACTGCATCACCCCCGCCTATGGCTCGCGCCTTTCCATGATTGAGCTTGGCCTGGTATGTGCCCATACTTCTCGTGTCGAAGCATAGTTCAGTGGACCGTTCTATGTTAGACGTGGCTTATATGCGTACATGCCTTGCCTAGGCAAGATTTGGTTTGGCTCGCGTGCTATATCCATTGCCATTTCCCCAGCATTTTCATTAAATATTACATTGTAGTGTAATTGTTGCATCCAGCATTAGGATCGTAGTCCTTTCCCCAGCGGGTCGTTTCCCCACCTTTGTCATCTCCCCCCAATACTTGTTCTTATGTCCGTCTACATTACTCATAGTTCAGTTGATCGTTCTATGGTAGACGAACTTGTTACCTCCATCAATCTATTTGACATTTGTGTGGTTTTGAACCGCTTATGATTGGATCATGATTCAATTGCTTTGCATATAGTTTGTATTATTTCAATTGCATTGCATTTTCATTTGCATTGTTCATACATAGTTTTGTATATATTGCATATCATTTTGCATTCATTTTTGCATTGTCATGCATGTTGCTAATAACATTGTACCTGTTAAGTTTGTTTTCTTTGCAGGCACGATATTGTATGTGCGGTTTATTTGAGGCTGGTGCAACCAGACGAACCGCACAGGTATTGTATCCTCCGAGCGAGACGTATTGAGAATTGCATAATTCTCTTACATCCTTTCTGCATTTGTAATGTAGTTGCATTGGTGTATGCTAGCTTAAAAGTGTCGCATGTGTGCTTCATTACAGCTTTCATTGCATGATCATAAGTTATGTTTGGCTCTGTGCACTGTCTTGCATTTTGCCCCTACCTTCGGGCGCATATCTTGTTTGTCTTGCATGTTTGTCTGAGTCTTCGGCCTTGTCAAAAATGGGTCGTCTCTGGGCTTTGACATTCACTCCCGTCATTGTTATGACTTTCGAGTTCTGTCAAAGAGGGGCAACTGTAGACACCCCATTTTTGACTGTCCTCAAGACTTGGACGTCACCATTGGAACACTTGGTGATTACCCTTATTTGTGTTCGTCTTGAGTTCCCGGAGGTCTCGGTTGCGCGCCTTACCTCAGGATCTCTCGGCTCGACCGTGTTGTGTCTGGTTTTGCACCAAACACTTGTGTTTTGCCTTGGAAAGGCAGGGAATGCCTTGTGAGGCACCCCCACACATCACCGGCCATGACTTGAGGCCACCGACCAGTGATTTTATGCCATCGGCAATATATATTGCCGGTCGGCACTATTCGTTGCCGGTCGGCCATTTATTTTGCCAAAATGGCAATTTTGAATGGCCGATCATTGTTCATCTACTTTTAGTAGATATTTTGTGCCAGCTATGATAGCTGGCACCCACTCTGCTCCCCTCCATACACGTGTATGGAGGGATTTCCCTCTTGGATGGCTTGTTTTGGAAGCCTTACAAGAGGGAGTTGCCTATAAGAGAGACTCTCCTCTCTTGGCATTAGGGTTAGACAACATTTTTAAAGAGCTTTGATATTAGGGTTAGGAATTTGTGTCTATTCCATCTCTACATTTCCCTCTCTTGTTAGTTTAGTGTGTGTTTGGTCTTACTTTTGCACAAAAACAGCCACCATTACACCTTCTCTTGGTTATTGAGGGCCAAAGGAGTGTTCTTGGAGTTTTGGAGCTAGTTTCAACCTAAAGAAGCTGCTGGAGCTCCATTGTTGAAGAGGGTCTTCAAGGGTAAGAAGCTTGCTCCTTTTTACCCCTTTCTTGCATTGTATTTTTGCCTACCTTACAACTGTTTTTGTATTTAGTGTATAACATAAAAGATTTCTGTTTTTAGGCCCTCTAAATAGTTGTTTAAGGTTGCTTCAAGCTTTGGGGTTGTTTGACCCCTCTTAAGCCTTGTAAGGCTCCATTTTGTGCCATTTTGAGTGAGCTCCAAGACCTTGGTGTTTGGGCCTCCTCACCACTGAAATCTTGAGGGATTTCAGAGGTGAGGATGGTGCCTTGAGGTCCCAAAAAGGAGAGGGCCACCCCCTCTCCTTGTTGTCCTTGAAAAGGACCATTTTTGCCTCTTGAGGGAGCACCTAGCTTAGGCTCTTGTTGACCATGCCTTAGCTGATTTTTGTGCTTATTATGTCATAATATGCCTCTGTTTTTAGTTGGTTTTGGTACACCATGCTTGCTTAGCATACATGCCTTGTAATGACATTTTGATGCCTTAACATGCCTTAGGTTGTAAACCATTGTTCTAGCATGTTTTAGGCTTGGCTTTGTGAAGCTTTCATGTTTATTTTGCCATGATTAAGGTCTGTCCCTAGTTGTTTGGGTCAACTTTGGCATGCATTGTATAGCCCCTTTGCATTTTGGCTTGTTAGCCTTAAGTTTTGGACCATGTTGCATGCTTGACTTGTCCTTGTTTAATTGGTATGGCACCATTTTTAACATAATTTCAGAGCTTTTGTTGCATGCTATTTGTCCATGTTTGCATCCTCTTGAGTGTGCTTGGGAATTGCCCTTTAATGCTTGAATGCTAGTCCATGTTTTCATGCATGTTTGTATGCCAATTAGTCCTCATTCCTTAGCATCTTGGTCACTGTTTTAGGTTAGTTTGAGGGCTGCCCAACTTAGTCTAAGGCCACTCTTGCATGTTGTAGCATGCTTACCTTGTATGTTGTAATACAGTTGGCCCCTTTGGTATGTTGTTACATTCTTAGGTGGTAGTACATTTAGCATGCGTTCATTGCCAAGTTGTCTAACTTGTTGTATGCCTTGCATGTGTGCACATTGGCACTACCCATTGCATGCATCTTGGTAGCATCCATGCATTTCCATGCCGCATCCTTAGCTCACATGCTTAGGATTGCATTCCATTTGCATGCATGCTTGGCCTTTTGAAATGCTTGTGATAGAGGTTGAGTCCCATTGGTTTGTTTATGTGCATTGCATTCCATATCAAAAATGCACACTTGATTCTTTGGGCCATCACGCATTGAAATGCGCGATTGATGGTCCGAGAACCAAGGACCATGTCCCTTTGAGTCATAAACATGATAAGGGATATGGTTGGTGCATACATTGCTTGAATTGCATTGCCATGCAAAGCTCTGTCCTCTGCTGCTATCAAACAGATTCTGCAGGAACTTTTTGCCGATCGACTGCACATAGTGCCGACCGGCAATCCATCCGTGGCCAATAGCTTCATCAACAGCCGATGATCACATCTTACTGCCGGTGGCCATTCTCCTCAGCCGGTGGTGTCTCCCAATGTCCAGGGAAGCAATTCTGAGACTTTGGAAGTTTTTAGAGGGGCAGAGCAGGGAAAATAGAGGCAGCTTGCGCATGGCAGTGGACTTCCGAGCAAGACCCGAGCACACGTGCACTGAGCTCTCTTCCCGAGGCCCTTTTTCTTGTTTTCTTAAATTAATTAATTAGTTTAATTAATTTAGTTGGTCTGTAATAATTAATTAGCTAGGGTAGTTAATTCATTATTCGAATTGTATTATTCTTTTGGTCCCTCTGAGCGAGGGCGAATTTGTAATAAGTGTGGGTGAGTGTGTGCATGTCTTCCAACCCCCACTTCTTTCTCCCTTTTACTTACCTGCTTTGATGGTTAGTAATAGGACATGTTTAATTTAGCATACCTTATGCTATGCATGCGTGCATCATTCATCAGTATTGCATGCACCGGGCTCGACACATCATGCTAACTGTATTAGTACTTCAAATCTAACTTGAATACATGCTACTTGTGCATTTTCACATGTCATTCATAGACTAGCCGAGCCTACTCTAGTGACATTCCGTATGCGTTGCATTAGGCATTTGAACATGGACTTGGATCATGCATTGATTGCTAACGAGTTCCCTGTTTTAGCTTGGAGTACTATGTAAGTATTTATGCTTTAGCATCTCGCATGCGTGTGAGTGTTGCCATGATAGCATGATTACCATGAGGCTAGCTGCTTATGTGATATAACTGCTTGAATGCCTGTGGGTGAAGGTCGGATTGTCTGAGTTGGAATACCTCATTGAAATCCGTGTTTTAGCCTACTTGCGAGTAGCAAATTCCAAAATATTTTTCCAAAACAAACGGATATGCAATGCTTATTCCCAAATTAGGCAATCTAGTCTATACTTTTGTGCTGTGCGCATAACATAGTAATTCTAGGCTAATAACTGGGTTAAGAACACATAACGTTTTCAAAATCGGATATCATGGTTAGTAAAGGCCGATCTTCGGATCAGGCGAGAAGGGGTGCTCATAGCTGACCTTCCCCAATCGTACCCAAGTTCCCGAGCCGAGGCAACTTTGGTGATGACGGACACGTGGCCTTTGGCACCGAGTCAGGGTTTCCTAAATTCCCCAAAATAAAATATTTAGGTGACGACTCTATATTTGGCAAAGCAGTCCATGTTTGGCACTTCTTTCAAAAATCTGTTTTCTCAAAACGATTTGCCGAATTTGGACTCTTTGGTTCAGATTAAGAACCGTGACACAAAATCGAGTCCGAACTGTAGCGGGGTCCCTCGCGGACGTTGTTACAGAGTGCTTAGAAATGAAAGAAAACGGAAAACAAATCATAAAACACCTTTTCAAAATTTCTAAAATAGGACTCTCCGCTCGAGCGCAGATTTGGTCACTCGAGCAGACCCCTTTGGTCTTCAAAAGTTCTAGTTGCTTGTAATTTACGCTCAAGTGAGATTATTGAAGCTCGAGCGAGGAGTCATGCAAAGCAGGGTACGCTCGAGCGCAGATTCGGCCGCTCGAGCCACCGTGCAATCTCTGCAAAACTTTTGGGAGCTACAAATTCACGCTCGAGTGAGGCTTTCCTCGCTCGAGCGGACAAGCTGAATTCTGGGTTTTCCAGAACTCTATTTAAGCTTCAAATTTACATTCCAATTGATGTAACTTGCTTGTTATGACTCATAATTCACTTGTACATCTTCTACCATGATACAAATACTAAATTTACAACATTATGACACTCAATTCCCATGAATTAATTACATGCATACTCACTTTATACCAAACTTATTTCCAATACTTCAAATTCATGCAAGCAAAACTTATCACTCCATGAATTGTGCTTGCATATGGCATATAACTTCCATTCTCAACTTAAGTGATGCAAAAGATGATCAAAAGCATGAATCTTAAGCAAAATTCAACATGGATTATATGTTTCATGCTCAAATACACAAATTCATGGCAGTCTTTTACATGCATGTTTATAATGACTTCAAATTCATCAAATTCAACTTAATTCTTGTTCTTGATTACCATATAACTTTGAATTCACAAAATTACAAACTCAAACTCATGAATTTATGCTCAATTACTCACTTAGGAGCTTCAATCTTCACAATTTTAGCTAGTTCTAGAGCCTAGCCTTCTAAAACTTGAGTTCTCTTGCAAAATCTTCAAGAATGGCTCCTCTCTCTCTCTAAATTCGATTCACCCTCTCTCTCTAGAGTGTAGAATCTGATTTGAGCTCAAAAAAATATGAGCTTAAGCATACTTAGCTCATTTATATAGGCTATCCCTAATCACACTTAATTAGAACTACTCAATGGTGCTTAATTAATTCAGTTTAAACTAATTAATTCGTTCCGAATCAGTTTTCAATTGAATTTCACCGTAGGTTCTAAAAATTACGCTAATCGCAATTGCGTAGTCAACTTCGGTTTATGTGGCTGATAAGGCCTTCAATTTTCAGTTTACAACAGTAAGTTGAACATATCTTCCTACGGTAAACAGATATAAAGCCAAAATCACATATAATCATGCAATTAACACCCAACTTCAAATTAATCACATATTCACAACATAATTATGATTAATTAACTTAACACAAAACAGGGTTATCACACCGTCCTTCGAGGACGGAGGGTTGTCTAAACTCTCCGGCGGTCTTCGAGACTTGAAAGATTTATAACAAAGAAAATGCGCTAGAAAAACCATAAAACTAAAGAGGAAAGACTTTCCCGAACTACATTATCAAACAACACAATTGGCTTTTTAGGAATGAAAAAGTAACTGAGATTCAAAGGTTATTACTTCATTCTTCTTTTTCTTTCTCCCTAGTTTCCCTATGAAATCGATCTTTTATTCCTAAGGCAAACAGGCCAGGAAAGATGTGCCAAATCACACAACCATATAAGGAAGATATTATTGTCATGGATGCTCTCTCCTTGCTTTTGAATGCCATATTTGAGAATATATTTTTGACTGATTCTCATGGCTTTCGTAAAGTCAAGTTTCTTGCTTCTTGCTTTAGTTTTCAATAAAGGGTGCATTAGCGCTTTACTAATAAGATAGAAAGGGCCTTTTCCGCTAGATCCAGAATGAATAGGAAATCTATCAGTATGCCATCCTCTCCATATTTGTCATAGTTTAGGAACTCGTCCCTCCACGGGACACCTTTTGTAGTGAGGGAACTCATATCTTTTTAGGTTGACGAGCGGAGGTTCTTGGAGTGGTCCTTTGAATTTGAATCTCGGTAACTCATGGACGGTTTCCGACAGCTTATTTCTATTGGTTAAGGGTCATGGAGCTCTACTAAACTATGTGGGAGGAACTGATTGAACGTTCAAGAAGTTCTACAAGCATCTAATCTAATACCAACATAACGAACTCTAAGGAACAACTTTCTTTCCTCTAGAAGACGCTAGAGAGAGGAGTGGAGTTCTTTAGACTTTAGAGCTAGCCGGAAGTAAAGTAATAAACACTTTAGAGTTGAGTATAAACAAGGGATTAGTCTTTGGCTACTGAAGACTGCAGGTATCCTTTCCCCTCTTCAACACGACTTTGAAGGCTCCTGGGAGCTCGTCCTCTCGTCTTTTTCAAAGTCGAGTCGCGTAATCAGTACAGTTCTATATATAACTCACCTGTTTGGCTAGTTTCGACCCAAAACCCCATTTCCTTTATTTGAAGGAAGCACGAATTCGCCGGTAGGTATCTACGGAGTGCCGGATATTGCTTTGCTAGGGTTAGGGAACTTGACTTTGCATTTCCTCTCTTGAATTCCTAACGGAACTAAGTGACTTCGGCTCCTTTTCTATCTATCCTTAAAAGTAGGGCAAGCGAAGGACAAAAACAAGTTGTAGGAGACGACGCTGAAACCCCGTTTCGTTGTCGAGCTCGGCTATTAGTAACTTTGGACTTTTAGAACAGAAAAACGAAGGCATAAACCCAGCGTTCGTGTAATGACCTGACCCTCTTACGTGCTTTTAGTCTTTAATAATACGTGTAATTATGTGTTTGAAATAAAACTCCATGTGGAATTGTGTTTAATTATGTGAATTATCTCATTTTGGAATTATATTTGTCGGTTGTGAGGAAAAATCTGTTGGGATTGAGACATTTAGACTAGAAATTGAAAACCTTAGCAGCGCAAAAACCCGAAATTGACTTTACCGTTATAATCAACATGATTTTTAGGCCATAATATGAATTTTTGTAAAAATTCGATTCGTAACGAATTAAATCGAATTATTTGAGCTCAATACTTAAATTAACCAAATTAGGCTCATAACTTGAGCCTTAGATACATATATGAACTTAGAAAGAGACTTAAACTTACATCCATAAAACATATTTCCTGGGAGAGTTCTAGAGAAAGGAAAGAAGAGAAACGAGAGAGAAAGAGAGAAGATTAACTAAGGTCTGAAGATTGAGGAACTTAGAAAGAGATTCAAAGACTAGGGTTCAAGGTATGTATAAATCAACTAATATACTCTAAATCTCACCTCAGTTGTTTAGCATCAAGGTTTGAAATGGGGTTTTCCATCATCTAACTTAGGGTTTTGGATTAGAGAGTTGGATTGAAGAAATACTTATGGGAATTGTGAAGTTCCTTTGTGTTTCCTTCTAATCTTCAAGTTTTGCATGTTTTGACCTCTATATGTGTTGTATTCGTTTCCATTCTCTTTTGGTTCACCATGAAAGGATAAAAGGAATGTGATCTTTAAGTTATATAAATTATCTTCACATGAGTCATGATTCATTACTTATAAAATTCATGCTTTGTATAGTCACCTAATGTAGTAGTGAAGGAATTTTGCTTACAAATGAGCCTTAAGATGCCTTTGGAAAAGATGAAATTTTTTTGAACTTCGAACTGCTCAAAACAGAGCCTACGAACGCACGTGCGGGGCCCATAGCCACACGTGCGGAAAACAGAGGAGACCAGAGATTGCATACTGAAATAAAGACACGTGCGGTGCACCTTCCCACATGTGCGGTGAGGGACTTCCGCACATGCGGCTGAAAAAAGAAAATTCTATTGGTTTCTTTTATTCTTCTCGACCCTCTGAATGTGTTAAAATGTCTATTTGATTCTTCTATAGTGTTTATAATTGAACAAAACTTCACGAATCGAATAATAAATCAAAAGGAAAAGACTAAGAAATAGGGAATACTTATAAGTGTGTGCTGTTATAGACGCGCCTCGAGGGCCTCGCTACTACAGTTCAGACTCATATGTCACGGTTCTGAATCTAATCTCGCAAAGTGCAATGCGAGACCGATAAATCACCAAAGAGTCCAAATCTGGCAAATCGTTTTGGAAAACTGATTTTTAAGAAAGAAGTGCCAAACATGGACTGCTTTTCCAGATACATAGTCGCCACCTAAATGTTTTATTTTGGGAAAGTTAGGAAACCCTGACTTGTGTCTAAGGCCACGTGTCCGTCATCACCAATGTTGCCTCGGCTCGGGAACTTGGGTACGATTGGGAAAGGTCATCTATGAGCACCCCCACTCACCCGATCAAAGATCGGCCTGTACTAAGCATGATATTTTGTTTTTGAAAATACATGTGTTCTTATTCCGGTTAATTAGCTAGAATTACTATGTGATGCGCACAACACACAAGTATAGACTAGATTGCCTCAGTCGGAACAAAACATCTCATGTTTGTTTGTGAAAATGGTTTGAAGGTGCTACTCGCAAGTAGGCTAAGACATGGATTTGCCACCCTTGAGTGGGCTTAGAAAAATATGATTTTGCCAATCTCAAGTGGGCTTAAAACACACATTTTGATGAATTGTTCCAATTCAAGTAATCTAACCTTCACCCACAGGCATTCAGGCAGTTATATCACATAAGCAGTTAACCTCATGGCAAGCATACTATCATGGTAACACTCACACTCATGCAAGATGCTAAAGCATAAGCACTTACCTAGTACTCCGAGCCAAAACAAGAAACTAGTTAGAAATCATGCATGATCCTAGTTCATGTTAAGATGGCTAATGCAACACATACAAAATGCAACTAGAATAGGCACGGCTAATCTAAGAATGGCATGTGAAATGCGACAACTCGATACACGTATTCAAGTTGGAATTGAAATATTATGCAATTAGTATGATGCGCCGAGCCTGGTGCATGCAATACGAATGAATGTATGCAAACATGCTAATATAAGTATGCTAATTGAAACATGACCTAAAACTAACCATCAAAAGCAGGTAAGTAAAAGGGAGAAAGACGTGGGGTTGGAAGACATTCACACACGCATGCACACTTATTACAAATTTGCCCTCTCGACGGAGGGTCCGAATAAATAATACAAACCAAATGATTAATCAACTATCCTACCTAATTAATTATTACAAATCCTTAATTAATTAACAAATTAATTACAAAAGGAGGCCGCCGCAGCTCCACCTCGGAATGATTGAATGATGCATGCTCGATTGTGTCACTCGAAAACCCATTGCCATGCCACATGTTGCCTCTGTTTGCACTGTTTTGCTCCTCTGAAAACTGCACAAGTCCCAAGGATGTTTCTGAACTGCTCCCTGAGTGTTGTGGGGGATCATCGGCCAAAATACATAACCACCGGCCAAGGGAAAATGGTCATCGACCAAAAAATGAGGCTTTTGGCCAAAAAATGGTAGCCGGCCGGCACTAAAGATGGCCGACCGGCCGTATCTTCCTGCAGAATGCTGTTTTGCGGCAACAGAAGATAAACAGAGCATGGCAATGCATTTTCAAGGTAATGTTTGCACAACCACCCTCCCTATCATGTTACAAACTCAAAGGAGTATGGTTCTCAACCCTCGGACCATCAATCATGCATTCCAATGCATGATGGCCAAATTCAATATCAAATGAAATGCACAAAAGCACATAAGGGGGCCTCAACCTCCATCATGGTTGATCAAGAGGCAAGGGATGCACATACAACGTGATGCAACCTAAGCATGCAAGCAAGCATGCAAGCAACTCAAGCATGATGCAAATCCAATGCAACATAAGCATGTTAATGACAATGCCAAACAAAGCTAATGGCGACAAGCATGCCAAATGCATTGTAACCTAAACAAGTATGCAAGATGCAACATGAACATTCAAGCATGCAAGGCATGCAAAGATGGACAAGTATGCAACGACATACAAAATGAGACAAGCATGTGATAACATGATAAAGGGATAAGCATGCAACAAGCATACAACATACTAGCATGCAACAACATGTAAGATACTAAATATGCAACAAGCATATGACAACATGCAAGGCAAGCATGCAACAACATGCAAAGGAAGCATGCAACAACATGTAAAGGATGGACTTAAACCGAAATGGACAGCTCTCAAATAGGCCCAAATCAGTGGCCAAAATGATGCGACCAAGGCCTGAAATATACATATAAACATGCATGCTAATTAACTTAACACTTAGGCATAAAAGGGCGACTTTTAAGCGCACCTAAAAGGGGACAAATATGGACATATGATAAATATGGTAAGCTCTAAAATCATGTTAGGGATGATGCCCAATCAACCAAATAATGCAAGTAAGGCATGCAATAAAGCCCAAAACTTGAAACTAGCCAAGGGACTCAAACCAAGGCTACATGAAGCAAGCCCCAAAGGGCCAAGGGGACCTAAAGCAGTCCCAAGGCAGGTCTAAACAAGACCAAGAGTGAGCTCAAAACTAGCCAACACAAGCTAGAACACAATGCCAAAACACGAGGCATGCAAGGCCACAAAAGAGGTGTTACACTACACCTAACATAACCAAACATGGCATGACTTAAGCAACCAAAATCAGAGTTATGGCATATCAAAGTAAGCCCCAAAACCCATTTAGATGGCATCCCGAAGACCTAAGCATGATGGCATACACAATGGCACATTCATGAGGCATAAAACACAAACCCTTCAAAACAATAAAGGAGTGACAAATGCAAGTATATGAGCATACTATATGGACTGAAATAACATAACAAGTGATTCCAAATCACTGAAATGAGCCAAGTAAAGCATGCTGGTGACTTGGACACTCAAAGCTAGCAAGCTAAAATGCATGGCGGCTATACAAAGCATGGCATATATAGTCAAAACAACTCAAATCAGAGCTTAAGCATGTTACAACAAGACTAAAAGCTTCATGGAGTCGAGCCAAAATCATGCTAGAAACATGGCTTAAAGCATGATGCATGTTAAGGCAAATCATGGGATTACAAGACAAGTACATGAAGCATGCATGGTATGTCTAAACCAAGTCAAAACAGTGCTATATCATGGCAAAACAAAGCCTAATATATACTGAAATGAAGCTAAAACAAGCTAAGCACACATGCTACAAACATAAGCCATTTATGCAAGCTTTCAAGACAACCCTATTTAGGACACCAAAACCACCTCTCCACCACTGAAAATCCTCTGGATTTCAGTGGTGGAAGGGTCATGCAAAGCTCAAAGCAAGGGCCAAAAGGGATGGCTTAAAACAAGGCCTAACAAGGCCTTGGAGGGGGGTAAACAACCCCAAACCTCAAAATGACCTTAAACAAAGATCTAAAGCACACAAAATTAGAACTTTTATTAGTTATAAACTAAGCTTAAAACAATAAGGAAGAAGGGCTAAAAGCTTAAGCAAGAAAGGGGTATCTAAAGTAAGGAACTCACCCTTGTAGAACCTCTTCAAGAACAAAGCTCCAGCAGGTTTTTTGAGTTCAAACCAACCCAAGAACTCTGAAATCAACCTCAAGAGACCTCAGCTCCAAGAGGATGGTGTTCTAGTGTGTGTTTGTGTGCAATAGTAAGACAATACTACACTCTTGAGCACAAAGGAGGATCAAACAAGGGAGTATAGATACAAAACTATATCTAACTCTCCTCACCTCATTTTTCTGAACCTCTAAGGAGGGAGAAGGAACTCCCTCTTTATAGAAGTTCAATCCAAAGCTTCTAAGAGAAGCTAAGCAAAGGGTGTAAATCCCTTCATACATGTATATGAAGGGGGTTAATTGTGGATGTCAGCTGTGCCAGCTGGCACAAAAATATCTGCATAAAGCAAATGAACAGGGTTCGGCCAGCAAAAATGGTCGATCGACCAACACAATGGCCGGCCGACCAAAAACAGTGCCGATCGGCCAATACACTTGGCCGATGGCAAGAAAACAGGGCCGGTGGCCTCAAGCCTTGGCCAGTGGGTTAAGGGCATGGCAAAAAAGCCGCCATTTTCCCTTAGAAGCAAAAACATAAGTGTTTGGTTCACAACCAAGCACAAAACAGACAAGTTGAGAGATCTTGAGGCAAGGCGCGTAGCCGAGACCTCTGAGAACTCAAAATGAACACGAGTATGGATGATCATCGAGTGTTCAAACGATGATGTCCAAGCCTTGAGGACGGTCAAAAATGGGGTGTCTACAGCTGTGTGTAGGTCACCTACCGGAAGAGGCCAACGTGCAACCACGCCACTGTGAGTAATAGTAGTGTTATGTTATGTATTGTTACCTTACAGTCATGCTTATGCTTTTACTTGTGAATAACATATGTTAATAATGTAGTGATGTGAATTGTCATAATTTACGACATATGGCTCAAAAGTTGGGATAGATGGAGACATGCCGATGTTTCATCTACTTTGTAACGATATGGATCACATGTGACCAATGGCGCTAAAGCCAAGGGAGATGGAGACATGCCGATGTTCCACCTACCCTACATTGCTCTAGACAGCTGTTGATTTGTTGGGCCTTAAGTCATTCCGTACTGTGTTGGGCTTAAGGCCGTTTTGCATCCTATGTGGGCCTAAGGCTGTTCTGTACTAAATTATGGGCCCGAGGCCATTTTGATGTAAGCTTATGGAAGTGACCAATTCCTAGTTATATTTACAGTCTCTAATGTTTATGCTTATTCACTTGTTTTCTTTACAACGCTATTACTCACTGAGCTTGACTCACTCTGTATTATGACTGTGTGTGTAGGCGATCAACGTGGAGGACAACCCTAGGTCGACTTCAAGAGCCCTTTTGCTGGACCTGCTCTATAGTGTACCCGAGTGGACTTTTTTTTTTGTAGCTAGGGTCCTTTTGTTTTATTTTGGAGAAGTTCTATATGTGTGTAATGGCATGTTTTGTCAGTCCTACACAACTTGTTTTAGTTGTTTTAAACACTTAATCTCTGGGTCATTACCTTTTGTATATACAAGTGCATGTAGGGACTGAATGTTTAAGAATAGTATATAATGTGTCATGATCCTGGCATGTAGACACAGCTCAATGGTTATTTTATTTTGATTTCATAATTGCTTCCGTACAGGCCCCATATGATAGATATATATATGTAACGGTGGGAGTTTAACTCCAAGGTTCAATTTTCAGAATGGTCATGTCCAAACTTTTAGGGGCTAGTTTAGGTCATGACAGTTCGGTAGCAGTGAGTGTAGTCTACGAAGCAAGCTTAAGGGTTCCGTAGAACTACATTCACTGTGTACTTTACTTTGCTCGCCCCTAACGTTGTCGTCTATTTTTAACTTGACGAGTGACTTTAGTTTCCAAAAAATGCATAAACCCCGGGATTTTCATAAAAGAGGGACGAGTGACAAGGGACTTGAGTGACTCGCCCTAATCAATAAGCGGGAGAGGGGCAAAGAAAGTCAATCGACTACTAGAGACGAGCAAGGACACTCGACGAGCAGACGAGGGACGAGTGGTAGGAGCTCGACAAAGAGTAATGCCGGTTCAGTGAAGTCAAGTCTTTACATCTATAGAGGCTCCTTGACGATCCCGAACCTTCAAAAAGTGATAGGTATGTGTTGTTTCTTGGCATTCTCTTTCTTTATTATGCCAACCTAAAAAGAGATAGGGACACAGAGCTTGACTTGAAAACAAACAACTGGCACTGCCCCCTATCACAATAAGGCAGATAGGGCACTTTTTGCCTTCCTTAAGTCCAGGATACGAAAACTTTTCCTACCCACTAAAAAGAGCGATTGAGAATGGATTTCAGGTATTAGCCACATGTGACCATACTTTCGTAAAAGCACCATTAGGCGGTGGTTCCTCTTCTTTCTCTTGAACCTCGAATAAAAAATTGAACTCGCTATCAGTTTAACTAAGAGTTCTGAATTGAAAAAGTAAACTGAACTTGACTTAAGACAAAGGAACTGAGTGCCAAAAAAACCACTTTCTCAAGGCTTCAAACTACTAGTCATTAAGACTACTATGAAAGAAAAGTAAGGAAGTCCTTTTCTTGACTTGGCCTGCGTGCATTATACCTACCCCTTTTCAAAGAACTTGATTTCAATCTCAACAAAGAAATGAAAGCATAACTCTTTGCTTGTTGTCCTCTTACTCTTTTAGCCTTCCTTGTGGAGGTCTCTCGGGTGTCTACGGCAGATTCGATCAGTCTCATGATGAAGAGAAGTCTTTTCCGATCTTCCACTAGGAAAGGTATCGTCATGACAACTCAATTTGTTCGGTAAACTACTCGGGGCTCCCCATGGTTTAGTAAAAGGGAGGGGAGATTTTCTCTTCATCCGGGGGTTCATTTCATTCATTATGAACTAAAAAGTGTAAGGCTAATTAGTGAGGTCATAAAAACATCATACAATGAATGATCGGCCATTCCATTTGTGCTTTCAGCAAGTCAGCGACGCGAATCTATGCTTTCTATGTTTCAATTGCTTTGATGTGTTTGAAAGCCTCAAGATGACTTGCAGAAAAAAGATTTTCTAGGTTTGTCTTGTGTCTCCATAACAAATGGTCCATTTATTGATGGGCGAACGACAGGGATTAAACCCGCGCGCAGTGGATTCACAATCCACTGCCTTGATCCACTTGGCTATATCCGCCCGTACCCCCGCACAGGTTTAAGTCTCTATCTATGATCAGATCCTTTCCCCCCTATTACTGTTATCAAAGAGAAGTTTTTTCCTATACTATAGTTACAAGTCTATTGTTGTGTTTCGGAATTAGGGGAAACAAAACTTCAACAAGTATAAGCTTCCTGGCAAAGCTTCAAACAAAGAGGTTGGGCTGTTCACTTCATTGATTTTACTTCACTTTACTTAAGATTAAAGAAAAGGGCCGGGCGGGCAGTGAAGGCTCATTTAGTAAACAACGAGCGAGCAGCAAGCTACGGATTTGACGAGCAGCAAGCACCTACTCCTATCAAAATGAAAAGCAGCAAGCGAAGGTTGAAAAAGTGAGCCTCTATCAAAGAAAGCCATTGCGCTCTAGCCTCTTGTATAGGGTTCCAAACCTAAGCACCCCTAAACTACAAGCTTTGTTTAAAGCTCCTACTTTATTTATGGGATATTTATAGAAGCCCCTTTCTACAAACCTTTCCATAATATAAGGGAAGCTCGAAGAGCTTTCTTTACATGCTTGAGCTTATCCTCTTTCTATTAGTAAGGTTGTCAAAAGGCTTTCCTTTAGTTCCTTTATGACTAAACTAATATAATAGGGGGAGGGGGGTGATAACGAGCAATCAAACTAAAGCGCTAATGTGCCTTTACTAAGATTATAATATAAATAGTTGGCCCTTCTTTCTCAAAGTAAACTTTCTCATTTCTTGCTTTAGTTTTCAAAAAGGGGCGCGTTAGCGCCCTTCCTTCAGCTGGCTCCACCCTATCTATTCGTCTTCTTTTTCAAATAGATATTAAGGGATCTCTCTTGTTCATAGATCTTGAAACCGGATCAATATCCATTTATTAATAGATCTATTAATAAAAAGATATAAATCTTTATCTGGATCTATCTCCATATCTAAATATGGAAGAACCAACACTTAAAGGACGTAACCAACGGAAGGTTCTCACCCTGTCCCGGACATTGTTCTCCGACGATGTCCCCTGGGCAAAAGGGGCCACCATTCTCTTTTTTTCTTCAACCGTTCCGATCAGGACAAGTGGGCTGGTTCATTTCCTCCTCCTATTTATGTAATTCTCTGCCTTTGTTTGTGATCATGTTGGGTGAAAGGTAGTTATAGAGGAGCGGCAGTGAAACGACGATTCCCCCTTTCTATTGAAGTAGGGAGGGCCTCTTTCCCCACAATTTCAGCCTATTATTGATAGACCGATGCTAAAGGTAGCTTGCTTACCAAGCCACCCACTTGAGAAGCTAGTCG
Organism: Camellia sinensis; assembly: GCF_055761805.1. NCBI lineage: Eukaryota > Viridiplantae > Streptophyta > Magnoliopsida > Ericales > Theaceae > Camellia > Camellia sinensis. The sequence continues at coordinate 175,547,103 of NC_138971.1, read as the reverse complement.
CTAGAAAGAAGCGACGAGGAAGCGAAGTTGTCTATGAAGCTTTGCTTCCCCCCTATAGTCGTAGTACTCGGCTCGTCGCTACTTTGATTTAGAAGGTAACTGACGATTCCTGACTTTCTTCGATTTTCACAACCATAACCATTTTTCATTCCTATTACTTCATCCATAAACCCTTTTTTATTATTTCAAAATACCGGTACGCTCTAAAAAAAAGTCAAGGATAAGCTTCCTTCAATGATAAGTTCCTTTCCCTTTTCTAAAATGCCTGATTGGTCTGCTCAGCAAACGTGCAAAGTGGAGCTGCCCGCTATTTGGCTGACCCTCTTCTTCCCATTCGGGTTGGGTTGACCCAAAAGTACAGTAAGAAGGAATGGAACTACAGGAGAGTCATTTGCAGTTCACCCTTGGGCAAAGACGATTGACTTTGGAAGCGAAACACGAACCGATTTCCGCTATTTCGAGTTCTTTTTTTTCGTAGCGAAATCAAGGTTTATGACAAAGTCGGCGAAGTTTCTATGTTGTTCTACCTTTGCGTAGTCTTGGTCCACAGTGGAAGGCTCCACACCTGAGCCTCGTTAGACTCAGCGGAAGTGTAAGGTGTAAGTAAAGAGTATAGAAGAGATAAAGTCCGTCCCTTAGCCTAGTCTATATCCATAGTTAACGCAACTTCGTACCGACGCCTTACTACTAGTTAATTTAATTTAAATAATTAATGGCTAAGCGATTTCATAAGTGGAGCTTTCCTTAACCAGTTGACCTTACTTCGTAACCTCACTCTCCCTTTCTTTTTAGTTCGACTAAGTGACTTCGTAACCTCAACGTACTTTCTTTCTTATTATAGCATAGGCCTTCGCCACTTCAAACAAGCGCTTCGCCCCTCTTTTTTTTTTTTTTAATTAAAAGGAGCGGGGCCTTACTTATTCAGGGGGGATGAAAGACAAATAAAGGGATCATGGGGCTTTATGATCGGAGAAAGGGAAGGGTGGTTGGTGTGTCACTGGGTCGGTGGGGGAACCGTAGGAAGGAGGGATGACCCGCCGAATTCACATCAGAAATCGCCAACATGAACACAAACGAAATCTTGAATTGCGTATAAAAACAAAACGAACCACTTTTATTCTCGGAGCTGAGGTATATAAAGAATGGCTTTTTGTTCCCTTTCGTCCAGTGGTTAGGACATCGTCTTTTCATGTTGAAGACACGGGTTCGATTCTCATAAGGGATAGGTACTCATTCCCAGCCGCTTTCAATCAGTGTTCATTGCTGAGTGATCGCTCGCTTTCTGGCTAGAAATGGTGGTCCGGAAGCTTCCTTTCTCCCAGCAAGCAAGACGAGATCACCACTTCTCCCAGTAATGGACTTTATTGAATTCTTCTTCAGTCTTAGATGTCCTTTCATGGATTCTCTAACCTCCGACAGACAGAATCCCCATGCATGCGTTATTTCTCTCCTCCCCTCAGCCATCCATCTCTTTTTTGCCCTTTTTTTGCTTTTGGCCATTTTTGTTAGGCATTGAACCCCACGTTAGGTGCTGAGTGGTGTCCTCCCCCCCCCCTCTAATACCTAATACATAGTTTCGTCTATGGAGCCTATAGCTCTTCACTTATGGCATGGCAGTAAGCAGTAAGTTGGCCTAGTCTCTCACCCAGCCTTCGCCTTCTTCAGTGGCCAAGTTGAAGCGTTCAACGGTTCTTCGGCCTACCACCTTTCTTTTTCAAGGTTGAGCTTTTTCAATTGAAGCTAATGCTATGTTTCCCTTCCCTTGTTAAGAGACTTTTAGCTATCGGTCCAAACAAAAGAGATTATCCTCTTGATCGATTGATTAATTGGATCGAAGTACGAAGGGGTTGATAGTCCCATCTGCTAGGCTTTTCCGAACTTCCCTTCGTCTTTCTGCCCATGAAATCCTTTTCTTTTGCTTTTTCCCAACATCCCAATTCTTTAGTATTAAAGCATCTATTAGTTAAGGGGGTTCCAAACAATCATCCGAACATTCTGAGATAGGGTTGTCAAATGGGAAAAGAGGAACAAGAGGTGCCCCTAAGCCTTCTAGCTCACTAGTAGGTGACGAGGGGATTTCTAAAATGGGGGTAATTTCATCTGTCGATGCATTCGTTCGGATACATTCTTTCTTCTTCACCTTTTCAACCCACCCTTACTAAAAAAGCGAATTTGCCTCTTCCTGGTAATGAATTGAGCGACAACGATGAGGTCTGGTTCCATAGTGATTTCGTCTGCTTTTGGAACTTCAATTCCTAGGGGCAAAGAAAGTGACTCTGGAGTTTTGAATTCTCAGAACCTCCTTCTAATTACAAAACTTGAAGGGGTCTCACAGCCATCTCTCATCGAGCGGCAGTGCAAGCTCGGATGGTGTTAGCATTGGCAGAAGGTCCTGGATTAGTTTATACCAATGTAGGTCCCCGAGTGGTGACTTGTCCCCCTTGATGTTGTTTCATTGGATTAGTATAGATCCCCAGTAGCTTCAGTGACATTGGAGGCTTTCAGGTATGCCTTAACTTCGTTCCAATTGATACGATTTTCATCATTCATGTCATAGATGACATCATGCAAAGTCTAACACTCTTCGATGGTAGGCCTGCGTATCGGTAAAATAGACAGAACTTTAAATAGTCGAGACCAAGAGGCCAGGGGAATGGTTTATCTCTAGGCAGAGAAATGGTTCCAGGTCAGAATGATGGACAATATGTAGGAATGGGTAGGGGTAATGGATGGTAATGAGCTCCATTGCATCCCCAGGGTCTCTTAGGAGCACCTAGTTACTACTGATGATCATAATTGGCCGGGGGTGCAACGTTGTTATAAGCGGGTCTAGGCGGAGCTTGCGCTAGGTTTTGCGATTGAGATTGGGTAGGAGGGGCTTGAGTGGGTTAGGGGACGGCCCCGGCCCCCTGGATGGCTTGATGATTCCAGGTGCTCTGTTTTCTCTCTACTGTGCTTGAACTGCATTAATTTGATTCGGACTGATGGTAACCTCTTGCGTTGGGTGCTGGGTTCTTAGGGTATTCTTTGGCTTGCCTTCTCGCCCATTATAATTGTTCCTGAGGAAAGTGATAGACCCGTCTTTTATACTCCTCTGCATACAGGCAGCTCGTTTAAATAGTTGAGGGAATGTTTGGCAAGCACCTAGCACCATCGCTTCCTTGATGGGCCCACGCAGGTTATTGATAACCATCTGTACTGCATCTTCCTCTTTTATGTTCCATTTTGCTTTAGCTGCAAAATTCCTCCATCGGTTAACAAAGGTAATGAATTAAAAACTGGGCTGTATTTTTTTATTCACCAGATCACAGAGATTGGGGAATGTTCCACCTGGTGCAACTACTAGCCGGTGAATCTGTCAATCACATCATCAAAACTACGTAGAGTATCAAGGGGGAGAGATGAGTTCCACTTGAGTGCTTCCCCTTCTAATGACTTCTGATAAAGGTCGAAAAATAACCTAGGCTGGGAATCAAGGCCTCGACAATCCCTACCGAAGGACAGCAAGTAATGATATGGATTGCCGACCCCATTGTATTTACTAAACTTCGGTATCTTGAACCCTTTTGGCAAAGCTACATCTGGATATCGACAAAAATCCTTGAATCTCAGTTTCCTCCCGCATTGGTCTGTTCTACTGCAGCTTATATCATTGCCTCAATTTTTTTTATTTTTTAGAGGCTTTTCCATGGGGACCACAGAGCGATCATAGTATAACTCTTTAATAGAAGATTCATAAGCAAATCACTTTCGAGGCCTCTCGGATTATCCATTCATGAAATAAGGTGCGAAGCTCTTTGTATCCGTAGAGGAGGCTCATCCATGAGATTGGGAATCGGAATGTAGGTACTTGTCTGGATGCCCCTCCGTTGATCTTGGCTTGCTTCATCGCATTCATGAATTTTTTGTTTGATTCTTCGGGCTTCTTCTAATCTGCTTGACATCGTTTCCCTCTACTCCAAGTATTCCGAAGTATGTTTCTCCTTTCGTGGTTCTTCAGGTGCATTATTAACCAAGCTCAAGGGTAATGCGTCTTCCCCATTGATCACCATGACTTGTCATATCGCTTCGGATATTTTGAGAGAATCCCCTCGTAGTTTTGAGTAAGGGGATCCATTCTGAAAGGTTCTTCTTCTCCTTCCGCTTTTCCCCATCTTATTAATAATAATGAAAGGGCAAGCAATCGGTTAAAGGTATCCCCAAGTCGGAATTCCGGCAAACACCAAAAAGTCTCCATTCTTAACACAAAGAAACCACCGGCTTTTAGAGAATTTTTCCTCTTCAATTATGCACGATTTACTGGGGTTGTCTTGTCTTCCTTTCTTGGGAGTTAAGTGATGAGTTGGGTAAGCTTCCTTAGGGTATGGCTTCTTCAAGGCGACTAAGGACACACCCAACCAAACGATCGGTAAAACGGGTCTTCTTTGATATAATCTCCTCCACCAGGTCTATTACAGTTGTTTTCAAAAAGTAGTGCAATCAAAAAGCATTCTATGAACGAATTCCTTCATAGTCTTCATAGATAAAGTAGAGTAGAGATAAATGGGAGTAAGCCTTTGGTATTCTATTCTTATTGCTTAGTTCCTGTCTATCTCTGTCTATCAAAATAGAGCCTCTTTGAAGCGGAGAAAGATCAATCCAGTATTTAGAACTAGATTCGGAAAATTCACGTACATAAAAAAAGAGGTGAGGCTTGAGTCTATTTTCGATTACAAAAGTCGAGTAGAAAGAAAAAAAAAACTACTCAATTCAAAGGTGACAGCCTTTGCTTCCTTTATGAAGATTTCCCTTCTTTGATTCTTTTGTTTGAAATAAGACTGGGCCAGGTATAATCCAGTTATAAAGAAAGGAACCGCCGGAGTGGGGGATTGTCCTGTCCTCCTCACTAACCCCAAAGAAGGTGGCTCTACCGGCCTGCTTAGCGACAGAGCCACCTTCGTCATATAAGATACGTCGTGAAAAGTCCACTCGATAAGATACAACTTCCGGGGCCTTATGGAGAAGGGCCACCTTAGTTGTAGCTATTGATGATAGGGCTGCATCCAAGACAGGGTCAGCTCCCGAAAAAGCTACCTCAGACGGATGGAAAGCTCCTCCATCAATTACAAGAAGGCACTAGTACATGGTTCCTGACCCGGGAATGGTCAAATAAGAAAGGCGAAACTTGCCCCTTAATTCCTCCATACGTAGGAGATCGGGAGAAAGGGAATCTCATCTTTCGAATGAAAAAATGGGATATGCTGCTAGGGTTGTTGGGGAAGGTAAGTGAAAAAGGGTTTAGTTTTAAGGACTTACAGCAGAATGAACCTGTGCATGGTCTTTTGTGATAGCTAAAGTGCTTTTTCTTTAGCCATGGGCAGTGGGGGAGTAAGTAGACTAGAAATCCTCCGTGGAGTCATAAGTCGAATCAAACGAAGAATTATCCACCGAATCGTTCGCAGAAGTTAAGCCAGGCCCCTATTGGTCTCTTCGTTTGGAAGAACGATCAAAACCACGAAAAGCGGGATCGGCTCACTACTCCACATATTCAGAGTCCTCTAAGTCAGACTTATAACCTCATAAATTTTTTTTCATTACTCAGAACACGAAACCGTGTCGAGAGACCGACCTTCTTTCTACTTCCCGGTCCGATCCTCATACTTGGGACCTTCCATGACCGGGATCAAAGCGTCGAACCGAAACAGCCGTCAGGGTCCAACCATAGTGGGACTATTATTCCAGTCGTGCAAGTGTCAATTAATAGGCCGAACACTTAACTGACAAGGAAGGCAAAACTTGCCGATTTTAGTGTGCCTTGAAAGGCGGTATCCTCGTAGCTCTTAAGCTTGAGGAATGGGCTCAGTCCCAGTTTCCTACTTAGAATTGAAAGTCATTCATTTCCTTAGGGTGCCAACAACACTAGTTCATTAATCAGCTTCAGACTTTAGATTTTGATACATATTCTTCAGCTTATTATTCTGACTTTCATTAAGCATTAGTAGCATGCTTACCACCCTAACGCTTGCTTGGTTTGTGGCCCCTTTTCGTAGTGGTCAATCTCAGCCCTTACTCCCGTTGACCACCGCTCGCGTGTAACCAATCTCCTTCCTGGCGCTCCTTCGGTTGGAGCTTTTTAGTCGACTTTTAAGAAAAGGGAAGCACCGTCGGAAGTCATGTGATTTGTGGCTCCTGTGTCTCTGGATACCACCAATTTCAATCATGGGATTGTCGAAAGCTAAAGTATTTATTTCTGTTCCCACACTAAGGGGCTCTGCTCTAGGTGCAGCTCTTATTACGTTTAAGGCATTGTCCCGGAGAATGGCTTAGATTAGAGAACCGATTTCCCCACCTCATTCACTTGTTTTTCGTGCTCATCAGTAGATCCGTTCTAGAGGGCCTTTCTTCTTGGCTTTTTTTTTTTTCACGTGAGTGACCAGAGTGAAAAAGAATTCATTCCTCTTAGGGATCTAGTCTTTCAAGAAAAACTTGATCTAGTGGTTCGGCGATTGGAGTATTAGCCTTTCCTTTCGAGGAAATAGGTGCTTACTATGCCTAAAAATCATTCTATTCCACTTTGTTTTTCTCATCTCGTTGTAAGCTTCATCTTAATTCTGGCTTGTGAAAAAAGCTTATGTTTGGCTCGTTCTTAGGGTTTGAATTGTAAATCCCAAGCCCACGGAAAGTAGAATCTGAAATCAGTGGAAGTGAGGCCCAAGGATGAAAGATTCTTTTGTGAAATGCTCCAAGCTGAATTAGAAAACCAATGATAGAGAGGACTAAGCTGACAGCAGTGCCAGGTGATCCCTTTCCTTTAGGCTTTTTTCTTGAGGTTGACCAGATTGATTGAAGATTCCTACCCTGACCATGAATTGAATCTTGAGAAAATAGCCAAGGGTGGAAGACGATGATGAAAAGAAGCTTAACTCCAGGTTGGGTTCCTCGGATCGACTAATCAAACCTTTCAAAGAAGCTTTCAGGTGCAGATTATGATCAAGCAGATAGAGGAGCAGAGACCAATCCATGGTTAGAGTAGCAGTCGAAGGCATTCAGGTTATCTCACGTCTCAGGCATGGAGATCTGCCTTTGAAGACACAAAATCAGGGCTCATAGGCTAAAGAAGTGAAAAGTGGGGGTATGGTCTTTAGACTAGATTCTAGAGATGTTTGTGCCTTCTTTTAACTAAAATGTGAGCAAACACAGAATGAAGATCATGAATAGGCTGGACTGGAGTAAAAAAGAAAATAAGAAGCACAATAGTTGAAATGAAGTAACCCGAACCTGTGCTCCACAAGGGGGCGCAGGGATTTTCCTTTGATTGACGGCTTTTCTACCTCTTCCAAATGCAGGCTTGGCTTGAGAGACAATTCTAACCTATATTGTTTCCAGTGTCCTTTAGCTAACAGGGGCGAAGGTACAAGATCAATCATGTCGAGGCGAAGGGATTTTTAAGCATGAATTCAACGTGCTACAAAGAGTGAAACGATCTAAATACATGTCTTCCTTTGGGCTATGACTATGGTTTAATAATTGAATCATATCCATAATAGCCTAACCCTAACCGGCTAGGGAGTTAAGTCACTGGAAAAGAGCAAAACGAGAGAGTACGAGACAGAGACGCAAGCAAGGACGGGGCGATCCACCCTTTTCTGACTTAGAGCGTTCTGGGGACCATGGGTGAGAGGCAGACCGGGTACTATAGGGTTTCGTTACTTACATAAAGGAAAGAGTACCGAGTACGAAAGCTAGTTAGTTGCTAACCAGAAGAGAAGGGAATCGAAGAATTAAATCTGTGGTTGCTAGCGAGTGAAGAAATAGCAGATGCGCTTATGACCTAGAAGCGGACCTCCATTCATTTATCTTGATCCCTCTTATCCCAGTGAGCTAACAACAACCAATGAACCTCCAGACTCGAGCTCATCAGCAACATCTTTATTTTCGGCATTCGAAAGGGAAGGGAGTGACCCAATAGCATCTATAGCTGCATCAAAACTGGGTCTTCCAGCTTTTTAGTGGGATCCAATGCTTCAATCTCACTCCTCTACATTCAACATAGTTACCAGCTCTCCTCTGCTTAGGCGATAGCTTCTTTTTCAGCTCTGTGGCTTGCGGTGATAGAAAGTAGAGTTTTCCGAATGAGAAACTTCATCCGTAGCTCATCTAACTGGTAAACTAGCTTGCTTTCAATGGTTTACGCAGATCACTCTTTCCGTTGCAGACTTAGTCGATAGGGATAGGGATCAAAGAATCTTTCAATTCACAAGTCAAGGTGAGTAGAACTATTTCATATTGATCGGAGGAAAGAGAAGTTGTTAGCGGTTTCGAGTTGGGAGCGAGAAGTATAGGCAATACCTTTAGTTGACTTTATCGATCTAGTTAACATAGAACAATACCAACAATCATCATGTGTTGTATAAGCAACTGGCCCTATAAGTAAGAGGCTGACGATGACACCTAACTTAACAGCAAGGCGTGGAAGCCTTCGCCTATAGCTTCTACTTCTACTTAGCAGCCCAAATAAAGTACTCTTTTAACACACAAGTACGCTCACGCTAGTACAAAAGTAAGTAAACCACCTTCTCATGTCTCTGGACCTTCTATGAACAGGGCTTTGAACTATAGGAAATAGGCCATTGGTTGAGCTTTGCTCTATGCTGGCTTAACTGTTCCTATGCTCGCTCGAACAAGAAAGCCTAACGAGCGAATAAACCACTAGCCCGATCCACTTGCTGCCCACTTGCTTTCGCACCTCGCTTCCGTATCTACTTAACTTAGTTAACATCCCAAATCCATGTACCTCTGCTTCCTTTAACAGGCTAGTACACAAGATACTAAAGCTAGTAAGCTAGTATACACGCATTTGCTCGATTGTTTTAACAGACGCTTTACCTCTTAGTGCCCACATGTCCTGTCCAAAACTATGGAACTCATCTGAAAAGTTGATTTGCTAGATCAGAACATGAACTCTGAGAATAAGGGTATACAAGTTAACCACCTAGAATCGACCCATGACCGCTAAACTAAAGGAGCCCTTTACCAAGTAAGCTGCGCAACCGTCTTTACCCGCCTTAACCAATCTTAGCTTGGACATGCCAATAGCCAATACTTACTCCTTTCGCTGGGACATCGAATTAATCTTCACTTTTTGACATCCGTAAAGGATTAAGAAAAGCCTCAAAACACATCTTTTGGGCCCAAAACTTACGAAATTTCTTATAAACTTGTAAAACATCATGAATTCAAAGCCCTTTCGTAAAATCAAAGCCCAAAAGTATGCCAATTATGCAAGATCAAACTCAAAACTTTGAAAACATAACGTGTAAATAATGGATTGAGTTCAAAGCTTCCAAATCATGAGCAAATAAGGTAAATTGATGGAAAACATAATAAATTCTCAAAACAAAGGTAGATCTGGGACATGCATGTGAGAATTCTTAACAATTAAACTCAAAATGTGAGAAAATATGTATACATGCATGGAATGTTCTTCCTTTCTACTTCATAAGCTCAATTCTTGCATTACTCCACTTAATTCTTAGAATTCATGTCCTAGATATCATAATTATATTGTCTAAGTGTTGAATCCTTACCTCAACTTCTCAATTAAGCTTTAGATGGTGAATATTCTAAGCTTCCAAACCATATCCTTGAATTTCCAAGCTAATTTCTTCCAAACTCTAACAATTCCCTTGTTGATCTCAATTCTCTCTTAGTCTTTCTTTCTCTCACACACACACACACATTTGGGCTCAAGAAGATGAGAAATGAAAGTGTAAGTAATGGCCCTTAAGTCAACAAGTTGCCTTGTATAAGCTTAACTAAGGAGTTTACTTAATGACTACGTAAGTGACATTAACTATTCTAATTAATTTGGTTCTGAATCGAATTTAAATTAAACCTACCATAAAATACTAAAAATTAGAAATAACGCATAACCTAAGTCAATTTCATGATCGGATGCCGATAAGGCCTTCAATTCGCAGAACAGAATATAAACGTAAACAGATATTTCTACGACAGACAGATACAAATGCATATAGCATATAAAAGATGTAATTAATACAGAATTTCATCTTAATTACTTATTAGGCATTCCTAATCATAGGTCTTAAGCTAATCACAGGTCGGGGTTGTTACATAACTCGTGTAATGCACGTATTATTTTATTTTTTTTCAAAAATTTGTTTAATGATACAATGTGTGGTATAAAAGAATAATTTTAATTTTAATTTTAAATTAAAATTAAAAATAAATTAAAATTAAAATTAAAATTATAGTTTGATTTTAATTATTTATCTTGATAATATTGGCCCTATCATTTTGTAAAATTATTACTTGAATACTTATATATTAATTTTAGTTAAATTATTTGTGTATTTTAATAATTTTAGTTCTATCGTATTATAAAAATGTTGATATCATATAATAATTTTGTATGATATATATTAAATTATAAAATAGTAAAATAAATACTCATTTTGATATTGGGTGTTTGGGAAGTTAGTTTTTAGGTTTTTTTTAATTTTTTTTTCACTAAAAGACAAATCAGTTACAAAACCAAAAAAAATAAGTCCAAACAAAATATCACATCAAATCCCATAATCATTTCACTTTTTCTCTAACAATCATCACATCCAACCACAAAAAAACCCAACTATCTTCCCAAACACAAAAAAAAAATAATAATAAAAAAAAATTCTCCAATAATATCCTACAACTAAAAAAATTCACTTCCCAAACACCCACTAAGTTAAATTAGAAGAAGAATTAGTAATAGAAAATTAAAAGTAATTCTAGCTATTTAATTTTCTTTTATATAATTTGGAAAATAAAAATATGTAGAAATAAAAATTATATAAAATTTATTAAAAAAATTAAATATAAATATGTTGTAGTTGGATTATCATATAATAATTTTATATTATATATATATTAAATTATAAAATTGTAAAATAAACACTCTTAATTAAATTAAAATATTAATTATATAAAACAAATTCAGCAACGACTAACTAAGAAATAATCACATAACAACATTTAAACCCAAAAAAGAAAAATAATGATTAAGTGTGTGAAGTTATTAGTCATCTGTAATATGATGTATTATTAAAAGTAATGTTTTTTGATATTACATTAACCTTAAAAGATAAGGTTAATCAATTACAAATAAATGATGAGTCTAAGAATCAAATATTTGAAATCTTTCAATTAAACCACTCTGTTAGTAATTCCTCTTCTGATAATCCGGAAACTTCCTCTGATGATCATTCAACTAATACTGATTCTGATTCTGATAATAATAATATAACATTAGGATGTAATGATGTCTGTTGTAAACCAGTTAAACAAATTACTATTCTTACAAAACAAAATCAAGAAGAATCTGCTCTAATTGAATTAATTAGCAAGTTAGATGATTCCCGTTTAAAACAAAAATACATTGATAAATTAAAATCTTTATTAATCCATTCAGATAATAAACCTAAGTTTGATAAACCTATTATTAGTTTATCTAAGACTTTAGAAAGATTTAAAAACAAAAATAAAGAAATTACACTCCAAGATTTACAATCTGAAATCAGCCAAATTAAACAAACTATCAGAAACTTACAGCAAAAAGATAAAAATTTAGAAGATGAAATTATTACTTTAAAACTTAATCAAAGTTTAGATAATTTCCAACCTAATCCAAATACATCACCTAATGCATCTGGAAATAATTCTGAACATGATTCTAATCATACTAATCCCGATAAACTCTTACTTGACAATCGCTCTCACCAATCTAATAATCTTGAAGACAAATGATTAAATCTAATCAATAAAATTTATATTCAGAAATGGTATTTAAAAATTAAAATCGTTGTAGAAGATTTTGAATTAGACTTAATTGCTTTAATTGATATTGATGCTGATTTAAATTGCATACAAGAAGGATCACTTCCTACTAAATATTATGAAAAATGTCATGAGAAATTAACTTCTGCTAATGGTAGTCAAATGTATATTAAATATAAATTACCTAAAGTTCATATTTGTCAAGATAATGTATGTTTTAAAACTTCATTAGTTTTGGTTAAAAATATGACTGATAAAATTATTTTAGGTACACCATTTATCTATTTACTATATCCATTTACTATATCTAGTGAAGGCATAACAACTCATGTTTTAGGACAACCTGTTACATTTAAATTTCTATTTCCACCTGAAATGCTAGAATTAAATCAATTAAAAGACTGTTCTATTTCTCATACTATTAACAGATTAACTCGACATTTAAACTTTCTTAAAGAAGAAATTAATCATAAACGACTTGACCAACAATTGACTGATCCCGTTCTTATTTCTCAAATTAATGAATTTAAATTAAAACTAGAATCCACTGTCTGTTCAACTTTACCTGCTGCATTTTGGCATAGGAAAAAGCATGTAGTTACTTTACCATATATTAAAAATTTTAATGAAAAACAAATTCCCACTAAATCTAGACCTATTCAAATGAATCATGACTTACTGGAAATGTGTAAAAAAGAAATAAATGAATTATTGAAAAATCGAATAATTAGTCTAAGTAAATCACCCTAGTCTTGTCTTGCTTTTTATGTCAATAAAAATGCTGAATTAGAACGAGATGTCCCTCGCTTAGTCATTAATTACAAACCATTAAATGCTGTTTTAAAATGGATTCGATATCCTATTCCTAATAAAAAAAAAGACTTAATTAAAAGACTTAGTCAAGCTGTCATTTTTAGTAAATTTGATTTAAAAAGTAGTTTTTAGCAAATTCAAATTCATCCTAAAGATAGATATAAAACTGCTTTTAATATACCCTTTGGTCAATATGAATGAAATGTCATGCCCTTTGGATTAAAAAATGCTCCTAGTGAATTTCAAAATATAATAAATGACATCTTCAACCCATTTAGTCATTTTTCTATTGTTTATATTGATGACATTCTGTTTTTTTCAAAATCAATTCATGACCATTGGAAACATTTAACTGCATTCTTTCACACAATTAAAAGTCATGGTTTAATCATATCTGCTCCTAAGATTAAATTGTTTCAAACTAAAGTTAGATTTTTAGGTTATGATATTCATCGCAATACAATTCTCCCAATTAGCCGCTCTATTGAATTTGCGTCTAAGTTTCCTGATGAAATTCTTGATAAAACCCAATTACAAAGGTTTTTAGGTTCTCTCAATTACATTGCTGAATTTTATAAAGACCTTAGGAAAGTCTGTCAACCTCTGTTTGTTCGGTTAAAGGATAATCCTCCTCCTTGGTCTTCTGTTCATACTGCTATTGTTAAACAAGTCAAACAATATGTTAAGTCTCTTCCTTGTCTTGGTATTCCTACTGAAAATTCATTCAAAATTATTCAAACTGATGCTTCTGATATTGGTTATGGTGGCATTCTTCTTCAGAAAGTCACTCCTCAATCATCTGAACAAATTGTTCGTTATCATTCTGGTGTCTAGAATAAAGCACAATTAAATTATAGTACTATTAAAAAAGAGATTGTCTACTGTTTTATGTATTCAAAAATTTTCAAGATGATATTTTAAATCAAAAATTTTTACTTCATGTTGATTGCAAATCTGCTAAATATGTTTTGAAAAAAGATGTTCAAAATCTTGCTAGTAAGCAAATTTTTGCCCGTTGGCAATCTATTTTGAGTATTTTTGATTTTGATATTACCTATATACCTGGCTGTCAAAATTCCCTTCCTGATTTTCTTACCCGGGAATTTTTACAGGGGGGTAAGGGATGACTGCTCCTACTACACCATTTATTTCTTACCATAAATCCCGAATTACCCATTTCAGAACCCAGATCAAACAACTTACCCATCGTATTCACCGCCTCAAATTAGCTAGACCAACTACTAAAAGAGCCCAATACATCAATTACCATCAGATCCAAGCTCGTCGCAATTTACTTGCTCATAATTACAACTGTTTGAATCATCATCAAAATTATTTATATCTCCTTTCTGGTTGCTAATTACTGTTTCTTGCTTAACAGATGTCTCGCCCAAGGCCTCCCTCCAAGGCTTTGGTCCCATCTTCTAATAAACCTAATCAATTTCTTGTTCCTCCTCCTTCTGAGTCCATAACCCAATCTCACCCTCTTGAAATGGTTAATCGCTACCAAGTTCTTGGTAACATTTATCGACCCAATTACTCATCTGCTTTGGCCTCAAACCCTTTTGCTTCTTCTAGCCAAACAGTTTCAGTTACTCCATTCCTTACTAACCCAGTAAGATCATCTCGATCTGATTACACCAAATCACATACCACTAACCTGTTCTACAAAGAACCTAGTTACCCCAAAGGTCAAGTTATCCATGAAATTGCTAAATCCTATTTTGGCTCGGGATGCCATTTCATCCTCTCACATCCAGAGAAAACACTCACCTATTACAAGGATATTTTGATCCATCACCAATCAGTCTTGATCAAACCCATTTATGATCGAACCTATGCTAGTAAGGTTCTATATCATTCCATCTACATTCATAACATTGTTTCCCTAGCTGAATGGGGTCCTCCTTATCAGCTTCGTGATTTACCTGGTCACTCTATTCAATACAATTACCATGATTACATTGATGCTTGGTTCAAGATTTTCTTGTACCAAAATAAAACTTTCAGTCACTCCTGGTTCATTTCTTTTGATAAAAAATTCACGTCAGAATTACCTTCCTGGTTCCTGAGATGGTGGACTCATTATGGTGCCGTTTTAGATATCCTCCCTGGTGATCTCATTGAACTAATTAATTATTTTGCTTCTGTTTACCCATTCACTGCTCATCAGAGAACATTTCCATTTTTGTTAATTTTTATATCCAAATATAAAATCCCTTGGATTTTAAATGGCATTATGGAATTGAAGATAATATAATCATCCGCCAACACTCTGTCAAATGGTGGGCTAAATTCAATTTGCCCCACATAATTGAAATTGTTCAAGAAGAATTCCCCATTGATCAATGTGCTCTTACCCCTGCAATTGCTAAAGCCCAGCAGAATCCAACTTCTGCAATCACCCAAGGAAGTCAACCCAGTCTTCCTCCAATCAACCTTGGAAGCCCCTCATCTAGTGGTTCCAAGCCCAATTCATCCAAGTCAAAGATTCAGCCCTCAACTGATAAATCAAAGGCCAAGGCTAAGTCTAAAGCTCCTGCAGTACCGGCTCAGCCCAAGATTCAATTAAAGCCCAAATCAAAATCCAAATCCAAGGCTCAATCAAAGCCCATTGCACCTCCTGGTCAGCCCAAAGTCAAATCCAAAAGCAAGTCCAAATTATCCAAAGATGAAGTGCTCCAGTTAGTCCAGAAAATTATGGATCAAGGCGAAGCCCAGTTAACCAGTTCAGAAAATTCAGAAGACAGTTCAAACCAGTCACAATCTTTTGAAGGTTCAACTACTCAACCCATCTTATATGGAAAACCTGAGTTCCAAGATGCTCAGGAACCATATGCCTGATCAACATAGGATTCTCTATAAGAACAAATTAGCTTCAGTCAATACTCTTTTGAGAAAAGCTGCCAATTTGTATTTATATTGATTCCCATAATCACATGATCCACTAAAAGTGATGAATAGTAAAAGTTACTGTTCACTATCACTATTCACTCAATCAACTTTTGTTAAAGTTGCTCAACTGTTCAGCCGAAAGCAACCAACAGTTCTGCTCAGTCTTCAATGCTGCCAGCTGCCTTCGATCAATCAACCAATTCACATGCTGCATAGTTCATTTGTTTTTCTATATATTGTAATCAAATGTAGTCATTCAGAAATTCTTCAATTTTTCTTTCCTTCTATTGTTTTAAGAAAAACCAAAGTGTTCTGAGTGAGAATCATTCCAATTCGTAGTAACCCAATTAAGATCCTTGCAGTTGCTACGACAGTAATTGTAAGTTATTTTCTGTATTTTAATTAAAAGTTTATGTTAAAATGTTTTTGGTTAATTAGTGCATTCCAATTCTGTTGATTAATTTTAGTCATATTTGATTTCGTAATCCATGTTCTTCATCTACTTGCTGCTTCCACCTTATTTGGTAGTGGTACCACAATTCTAACTTGCCATATGCTCCACATAAGATAGATAAGGCCCTTATTTAATTTAACCATGAATTAAAAGTATTCTAAATTCTAAACACTATGTAATGTAACACACTCTTACAAAAATAATAATAAGTATATCAACTATGCTTTTCGACTTGATTTTAATCCTCAATTCATCCTTCATGGTTGCTGAGGGACCTTAAGCTTGTAAGACATTAGATTCTTATCAATGTTTGCATTGCTTCCACTTCATCCAATACATTTTTTTTTTTGTTCTAGGAAAATTATTATTTTCTCCCACAGGTCTAAGGCAGCTCCTCTTGCAGAGATCACTAAGGTGCCATGTTGTTCATTTTGAGTCAGAGATTATAACCTAAGAACTTGTCCTGACCTCTCCATACAAGTTCCACTTAAGTTAGGATTCGCACAGCGAGGAGCATTGAACCCACTCCCAAGATAAGTTCCGCTTAAGTTATGATTCGCGCAACAGGTAGCATTGAACCTACAGCAAGTGTTGCAATAACAACTTGAGGCTAACCTCTTAACCAACTACGCCTAAGAGACTGGCCGAAGGAGTTTCGAACTTGAGACCTGGGATCTTAACCCCCAGGCCTTTGCCAAGAGCACTACATGACCTGGGGTTTTAATCCAATACTTACTAAAATATTTTCTTTACAAAATAATTTCTTACTGTAATATTTTTATATCCTGTACTTTTTGACAAATTGTTTAATACTATTCATCTTTGGTATAGGAGTGTAAAAATGGCCCGCGATCTAGGGTGGGCCTAGTCGGTTTGGGCCCGGGCCCCCAGCCCAACCTGAGACCCTGTGAGAACCTGAATTTTTAGACAACTAATTAGTTTGATTAATAATAATATTAAGTCAGTTAACAGTGATTATTAAATTATCGAATTATAATGTTAATAGCATCATGGTTAATACCAATATTAGAAGCAAAATATCTAGTGGCTAGGTTATATATATATATATATTCAATTGATTTTTATTTCAAAAAAAAAATCATCAAAATTTATGTTGGGCAGAGAAATTCAGCCCAAGCATGCCAATGCATGCCTTTGCTTACTGCCACACTCCATGCCTACATGCATATATGGCAATTTCAAACCTTTGTCAAGGCTGCCACGGCATGCAAACCAACTGTAATCTATCCTCTTAGATCATAGTTCCTAAGCTAAAAGAGAAGTAAAGTAAAAATATAATAATAATAATAATAATAATAATAATAATAATAATAATAATAATAAATTAGGCCCTCAAACTCCTATAATTAGGAGCACTATTCAGCCTCCATTACACACACATGTAACTGAGCAAAACAAAGAGAAAGAAAGGGAGAGAAAGCGAGAGGGAAAGGAGAGAAGGGAGGGGAAGAAAGGCTTAACACTTGGGATTTTTTTTTACTTCATTGAGGTAAAAATACTCAACCCCTATCCTCCCTTAGATGTTTTTCTTAACTAAATCTATACATTAAAAATATGCAAGAGTGTGTATTGATAATACACAAATGCTCAATACATGTTACATTTTGATGGAATGATAATCTTATGATTATGTGATTTCTGTCCTTTTTACAAATATGGGTTAGGTGGTTTAGCTAATGATTTTGCTCTTTATGTGATCAAGTATTCTCCATTGTTGAATCAATCTTGCATATTTATGAATTTTTATTTACTCTTCATCAATATTATTTTCTGTTATCACTAATGAAATTAAATATGAAGGATTAGAGTTTCACATGGGAATAATAGTAAGAAACATTTTTTTTAGTCTTGCATGTGATTCATGGTGGATACAAAGTGTGTTTTTCGCAAAACTAATAAACTTTCAGCAAAACAAATTTTTAGTCCGTTTTGAATAAACCCTAAACAAACTCATAAGAACACTTTCAAAAAAAAAATAAATCTGAAACTACTGGAGTTAGTTTAACACACTACAGGAAAAGAAGGCTACTGCAACGCTTCTTTTATGGCGTTTATGAAAAACGCCATTATAGATTATTTAAATACAACGTTTTTAAAAACATTGTATCTGGTCTCAGTAAAATGGCACCATTTGGGTCAACTTGTTAACACCGTTCAATACTCCGTCCCTTTCCAAACGTCTCTCCCTTTCAGTCTCACTCTCAGTCTCACTTTCAAAATTCAGACTCTCTCTCGCTCAGAAACCCTTTCGATTTGAAGCTCAAAAACCCCCACTCTCATTGATTTGAAACGCTCACTCTCGCTCGATTTCAGACAATTTTTTTCGCTCGATTTCAAACACTCTCGATCGATTTCAGATCTGTCGATTTCATAACCTGTCACACATTTGAAGGTCTCCAGATTTGCACTTATCTTCCGATTTTGGTTCTCCTCTCTTTGGATTTTGTGAGTTTTGATTTTGGTCCTTTGGTTCTCCTCTCGTTTAGGCCCCCTCCTTCTTCTTTTTTTGAAGATCTGTAAGTTTGTTGCTGTTCTGTTTTGTTGCAGATCTCGCTCAATCAGTCGCTTTTTTTTGTTGCAGAACTCAGATCTGTAAGTTTTTATTATATATGCATTTGTTTTGTATGAACTCAGATCTCTGATTTTTCATTGTTTTGAGTTCATTTTTTGGGATTTGGTGGATGTATCTCACCTCTCTCTCATGCACACACATCAAGCTATTAATGTTTCTTTCTAATCTACTCAATCCTCTTTAAATTTGTTTTCGTTTACATTTCTTCTTCCCAATTATAAGTCTAGATTGTGCTGCTGCTTTATTTTTATCTGGATTCATAATTGATACCAATCATTTGAGTTGAGTTGGAGTTCCGGATTTCAGTAGGTGTTACTTTTGGATTGGCTTGTGTTTGTATGTGAATCTAAATTGTTCAAAATGCAAGGCTAGCTGAAGCCTTCTTCTTTGCAGTTTGACTTGTATTTGGAGAATAAATGTGACATAGAACTGATGTGAAAGGGTAAAATGTATTTCAGATATTAGAGAATTACTAGTAACAGTTTGAAATAATGCAGAAAAAGTAGTCCGAGGTTGTTCTCCACATTTGTCTTGCCTGATGTGTATGATAACCATGTATAAATTTCTTTATGGCATTCATTCATGCAAGTCATGATCACTCTTAATAGATTGCACGTCTGAAGAAAAGTAGCTCTTTATATGTGTCAGTTCAATTGTATTTACCAGAGTTTGTGAATATTACACAATGCCACCAGCCCGCGTGGAGCACTTTACATCAGGCAGTTTATATTGACATTTCTTCTGAATGAACTGGTGGTAATCTGATTACAAAGCACTTGTGAAACAAGCCGGAGTTCAAAACTGGCCTTTCTCACACCAACATAATGGTTTGTTTAATTTTTGTTATTTTGTCTTCAAAAAATTCATTACATTCTAAATTCATGTAAATTTTCTCTCCCTCAAAGGGCTAACCCAGAGTTTTGTTCATCCAAAGGATGGCACCAGATTATTCTATCTTTATGCTGAAAAAAAATCCATGTAAAG
Source organism: Camellia sinensis (assembly GCF_055761805.1). NCBI lineage: Eukaryota > Viridiplantae > Streptophyta > Magnoliopsida > Ericales > Theaceae > Camellia > Camellia sinensis. Next base: position 175,527,550 of record NC_138971.1, on the reverse strand, counting down.
ATGATTATAACAGTACTTTTAAACTCTTTAGCTTTATTGATCTACAAGTCCTTGTAAGTACTGATCGCTAACTTAGCATGCTCCACCAAAAGTAAAGAGTGTGATATACATAATAATAAGGTAGTAGAATGTCTTGAAGTACTTGAAACTGTATACTATACCTTAATAATGGGTGTATGCATTAATAATGTGTGTTTTTACTTATCAATACATTTCTTTTTCAGGGCATCTTGATATTCAAATGACAGACAGTTTGATGTAACAAACAGAGTAAATTATTGAAATATTCTTCTAGATATTTGAAGCCTACCTTTTCCTCCTTTAAGTCTTTAGAAATTCATGGAAACTGGGTGGGGAAAGGTTCCTCTTGTTATATGCTTATCAGTACCCCTCAGTGCTTAGCATCATCAAATTAGGTCTGTTTACTGCTTTGTTTGGTTCTAATCTTGTCAAAGATCTGGCTAACATGTTTACTTAGTTTAAGGTTTGGTGCACCCACTTGAAATTCAAAAGAAGGTGCGAAAGAGCTATCCCAAAGCTTGTTTGTCTGCATTTGGAGATTTCCTCTTCCTTACTTTTTATCGTCCATTTGGGAATCATTATGCTTTAAAGTGAGTTTATAATAATGTAATTTATTGTTTGCAGGTGTCTCTCAAAAGTTTTCAAGGGGCAGACAGGTGGGTTTTTGCAATCACGTTCATGATTATTTCTATTACTCTTTTTGATTAAACAGAATATAGTGTGTAATGATAATGATCGTAACCTAAACTGTGTTACTTTTAAATTACTTTATGTTTCATCTGTTAAATTATGGCTGCTTGTATTATTGTCATCTTATGAATGGGACTAATATTATACTTTATAATTAGTAAGTGATATTGTTGTTAATTTGTTATGGTAGGACGATAAGCATTTGGTATTCTTTTCTCTTGTTCCACCCAAAAGGAAAGATTCCCTTGAAACTTAAAAGAGGACAATCTATGGAACTGCAACAGAAGAACATTTTAAGATTGTGGATCCTTAGTTTGGAGGGTATATATCATATGTGTAAACTTTTAAAATACATATTACAGAAATAAAATGAGCCAGTCATTGGTTGAGGGTATTAAAATTTGCCTTTATGTTCAATGGCTGAGAAAAAAAGGTTAGAAAAGAAAGTACAAGAAAATGATTTAAGGAACTCTTCCACCTGAAACTGACCTCGCTGCAAAGAGATGGTCTAAACCCTCAAAGCCTGTGCCTGGGCCATCTTGGGCCTTTAACAGGGTCCATTAATTCTACCTCTTATCTGCATACATCAAAAGTTATGCTAAATCCAACCCTACCTCAGTTATACAACTCCTGTAGTTGTCCCATGAAGGCTAACATAGTGTAGGTTCCTTTCCTTTTCTGTTTTTTGATACATATAATGACCCCTTGGGAGAAAGATTATAGATAAGAAACAATAGTACCATATATTAGAGAAAAGGCAAAAGATTTGAATTTTCTCCTTTTCCCTTAATCATTGATCTTTAGCACCCATACTTCCTCCTTATGAGTGGTGGGACCTATTTAGATAACTCAATGCAATTCTAAAACTGCATAACTCAGATAAACGAAAACCATGGAAGCATTTCATGTTTGAACTCAGAATCCTTATCCTTCTTGAATAATTAACTACTTAAGAACAGCTACAAGAAGTCAATGAAACACATATAAATTTGGCCCAAGGAACCAAATACAGATGCAATTTTGAATCTAGAGGCCTTGTGTGAAAAATCACTCACTAGAAAATCAAATAAAAGAATAACAAATAGCGTGGTTTAAGATTTTGAAAGCTGATTAACAGTAATTGTGATATTTTCTTGTGTTTGTGCATATACAATTTATAATAGATCACAATAGGATGACATAACAGTATTCAACATTATTGATTGATGCCAAGCATGTGTGGGTGTTCATGGCATAACAAAAATGGTGTTATCGAAATGAAATAGAACACTACTAAGATATATTGGTATGTGTGGGTGTTCATGTAGTAGTGAGAACTTGTTGCTTACTTGTGATAATGTGGTTGTTCTTGTAGAATCTTCATTAGAGATACCTAGTCATTTTTTTCTTTTTCTTTTTTTGATAAATAGAGATACCTAGTCATTTTTTATGAATCTCTATATCATAATCTATCAAGAGCATTGTAGAAACTTTTAGTTTCTTCATTAATATGCTTCATGCTAGAAATGCTTCTAGTATGCTTGATAGTTTTGATTCAGGTTGCACCATCGGGATGCAATAATCATGACAGTTGTTAATTTAGCAAGTAATTATCCATGCATACATAAATAGCCTTAGACCCGTCCAAGAATCTTCATTAGAGATACCTAGTCATCTTTGGTGAAGCTCTTCTTGGATTATCCAATTGGGACAGTTCAAGAGCACAAGTCTATGTTGTAATTAGTAGTTCTACCACTTAAATGTAGTCCATCTCGTAGAGATTTCATGTAGTAGCTCCTCATGTTCTCTGAGTGCATACTAGACAAGGTGTAGCAGTATATATAACGACTCGGATTTTAAATTCACATTGGATTGATGTATAGTGGTGCCTGTCACCTTAAAACTTGTATGGTTGTTGGACTCTTGATATTGATGGGTTGGCAAGTGAACTTTAAATATTATAATTGAGGACCCTTGGATGATGTTTGGAACCTTGATTGAAGCCTTAACAAGATATATAGATAAGATTAGATAAAAAGTCCCAAATTTGAGTTTGAATTTTTGACCAGCCGTCACTCTTTTGCCCTTTTCTCCTTCCATACTTAGAATTTGAATGTGAGGTTGGAACCATTGGAAATCTTGTTTCTGGGGCTTCAATTTGGACACAAGAACAACCTAGAACGGAGTCCCAATGAGAGAGTTATACCCATTTGAAGTTTTTACATCTGTGTTGGAAGCAGAGCCGCACGTGCGGGGAATAGCGCCGCATGTGGGGGCTGTGCGGGACAGCAGCTCAAAAACGTGATTTTTGGACCATTTCTTGCATTTTCTTTTCCTCTCTTCTTCTCCCCTCCTCCATGTCTGAAAGCTTAGCCCTAAAAACCTTGATTTCCTCCACTTTTATCAACAAATCAACTGTGGATCTTGCATCAAGGATGGAGAACAAGAGAAGATCAACATTTTCTATCGATTAGGATTTCGAAATTTTGGAGGAATCTCATCAAAGCTTGCTTTTCTTGCTTGAATCTTGAGGTAGGGGTCCTAGTTCTCCTTCAATGCTTACATTAATAGATAGATTTGTGGTATTTTGGAGTATATAAATGCAAAATCAACATTGTGAGCATATAGTGTAAATCTTGAAATTTTGGGGTTAGGGTTTGCAATGTTGGGGTTCTATTATGGGGTTTAGATTATGGTTTATGGATTATGGACCTAGGGTGTATAATAAATGGGAAGATTGGAACAAAAGACAATGGGTTAAGAAATTTGGATTTTTCTTGAAATTTCTAGGTTTTTCTTGAAACCCTAGGTTGATTTTTGATAATAACCAATGATTTGGCCCAAATTGAAAGTTGAATCATGAAATTGGTAGGTTGAATTATATATGTACAAGTTTAATTGGAATTTGGTTATGTTTGAAAATTATGTTTAAAATTTGCGAAAGAATTTTGTTATGAGCAATGTAAATCACGTTATAATGAGAAGGAAATTGGGGGAAATGATTTATTAATGATATAGATGACATAAACTCGGTTATGGAATGTTGAAATGGATTTTAAAAATTCCTCTTGAATTATGTTGAATTATATTTAATGATGTTGAGTTGAATCATGTTGCTTATGTTGAATTGTGGTGATTATGTGGGATGGTATTGACTATGTTGATTTTGATTTTTGTGACCTAAAATGTGGAGTTTTCAAAAATGGGTTTAATCCCAAATCATTTTACTAAATATTCGTGGGCTTGCTTAGTTATTAAAATCAAGAGAATGATTTAATGGGGTTTCTTTATGGGGATGGGTAATGTTTGGTTTTGGTGAAAACCCTAGACATTCAGGGATTTTTGGAAAAATGTGGAAGATGTCCATACAATTCGTTCGAAGTAAAATGAAGCAAGAAATGAATTAAGAAAGGAAAAGACCTAATGACTAAGTTATGTTTGTGTACAGGGCACACTCCAGGAGGGACAAGCACTCTGTTGTAGCACTGTGAGTAGTAGTACTATGGTCATACATTTAATCATCGTTACTGATCTTTATTGTTAACATTCCGTTTCTTGCAAGTGATTATACTAATGTTATGTTGGTTGGAAGATTTTGTGTATGTTAGTATGACTTGGAAACTACTCCACATTCCGGTTACGAGTAAGGGCTATCATTAGTGTGCTAGAATCTGTAAATTATCTCATGGAACTATTAAAGTCGAGTCCATTAGGATAAAAAGCAACCCATGTTATGGAAAAGAAGCTGTGTGTGTTAAGGGAATGATTTTACTGTACTTCCGTAATCGGGAGTTAATACTATGGAATTGGTTAACAGGAAGGAATGGTAAATGTGAACCTCCCTTTTTGGGAACATGACGGTTTGGACATTCCATAATGAACCATCAAAATTAGATGATCAAATAGGACTGTGGATAGTCCTAAACTGGTAAGTTTTGTTTACCGTTAATAGGTGTTATTAACGTCTTGTTATCTGGAAGTTCACTTTACTGATTCATGATGAACAAATGGAATAATGATGCATGTGTCTTCTATCAATAAGTATTACTACGATTCCGATATACGTAAGACGATTATTTTAGCTTGGAATAACCTATGAAAAGATTTGTGTACACTATTGGGTGATAGTATTTTTATGAACCTCGGGTTATTCTATCCTGGTTATTCGTTCTGTTTATGATATGATATATAACGATATGATTTCTGGTATGGAACAAAGTGTTGTACGGAACTAAGTGCTACAATGCAAGTCACCTCTAGAATCCGTACGAGCCACCTCTTAAGTCCATACATATGTGAACTGGGCTTAAAGTCGATGTGAAAGTTATGAGGCCTATGGCCGTTTTGTGAAAGATATAATTTGTGAAGATATGAAAGGTATAACTTTGTGAATTATGAAATTATGAAGCCGAGGGCCAACTTGTGAATTATGAAATTATGAGGCCGAGGGCCAACTTGTGAAATATGAAATTATGAGGCCAAGGGCCAACTTGTGAAGTATAAATCTATAACTTGTGAATCTATGAATCTCAGAGGCCGAGGGCCAATTTGTGAGGTTGTGCATCTAAGTTAAGCCAAGGGCTAATTTGTGAATGTGTGAACCCATCAGGCCAAGGGCCAATCTGTGAAGTTATGAACCGACAAGGCCATTCTGAAATGTGTACAGAATCAGACTAACCATAGGATTTTTGCATTTACTTATGTAATTAAATGAATATGTACATTGTAAGTAAGTTAAGTTAAGCTTTAAATTGTTTATGTACTACTGTTCACTAAGCTTGACTCACTTTGTGTTATGTCTGTTTCTGTAGGCATTCCATCTGGAGGTTAGTTTTAAACCATGGCATCCGTACCTCTTTTGTCAACCTCAGAGTGTCCAGGCACTTAAGTGAGGGCAACTCATTTTGCTAAGCTTTTGATTTTGCACCTTGATTGTCTGCTTAAGGTTGATGTATATATAATTCCTTTGCCTGTCCATGTTGTTTTGCGCCCAATTCTAAGGGTTGGGCCTGTATATATATATGTACATAGCTAATTCTCTGATGCATGTCACTGTATGTGTATTTGCCTTATGTTCTGTCTGTGATCCTGGCATGATAGTGGTCGCTCAATGGATGCAGTTCTTTTATTTATGTTAATTTATATTGCTAAATGCTTTCGTTCAGGCCCCATATGATATGTATACCAGGTTATGCGTCCGTTTCTGTGTAGGTCATGCCCAAACTTTTAGGGGCAAGTTTGGGGCATGACAGTACACCTAGTCTATGTCGTGTACTTGGAGAACCATGGGGAGATGCTACTGAAATTTCGTTAGAGATGGATAGAGCGGTATGAGCTACTTTTTACAATATAGACTGTGCATTCTTGAATGGGAAAGTAGGATGAACCAAACTATTAGAAAAGAGTTAGAGGTGAATAGTGTCATGTCGCATGCATTATAAGGTACTTAATTGAGGTTAAGAATAATTAAAATGAAATGATAATTTTGAACCTTGTTGATTTGGCAGTGACATTTGTAGTGTGAGACAAAGTCAGATGGATAAAAGTTGGATAAATCAGCATAGGTTACATCCAGAATATATAGAAGGGGTTAAGGAATTTGTTAAACTTGCATGCCAAAATAATCCTCTATCAATTAAAGTCACATGTCCATGTAAACGGTGTCGGAATGTCAAACTAGTAAAGAAAGACCTTTAGGGGGAACATTTAATGGTCAATGGGTTTCTTCCAAGCTACACCATATGGATTTTTCACGAGGAAGATTTATCGGCGTCTGTGCCATTGAATGAGAATGTCAGTGATTCGAATGATAACGATGAAGTCAATGAAATGATATATGAGGGGTTCGGACTTCCTCCACCAAGCTTGGTTCATCTTGCTAGTAATGAGACAGGAAGTTCTAATATCGAACTAGGCCCGGATAAGAAAACTGAAAGATTTTTCAATTTATTGAAGGAGGCCGAAAGAGAGTTGTATCCAGAGTGTCATAAGTTTTCAACGCTCTCATTTGTTGTTCAATTATTGCATATCAAGTGCCTTAGTGGATGGAGCGACAAGTCTTTCACGATGTTGCTTAAACTTTTGAAGGATGCATTCCCAAAAGGTGAAACTTTGCCAAAGTTGTTCTATGCAACGAGGGCACTCCTTAGGGAATTGGGCCTCGATTATCACAAGGTACATGTATGCCCAAGAGATTGCTCACTGTATTGGAAGGAGACAGCTAGTAGGGATGATTGCATAGTGTGTCAGACGCCTAGATACAAACAGTTTGAGGGTGAGAAGAATGATTATAAAAAGAAGCAACAAAGAATTCCCCAAAAGATTGTGAGATACTTTCCTTTGATTCCAAGGCTTCAAAGATTGTTCATGTCATCCAAAACTGCTTCATTAATGAGATGGCATGCAGAGGGCCGAATTGATGACGGCAAAATGAGACATCCTGCTAACTCTCCTGTCTGGAAAAATTTTGATACTTTGCATCCCAAGTTTGCGAGTGAGCCTCGCAACGTCAGACTAGGTTTAGCAGCGGATGGATTTAATCCATTCAAGGCAATGAATGTTGCTCACAGCAGTAGGCCAGTTATTGTGATGCCTTATAATTTGCCACCGTGGTTGTGCATGAAACAACCTCATATGATGATGATATTGCTCATTGATGGTCCTTCTTCACCTGGCAATAACATTGATGTCTACTTGCGCTTGTTAGTGGATGAACTGAATGAATTGTGGGAAAATAGTGTTCAGACGTACGATGCAGAAACTAATCAAATGTTCCAATTGCACACGGTCTTATTGTGGACAATAAATGATTTTCCTCCATATGCAAATTTGTTTGGATGGAGCACGAAAGGTGCTTTAGCTTGTCCTTGTTGTAACATACATACTCGACATCGGTATTTGAAGAATGGAAGGAAAATTTGTTACATGGGGCATCGCCGCTGGTTGAATGCGAGTCACAAATTTTGAAAAGATGATGTGTCTTTTGATGGAACTTTTGAATTTGAACCATGTCCAACTCGGTTATCGAGGGCTAATGTGTTACGATAGCTAGGGCCTAAGCATCAACCAACTAACAGACAAAAAAGAACTAGGAAAGGAAAGGAAAAAGAGGACAACGAGGAGGATCATAATTAGAGGAAGAGGAGTATTTTCTTTGAGCTTCCATATTGGGAGCATAATTTGATTCACCACAATCTTGATGTAATGCACATTGAGAAGAATATGTGTGATAATGTATTGTGGACAATATTAAATGTTGATGAGAAAGGAAATGATAATTTAAATGCTCGTCGAGACTTGCAAGATATGGGAATTCGAAAGGCATTACATCCTAAAAAAGGGGTTGGGAAGAGGTATTATTTGCCGCCTACATGTTTCGCTATGAACAATAGAGAGAGAGGTTTGTTTTGTACACTCTTGAAGAATATCAAAGTTCCAGATGGGTATGCATCCAATATTTCTCGTCGTGTTAACCTCAAACAACATCGCATATCTAGACTGAAAAGTCATGACAACCATATATTGATGCAACAAATACTTCCAATAGCAGTGAGAAATTTGTTACCAAAGAAAGTTGTTGAACCATTGATTGAGTTAAGCAATTTCTTCAGGCAGTTGTGCTCCAAAACTCTAGAGCCAGATGGGTTAGATCATCTTCAATCCCAAATTGCTCTTACACTTTGCCATCTTGAGAGAATTTTTCCTCCATCATTTTTCGATGTAATAGAGCACTTGCTTATTCACCTAGCAGAGGAGGCCAAGATTGCCGGTCCAGTGAAATATCGCTAGATGTACTTTATAGAAAGGTGTGCAATTCTACTCCAATTTACAGTTGTATTCATTTGTTTGTTTATAATTGAAAGTCGTGTGCATTTGTTTGTTCATAGGTATCTTATGACACTTAAGTCATATATGCGTAATCGAAGTCATCCAGAAGGTTCAATTGCAGAAGGATACTTAGTTGAAGAGTGTATGACCTTTTGCTCAAGGTACTTGGATGATGTCGAGTCAAAATTGAATCGACCAATATGGAATTACGATGTTAGCGTGTGACGCCCCAAATTTTTGGAACATCAAGGGAAATTAAATAAACAAAATGACTTAATAAACCAAAAAGTTGATATCTTAATAGGGTAATCCAACTCTCGTACATAACCAAATGTCCAAATAACAATAGATAAAAACTTAAAATTTTCCAAATACAACATCAAATGAAATTATAAAGTCCTTAATAGCTATTATATAAAATAATATAATTTATTCGGCTCTACTCGGGGTTTCTGGTCAACCAAGGCTCTACGTTAGCGTCGACTCCATTTCAGCTTCAATTATTTTCTCGCCAAGACCTGGCATAAAACGCCAGGGCAACAAAAATATATGCCATGAGTTTTGCAACACAGTAAGAAAACATAACCAACCTACCATTCTTTTTAAGAGAAAAATAATAATATTCTAAACATGAGATAACAATATAATTATACACAGAAATTACAACCATTAGAATAATTTTAATAATTTTAATAAATTAGGTGACACTCAAAATCTCACCAACGAGAATTAACTTTCCAACCACTAAGCATGACAACGGTTAATTTGAAACCCTCCCTTGGTCAAATATTTAAGTGTTACCAACCGTAACTACCAGGGATGCCCACGTCCGGAGTTATATACCCAAGTAGTGGCATCCGTGGTCTGCCCCAAGGAAACGGTTTGCCAGGGGTAAGTAACCTCCCTGTGTGCCACCTGCACATCCACCCTTATTCCAAAACCGAATACCGAAAAGGGTTCAAATAAGTCCCGTGCCATCTTAGAGTTTCGCAACACAATTTACGTAAGAATTCTCAAAACCAGGGCTCACCCTGAACAACCTGTGTTAACCGTCAACCCTTAATTCCGTACAGTCTTTAAACCAAGACTCACCCCAAACAACTGGTATTAACCGTCAATTGTTAACTTTGTATATGCCGTTAATCATTTCAGTTAATTTTGATATTACTCACAAATAATTCCAATTTTCAATCACAATTGATGTTATACCAACTCATTAAAATTCCCAACATAAAATATTACACATGTCACACAATAATAAATAAATGTACAACATTTAAATAAACAATTTATTTAAACCATGGTATGAAATAATAATTTAGATACAGAGAAAATAAACTAGAGTCACACACGTGCATGGATTTTTAATTTACAAGATTAGACTACCACAATATTAAATAAACCACAATACACCCATACTTGGATTACTAATTTGCTATATTTGATGAATTGGACCAACACAATAACTGATTTTTGTCCGAATAAATAATTGGAGTCATGATCTTAAGCCTGTCTAGAAATTTTCAGGTTATACCTTAGATAATAAAAATTATAAATAAATTATTTATACCGTTCTAAAATTCGTGAAAATGTACAGAATATTCAATAAATATGTTTGGGTCATTTTTCAGAAATAAATTCCCAAAAATAAGTTATAAATAATTCTGTAAAATTCCCAGAAATTTTATGACACAGATTTATCACATTTCCTTAAATTAATTCCATACTTAAATTTTATAAATAAATTCCATGATCTAAAAATTTATTATGAAACTAGACTTCTCAAATTTCATTTTTTGCTTAGAAATTATCAGATTTGGTTTAATATAAATTTTTTTAATGATTTTTCAAACACATAATAAAATCTGTCTATTGCTTCAGATTTGGTTAAAAATCTGTATAAATTTGTACAAAACTCAATAATTGTTGAAAAATTTTGTGAATGAACTAGACATCATTATCAACAACTTTGTAGAAGAAATCATCTTCAAATTTTGAGTATAAAATTGTCTAAAAATTAGTACAACTTTCTGGCAGATTTAAAGGGCCAAATAACATCTTCAATAATCTTCTTAATGGCATAAACTACACATGCAAGTCCAAATTTGATGTACCATCATAATTTTCATACAATTATAAATAAAATTCTATCTACAAGTTTAGACATTTTATCATATGTATATAATTGAAAATTTCAAATATATAAAAAAATGAGAGGGTTGAGAGGGTTTTCTTACTATGTTAGGTTGCTAGCGATTTATCGTCCGAATTTGATTTATAATTCTGATCGTAAGATATGACCGTCTTGGCTCCATGATCGTCTTGCTGAAATTTCACATTAATCGGACACGATCTCACCGTTGATCTTTCATTGGATTCTCTTAGAACCTTTAGTTGTTGATCATCATCTTAGACTTAGAATTTGAAAGATCTAACCCCAAAAATGGATTCTACACGTCGAAAAACCTAAGGGTGGTCATCCCCAAAGTCATAGGACCACTCAATTAACCTAAATGTACTAGGATACACCGTAGCACCATGGGCCGAGAAACACTGGATGAAATTTAGTTCATCTTCTCCAACAGCCCCAGCATGCACGACAGAGAGACCCAGAATTTTAGTTTCAATGTCACCAGTTCAAATGCTTGTATCTTCTTCATCGTAACTCCGTTTTATCTTATTTTTCTGTCATTGGATTCACCTCACGGCCTAGTTTTTGGTTCACTACTCACATGCCTCGTTCCGTCTCTTTTTGCATGCCGTCGGATCTCCAAAACTTGACGAAAAAATAAGATTATTTTCCTACTGTCTCGGACATTTTTTCGAACCATCTTTCGGATCCCATAACTTTCTTAATTCTTAACGGTTTTACTTCATTCTTTCGCCAATCTCTTCAACTTACTTCGTACTTCATCTTACATGGCCTATTTTTCTCACTTCTTCTCGGAATGGATGGTTTTGGCATGCCGAAAGTAAGCCGAAAACCAACTTTTGAACTTCAAAATAAACTTCTCTAACTTCGCTTCTTTCTCCTCCATCTTCCTTCTTCTTCTCTTTCTTCACCTACAACACTTTGTGAATGGTGGTTCTAGATGATAATGGAAATAGGTGATGGTGGTGGTGGTGGCGGTCCGACGGTGCGCCAATGGTGGTGAAGTTTGCGGGTTGGTTGTTCGGATGGTGATCGTATGGGTTGAGGCCATGGCTATGGAGGTCGGGGGGGAAGGAGGAAAAAAAACATAGATAAGGAAGGAGAAAGAGAGTTTTGAGAATGAGAGGTGGAGGGAGAGGGAGAACCGACGGAGAGGGAGAGAAAGATGAAGCTGGAAGTAAAGGAAAATATGAAGAAATGTGAAGAAAAGTTTGGTTCAATTTATGGGGAAAAAAATGAGGAAGAGTAAAAGAAGATAAAAGAAAATGAAAAGAATTTTTTTTTTTTTTTTTAAAGGAACGAAAAAGAAGTTGAACACTTGGTGGTATGCCATCAGCATGTCCAACACGTTTTTTTTTTTTTTTTTTTTTACATACATAAGATGATTACACGTTGAAGGTGGAAAGTGAGAAAACTTGGGGAGCAAACCCATGGTTTTTTATTGGGTTTTAGTACAGAAAATATTAGGTTTCAGTGTAATTTGATTACAAAAATAATATAGAGAAAAATATAATAAAAATATCATACGGCTCAGAAATTAATATTGAGTAATAGTATAAAGTCAAAAATATTTTATTTTATTTTGTTTTGAATAAATTTTCAGTATAAAAATATACAGAATATTAAATTCAAAATATTGTGAATAATTATTTAAGAAAATTAAAAATATATATATATATATTATTTTTATTATATAAAAATACGGGGTTTCACATAGCGACAATCCTGGGATATTACTGGGTCATGCTTTAGGAAAAGGAAAAGGGTTTGCGCTTGATAACACATCATGGGTACAAGCTCATTGGTATGTGTTATTTAACATTGCTGCGGTTGTCCCATATCGAGAGTAAGATACAACTTTGTTTCAAAATTTTATTGATACCATTAATAAGTATCTTGCATTTTATAAGTACTTTAAATTTATAAGGAACATCATGATTTTATTAAGCAGTCACATCGTCGTCTCAAAGATTTTGATGTGGATCGCCGTCACAATGATGAGTTTCCCAGATGGTTTAATTCTCATGTAAGTACTAATAACTTACATGTTTCTAATTTTCAATTCTCATGTTTTCAATTTTTAATTCTCTGTTAGTTGATGTTTAATTTTGTTGACTTTTTAAAAATAGGTTGAAGAGCTTCTAGCTATTGAAAATGCTGTGTTGTCAGATGAGATTAAAACTTTGGCATTGGGACCTAGTAAAAAGACCACGAGATTCAGTGGGTATATAATTAATGGTACTAGGTATCATACGAGGAGTCGTGAGTGGAGAAGAAAAACTCAAAATAGTGGGGTTATGGTGAAAGCAAAGACTTGTAGCTATACAAGTACCAGAGACATGAATCCTGTGGAAGGTGAAGTAGCATACTATGGATATGTGACAGATATTATTGAATTGTATTACTCATACGACCGTAGATATGTGCTATTCATGTGCGAATGGATTGACAACAACAAAAGACTGAAGCAGGATGGGTTTGGTTTCACACTTGTTAATTTCAATTATTGTTATATACAAAGAAACAAAATAGCGATGAGCCATTCATCCTAGCATCTCTGGCACAACAAGTTTTCTATGTTAATGATCCCGTTGGAGCTGATTGGGATGTTGTAGTCAAGATAAAACCTAGAGACTTGTATGAGGTGTGTGGAGAACAACCAATTAATGATGGAGAACATCACAATGAAGTGGAAGGATTTGGCGACCAAGAGTTAGATGCAACTTCGTTTGCTTGTGAAGAGGACATAAATTGGGTTAGACAAGGTGAAGTTGGAACAACTATTGATGAAACTATTGGACCTCTTGGGATGTCGACACAGACACAATCTGAAGATGATGAAGAAATGATATGATATTGTAATTTTGTTTCATATTCATTGTTACATTTGTGCTTTTCGCATGGATATTCATGTTAATGAAACCTTTGCTTTTAAAATGCGTCATTTGTTTTCTTTTCAACGTGACTGTCCTTGAGACAACCTTTTATGTCCTTGAGAATGATCATACCTGCTATATTAAGATTGTGTTTAAAATTTAAATTTGTAGAGAAATTTTTTAATATTTTGGAAAGTCTTAATGTAGTAGATTTTTTTGTGCCAAAAATGGTGTTGAACTGGTTAAAATTACAATATCATATTCTGTTAGATATTAAAATTCTGTTGTTTTTGTATTCATTATCGTATCTATTGTACTTTATATTCATTGCTAACCCATAAAATTCTACACGTATGCTTGTGGTCTTCTGTAAACTAGCATGACAGATCGACGATGCTCTAGGCAGAGGCAACATTCAGCCTCTGCAAATTCTGAGAGTTCTTATAGTGGGAGTGCAGATGAGAGTTCTTATAGTGGGAGTTCAGATGAGAGTTCAGAGGAGAGTACACGCATCATACCTGATCCACCCATGTCATGGTATCCTCCAGGTAGCTTGCCTAGTACATCATCGAGTACTGGTTCAACACATGACACTACTTCTGGTATGAATTATTTTATTCAATTGAATTACTCCATTAGATTTCTCTGTTAATGTTCTTTTTTCTTTTGATGTTTTACATTTCTTTTTTTTAAACTAAGTGACACTACTCCATTTGCTCCATGGTTTTGGACTAGAAAACTCTTCTATATGGAAAAAAAATAAAATGCAAAATAGTTCGTTGATTTCAATTACTGATCTTGTTAATTTATAATATAAACTGAGGGAAAATATAATATAAACTGAGGGAAAATAAAATGACAAGAAAATATAATATAAACTGAGGGAAAATAAAAATAAATTAGTTGATTTCAATTACTGATCTTGTTAATTTATTAAGTTTTTAAATCAAGTTCAAATAAGTTCTAACAAAATTTGACTTTGACTTCACTCGTTTACGATCCTAATAGTAGCCAGTGAGTCTAAAGATGCATCTACTCTATGTTGGCCATGAGTTTGCATGAGATGGAATCAAACTGATAATAGCCAGTCACTTAGTTCTCTATATTCTACTCACTCTTTTTTCTTTTCTATTTTCTATTTTTAGAATAGTTCATATGTCAAAAAAGAAACTATAGTAACAATAGACAGAGAAATGCATTATTTGACTCAATTCTTCTTTCTTTGCTATCTTTTTTTAGCCAATAAAATTCAAGTTTGTCAAACAGTGTTCTGCTTCATTTGCAACCTAAATTGGAAACTTCAATACCATGAGACATTGAGAAAGAAAGTGAAAACCATAAAATGTAGTTCAACAAAGAATATTACTTTAGGAATAATATCTTTTGTAACATTAAGCAGTTTGTCAACAACATAATGCTGATAGAGATAGGTTGTCAACAGCATGAAGATGACAAAATCAATAACTCCAGATAAGAACAAGCAGAAAAGGACATCCACAAATGGACTGCAACCAAGATGTAAAGCAGACCTGATTCTAAGTCAGATGCTTCAGAACCAGTCAAATGTTTGAAATTGTCATTTACACTGCCAGCAGATGATACAAAAATCTATGATGCTTGAAACTGTCATGTTGGGCATCGTCGGGGTGATTGTTGTTGCAATGATTTGGGACTAATTCGAGACACATGATCAAAGCAGAGTGAAAACAGAAAACAAAAAAAGGAAAACAGAACAAAAATAGAGTGATTAAATATAGCAGTGAATGTTGAGAAAAGCAGTATATAGAACGCATTAGGAGATCAATATTACTATGAATGTCACCCTCTTGCGATGACAATGAATAATTTATCGATGATGTGATGTTTTGTTGACAATTACATTAATTTCTTTGACAATTTTGTGACTAGAACCCAAGTATCTTATCAATTTTTATCATTATTTCTAGTATCTTCTAACTTGATATTGATATTTGGATGAGTAGGTCATAGTTCGAGAGGCCCAACACTCATGCATGGTAGTGATTGGAACCCAAGTGGTGGCATTTTACATATTGTGCCTAATGAGTTGAACCAAGTGGTTGACGGGTATACACCCTTGGCTTCTCGTTTGGGTGTTTTAGCTCGAGATGGGAACCTTATGCCCCTCACTTATAGAACTTGGAGCCATGTATCGAAGGAAAACAAAGAGAGAATTTGGAGAGAAGTAAAGGTAAAAGAATTATTTCATTTTACATATCAATTTTAATCTTAATTTGTTATTATTTATTTTATTTGTTTCATATTTTGTAGTTGATCAATTTTAAGCTTTGATTTTTTGGAAAGCTTACCTGCTTGGCCTTGCAGAGATCAAATTATGAACATTATTTTAAAGCTGTTGCAGTGAAGATGACTGCTTTGAAATCACACGTCTTCTTTAAAATATGTGGAAATTTGTTTTTTAAAGCAAGATCTGTGGTTGAGAGTTCATGGGCAGGTTTTTTTAGAATTCATCATTGGTGCCAGAACTAATAAATATATTCACCATTTGGGATGAGAATGAGTTGGGTTTTTTTTGTTGAAATCACTTTTAATGATATTGAAGTTATCATTTAGGGTGATATACGTGCATTATTTGTGTGTTTGTGCACAAGCATTAAAATACTGCATAGGAGCCCAGCAACTTACTCAGAATCAACATGGATGTTGGTGTTATTAAAATCAAATCATGAATTAATGATGAATTTTGGTGAGGTTCTATGCGAGGGAAAAGAACCCAAGTCAAACACAATTTCCATAACTTTACCAAAGTGTCACATGAAAACAGGGTCTGCATCATACAATCACATAATCTCTGTAAAATTCACATTATCTTTTATCATGCAAATATATAGGAAACTTGTAGCTCTCATCATCTTTTGCTTCTTAAATTCTAGTTAGAGTGTGCATTTATCTTTTACCTTAGAAACTTAGGCATAAGAATTGAAACAGACAAATTGGTTTGTTGCAGTATATAAAATAGGATCATTGTAGGACATGGTTTCACTTTAAGTTTTCCACTTGTTGAATGACTAAAATTTTCAAATACATGATTAACTATTCTATGAGCCCTAAACATGGTAGATATATTTAGAGGGATAAAAGCTTTGTTTGGTGATGTAGTAGATGGTTACAAAAAGGATAAAAGAATTGTTTATTTTTTATTGAACCATTCTTTATAAGTGCATACCTAAGCATGTTGATTCGATTACAGGGTTTGGCTAAATGATGAAAGAAATTTAGTCTCGTTGCTCATATTATATGTGGATCAGTGAATACATGTCTAGGCATATATTTGGGCACATATATAGTCACACAAGTGTAAATAGATTAATATGCATATATAGGCACATATATGAGATGCCTAGGTCTATATATATATAGATTCATATGCATATATAGGCACATATGGAGCCTTATTTTCCTTGGTTGCTTGCCTCCCACAGGATTGAGAAGCTTTATTTTGCTGGCCAGGTTGCTGCTGTGTGTATGTTGTTGTAAAGTGACTTAAAAAAATACTGGTCTGTTAGCTACTGCTGTGGGCTTGCTGCTGTGTGTATGCAATAGTCACAAAGTTGTCAATTATTTGCAGGTCAATACAGATGCCGATGAGTCAATGAAGAAATTTGTTTTGGCATCTGTTAGAAAAAAATGGAGAAAGTGGAAGGCTAGATTAAACAATTGGGGTATACGCCATTCGACAACGATGCTAATAGGTTAACTCATCGACCCGAAAGTGTACATGAGCATCAATGGCGAAGCTTAGTCCATTATTGGGGCACTCGGAAAGCACAGGTATCATTTAAATTGTTTATTGAACTCTATCATAATCTCATAAGATGAGTTTGTTAATTAATAAATTATCTTGTGTTTGTGTTCATATGTAACAAAAAAAAAGTACAAAAAATAAAGAAATTCGGAAGAAGAAGACATTAAATCACATAACTGGCAAAAAACCATTCTCAGTTGTTCGAGTAGAGGTATATAGTTTCTTTATATTTCAAATTGAAATTGTATATTTTGATTTTGTTACTTAATTGTAAGTGTAATTGTAGGAAACTAATAAGAAGAATGGAGTTCCTGCAACTCCCTTAGAGGTGTGGATGGCTGGGTACACGAAGGATAACAAACCAAGTAATGATAAAGTTGTTGAGGTCATGGTATGTAACACCATAATTATATACTTTGCATGTATGGAATGTATTAGATACTTGTCTCATATTTGTTTCTTTATTTATTTTTTAAAGAAAGGTTATGAAATTACTGGCGAAAAAGGAGAAACAATAACTGAGATAACCTTCTACCACCATTTGCCTACAAACACCAAACAAGCTTACATGCAGCTCACAGATTATAATTTATAATAATGCATTTTGCAGAACATTGACAGCTATGATTAGTTTGAGAAATCATTTCAAGTGCTCACTCTAGAGACTAAGTGGAGCATTGGCTTCAAGATGTTTATGATATCAACCCAAGTAATTTTGAACTCTTATTGTCAATAAAACATAAATTTGCTACTAACATATATATAAGGTACTCAGTAATTATTTTTGATTAGTGTGCCTGACCTAGAAGGCAGAAACTTCTCAGGAGCCTTTGCACCTAATGAAAGTGTGATCATTCTAGTGTTTCTTCAGAGATTAATTTAATTTTTACCACATAATATGTTACATCAAATTACTCAATTGACTTAAGATATTTCTTTTCCCTTCCAATTTGACTCCAACTTCAATTTAGTCTTGTTCCCTTTGCTATTCTAAGGCCATTATGTAACTTTAACATAGGATCTTTCATTCAATTTTTTCACATGATCGAATTTAGTGAAAGGTTCTTGTTTGATTCCATTTACCTTTTTTTGCTACCAAATCTACAAATCAAGGACTGTATTTTTATGAATTTTGAATTTGAGCATATGAAGTGGAAGTGTCATTGAAACAATTTTGAATCTGGATTGATGATGTTATTGAATTCATATGGCCCAATGGAAGCAGGTTACATTTAACGGCACTAGTTATGAACAATTTTATTGGTGGCTAATTACTAATTAACAATTGTAGACACAAATGAAGGACCTCGGAGGGCAATCCAATGTTACAGATGAAGAAATTATCACACAGGTTCTAGGGCCTGAGCAACCTGGTCATGTTCGAACATATGGATTGGGTCCTTCCTCGACAGATGTCTTTGGAGGCGGATATAGGCAATCACAAGAACAAACTCGTATCATCCAAACGCAAGTCCAAGAGCAACTTAACCAATATAAAGCACAAATAGAGATGCAAATGAAGGAGATGATGGATGCTATGCTTAATCAACAAAAAGTACAAATGGAGATGCAAAGCACAATCCAAGCTCAACAAGCACGAATAGAGCAATTTGAGTCTCAACAGGCCATGGGTGGGCCTGTTGCACCAGCTGCTACACATGTGCATTCACAACAACAATCCCATGCATACACCTCATCGTTTAATTGTCATCGTTCGTCCGAGGAAGTGAGTAATAGTTAATTATGAAATTTTCATATGACATTTTATTCATGTTATTTGTTCTTATCAAATGCAGGTTCACATATCAAAGAAAGAGAGGAAGAAGAAGAAATGACAAACTCAGGTTCATTCTAAACCATTATAGTTGGATTTGCTTCCTCCTTCTCACTTATTTGTTGATTGGCTTCAGATTCAGTCTAGTTAGTTGAGTTCTATGATGTGCATGGTCATAAACATTTTGAGTCTTTGTTGTGTACTTAATGTTATTAAGAAATGCATTAGAAAATGCTAATTTGTGAGGGTCGGGAAATTAAAAGGAGAGATTTAGAATGTGGGAAGTCCGTGGACATTAAATGGATTTTGTTTTTTCTTAGTGATTCTCAACCTTCATTGCTGTTATGCAGGCATTGCTGTATAGGCTATCCGGTGATTATAATCCATTGCATTCAGATCCTAAGTTTGCAGAAATTACAGGGTTAGTGCACCAAATAATTCAAAACTGCATTCTCTTGCCATGTTTTTTTTTATTTTTTTATTTTTTTATTTTTTTTTAACTCTCTATTAGATGTACTGTTATTGACTCCTAGATTCATGGATCAAGCCAACTGCATTTTTGGAGATATTAATTTTACCTGGGACTATGCTTCATTTCCCATTGGCAAGTTTATGCATTTTCAGCCAACAAAATAAATAATCAATGATTATTGATGCATTCTTGGCTGTTTTAACTTCTTTAGATTTGATGACTTGATTTTTTTTTGGTTGTCTTGAGTTTCTAAAACTCAACGTGGACATGGAATCCTTTGTTTGAATTGCATCCTATGGAAACAATGTGTTACAGACTCATGGTTGCTTAGATGTCTTAGTTGACAATATGCATGTATATGACACTAGATGTGAAATTTTCACTTGAAATGATGATTCTGGTGAGATTATATTATGCATGTATATGGCATGTATTGAGGATTGGTTTTAAATCTAGCAGTTTGGTTGCATAGAGCAAACATAAAACATGAGATCCCCAAATTATGAATTCAGTTTCCACCACCAGCAGGGAACCCACCCTTCCCCCCCAAAAAAAAGAAAAAAAAGTGGCGTTTTTCGAAAAAATGCCACTAAATGACGATTGTGACGTCACACATTAAATTCGTGCAGGAAATAAAAAAAAGTAAAAAAAAAAGTGGCATTTTTCGAAAAAACGCCATTAAATGACGTCATTGTGACATCACACGTTAATTGGGGACGGAAGGCGAGACGGTCGTCAAAGATTTTGCGGCGTTTTAAGAAACGTCATATAATATTTTTAGCGACGTTTTTCAAACGTTGTGTAGCTATTCCGGCGGCCGTATCAGCGGCGAAAATATTACACGTCGCTATAAGATATTATAGCGTTTTTCAGGATTATCGCGGCATTTCTAAAACGCCGCTAAAAAACGAATTTCTTGTAGTGACATGTTTTCATGGTGTTAGAATGTTGAAGAAAATTATTTGACAACGTTTCATGGCCTGAATATATTTTTAACTTTATTGCTGTTTGGAGGCAACAGCAATGCTGACTTTACCAGGTCACTGTTTATTCCACAGAATGAATTTTCAAGTGATTCAAATTGGCAAAGTTATATTTTTAAGTTACCTTTCAAATGCCGTTGGTTTCATAATTTTTTATTAAGTATTGAGAGAGAAACACCAATTTTTTCAAAATGTGACAGAATCTGTCCAGTTTTCTTATAAAAATTATTTGACCATCTTCGACTAGTTTTTAATCTTCACACCCTTCTGGAAATATGTTCTAAACTAAAAAAATTAGCAAACCGTTCTAACCATTCCTCTTTTCGACACCATTTCAAGCCCGTTTTATTTTTCGAACACAAAACACCTGTGTTGGAGGGTAATGTAACTCACTGTCCTAGAAAACTAGATTTCTTCCAAAAATTATTTCTCCATTTCAAAATCGTTTTCAGCCCTGGTATTCTTCTTTAAATATTTTCCTAACTCGATGAACTAGCACTAGTTAAAATATTATAATGGTTGAACATCGTTTGGTATGGGTTTCATATTTTTTTTTGTCTGACCATACAGTGCTACAAGAAGAAGTGTGTGAATTCTTAAGAAATTTTGTGATGATTTCTAAGACATTCTATCACATTTATTTTGGTTGCCATATATGATTGTGTTGTGCTATATAAACATTAGGTCACTGTGGTTCTCAAACTAAAACTCGCACATGCATGAAAATGTGAATTCAACGAAGTAAAGAAACACGAAACTGAACTGATGATACATTAAAAATTTAAAAGTGATGGGGTGAGCCCGATTTAGAAGCTTGTGCCAGTGAGTTGCGAACCCTAACATGGCACGGGAAGGTATTTTGGCTCTTATCTGTGTAAGCGATGTAAGGTTGGTGGTGCGGGTGTCACAACATAGACCGTTCCCTTGGGGCAGACCGTGATGTCACGACTCGGGTACGTAACCCTGGTGCATAGGCATCATTGGTAGTTACAGTAAGTAACATTTTAATATTTGACCAAGGGGGAGTCAGAATTGCCCGTGGCCATTGCTTAGCAGTTGAGTAGAAATAGTGCTCCGCGGGGAGTTACTTAAATTTATCTGATAAACTAAATCCATGAGAATTTAAAAAGAAAAGTGTGCATTTTCCTTATGATGAATTACTATTTCCGTTTGCCATTTTTTTTTATTAATTTATTTATCTATTGTTATTATTTTAACTGTTTGCATTCATGTTATGCTTATTAAATGCTACCTGTTATTCTATTACTATGCATTATTCATTAATTGTGAGTATTATTATCGGGGTGGGTATTTTCGGGTTGTAGTATATTATTGAGCTCGTCACTCATTGGCATTCTCGTTGCCCTGGCATTTTATGCCAGGTACCGAAGAAAATGAAGGAAACACCGAGGCCTTGCAAGGCGACATTCAGCCTTAGTTAGCTTGAAGAGTCCCCAAGTTCCACAAACTTTTTTGTAAAATTTCCTAGCTTTTCTCTAGTTTTCTTTTATATATTATTGTGTTATTTTTATTTTATTTTTTTCTACTGAGACTAAGTTTTAAGTATTTTTAGAATTGTAATTTGAAAACTTTCAAATTTTTGGGCTATTAATTAATGTATGTTGGTGATATTGGTGGCAACATTGATTTTAAATTCTAAATTTTATTATGATGTCCTTAAAATTTGGGGCATCACAACATGGTATCAGAACTTAGGTCTAGACACCCTTGAGACCTTGGGTAGACATAAGCACATGCCTCTTACTACGCTTCAATTAAAAACATTTATGATCTAAAGCCTTACCAAAAGTGTAATACTATCGTATTTCCTCTGTAGGATGTCAAGCCCACCACACAACGATGACTGGCTCTCGGACCCAAAATCTGACCCAGAAGAGGAGCCATTACTAAGCGATCCAGAAATATGGGCGGAGGTTTCCGAGTCTAAACCAGAGGAGGAGGAGCTGGGAGAAGATATGATGGAAGAGGCGAACGAAGAGGATGATGAGGAAATAAATTTTGTGGAACCCTTAGCCGTCCTTCCCCCTGAAGAGTCCGAAGGAGAAAAGAGCGAGATGGAGTCGGACCCCATCTCCTCCATAGAATATGCCTTTGAGGAAGGCGAGGCGAACTCAAGAAATGTGGCGCGGGAGGTGGCATTTTCTAGTTGGACTTAGGGTATATATGAGGCTTGAACCAATCATACCTTGCGAGTGGAAGCATCGAAGGGAGGATGACAAATACATGGGACCTGTAAGAGTTGTCCGGGAATTTCTAGGGCCATGTACGAGATCGACCCTTTACCACCAGCCTTGGCCGACAATTACACCAACCTCTTCCACCAGTGGGACATTTTCTTAGTAACCCCACCGGCCGAAAAGATCATCCCTACGGATGGGGCGGTGGACTTCCACGACCCACTCACTTACGAAGAGGTACCTGTGAGGATTCTGAGCCAGCACATGGGATTGGAAGGACCTAGGTTGTTAGTCCGTTGGAGGTGCTACAGACTTTTCGATAAGAGCTGAGAGTATGCTTGGCAGGTGCATCAACACTATCCGTGGCTTTTCAATTAAGAGGGATTGAAGAGGGGTAGGCTAGGTTGCTTAACAATTTTGTTGCGATTTCATGGTAAAGGCCTAGTCTTACAAATATTAGTAATGGAGTAGGAGAGTCTCCTCGATTGTGTAAAAGAATGAAAAAAAAAATTTCTTCTTTTCTTCTCCTTTCTTTTCTTTTTTTTTTTATGAATGTACTGATCTTTTATTTTCATCAATGAAATCCTAGTATTTAAAAGTTTGTGTGTTGGACTATTTTACTTGCATTTTATCAAAATAATAATAATAATAATAAATAAATAATATATACAATAATAAATAAATAAAGGGTGTAACAATAATATCCTTCGTACAAAAAATGGCAGGAAGAACTAGGGCAAATGGATCCAATGGCAACAATAACGACGACAACAACAACAACAGTGACATCATGAATTTCGTACGAGCAATTACTAATGAACTAAGAAACCAACCCAGGCGTGAAAACAACAAAGCAGAATTAATAACGAAATTTCAAAAACTCAAGCCCCAAAATTTTTTCCGGAGAACCCAATCCCTACACGACTGAGGCATGGATAAGGCAAGTGAAGAAAATACTGGAGACACTAGAGATTCAAAACGAGCAGGACCAAGTGTCCCTTGCTTCATTTCTCTTCGATAGGGAGGTCAGTTTCTAGTGGACGATGATTAAGGAAAACCGTCAAGTGGCAGAATTATCTTGGAGACAGTTCGAGGAGTTGTTTATGGAAAAGTACTTCCCAAACTCAGTAAGGCAAAAAATGATCCAAGAATTTCTCCAACTAAAACAAAAGGGCATAACTGTGACACAGTATGCCAATCGATTTGAGGCCCTTTCTCGCCATGCCACAGCTATAGTGGCAAACGAAAATTCGGTACCTTATGCTAGGGGGCCAAAACAACAGCAAGGGTACAATGCTGAGTAGCGTAATGGGGAAAGGACTAGAAGGTGCTATGAGTGTGGCCAAGAAGGTCACTTCAGGAACAACTGCCCTCAAAGGTCAAGCTACTGTATCAATCAAGGAGGAGCTACTCAACGAAACAAATGGGCGCCAACTCAGGGAACACGAGCTGTGCAAAATTCCCAATTCGGCAGAGGTCAGCTGCCAGCTAATCAGAATGTGGGACAATTGAGAACTCAACAACCAGGAGATGCCAATGCAAGGAAACCTTGGGTGCCAAATCGGGGTGCTACCGGGAGAGTCTTTACACTCTAACAGGGAGAAGACGATGGAAATCCTTCAGTGATTCAAGGTACACTCATCCTTGTGAACTCATGTGTACAAGTCTTGTTTGATTTTGGAGCATCACACTCTTTCATATCTGCTATATGTGTTACAACTTTGGGATTAGAACCTGAACGATTAGAAATGCCTATGAGTGTAGCTTCACCGCTAGGAGGTCAAACTCGAGTAGATCTTGTATGCAAATCATGTGAACTAGGAGTCTCCAATTTGTGTTTAACGTGCGACCTACGAGTCATGAAAATGTCAGACTTTGACGTTATCCTAGGAATGGACTGGTTATCAGCCCATAGAGCCACCATTGATTGCTATCGAAAGACGGTGACTGCTTACTCTCAGGACGGAACGCGATTCCAATTTAAGGGGGATAGACAAGATTCTTTATCATCGACACTTCAAAAATCAAAGTGGCACGATCACCTGGCTAGATGGCTAGCCAGCTTAGTTCTGGAAGATAAAGATCGTATGGAACTAGGGCTACCTCATGTGGTGTGCGAGTATGCTGATGTATTCCTAGAGGAATTACCAGGACTACCCCCAAAGCGAGTGTAGACGTCCCCGAACGCCCCGGGAGGATGAGTCCCGTTCTGTTCATTTGGGGTTACTACAGTTCGGACTCGACTTGTGTCACGGTTCTTAATCTGAACCAAAGAGTCCAAATCTGGCAAATCGTTTTTGAGAAACTGATTTTTGAAAAAGTAGTGCCAAACATGGACTGCTTTTCCAGATACAGAGTCGCCACCTAAATATTTTTTATGGGAGAATTTAGGAAACCCTGACTCGGTGCCGAAGGCCACATGTCCGTCATCACCAGAGTTGTCTCAGCTCGGGAGCTTGGGTACGATCGGGGAAGGTCAGCTATGAGCACCCCCTTTCGCCCGGTCCGAAGACCGGCCTCTACTAACCGTGATATCCGTATTTGAAAACTTTATGTGTTCTTATTCCATTTATTAGCCTAGAATTTACTATGTTATGCGCGCAGCAAACAAGTATAGACTAGATTGCCTAATTTGGAAACAAGCATTGCATATCCGTTTGTTTTGGAAAACGCTTTGGATTTGCTACTCGCAAGTAGGCTAAAACACGGATTTCAATGAGTTCTTCCAACTCAAACAATCCAACCTTCACCCACAGGCATCCAAGCAGTTTATAACACATAAGCATCTAGCCACATGTTAAGCATGCTGACATGGCAACATTCACACTCATGCGATATGCTAAAGCGGAAATACTTACATCGTACTCCGTGCCAAAACAAAGAACTTGTTAGCAAACATGCATGATCCAAGTCCATGTTAAGTGCCTAATGCATCGCATACAAAGTGTTGCTAGAATAGGCTCGGCTATCCTAAACATGGCATGTGAGAAATGCACAACTATCACATATTCAGTTTAGAATTTGAAGTACAAATGCAGTTAGCGTGATGTACCGAGCCTAATACATGTAGCATAAATGCATGAATGCACGCATGCGTAGCATAAGGTATGCTAATTTAAACGTGCCCTAATCTACCATCATAAGCGGGTAAATAAAAGGGAAGAAAGACGCGAGGTTGGAAGACATACACACACTCACGCACACTTATTACATCTTTACCCTCACTCGGAGGGATCGAATAAATATTACAGATTAATTAACTACGCAAGCTAATTAATATTACAAATTAATTTAATTAACGAATTAAATAAACTAAGAAAAGCAGATAAATCGCCTCGGGAAACGCGTCGCCATGCGCAAGCTGCCTCTGTTTTCTTTCCTCTGCTCCTCTGGAGGCTGTCAAAACCTCAGGACTGCATCCCTGGACACTGGGGAGTACCACCGGCTGAGTGGAATTACCACCGGCACTGGTGTGTGGCCATCGGCACAAAATGGAGTTGTCGGCAGAGGAAAGATTGCCGGCCGGCACCTTACAATGCCGGTCGGCAAAGAAAGCCTGCAGAACCTGCAACTCACAGCAACAGAGGGCAAAACAAAGCATGGCAGCACAATTCAAGGCATGTATGCACCAACCATGTCCCTTATCATGATAATGACTCAAAGGGGCATGTGCCTCGATTCTCAGACCACCAATCACGCATTTCCATGCATGATGGCCCAAAGAATCAAGTGTGCAACTTCAATTTCAAAATGCATGCAAACCAAATAAACACACAAGGAGGCCTAACCTTTATCATACTCATCTCAAGAGGCAAGGTGATGCATGCAAGATGCAATGCAACTTAGGCATACAAGCTAAGGATGCAACATGCCGATACAAGCAAACATGCAAGGTGAGCATGCAAATAAGCAAAGGATGGTCTTAAACATGAATTAGGCAGCTCTAGTTAGGCCCAAAACAGTGGCCATAATGCCCAAAAATGAAGGCTAAACATACATGCACACATACACATGTTAAGGCCCAACACTTAGGCACAAAGCAAGCAACATTCAAGCACACTTGAAAGAGGCAATCATGAACAATTGGCATGCAACGCGAGCTCTAAAATCATGTTATAAAATGATGCCAAATCACATTAAACAAGACAAGCAAGTGCATGCAAGCATGGTCCAAGTACTTGAAGCAAGTCATGAAGCTTTGAAGCATGTTTATCACAACAAACATGACATGCATTAAACTACTAAAACAGATTTTTAGCATGTCAAAACAAGGCCAAAGGACTTCTTAGATGGCATCTAAGTGGCTCAAATACAAAAGCATACATAGACACCAAAACATGGAGCATTGCTACACAAGCTTCCAAAGCATTAAAGGGGCATGCAAGGCAATCAAACAAGCATGGAAATGGGACTGAAATAACATGTGGAGGGACCCCAAATCACCAATTCGATGCAAAGATGTCATGCTACACATGCATATACCCAAGGCCAACAAGCCCAAATACAAAGGAGCTATATGATGCATGCCAAATTTGACCCAAGCAACTTAGGACAGACCTAGAACATGGCAAAATAAGCACATAATCTTCACAAGACTAAGCCTAAAACATGCTCCAACAAAGGCTAACAACCTAAGGCACATTAAGGCATAAACAAGGCATTACATGGCAACTATGCTAAGCATGCATGGAGTACCAAAACCAATTTAAAATCATGTTATATTATGGATATATAAGCATGAAAAACAACCTAAACATGCTCAACACACACTCAAGCATAATGCTCTCTCAAGAGGCCAAAACATGCCCTTTTCAAGGACAACAAGGAGAGGGGGTGGCCCTCTCCTTCTTGGGACTTCAAGGCATCATCTTCACCACTGAAATCCCTCAAGATTTCAGTGGTGAAGAGACCCCAACACCAAAATCCCGGAGCTAGCACAAAATGGCCCAAAATGAGGCCTTTCAAGGCCTAAGGGTGGTCAACTACCCTCAAACAACAAAACACTCTTAATAAACAATAAAGAGGGTCTAAAAACAGAACTTTTTTATGTTATACAATAAGCACAAAAAC
The DNA here is from genome assembly GCF_055761805.1 of Camellia sinensis. Classification (NCBI taxonomy): domain Eukaryota; kingdom Viridiplantae; phylum Streptophyta; class Magnoliopsida; order Ericales; family Theaceae; genus Camellia; species Camellia sinensis. Next base: position 175,499,724 of record NC_138971.1, on the reverse strand, counting down.
AGCTCTAAGATAGATAGAAAATCAATGCAAAAATGGGAGAAAATGGGACTAGATTCTCACCCTTGAAGCCTTCTTCACAAATGGTGCTCCAATGGCCTCCTTTAGCTTGAATCCAATGCTAAAACTTCAAAACCAGTCCTTTAGAACCTCAAGAGCCAAAGGAAGGTGAAACACTAGGTGTTTGTGTGCAATAGTAAGACACAAAACACCTAGTGTACAAAATGAGAGGGAAAGAGAGATAGAAAATGTATCTAACTCAAACCCTAAAACCAGAGCTCAATAATGGCTGTTTTTGCTCTCAAAATATCTCAACTCTCCAACCTCCTCTAGCCAAGAGACAAGCCTCTCTCTATATGTCTTGTAAAGCTTACAAGACAAGCTTTACAAGAGGGAGATCCCTCCATACACGTGTATGGAGGGATGCAAAAGCAAGACAGCTGTCTAAAAATATCTGCAAAAGCAGATGAACAGCAATCGGCCGGCCAAATATGCCATCTTGGCCAAAAAAAGTGCCGACCGGCACAAAATAGTGCTGACCGGCAACAAAAAGTGCCGGCCGGCAATAAAAATTGCCGGTGGCAGCAAACACCAGCCGGTGGCCTCTAGCCACTGCCGGTGGTGGGTGGGGATGGTCTACAAGCCCTACCCTGCCTCTCAAGGGCAAGATGCAAGTGTTTGGTGCAAAATCAGACACTAAACGGTCGAGTTCGGGGATCCTGAGGCAAGGCGCGCGAGCCAAGACCTCCGGGAACTCCAAACGAACACAAACATGGATAATCACCGAGTGTTCAAACGGTGACGTCCAAGTCTTGAGGACGGTCAAAAATGGGGTGTCTACAGCGAGCAATAGACTTTACCATTGAATTACAACCTGGTACGTCCCCGTGGGGAGCACCAGCCTTATTTGCTAAAAAGAAAGATGGGACACTTAGATTGTGCATTGATTACCGACAACTCAATAGAGTCACCATTAAGAATCGATATCCACTACCTAGGATTAATGACGTTTTCGATCAACTTAGAGGGGCAAAGCATTTCTCAAAGATAGACCTCAGGTCTGGGTATCACCAGTTGCGTGTTCGGGAAGAAGATATTCTTAAGACTGCATTTCGAACCCGTTATGGCCACTATGAATTCATAGTGATGCCATTCGGCCTAACTAATGCACCAGGAGTGTTCATGAGCTTAATGAATAAAATATTCATGCCTTACTTAGATCAATTCGTGGTAGTTTTCATAAATGATATTTTGGTGTATTCCAGGTCTAAATGAGACCATGAACAACACTTGAGAGTAGTACTTCAAACTTTGAAAGAGAACCAACTGCATGCTAAGGCTAGCAAATGTGAGTTCTGGATGGAGGAAGTAAAGTTTTTGGGTCACATGGTGTCCGAAAAAGGAATATCAGTAGACCCAACTAAAGTAGAAGCAGTGACAAAATGGAAGCAACCTAAGAACACATTTGAGATTCGTAGTTTCTTAGGATTGGCTGGTTACTATCGAAGATTCATTCAAGACTTCTCAAAATTGGCCAAACCAATGACACATTTGACTCAAAAAGGGATAAAGTTTGAATGAAACGAGTCTTGTGAAAATTCATTCCAAGAACTCAAGAAAAGATTGACGAGTGCCCCAATTCTCATAGTACCAGAACGTGACGTTGGGTACAATGTGTATTGCGATGCTTCCAAAAAAGGTCTGGGGTGCGTATTCATGCAAAATGGCAAGGTGGTGGCATATGGATCTAGGCAATTAAAGAACCATAAGAAGAATTATCCCACTCATGACTTGGAGTTGGCAGCTATAGTTCACGCACTCAAGATTTGGAGACACTACTTGTATAGTGAAAAGTTTGAGATACTCACCGATCACAAAAGCTTGAAGTATTTGTTCACCCAAAGGGACCTGAACATGCGGTAGAAACGTTGGATGGAGTATCTAAAGGATTATGAATTTACCCTTTCCTATCATCCCGGCAAGGCTAACGTGGTGGCAGATGCACTAAGCTGCAAGAATAGAGGGATTGTTGCTAGTTTAGCACTTAGGGAATGAAGTATGGTTGGAACGCTCAACGGATTTGGGGTACAAATGGAGGTTTGAGATGAAAAGGCTTACATTGGTGCTTAGATTGCTACGCCTAAAATCTTGAGCGAGATATTAGAATCACAAAGGTACGATCAGGAGGTAGCATTCATCAAGACACGAATGGAGTAGGGATGGCAATCTAAAACCGACTCGACGGTGACCCGACCCCCCGACCCCGAATTCAGTAGTTATTCACCGAAAAATGTCCCTGACGGGTCGAGGATGGTATTCAAAAGTTCATCCTCGATGATATCCGGGCCGGGGACAGGGATAGGTATTTCAGACCCGGCCCAGCCCCGGCCCGGCCCGTTTAATCCCCGAGGTAAAATTATCATTTTGTCCCTGGATATATATATGTTTGTGTTTGTCTAGGGTTTGAGACACACACACACTCAGACACATACTCAGCCTCTCTCACTCACACGGCGCTCTCTGCTCCGCTCGCTCTTCTCTCTCTCTCTCGCTCGTCATCACTGGTTTGGTCTCCCCCTCTCTCTTTCTCTCACCGCCGCGCCTCTTTCCTCACCGGCGATCCTCCGTCACCACCGATCCTCCCTTACCGCCTCACCTCTGCCGTTCCTCCGTCGCTCCCTCATCGCTGCTACTTTCTCTCCCTCACCGTCGCTCCTCCGTCACAGCCGACCTCCCTCACCGCCGCTCCTCCGTCGCTGCTCTCTCTGTTTAGGTATCTCTCTCTCTCTCTCTCTCTCTCTCTCTCTCTCTTTCTAGGGATTTCGTTATAGGGTTTACATATATGTATATATTATATATATATCTGAGTGTATATTATATAGAGATTTAACCTCGGTTTTTTTTTTTTTCCTTCAAAATTTATAGATCTATCTATTTTATCTATAGATCTGTTTATTGATCTGTTTATAAATAACGACTTCGAAATAACGACTGATCTGTTTATTGATCTATTGGGAATTTGTCATGCATATAGATCTATTAAGATGATGATCATATTATTGAAGATGATATGTGGGAATTTGTTATGCATATAGATCTGTTTATTTTATATTATTGATTTGTTGATATTATTGATAATCTGTCTATATTATTAATAATCTATCTATTAAGATGATGATCTATCTATTTTATATTATTGATAACTTATATCATCTGTCTATTTGATGATTATTGAAACAGAGAAAGAAAATTGATGATGTTGATGATGTTATTCTGTGGGTAGAAATTAGTTATTCTTAACACAGTTTAGAAAAGAAACAAAGAAAGAAAATTGATGCTTCCATTAGACATTTAAATCTTATCATTTGAAATTAAAAACTATCAAAATATTATTTGAATTTGAACATAACTCAAGTGATCGTACCTTTGAGCTTTCCAATTGTATTAATCTAATTTATTGCAAACAGTTTACAATAAAATAAATAAATGAATAAATATATATTAAAAAGTGTGACTTTTATATTATTTTGATTTGATTGAGTATTTTCATGCTACAAAGCCAATTCATACATATGCAAAGAGATTACATCAAATGTGTTGATTATTTTTTATTTTTTTACACAATAGAATAGTTTTCTATTAAAGAATCTGTATAATGTGAATAGCCTTTTAAAAGAAATGAATACAATAATACTTATAAAAGAACAATTTCTTACAATAAAAGCAACCAAACATTAAGATAACCTATAAAACATGTAAGTTGGAACAATTTTAAGTCGCTAACTTCGTTGATATGCTTAGAGTCTCGATTCTTTCTTGAGAATCCCTCTCTCCTCGTGTTAAGTGACTTTTGAATTGCACGATTAATTTTTTATATGTGATTAATTTTTTACACTGTATTTTATTCTTTCTTAAACATCAATTTTTTATCTTCACTGTATTATTGAAAATTGATGATTTCACTGAGTAGCTAAACATAAATTTTTTATCTGCACTGTATTTTATTCTTTCTATTTATTTTATATTATTGAAGATGATGAGTAGTTAATTTTTTATATTATTGAAGATCTTATTGGTACATGTCCCAATTCAATTCCATTCATCTAAAAGAAAGAAAACAGAGAAAGAAAAAAGAAAATTGATGTTTAGTTAATTTGTTTCTCAGTTCCATTAATTCAATCCATTAGCTTAGTTATTATTAATTTGTTTCTCAGTTCCAGTAATCTACTTTTATGTTGCCTCTGTTAATATTAATTCAATCCATATTATTTTTATATAGGTTAAAAATGTCAGATGTTAACTCTGAAGCACCAGTTAACTTTGAAGTACCCGTTAACTCTCAAGTACCATTTGAGAGTGACGCGTCACAACATTCATCGCCAGCTACAAACGCACCTACGAACTCACCATCTCCCCTCTCCAATCAAAATGTTATTGATTTAGAAGAGTCTAATACTACTTGTGGAGGAACTAAAAGAAAACCTAGTGTTGTGTGGGAACATTTTAAAACGCAACAAGTCAATGGGGTATGGAAGGCAATATGTAATTATTGTAATAAGCATCTTAGAGGTGATTCAAAAAACGGAACTAGGCATTTGCATGATCACCATAAGAGTTGTACTAGGAAAAAAGTGATGGACATGAGGCAAAAAGTGTTAACTAACAACTTTAGTAGAGAGAGTCCAAAAATGAATTCTTATATTTTTTATCAAGATTTTGCTAGGAAAGAGTTGTCACATGCCATAATCTTGCATGAATATCCCCTCTCTATCGTAGACCATGTTGATTTTAAACGATATTCAGCAGCACTTCAACCATTGTTTAAAGTGCATTCTCGAAATATGATAAAGAGTGATATTTTAAAGATTTATGATTATGAGATGGTGAAGACATTGAGTTTGGTGGAGTATAATAAAAGTAGGGTGGCAATCACAACTGATATGTGGACTGCTAGCAATCAAAAGAAAGGATTCATGGCTGTCACCGCACACTTCATTGATGATTCATGGGCATTGCAAAGTCGCATTTTGAGGTATATTTTTGTAAATTTGCAAATCATTTAAAAATTCTATCTTATTAAGTTCAATTTGCATGTTATTAATACTTGTTTATGAATATCATGTTTTAGGTTTATTTATTTTCCATGTCCACACACAAAAGAAGTTCTTTGTGATACTTTGCTTGAGTGTATGATGGACTGGAATATTGATAGAAAAATCTCGACTGTTACTGTTGATAATTGCTCCACAAATGATGCCATAATTGCCATGTTGATGGATAAGTTAAGTAATTCATCGCTTTTGTTGGGTGGTATTTTGTTTCATATGCATTGTTGTGCCCATATTTTGAATTTGATAGTGAAAGATGGATTGGATGTCATACGAGGTGGTGTGGAGACAATTCGAGAGAGTGTAGCTTATTGGACAGCAACACCAAAAAGACTAGAAAAATGTGAAGAAACAGTCAACCAATTACGTATTCCACATACTAAGAAATTAGGACTTGATTGTGCAACTAGGTGGAATTCAACCTACTTGATGCTTCAGACACCCTTATTGTATAAGGATGTCTTTTCTAGGTTGAAAATTAGAGAGCCCCAATATAAGACTATGCCAACTGAGCAAGAATGGGAGTTTGCTAGAGAGATTAGTGGGAGGTTTAAGACTTTTTTTTTCTATCACTGAGTTGTTTTCTGGTACAAAGTATCCCACAGCCAATGTTTGTTTCCCAGCTTTATGTGAGATTAAGATGACATTGTCTCAATGGCTCTCTTGAAATTGAAGTGATCAGAACAATGGCATCAAAAATGGTGGAAATTTTGATAAATATTGGTTAGTGATACATGGTGTTATTGGAGTTGCAGTTGTACTTGATCCTAGGTATAAGATGAGTGCATTGGAGTTTTATTGAAAAACTTTATGGAGACAAAGTTGAAGATGAAGTTGATAGGGTTCGTCATATTTGTTATGATTTGTTGCAAGAGTATCAGCACCGAGTTAGTATGGAGACCGATGTTGTTGGTGACTCTTCTACTCATCCAGAAATTGTTATAGAGACCCTTTCAGAATTTGATTTGTTTATTAGTAGTAAGAGAAGTAAAAAAAATGAAGAATGTAAGATCAGAGTTGGACCATTATCTAGAAGATGATGTTTTGCCAAGAACTTTAGGTTTTGATGTTTTGAATTGGTAGAAAGCTAGTGGACCAAAGTATCCGACCTTACAGGCAATAGCTAGGGACATTTTAGCTATTCATGTATTCACTGTTACTTCTGAGTCAGCATTTAGTACTAGTGGAAGGTTGGTGAGTCTACATCGTAGTAGGCTTCATCCAAACACATTAGAAGCATTAATGTGTGCACAAAGTTGGTTGTGGGGTGCAGAGATGAAAGGTATTATTTTATCCAATCTACTTATTATTATTTCACTTTTTATTATTTATATTACCATGGAATAATTTCAATACTGAATTTATATTCTTTACTTTTTAGGAAATTCAACATTGGAATCGGTGGGCTATGCAACTATATATGATGATGATGAGATCGAGTCGGATCAGTCATGTGCCACTTTTGTGTTAGTTGTCATCTTTTTTGTTTTAATTGTTAACATTTTTTACATTTTATTATTAGTATTAATTATTTGTTTTTTTCCTTTTGTTATTTAATAGGAATTCAAGTTGAATGAGATGATGAAAGTGGTTGTGTGGTTTGTATGAGAATTAAAGAAACAATGGATTTGATTTTTTATGTGGTTAAATTTAACTTATGTATGTTTTATGAAATCATCCTGAGCTTGTTATTCTGTTTTAGGTATTACTAGTTTACCTCTGCAAACTTATATTTTCATGGGGCCTATTTATTACCAGAAGCTGAAACACATGATGGGCCTTAAATACTCTATAGCTTATGTTTTAATTTATGCAATGCTTTTGTAGGCATGAAGTATGGGTCTCGTGTCATTCTCCATGTTTGTTTGATAACCCTGTTGAATGCTTTTGGTGTTTAATATGTTGTGTATGAATTCACTGATCTTTATTTTTAGAGCACTACTTCACTTCTTTATGGCAGCAGCATCTACTTGGGTCAAATAGCTATTTATTGTTACAATTTCTAATAGACTGCTCTTGATTTTACAGGAAGTTTCACACTTTGATTCTTTAACTCACAATTCATTTTATACCTTTAACTCACAAAGTTTCACACTTTGATTCTTTCACACTTTGATTCTTTAACTCAAATTTTATTATTAGTATTAATTATTTGTTTTTTTCCTTTTGTTATTTAACAGGAATTCAAGTTGAGAATTGGATGATGAAAGTTGTTGTGTGGTTTGTATGATAATTGGAAAAACAATGGATTTGATTTTTTATGTTGTAATGGAATTTTTTTTTTTTTTAAATTTCTATTTTTGGGTAACCTATCCCTTGCGGGTTGTGCCTGGGACTAATTATTCTTTTTGCAACTTGTTGAATTTTCTTGTGTGTGGGCTGCTAGACATCTGTTTTGTTGTTTGTGCTATTTTGTTGAACAGGATGTTATTCTCTCTGCTGGACAGATTTATTGAATATTTGACAGATGTTTTGTTTAGGATATATTGACAGATGTTAGAATAGGATGCTAGAATATTTGACAGATGTTTTGTTTAGAATGTTTTGTTGATGACACTAAATGTTGGCATTATTCCTACATATGCATGATATATGTTGTTTAGAATGCTGCTGGACAGTTTCTTTTTTTTTTTTTTTTTGAGAACTGCTGGACAGATTTATTGATTTGTATATATTGATGTTTGAATTTGAAATATGTTTAAATTAGATGTTTATAGATTTTTTTAATTTGAAAATATGTTACAAATATGTTTTAATTGGATGTTTATAGATTTTTTTTAATTAACAAATATGTTAACAAATATTGTTTACAGATTTTTACAGATCTGAAAATCTGTAAAAATGATGGGCTAACAAATTTACAGATCTGAAATTGTTTACAGATTTACCTAGGATTGTTTACAGATTTTAACAGATCAAAAAAAAAAAAAAAAAACCACCGGGGATTTTTCGGGATTGGGGATCCTCGATCCCCAATCGGGGGTGGGGACGGTGGTGGGTTATGGATCCCTGTCGGGGATCGGGGGCGGGGACGGAGAATATCTCACTTTCGAGGATCGAGGACGAAGAGTGTGGTCTCCGGCCCCGCCCCGCCCCGCGCCCGTTGCCATTCCTAGAATGGAGTCTAATAAAACCATGCCTGGTTGGAAAATTCACACTGATGGGAGTTTGAAATATCAAGGTCGAATGTTCGTGCCAAGCGATAACTCAGTAAGGGAAAAGGTACTCAAGGAATTCCACCATTCAGCATTTGCAGTACATCCGGCAGGTACTAAGATGTACCAAGACTTAAAATGCCAATATTGGTGGGGTGGAATGAAAAAGGATGTAGCGAAGTTTGTGTCTCAGTGCCTGACATGCCAACAAGTAAAGGCTGAACATCAAAGACCGGCAGGAACACTTCAACCCTTACCATTCCCAGAGTGGAAATGGGAACACATAACCATGGATTTCGTGACGGGTTTGCCTCGGTCACCTCAAGGACATGACGGCGTGTGGGTAGTGGTAGATCGACTAACTAAGACAGTCTGATTCTTACTTGTCGGGTCATCAGATATGTTGGATTCACTCAGTAGATTGTTCATCAAAGAAGTGATCAAATTACACGAAGTACCAGTTAGCATCGTGTCTGATCGTGATCCCGATTCACTTCTCAATTTTGGCAGAGCTTGTAGAAAGCAATGGGAACAAACCTATGCTTTAGCACAGCATTTCACCCAAAAACCGATGAGCAATCTGAAAGAACGATACAAACCTTGGAGGATATGCTTCGAGCTTGAGTTATGGATTTTAAGGGAAGTTGGGAGAGACACCTACCTCTCGTTGAGTTCGCTTACAACAATAGTTTCCAGGCCAGTATTAGAATGGCACCGTATGAAGCACTTTATGGACGACCTTGTCGATCACCAGTATGTTGAACTGAAGTAGGAGAAGCAACCTTGTTAGGACCAGACTTGGTTCAGGAGACTACTGAGAAGATAAAACTAATCAAACAACGGCTAACCACAGCCCAAAGTCGACAAAAGAGCTATGCGGATCAAAGGAGACGACCCTTAACATTTGAGGTAGGAGATCATGTTTTTCTCAAAGTTCAACCTCATCGAGGTACTACACGATTTGGGAAGAAAGGAAAACTTGCATCTTGTTATGTGGAACCCTTTGAAATTCTGAGCAAGGTAGGAGATGTGGCATACCGTTTAGCACTACCATCACAGCTCACAGCGGTGCACAATGTTTTTCACATCTCAATGTTACGAAAATATGAGCCACACCCTTCCCATGTTATCAACTAGGGAGAGATTGATCTCAATGAAGATGCAAGCTTTGAGGAAAGGCCTATAAAGATTATGGATCGACGAGAAAAGAACTTAAGAGGCAAAGTAATCCACTTGGTGCGGGTGTTGTGGCAACATCGAGGAATAGAGGAGTCTACTTGGGAAAGAGAGGATGCAATACGAGCCAATTACCCTCAGTTGTTTGAAGATAAAGGTACGCGTTAAAATTTCAAGGACGAAATTATTTAAGGGAGATAGGTTGTGAGAACCTGAATTTTTAGACAACTAATTAGTTTGATTAATAATAATATTAAGTCAGTTAATAGTGATTATTAAATTATCGAATTATAATGTTAATAACATCATGGTTAATACCAATATTAGATTCCTTTAAATAAAATTATTTATCTTTCTGTGAAAAAAAAAAATTGTATCTAAATATAGTTGTGGAAGCTAAATGAGTTAAACAAATGATAACTATGTTAGTAAGAGAATAGTAGGGAGCAAAATATCTAGTGACTAGGTTATATATATATATATATATTCAATTGATTTTTATTTCAAAAAAAAAAATCATCAAAATTTATGTTGGGCAGAGAAATTCGGCCCAAGCATGCTAATGCATGCCTTTGCTTACTGCCACACTCCATGCCTACATGCATAGATGGCAATTTCAAGCCTTTGTCAAGGCTGCCACAGCATGCAAACCAACTGTAATCTATCCTCTTAGATCATAGTTCCTAAGCTAAAAGAGAAGTAAAGTAAAAATATAATAATAATAAAAAAAAAATTAGGCCCTTAAACTCCTATAATTAGGAGCACTATTCAGCCTCCATTACACACACACGTAACTGAGCAAAACAAAAAGAGAAAGAGAGGGAGAGAAAGCAAGAGGGAAAGGAAAGAAGAGAGGAGAAGAAAGGCTCAACACTTGGGATTTTTTTTTACTTCATTGAGGTAAAAATACTCAACCCCTATCCTCCCTTAGATATTTTTTTTAACTAAATCTATACATTAAAAATATGCAAGAGTGTGTATTGATAATACACAAATGCTCAATGCATGTTACATTTGGATGGAATGATAATCTTATGATTATGTGATTTCTGTCCTTTTTACAAATATGGGTTAGGTGGTTTAGCTAATGATTTTGCTCTTTATGTGATCAAGTATTCTCTATTGTTGAATCAATCTTGCATACTTATGAATTTGTATTTACTCTTCATCAATATTATTTTCTGCTATCACTAATGAAAGTAAATATGAAGGATTAAAGTTTCACATGGGAATAATAGTAAGAAACATTTTTTTTAGTCTTGCATGTGATTCATAGTGGATACAAAGTGTGTCTTTTGCAAAACTAATAAACTTCCAGCAAAACAAATTTTTAGTCTGTTTTGAATAAACCCTAAACAAACTCATGAGAACACTTTCAAAAAAGAATAAATCTGAAACTACTGGAGTTAGTTTAACATGTTTTCATGGTGTTAGAACGTTGAAGAAAATTATTTGACAACGTTTCATGGCCTGAATATATTTTTAACTTCATTGCTGTTTGGAGGCAACAGCAATGCTGACTTTACCAGGTCACTGGTTATTCCACAGAATGAATTTTCAAGTGATTCAAATTGGAAAAGTTATATTTTTAAGTTACCATTCAAATGCCACTGGTTTCATAATTTTTTATTAAGTATTGAGAGAGAAACACCAATTTTTCCAAAATGTGACAGAATCTGTCCAGTTTTCTTATAAAAATTATTTGACCATGTTCGACTGGTTTTCAGTCTTCACACCCTTCTAGAAATATGTTCTAAACTAAAAAAATTAGCAAACCGTTCTGACCATGCCTCTTTTCAACACTGTTTCAGGCCCCTTTTTATTTTTTGAACACAGAATACCTGTGCTGGAGGGTAATGTAACTCATTGTCCTAGAAAATCAGATTTCTTCCAAAAATTATTTCTCCATTTTAAAATCGTTTTTAGCCCTGGTGTTTTTCTCAAAATATTTTCCTAACTCGATGAACTAGCACCAGTTAAAATATTATAATGGTTGAACATCGTTTGGTATGGGTTTCATATTTTTTTTGTCTGACCATACAGTGCTGAAAGAAGAAGTGTGTGAATTCTTAAGAAATTTTGTGATGGGTTCTAAGACATTCTATCACATTTATTTTGGTTGCCATATATGATTGTGTTGTGCTATATAAACATTAGGTCACTGTGGTTCTCAAACTAAAACTCGCACATGCATGAAAATGTGAATTCGACGAAGTAAAGAAACACGAAATTGAACCGATGATACATTAAAAATTTAAAAGTGGTGGGGTGAGCCCGATTTAGAAGCTTGCACCAGTGAGTTGCGAACCCTAACATAGCACGAGAAGGTATTTCAGCTCTTATCTGTGTAGGCAATATAAGGTTGGTGGTGCGGGTGTCACAACATAGACCGTCCCCTTGGAGCAGACCATGATGTCACGACTCAGGTACGTAACCCTGGTGCATGGGCATCATTGTGTAGGCGATATAAGGTTGGTGGTGCGGGTGTCACAACATAGACCGTTCCCTTGGGGCAGACCGTGATGTCACGACTCGGGTACGTAACCCTGGTGCGTGGGCATCATTGGTAGTTACAGTAAGTAACATTTGAATATTTGACCAAGGAGGAGTCAGAATTGCCCATGGCCATTGCTTAGCGGTTGAGTGGAAATAGCGTTCCGCGGAGAGTTACTTAAATTTATCTAATAAACTAAATCCATGAGAATTTAAAAAGAAAAGTGTGCATTTTCCTTATGATGAATTACTATTTTCGTTTGCCATTTTTTTTTATTAATTTATTTATCTATTGTTATTATTTTAACTGTTGGCATTCTTGTTATGCTTATTAAATGCTACCTGTTATTCTGTTACTACGCATTATTCATTAATTGTGAGTATTATTATCGGGGTGGGTATTTTCAGGTTATAGTATATTATTAAGCTCGTCGCTCATTGGCATTCTCGTTGCCCTGGCGTTTTATGCCAGGTACCGAAGAAAATGAAGGAAACACCGAGGCCTTGCAATGCGACATTCAGTCTTGGTCAGCTTGAAGAGTCCCCAAATTTCACAAACTATTTTCTAAAATTTCCTAGTTTTTCTCTAGTTTTCTTTTATATATTTTTGTGATATTTTTTATTTTATTTTTTTGTACTGAGAATAAGTTTTAAGTATTTTTAGAATTGCAATTTGAAGACTTTCAAATTTCTAGGCTGTTAATTAATGTGTGTTGGTGATTTTGGTGGCAATATTGATTTTAAATTCTAAATTTTATTATAATATCCTTAAAATTTGGGGCGTCACAGACCCTAGGCCAAGACTTAGGCCATCATTTTGAAACCCGGTCCAACCCCGTAGGCCCACTCAAGGCCCGGCCAGCGCTGAGGTCCAATGTTTTTTTAATGGAAAATAATATAATTTTGGTAGAAAAAATTAAAAAAATAAAAAAATTTTGTTCAGTCCCATTCAAGCCCGAGCCTAGGCCTAGGCCTAGGCCAAGGCCCGAATACCCATGGGCTTGGGCCTAATTTTTTGGTCCATAGGCTGGTTTGAATTTTGATAGGAGCCCGTGAGGCCCGGCATAAGCTGAGCCGGATCAGGCCAAATTTACATCCCTTTATGCACTTGATCATTGATATTAAAAAAAAATAAGACTTTAATATACATTTTTTAATATATTTCTTTTGTTTATAATTATATATTTTTTTATATTTTGCTTGTTCATTTATTAGTAAAAATGACAAGGAGTTGAAAAGGGAATATATGATATGACTCTCTCACTTTATTTTTTACGGTTGTATGTAGTTTACATGTGTAGAAAGTTGAGAATAGATTGAAAATCTATGGGCCTGTTTGGTAATATTTACGTTTTTAGTTTATATTTATAAAAATTTTATAAATTGGTTTTTGTTTTTTTTTTTTACTTTTAGAAAAACATAAACTACAAAACGCGTTTGGTTTAGACAAAATATTTAAAACAATTTAAAAATATAAAAAAGAGTGAGAAATGGCAAATGGTGGCGGGTGGTGGGTGGTAACGAGTGGTTGCGGCGGAAGACAGTAGTGGAAAATGATGGCGGGTGGTGGTGGCGGAAGACGATGGTGGAAAATTGTGGCAGGTGGTGGGTGATGGTGGCAGAAGACGGTGGTGGAAAGTGGCGGGTGGGTGGGCGGTGGTGGAGGAAGACGGTGGTGGAAGGTGATGGCAAGTGACGGGTGGTGGCAGCGGAAGACGGTGGTGGAAAGCGGTGACTGGTGGTGGCAGGTGGGTGGTGGATGACGGGTGGTGGCGGGTGGGTGATGGTGGGGGGCGGTGGCTGGTAGGTGGGTAACGGTGGTGGGTGGTGGCGGGTGGCGGGTGGTGGTGACGGGTGGGTGGTGAGTGATGGTAGTGGTGGTAGTGGTGGTGGCTGCCAATTGTGGGTGGTGGTGGTGGCCAGTGGTGGGTGGTGGTGATGGCAGGTGGTGGTGGTGGTGGTGGGTAGTGGGTGGTGGTGGCGGTGGCGGGTGGGTGGTAGGTGGGTGGGGGTGGGGGTGGTGGTGGTGGCGGTGGCAAGAGGTGAGTGGTGGTGGTGGTGGTGGTGGTGGTGGTGGCGGCGGTGGCAAGAGGTGAGTAGTGGTGGCGAGTGAGTGACAAGTGGGTAGTGGTGGCGAGTGGGTGGCAGGTGGATGGTAGGTGGTGGGTGGTGGTGGTGGTGGCGGCGGGGGGTTGGTGGTGATGGTAGGTAGGTGGTGCCTGGTGGTGGCAGATGGGTGGTGAGTAGTGGTGGCAAGTGGTGGTGGTGAGGGGTGGGTATTGGGTGGTGGTGACGGAAGACGGTGGTGGAAAATAGTGGCGGGTAGTGGCTAGTGTTGGGTGGTAAAAAAAAAAAACTCAAAATGAAAATACATTTTTTGGCCAAATTTATAAACTGAGACCACTGATTTATAAATAAAAAATATACCAAACAAGTTAGTTTTTAAAATTTTTATAAATATAAACTTAAAACTGAAAACGTAAGTGTTACCAAATGGCACCTATATGACCGATAAAAATTATATTTGTTTTTTAAAATGAATAAGACTACAAATTCCTCTAAAGAGTGTATTTAGCATAGGTGGTGAAAGAATTTTTTATCCCCATTATTTTATTTTAATGAAAAAATAATATTACATCTCAAACTTAATATTATAACATTAATAATTTAATTTAAAAATAACAAATGTGACGGTTTTTTTATTTCTATATCACTTATTTAGATAGCCATAATTGATTTTTTTAATTGAAAATACTTATTAAACAATTAATAAAAACATATTACTTATGAACCAGTAATACAAAAAAAGACTCAAACAATTATATAAAGCAGTTATTTTCTTTTTCTTGTTTTGATTGAGGATAGCATAGCAGTTATTTTCTTACTAACCCTACTCAACTTATAGCGGTTACCAAACATCCCCTAACAAAAAGCAAATTGTCGATTTTATCCAGAGATACCAATACACGTATACAGCCCTTTTAGATCTAATCAGGGGTGTTTGCCGTTCTGTTTCAGCTGTTCTATTCGTCATTTGAATGGACGGATTAAAAAAAATTAATTTGAGCAGATTAACGAATTGATGGATAAATATGAATCAATTTAATGATTTAAATTTTTATAAATTTTGAATATAATAATTTATCAATATTTTTTTTAGATAACAATTCAATTCAACATAATCAAAAGATTATCAAGTAAATTGTCAAATATTAATAATAAATGCATGTAAGAAAACTATGCATTATCAAAATTATTTCATTACTTTTTTTTATTTAAAACTATTTAATTTGAATTTTAAAAAAATGACAAAATTAAACATTATATTTTTTTCATAAAAATACCAAATATCAACACTAGACATTTGATAAAAGGATTTATAAATTGAAAATATAATAGAATATATAAACTTTTTTTCAATTGAAAAAACAAACAGAATATTTAAACAAATTAACAATCTAAAGCCTTACAAATTATTAGGGATATTCACAGTTTGGTGATTCAGTTGCGGTCAAAAAAATCTCAAATTCACAATCCGTTTAAAACTAAAAAAATTAAAAAAAAATCAATCTATAATTATTTACTCATCATCACGCATATGTCCAAAATAGAACCGATCAATTTGATTCGATTAGTTTATACGGATAAAAATATCCACTCAAACACCCTAGATTCAATTACAAAAACTCCAAAGTGCAAAATAGTCATTTCAGTATCAGTTATCCTTGTTGTCGATACGAATCACTCTTTAATTTCTCAGCACCAACAGCAACGATCAATCGCCTCCGACCCCCCCCCCCCCCCTCCTTCTCTCTCTCTCTCTCTCTCTAAAACTCTAGAGAGATTCCACCACATTTTCTTCTATATCGACGACCGCCCCCTTCTCTCTCTCTCCCCTTTCTCTCTCTATTTCTATCGATTTATCTCTATACCATCTGTCAATCGTTTCCGATTGCGCCGCAATCCACCGATCCGATCGGAACCGTCGGTTTTCCGGTGACCTAATCGGCCGGACTTGACAAATTCCGGTGACTATTCGACCGGTGATATATCGTCGCAATGGAATCTATTTGATGATTATTGTTTTGTTCATCGAGGGTTGAGAACTAGGGTTTTGGATTTCGAGTTTTTTTTTTTTGGGGGTTCGTGGTGTTTGTACTATTTTACAGTTATGCCACGGAGTTCGCGGCACAAATCGCACAAACAGAGCAAGCACAGTTCCAGAGAGGCTAGAGAGCACTCGGACTCGGAGGAGGATGTGAAGATGAAGGATAGGAGCGGTAAGGAAGAGGAGTCAGTTAGGGTTTATAGGGATTCGGGGTTGAGCGAGAAGCGAAAACTCTCTTTGGGCAAAGATCTGTCTGGTCACGGTAATGGCGATACGGTTGAAGAGTATGGCTCTTCGAAGCGGCGTAAGGAGAAGGCCGATGCTAGTGCCGGCTCCGATAGATGGAATGGCGGTGGGGATGAGAGAGGCGATGGCAGAATTGTCGAAAAGGAGACGAAAGGGGAAAGTTCGAGGATTGATGGAGAGAAAAGCTCAAAGTCGACGACTTTGATTGATTTGAAGAGTAAAAGCAGTAAAAGGCACGATGGTGGTAGTGAGAAGAAGGAGGAGAAGGGGGGTTTAGTGTCAGAGAAAGAGGAGAGTAAGAGTAGTAGCAGAGTTGACTCGAAGCGAAAGTCTGAAAAAGATTCTGGTAGAAAAGAGGTTAAAGATTCAAAGGAGTCAAAGGAGAAGGAACGTGGGTTGGAGAGGGAGAAGAAGATTCAGGAGATTAAACGTGAAACAGAAGCAGTGGCAGTCGGTGATGAAGCGTCTAGGAAACAAGGATCGCATTTGGTGGATTTTGGTGAAGAGAGACAGGGCAAACGGGGTAGAGAAAATACTGGTAAGGTAACTAATTGTTGTGTGTCTATGAGAAGTAATGTTGTTTGTTACCATGCCAATACTACATTGTTGGTTTACTATAGTTGTAGTTAGTAATGGTGTTGATTGATATGTGTGTAGACGTGTTGTTTAATGTCCTCTATCAAAAGATTCCTATAAGCATACACATTTTTGCTCTGCATATCATTTGAATTGGAAAAGGTAGAAATTATGGGTTTTTCTTTCCTTAACAAGTGAACGGGGAAGCCTTTTGGTCATCTACATTAGCGGAATAGGTTTTAAAGTATCTGCATTAGGGAAACTTTCAGTTTTAACTTGTTTACTGCATAACAGTGCAGTCACTGCATAACTTGTTTTAAGTTGTGTGTTCTTTGTAGACAGCAGCCTTTATTTTTACATTCAGTTATTTGTCACTATTTTTCTCACTATCTTACATGTTTCACAATTTTGCCAAGTGTCATTTAATTGAAGAACAAACAAATTAAATAAAAAAATAGAAATAACTGAAAAGAGAAAAAATTGAGTGCTTAAAACTGTTGGTATTGATATTATGGTATTTTTTTTTATGAGAGACCCAGCCCCAGCCCCAGCCCCAGCCCCAGCCCCAGCCCCAGCCCCAGCCCCCAACCCAAAATTCATTCTTACTCCTACAAGAACCAGTTTTGTCTCATTTTGTTTCTTTATTTTGTCTTATTTTTTCCTGTAATCTATCTTGATGATGCATGAATTATATACGTTGTGGTTTTTACAAGTCATCCACCTTAGGATTCCTTGTTTTCATTTTCATAAAGGATTATCCTAATTGTCTCATAAGTTACGTACTCGAATGGGTTTGGGTTTTATTTATGTTGGGTTGGTTATATGATGCTAAGCTTATGAGGTAGCGTGGGACCTCTACCAAGTTGCAAGTCTTCATACTTTTTTAGTAGGTGCTTTTTTTACACAGTTCTATCCCCTTTTTGTTCTTAATTTTTTTCATTGTTAGGAACACCTTTTACTCTGTGGTAAACATGTAAGAGCTACTAAATATGCTAAATTCACTTCCTTCACTGTTTTGGTCACAATTGCGTTTGCAATGAATGTTCCTGCTCTGGACTACCACATCCTTCCAACTTATTGTGCTTCTGATGTGTCACAATATAACTCTTGCAAAATCTTTAGCCCCAAGAAGTTTGATATTTTTAGGTGTTTAAAAGTAGAGGAATTCTCACTTTATCTTTTCTTTCACTGGATTCCAGTTACACTTTCATTGATTAGTCAATCTTATTTTGCTTATTATTTCAGAGTGGCCTATACAAGATGAGTTACGAAATCCTGAATTAGAGAAGGAACTTGAGAAACGGATAAGGAGGAGAAGAGATGGCTCTAATGATAAGGATAAATATGAAGATGATGTAAAAGAAAGTGAAGATAGACGACTATCTTTGAGGGGTGAGCGTGCCAAAGATAGCAGGTACAAGGATGAGAAGCGCAAGGATGGAAGTTCTGGAGATAAGCACCGTGAAGATGGCGATAGAGACAATAGAAACAGGGAAGATAAGTATCGAGAAGATGCTGAAAGAGATAGCAGACACAGGGATGTTAAGCATCGGGAAGATGGTGACGGCGATAATAGACACAAGGACGAGAAATACCATGAAGATGGTGAGAGAGATAATAGGCACAGGGAAGATAAGTATCGTGAAGATGGCGACAGAGATAATAGACAAAGGGACAATAAGTACCGTGAAGATGGTGACAGAGATAATAGGCATAGGGGTGATAAATATCGTGAAGATGGGGATAGAGATGATAGACACAGGGATGATAAGTATCGTGAAGATGGGGACAGAGATGATAGGCACAGGGATGATTGGTATGCTGAAGATGGAAACAGGGATAGTAGAAACAGGGAAGAGAAGAATGGTGAAGATATTGGCAGAGATGGTAGACGCAGGGACGGGAAGCAAAGAGAAGATAGTGACAAAGATAAGAGATTCCGGGATGCCAAGTACCGGGATGAACGCTCCTCAAGAGATCGCACTAGTGGTAAGTCTGATATCAAGCGTTCAAGGGATGAAAGTAATGCTGCGGAGCTTCATTACAGGAAATCAAATAATCGTGATGGTAGTCCAATTTATGATGATAGAGGTACCAGATACAAAGATGATAAAGGAAGGAGAAGAACCAGTGACAAAGAGGACCATGGTGATATTAGATCTCGGAGTACGAAAGAGCAACATTCTGACGCAGGAAAGAAATCTATCAGCAGTGCTAGAGTAGAGTCAGTTAGTGATAGAGGAAGGTCTAACGCACGTAATGCTGATGTGGATATTACTCCAAACCACAGCAGACGGCGGAATTCCCCTAGCTCTAGTTCTCATGCTGCAAAAGATCATTACAGGTAATTTGTTTGGCATTTTTTTTAATGCAGTACAGAAGTTGATTTTCAGTTACGTTTTGTAAGATGCCGTTTAATTCCTGGGTATAAATGATACCGAACCCTATTACTCTTATTTTCAATATATATTTTTAAAAACTCAATTGGTCCTGATAAACATACTGAGATTGTTTGTTATGATCAATGGTTTGGGCACAGGTGCAGTGTCTGCTCTACTGCTAGAACCAAACACTGTTAGTATTATACGTGGGCATTGGCATCTTGTCTATGTCCTTTCATTGGGTTGGGTAATGAATGTACCACCAGTTTGAATGGGAATGGGAACAATAACCAAACTCAATATGGTACTCTGCGGTGGGTACTTTGTATCAGTGTCAAATGCTTGTTTGCCACTGTCATTACCAAGATCTGCCAGTATGGAAATGGAGATGGAAACTGATACCAGGAAACAATATGAGATGGTTAAGTACTCTTATGAGAGGAGTTTATTGTAGTAACAACTATCTCTTTTCATATTATCAGTTTTTTTCTTTTTTGGGGATGTCCCACAGTGGTTTTTCATTTCAAAAGTCAAGGTATATAATCTTATGATCTTCCAATATTATCCTTTTTGGATGAATGTGAATGCGTATAATAGTGTGAGTTGAAGGGTTGCTTTGTAGATTAAAATATTGTTACTTGAATGTGAATGCATATGCATATGCATATGCTTGTCTTCTTCAAAAGTTGGCTGCTCAAAGATGGAAAAAGAATTTAGGCTTAGGGAGTAGATAATATTTAGAAATAATTAGGGACCTTACTCATAAATTGGCTTCTCTAATAATTTCTAACATTGGGAATCTGTTTTGAATACTTGGCACATAACAAAATACTGCATTTTCAGAAAATTTGAATGTCATCCGAGTATTTGGTGATATCCGAATGAGTTATCATGATTTTTTCAAATCAAAGTTCTCTCACTGCTTCATTTGGTTAGGATGACAGTTTTGTTGGAAAGTAAAAATAATGTGTTCCCCTCTCAAAGTTAACTTTTCCTGTAAAATCTGCGACAGAGGTTTAATGACAATATTTGGCAAGGCCTTACAATCTTGCTTGAATGGAGTGTAAAGTGTGATTCATCGTCTGGCAGTCTCACTTGACTAGATGTGGTCTGACACTGTTTGAAGTCAGAAACTGTTGAAACGGGCATTTCGATAGCTGTGTTCCACTATATTATCACGTGTGATTGTAGTTAGTATGCTTTGCTAGTTGGTACTACTAGTGGTGCACATGTTAGGCCACCCTCCCTATGTCAATGAGTGACCTTATTGGGACTTGGATTGGCCATCCTCTGCTTTTTAGATGGAAGCTTTTTCTTAGTGGAGGGATCTATTTTCAGTGAGATTTTAATTGACAGTCATCAAACATGATTAAACTGTTAGGCGGGGTGTGTGTGTGTGTGTGTGTGTGTTAACTGTGATAATATCCTAGAAAGATGTTTGGGGGTAGTGGATTTAACTTCAAGAGTCTAGTGTTGTTCAGGAGTGGAGGTCAATACAATGTGAATGACCAGAAAAGGTAATGATTAGGATTGAACTTATGTGATGGAAGGGATGACCGGGATAGTGAGCACAAAGTGATATGCACTTGCACATAAATCATGTACCTGATTTGGAATTACCATTGATATATATATGTATATCTTTTTTGGAATTTGTCTGGGTTGTGATTAAGCACACTCTAGGGTTAGATCTATGCTACTGATTCTATTTAAATTTGTCCAGTGAGAACATTATTATATTTGATTTATTGTATTATGCACTGCATTAGCTACTAAATTGTACACGCCAATTATTTTAATTTTCAAATTCTTGTCCCCTTTCAGGCTTTCAAAGCAAGAAGAATCAAAATATAGAGACTATGCACATGAAGAGAGAGTTCGACATAATGTAACCTCTAGCAAAGAATTTTCTGGTGTTGCTGGAGGAACTGAGAAGGCTTCACTGTCTCGGTCAATTGAGAAATCTCTTCAAAAGGATGACAGTCATTTGGGTGAGTTATCAGCTGACAGGCGTACAAAGGCCGATGCCCGCACTTCACCCTTGCATGTGGTGGATAGATCTCCATCTTCAACAAGTACTGACCGCAGACACTGGAATAGATCCAATATTAGGCGTAATCTTGATGTGGAGGACTCGGGGCAAAAGAGTGGTGGTTCGAAGGATGCAAAGGATTATTCTGCTAGGGAAGGCAGAGGAAGTCGTGACGTGCTTATGGAGACACTTCCAGGAGATGAGCTTTCTCAGGCAGATGGAGACAACTTTTCTGTTTCCTCACCTTTTAGTAGAACTAGTCACTTGTCTAGCAATTCCAGGTCTCTTTTACCTCCTCCTCCCCCCTTCAGGATGGGGGCTGACAGCCCTGTAGCTTTTGGCTCTTTGGAAGATGACAATAGAGGCAAGTCAAACAACCGGCATAGGAGGATTGGTGATCCCAACATGGGAAGAGTGCAAGGAAGTCCTTGGAGAGGCATCCCGAACTGGCCTTCCCCCATGGCAAATGGCTTCATGCCTTTCCAACATGGTCCACCGCCAGTAGGTTTTCATCCAGTGATGCAACAGTTCCGCGCTCCTCCAATGTTCGGTGTTAGATCATCAATGGAATTAAACCAATCTGGGGTTCCTTATCATGTCCCTGATGGTGACAGATTTTCTGGCCATGGGCGTTCACTTGGTTGGCGAAATCCAGTGGATGACTCTTGCCCTCCTATCCATGGATGGGATGGAAGCAGTGCTATTTTTGGGGATGAATCCCACATGTATGGGAGACTAGATTGGAACCATAATAGAAGCCTTACGGGTGGTCGAGTGTGGGAGACAAGTGGTGATGCGTGGAAGGGGCAAAATAGTGGTGCAAGCACAGAGTTGCCATCTGCACCCCAGAAAGAGGATTATTCAGCTCGAGGACCAGCAGATGACGTTTGGGCTGGTCAGTCAGGTCTGCAAGCTCAGAATGATAAAAAACAACCCAGTGTTCTGGTTGAAAGCGTTGACATCGATCAGTCGAGTGATGCTCGTGAAAGGGATACTGTTGAAACTTCCAAAACCATTCTTGAGGAGATGCCCAACCTTTCA
This sequence comes from Camellia sinensis, assembly GCF_055761805.1. NCBI lineage: Eukaryota > Viridiplantae > Streptophyta > Magnoliopsida > Ericales > Theaceae > Camellia > Camellia sinensis. The sequence continues at coordinate 175,477,411 of NC_138971.1, read as the reverse complement.
AGAAAGGATGATTCTTGTCTTTCACAAGTTTATCTTTCCATGCTTGACATTTCAGCAGATCTTACTCATCCTGAGTTGTATAGCCAGTACACAAGTTTAATGGGCATGGATCAGAAATCAAATTCTGAAGAAGATGATTCCAACATTTTATTTCTGGAGGTATAAATTTTAACATTTTCAACCAGTAGTTTATCTTGTTTCTCTTAATTATTAGCTGTTTAGTTATAATGGAGTTATTTTTTTTTTCATTTGATAGGAGGCCATGGATGCCACAGTGAAGCTCCCTGAGAAAACATCGAGTGTTTCACTTTTTCCTACCATAAATGATGCTGTTTTTCAGGTGTGTGCATGCTGAGAAATGTATAAAGTATCTTTTAAATGCTTGTTAACAAGAATTCCAATATAGAATGATGTTGAAAATTCAATTATTGATGGTGTTTTGTTTCAAAATGGAAGGAAGAACCATGTCATTCTCTTGACTTTGTGGTTAGATAATTCCATTTTTAGGGCAGTTTTGCTGGCTTTACTTGAACCATATACATTTACAGTATTTACTATTTTTTCAATTTTAAGTTGGTGATCTTAAATTTCAGCACATGTAATGGATATAGGATGTTTCCAATGGTTGAATATATATGACTAAATTATCTTTCTGATTTTGTGATTAACTTGCAGAAAGCCATGTCCCTGTACAAGAAGCTGAGAGAAGATGTCAAAGCCATAAATGTTGATAAAGTACCCTTTTCCAATGTGAAGAACCTTGAGTCTGCTCCAACATTGGATCAAGAGGTAGCGGGTTTAGATGACGATAAACAAGGGGAGGTGGTACCGGCTTGTGATCAACAAGAAGCAGAAGCTGCAGTTTCAGTTTTAAAGGATGTCAAAATGGAAGAAGTGTCTCCTGCAACCACCTGTGAGAAGATAGATGAGCCAGTTCTAGTTGACAGTCTTGAGAAATCAGAATCATCAATTGCAGCTTTAAACGAGGAGAATCTCGAATTGGATTTGGTTTCAAAGCAAGAGACACTGGATTCTATTGTTGAAGACAAATCTTCAGATCCAGAAAATGTAGAACTGTCTGAAGCCAATTCACCTAGTAAGGTTAAAGAGGTGAGCAGGGCTATCGGCTCCAATAATGATGGACCGAAATTGCATGATACTAAGTGTGGTCCCTCGCTTTTTTCTGATGTGTCCTCTGAGGCATGTGAGGCAGTGATGCCCGAGTCAATTGAGTCTACAATGGTAAATTTAAGTCGGATACATCAATCTCCTGAAAGTACACATTGAGACAATTTTTATTTTCTGAGTTTTTGAAATGCCTTTCCTTCTTTTGAAATAATGTGTTCTATCATATCCTGTGCTTGCTGCTTTATCTCTTAGTTCATCAATAAAGTTTTATATCTTCAACTCCTTTATTTTGATTTCTTTTTCAAGATGGGAAAATATGGACCTAAAAAACCATGGTCCTTTTGCTTATGTGAAATATGATGACTTAATTAGAAGCCTTTTAGGAAGTAATATATATACCCAAAGTTGTCTGCTACCCATCTTCCTTGGAGTATCTTGGGTACTTCTGTTTCTAAATTCTTTCTTAGCTATTAATGTTTAAACTGATGTGTTTCTTGAAGTTGTGTATCTGTTTGCAGTGTTGATGGGAATTATTGTTGGGCATATTATGGAGGAATTGAAAGATGTCCTATACCCTGGTATGAGGTTTCTGCAACAGTTTGGTATGTTCTTTTAATAGATTCAGATTGTGTGTGGGTATGTTTGGTATTACGGAGTCATTTGTTGCGCCTGTGTTTTCTGTTTTTGTTTTTGATGCTGAGAATGAAAATTTGTTTGGTATTTTCCTCCTGTTTTTAAAAAATGGATTGATTCCAAAGATTTTCAATTTTTTTTGAAAATGAAATGCTTGTGTTTTCAAAACAAAATTTCACCATCCTCTCTCCCACTACCTCCAGCTACCACCCAATTCTAGTTGCCAGTGAGCTTGGAGGGCTCCTGTCACATTGCAGCAACTCTTCGGCGATTGGCCACCGCTGTGAGCTCTGGTGACACTTCGATCACTAACTCTGATAATAATCTCCTCTGACCACCCCCCACCATCGGTCTTCACATCCATCACCCCTTCATTGTCGGCTAAACATGTTTATTTATTTATTTTTGTTTTCTAAACATTTTTGTTTACCAAATAAGTCTCCTGTTTTTGTTTTTGTGTGTAACAAAAAAGAACTTTGTTTCCAGACTACTTTAGCAAACGACCCATTATGTTTATTGATTTCTGTTGATGTTTCATAAATTGGTAAATTGTGAATAAAAACCTGTTTCACACGGTTGTTTCGTTTTTTTTTTTAAAAAAAAATAATAAAAAAAAAATAATCTGGAAATGCTAATGACTGCCCAAAGTGTGAAGAGTGGCCAGTAGTCGGTGTTTTGAATAATTTAAAAAAATCAATTAAGTTGTGAAAACCTTGTTGAATTATATAAAAATTATATTAAAATTTTAATTATTTGAACATTTTCCCCTTAGTGCAACCCACAAGGGTTGTATGCTTCAAATTTTACTGAATGTTTGGGAATAAAAAATTATGCTTCTTTTGTTGCTCCTCCCTCCATCTCTGACCTCTCTCTCCCTCCAGCCACCACCCTCCTCCAGCCACAACGCTTGGCAAACTCTCAGCTTCCTACAACCACTTCAATCATCTTACCTAACAAATTATGTGTACCAGACATTTTTTATGATTTGTTTTAAAATAATGGCAAAAATTTAAAAATTCGAATTAAATTTGGTTGGATTTAGATAAAGACATTAAACAATCCCAGCAATTTGAAACCCAAATTATATACATAGATATATAAAAATATTAAATATACATATTAATTATTAGCTATTACATCATCATATTATTATAATTTAGATCATTAAATTCTGGGTGGGTTTAGAAGAGACATTAAACAATCCGAACAATTTGAAATCCGAATTATATATATAGATATATAAAAATATTAAATACACATTAATTATTAGCTATTACATCATGAAATTAAAATAATTTAGGTGATTAAATCATATTGAATATATATTATATATACAAGTAACACAAAATCTAGTATTTTTTATTTTCACTCATAAATTGTATAGACTGTCATAACGACATCTCCTTTGCATTATATAAGTAATTTATTTTGATGTTATTAATTATTTAAAAATATATACATATATATATAAATAGAGTATAATTTTAATAAATTAATAATTTAGCTAGAAAAAAAAATTATGTAGAATTCGTGCAACTTGGACAATTCAAGTTTACCTTGAGTTGGGCTTGGTCAAACAACTTTTAATTACAATTCAAACTTAAATAGGTTTTAACAATTTAGATTGAATTTGGACAATCTCACAACCCCGATCAAACCCATCCAAATTGCACTGTACTATACACTCATGTCCATGAGCAAATGGATATGGTGTTTTTACTTGGATTTTATTGACTAAAATAATGCGACCCACTACTTTTGTGTCTCTTTTGAATACAACTAAATGAAGACTTCCTTTACATATTTGATGGTTATAAAATAGATATGTGAATTTATTATTATTTTAAATTTTAAAAAAAGAAGTCATTACACTTGCTAAAATGATTTTCTTATAACTGTTAGATGATATAATGAAAATTTTCTATTTCATAAATATATAATGCAAGAGAATCACAATCAGGATAATTTTGTAATCAGTTTTATTTTGTCATAATATTATATGCCTATAGGTTAAGAATAATATTATATGTATCAATTAATGTACTAACTAGTATATTAACAAATAATGTAATATAATTTAAAAGGTGTTGAATATTTATAATTTATATAATAAGTGGGGTCAGTAATAATGACATAACATTATGTAGCACTACCAATAGACTAAATACTTTGAATGCCTTGAATTTTTAGAAGTAATTACTTTAAATGTCTTGAATTTTGAAAAATATTTATATAAATTAACAAATTTTATATTGAAATCTCAATCAGAATCCATTTTAATAATGTTACAAGTGTCACATTAATAAATATTTTTTTTTATAAAATTTTCATTTATATAACATTTATTTTTTAAAATCTCATTGTCTTTGTTGTTATAAATACATGTTTGACCTATTTATGATATAAAATTGGAAATTTTGTTATAATTCTACTATTAACATGAAAACTTAAATACAAAGACACATTTTTCAATCATTAACGGGGGTCATGATAAGAGAACAAACCTCGAGACCAAGAAATAAGCAAAACAAAGCATCAATCTATCTATCTTTGTATATAGAATAATATTAAGAATCCTATAAAAAAATATCATAAAAAAATTTTATCTTTTGATTAGTGTGTGATATTTTATTATATGTAAAATTTAAAAGTGAAGAATCTTTCATGATCATCTTCATGATATTTTTTTCATGATCCCTAACATTACTCATCTATCTATATATGTTATATAAGGAAAATGGATTCTCTAACTTACAAGGCTTATGGAAGTTTCACTATCTCAATCTAAATTTCTTAATTTTTTCATTTAAAAAGAAAAAAAAAAAAACTCAGCACTTATTGACTTCTTCCAAACCTTTTTAACTTTTCTCATACCTATTTAATTATTTTGGAACTAATAATTATTTCTTAATTTATGAATTTCAAATGGAAAGATAACAAAAATATTTCATAATCTTTCCATTCTAATTTCTCTCATCGATTTCCAAAAGAAAATATTAAAACTTGCCTTCCTTTTCTCTCTCAAAAAATCAAATAATATTTTTCATTGTGGGTATCTATCTATATCTTATATATTATATTATAACAAAACCAAAAAAAATTAAAAATCAGATATACAAACAAATAAAATTAATAAATATGATTTTTATTTATTCAGTTAAAAAAAAAATTTGCCTCTTAATATCCAATTTTAAATTTTAAAAACCTTTAAATTCTATATAAACAAATCTAATTTGAAAATATCTCACATCATCATATTTTAAATCAATAAAACTCACATATCGAACTTACATCATAACTTACCTAATTAATAATAATTAAAAACAAATAGAAATCATAGATAAATTAAATTTTTTTAAAAAAAAATAGAAACCCACAACTCCATCTTAAATAAATTGAAAAAAAAATATAAACCACACAAAAATAAAGAATATAATAATTTAGATATAGATTTCAAAAAGATATGACAATATCTAAATTTGAATTATGATTTAATAATATAATTATCTATTTGTTTAATGTATATCTATCAAATTTTTAAATTACTTAATGGGGCAAATTAATCAAATTTCAAGTCTTATTTAAAAAATAATCTGATTAATCATTCCAATTCCTAAACTTCGCAGGCGCTAGTGGAGGAGCAGACGGATTAGGCGAGGCGAAGTCTAAGTTGTTGGGGGGGGTAATATCCTACCACTCCATAAATTTATTTGTTTTTTAATTTTATTTTTTCCCTGTGTGATTCTCTTTCTCTGTTATTGGTTTGGTTTTGATTTCGGTTTTAATGAGATTTATGTGTTTGTTCATAGGTTTATATGGTGGAGAAGAATTATTGGTGATGACAGCTGCAATCGAAGTATCTATGCCCATTCTATGTCAAGAATTTTGATCGGATTTTGTTTTTTTAATGAAAATCGTAAGATTAAAGTAAAAGAAATGGGTATTGAATTTTTTTATTTTTTATTGTCATTTTATTTTATAGAAAATGTGAAATTTTCTTGGGAATTTAAGATTGTACTATAACATTAAATTTTTGTATAACTAGATAAATTTAAAACTTTTAAATATCATTGTATTTTTTATTTTTATCTTTTTCTATCCTATTATACCATTATTGCTATTTGTTAGTTTGGTAATCATAATTCAATTAATTGAAAATGAAAGCTTAATATAACTTTTCATATATATTAATTAATTTGTTACCGCTATATTTGTATATAATAGCATAATATATAGGAATAATTTCTAAATATAATTTCTATTTTTTTTATGTGATTAAAATAGTCCATCTTCAAATAGTATATGAAAGAGTAAGATGGCTTTTTTTATTCCCACAAAATCCAATCTATTTTTTTTTTTTATACTTTTTAATTTTTTAATTGAAACATCAGTTGTTTATGTTTACAAAACAAAATTGATAAACATATATTCAAAAGCTACACATTTTTTTCTTTTTCTTTTATTTTTTTTTATTTTTTTTAATAGGTAAGATATTTACAAATGAAAATTGTTTGACATCTCAAAAAACTTTCCATAATCCAACTTGTGATGATGTGGTCATAAGTGTCAATTTTTATACAAATATGATAAGAGAATTAATCAAATTATACATTTCAACCAACCACATACTCAAACTTTCACTATTTCAAGATGTTATTTCACTATAATTCCAATTAAGAGAATCTTCAACTCTTAATATTCTTTTTATCGAATTATAATTTGATAAAAATTTAAAAAGATGAAGCGTTGGAAATTATGTGTTTGGTGTGAGTTACCCTTATATTTGAATGTTGTGTTTGGTTTGAGTTTTCAAATTATGATTCTAAATCAATTTCAAAACATATTTTGAAAACATGTTTGGTAAACTAGACAATTTTTAAATTTTTGGTCTACCCGATCATCCGCTCGAACATCCTCCCAGATGATCGACCGATTGACTGGAATAGTACACTTTTTTTTTTTTTTTGCAATTGTCATTCGCCACCTGTTATTTAGAAAATATATATATATATATATATTTGGTTATGAGTTTTGAATAGAATTTTTGACAAAGTTTTGAGTTGTGTATTTGGTTATGAGTTATAAGTTTTTGAATTAAGTTTTGAAAACTCTTTTCAAAACTTATAAGAGCATCCATAGTGGGATGGCTAAAAAAAATATGTTAAGGTGTGTTATATGACAAAAAGTGATAAAAGTGAGGCTCAAAATGTGTGTTAAGATGTGTTAAGAGTTTGTTAATTTTAGAAAGTGAAAGGCGGTGCAATGGATGTATTAAGGGATGTGTTAAGGTGTGTGTTAAGAATATATATATATATATAATACATAAAATAAATAAATAATTTAATTTAATCAAAAATCTCAAACCCAAAATTAAATTTCAAGTCCAAAAAAAAAAAAAATCCCAACAAGTTAAAAAAAAAAACACTTGATTGCCCGGATGTCCGACCGGTCAACTGATCTGACCCAAATTTTTTTTTTTCTTCCTTTTCTTGAAGGGTCCGGACATTCGGGGTGGACTTCCGGCCAAACGTCCGGAGGGACTTACGGCCAAACATCCGGGAGGACTTCCCTAGGCACACGTCCCTCCTCTCTCTCTCGCTAGCTAAAACGTTAGCCACAGTTAACAAAGAAGTTAACAGCTGACACTAGCACACTCCTTAACACTTCCACTATGTACCCAAAAGTTATTATGTCTCCCATAAATTTTGGCCACTGACACTAACACACTCACTAACACGTCCATCGTAGATGCTTTAACCAAACAACGCTTCTCGTTTCATATGTCACATCAAAAATTCAAAACTCATAACCAAATAAATTCTCTTTTCAAATCATAATTCTAAAACTCACAAACTCAAAATACAACTCTATTCTCAAATCATAATTCTAAAACTCTGCCATACATTACTTTATTGTTTTTTGCATCAAAATTGATGAAAAGAAACAAAAATTGGAATAAGAATTAAAGTTCTTTTAAAAATTGATACAAATTGAATGAAAAAGTTAAAATAATTCATATCAAATCAAATTTTTTATTCAAATTTAAAATCAAATTAGATAAAAAAAAAATTAAAAAGAAAATGATAAAATGTTGAAAATATTCTAAAACCTTTTTATTCTTAAAAACTAGATATCCGTGTGCATATTATCTTCATATTGTATTTTTAGTTATGAAATTAAAATCAAAAGAAATGTAACTTAAATTATTAGTTTAATAACAGAAACATCATATCAATTATTGTTAAATATCACTCCACTTCACATTTAATAGTAAAATTGTATATTTTTCTTAATTATAACTTTTAAATTTGTATATTTTCATAACAAGAAGATATATCATAACTCATGTAATCTCATTTAATTAGGTTTCACTTTTTCTTTTTTATTACAAATTATCAAAATTGCACAATAGATTTATATATATACATATTTTTAATTTTTTTAAACTAATAATTTAAAAAATATATAAACATAAAAATTAACTTATAAATTTCATGTATACCACAAGACAAAATATTAAATTACTTCAACATATTTATAATAATTTTTTTTTTAAATTTATAAAGTCCCGTGCAAAGCACGGGTTACCACTAGTATCTATACTATATATTAAGCAAAATGGGGGTTTTAACCCCAAGGCCTGTGGGAGCTTCAATATCCCAATCTGAATTTTCTAAATTTCTTATTAAAAAAAAAACTCAGCATTTATTGATTTGGTCAAAATCTCCTGATCAGCATTTGTTAACTTTTTTCAATCCATATGTCTTTCCACATGCCTGCATTATTGATTTGGTCAAAATCTCTTGATTAGCATTTAAAATCCCCTCATACAAATAATTATAGATACAATCCGTGTATAGTTACTGCAATACCCTTTTCAACTTCTCCCATACACTATGATTAGTGATAAGATTGTTAATTTTTTTTTATAAAAAATCTTAAAAAATATAATTTATATATTAAAAAAAATCTAAAACAAATATAAATATCTATAATTATCCCGTGCATAGCACGATATTATGATGTCTGCGTGTATTGCACATGTAAAATATATATATATATATATATATATGTGTATGTCTTGGCCCATTAAATTATAGTTTCCATTAATTAAAATTTTTGTTTTAGCTCAGCATTTATTAAATTCTCCAAAGTCTTTTTGACTTCTCCTATATATACATCCTTTTTAACTTTTTTTTTTGATTTTTGACAAATATAAATATCTAAAACAAATATAAATATCTATATCTATCTATCTATCTATCTATCTATACTTACTATATATTAAGCAAAAGGGAGTTTTTAACCCCCAAGGCCTGTGGAAGCATCAATATCTCAATCTAAATTTTCTAAATTTTTTATTTAAAAAAAAAAAAAAAAACTCAACATTTATTGATTTGGTCAAAATCCACTTATCAGTATTTATTAACTTTTTTCAATACACTTGTCTTTCCACATGCCTGCATTTATTGATTTGGTCAAAATTCCCTAATCAACATTTAAAATCCCCTCATACAAATAATTATAGATATAATCCGTGTATAGTTACTGCAGTACATTTTTCAACTTCTCTCATACACTATGGTTAGTGATAATATTGGTAAATTATTTTTATAAAAAATCTTAAAAAACATAATTTATATATTAAAAAAAATTGAAACAAATATAAATAACTATAATTAGCCCGTGCATAGCACGGGTGACAGGCTAGTCTATCTATACTATATATTAAGCAAAAGGGGGTTTTTAACCCCAAGCCTTATGGGAGCTCCAATCTCCCAATCTAAATTTCTTGATTTTTTAATTTTTAAAAAAAAATCTTAGCATTTATTAACTTGTTCCAACCCCCAAGTCTTACCTTCATAATAACACTTTAATGCATTAAGAACAAGCATAAAAAAAAATTCTTTGAAATCCAACACATGAATTCGTTGAAAAATCCTAACACATATTATTATTATCTCTCATAATAACACTTTAATGCATTAAGAATAAGCATAAAAAAAATTCTTAAAAAGTCTAACACATATGATTATTATCAAAATATTAAACTTTAATATGATATAATAAAAAAAAGACATAATTCCTTGAAAAGTCTAACACATATGATTATTATCAAAATATTAAACTTTAATATAATATAAAAAAAAAAGAAAAAAAGAAGACATATAAAAAAAAATATTTAAAAATCGCAATTAAAAAAAAAAACCTTAGCATTTATTAGCTTTTCCCAACCCCCAAGTCTTACCCTCATAATAACACTTTAACACATTAAAAACAAGTATAAAAAAAAATTTTTGAAATCCAACACATATGAATTCCTTGAAAAGTCCCAACGCATATGATTATTATCCCTCATAATAACACTTTAATGCATTAAGAACAAGCATAAAAAAAATTTCTTGAAAAGCCCAACACATATGATTATTATCAAAATATTAACTTTACTATAATATAATAATAATAAAGACATTTAATTCTTTGAAAAGTCTAACGCATATGATTATTATCAAAATATTAAACTTTTATACAATATAAAAAAAGAAAAAAAAAGAAGACATTTAAAAATCACAATTCACATATATAGATAATTGTAAACACAAACCGTGCAGAGCACGGGTGATATGCTAGTATACTATATATTAGGCAAAAGAGAGTTTTTAACCCCAAGCTTTGTGAGAGCTCCAATCTCCCAATTTAAATTTCTTGATTTTTTTATTTTTTTTAAAAAAACCTTAGCATTTATTAACTTCTCCCAACCCCTAAGTTTTACCCTCATAATAACACTTTAATGCATTAAGAATGAGCATAAAAAAATTATTTGAAATCCAACACATGAATTCCTTAAAAAGTCCCAACACATATGATTATTATCTCTCATAATAATACTTTAATGCATTAAAAACAAGTATAAAAAAAATTTCTTGAAAAGTCCAATACATATGATTATTATCAAAATATTAAACTTTAATATAATATAATAAAAAAAAAAAAAGCTTTTTTGATAAATCCACTTTCTAAGAGCTTTATTCCATCCAACACATATTCTTTTTGACTATTCCATTAGGTCGTATTTGAGATAAGAAGACCAAAATACCATTTTCATCTACTTATGTTCCATTTAATTCACATTATTTTCTTATGTTTCAATAAGTCCTATGGGTGACATAATTACCAAAATACCCCTAATGTGAATGTTCACACCGTCAATGTGAATGTTCATATCGTCAATGTGTAGGGGCCCGGCCCATGTCGATCCTCGTGGGTGCCCGGAAAAATTCGAGTCGGGCTGGGGCGAGCCTGGCTCGTTGACAATGTAAATATTCACATTGACATGTTAACATTCACATTAATAAAAGTGTAAAATTGGCCTGCATCCCGTGGCGACGCGAAACCCGCCCGCGGCCCATGGGCGGCCTAGGGCGGGCCTGGTCCGGCCCGTTGACAATGTGAATATTCACATTAACATGTTACACATTCACATTGATAAAAGTACAAAATTGGCCCGCGGTCCATGGGCGGCCAAAAGCCCGCCCGCGGCCCGAGGCGGGCCCGGCCCGGCCCGTTGACAATGTGAATATTCACATTGACATGTTAACATTTACATTGATAGGAGTGTAAAATTAGCCCGCGCCTCGAGGCTGCTCGAAACCTGCCCACGGCTCGTGGGCGGCCCGGGGCAAGCCCCGCCCGGCCTGTTGACAATGTAAATATTCACATTGACATGTTAACATTCACATTGATAAGAGTATAAAATTGGCCAGCGGCCTAGGGCGGGCCCGACCCGGCCCGTTGACAATGTGAATATTCACATTGACATGTTAACATTCACATTGATAAGAGTGTAAAATTGGCCCGCAGCTCGTGGGCGGCCCGAAGCCCGACTGCAGCCCGACCCGTGACATTGTGAATATTCACATTGACATGTTAACATTAACATTGATAGGAGTGTAAAATTTTCCCGCTGCCCGAAGCTTGCCCGCGGCCCGGGGTAGGCCCGGTCCAGTCCATTGACAATGTGAATATTCACATTGACATGTTAACATGCTGTAGACACCCCATGTTTGACCGACCTTAAGACTCAGACGTCATCGATTGAGCGCTCGGTGATGACACATGTTGTGCTCGTTCTGAGGTTACAGAGTCTCGGCTGAGAGCCTTGCCTCCGGACCTCGGGACTCTTTTGCGCTTTGCCTCAATTTACGAACCAGGTTCTGTTTTCTCTTCCCGAAGGGAGGGAGAGGTCTCGTAGACCATCTCTCAGTGGCCGTAGGCTACTTTTCGTGGTTGTAGACCACTGTTCCCATTTGGAGACCAGTTTTCCGTTTTCAGAGCTGTCGGCCATGCGCCTCGGTTCGGGACCGCTTAACTTTCTCCGTTTGGCACGGTTTTTGGAGAGCTTGAACATTTTGAACCCTTTTTTTAGCTTATTGAGGAAGCTTGAACCTTTTAAACCTTCATTTTAGCTTCTTAAGGAAGCTTGAACCTTTTGAACCTTCGTTTTAGCTTCTTGAGGAAACTTGAAACTTTTGAACTTTTGTTTTAGCTTCTTGAAGAAGCTTAAACCTTTTGAACCTTTGCTCTAGCTTCTCCAAGAAGGTTGAACCTTTTGCTCTAAGAAGCTTGAACCCTCTTGTTTCTCTATAAGAGAGGGCCTCCCTCTCCTTTAGAGAGGTTGAAAAAAAAATTTGTATAAGGAAAAGCACATATATCTCTCTATATCTCTCTATATCTCTACATTCTAGGCTCAGAAAGGGTGTTTGTTCTTGGCCTTTAACACCACACCTCCAGCATTGATCTAAGGTTCTTAGAGGGTCTTGAGAGATCTCAAAGAGCTGGTTTTTGGTCCAAGAAGCTGCTGGTTTTGCTGAAGCTACAAGGGTAACACACTATTCCCTCTTTAAAGCTTTATTTTGCTCCATCTTTTAGCCATACTTGCAAGCATATTTGAGCTTTGGTGTAAACTGAAAAAAGTCTTCCTTTGAGGCCCTTAACATGTTTGTTTAAGATCATTTTTCTGTTGGGGGACATCTACCCCCTTGCATGCTTCATTTTACCTTGTTTTGAGCCATGCCTTAGAGCATTTGTATTGGCCTTTGTTTGGCCTTTTAGCCACTGAAATCCAGTGGATTTTTAGTGGCTAGCATGCTGTTTTGAGTGCCAAAATTAGAGAGGGGTGACCCTCTCTCTCCTTGTTTTGTTTCCTAGCATATTTGGCCTAACAAAGGAGCCCTTATTTAAATGCTTCCGAGCCATGTTTCAGGCCATTTTTGGTGAGTTTTAGGACCTGCATAGGCTCTGTCCAGAGCTTGTTTTTTCATATTGGGTGTCCATCTTGCATGTGTAGAACAACCCTCTTCATAGCTTATCAAAGGAGCATGCCATTCTTGCATGCATTGACTATGTTTCAGTGAGTTTTTGGGCTTTATTTGACATGTCATACCTCTGAGTTTTTTCTGGTTTAGTGACCTCTTGAAGGCCTCATATGCTTGTAGTGTAAATCCTCTTTACTAGCTTACATTGCATGCTATTTTGGCCTTTGATTCTAGCATATTTTGGCCATACTCCAAACTGATTTTGTGCATATTTTGAACTGCCTTAGCTCTATTTTTAGGCCTGTTGGTCGAATGATGTTTGCTATGCATGCTTGTAGTGTAATGCCCATGCCTAGCTTTGAGTTTTGAAGCTTCTTGCATGCTTGAATGGTGGTGTTTTTCATGTTTTGGAGTCATTGAGCATGTCATTTCAGAGCCTATACTTGTGCCATATTCCCATGTTTTCCACTCTTTAAATGTGTTTGAGAGTCGTGCTTAAATACCCCATTTATGGGCCATTGCATGAGCTTCATTTCCATGCCTTTCGAGTCATCATTTTAGTCTATTTTCCTACTATTTTGGGCCTGCATAGGGACTGTTTGGGGCTGGTTTGGTCATTTGTGCATTGCCTTGTGTACCTCTAGTGTAATGCACTTCACTAGTTTCGGTATCCAGGCCATCTAGCATGCATTGTGTGAGATGTTTACATGATTCGGGACCATCTTGCATGTCATTTCAGAGCTGGAAAATGTGTGATTGCATGCCATATTTCATCCCTTGCCATGCTTTGGTAGAGTTGCATTTGGTGCCTTAGGTTTGGTCCCTTGCATTTGTGCATATTTGCATGTGTTTTTGTTGCCTAATTTCATCATGTGTGGCCACTGATTTGAGTATGGCTGAGGCCCATTCATTTTAGTTTAAGTCCATCTTGCATTATGTATGCCATATCCATGTTGTCGCATGCTTGGTCGTCGCATTGTGTATGCCTTGTTCATGTCTTCGTGCATGTCCATCTTCGTATGTGCATTGCGTATGCCATATAGTTCATGTGCATTGAGTATGTCATTCTTAGTTCATAGCATTGTGTATGCTAGTTGCATGTTTGCATATCATCCCTCGCATGCTAGCATGATTAGGTTGCATTGCGTTTAGGGTTGCACGCTAGTCGTATTGTGTATGCCATGTATATTGCATTGTGTTTGGAATAGGGTTTAGTCCAAACACGGGAAACGAGGGACGTTTCGTACTCCAAGTGACGAAACGTGCCTCGATTCTCGGTTGCCGACACTCCGGATTACCCATGATGGAGTTTAGGCCTTGTTGTGTTTATATGTGCATTCATTTTACATCGAGTCGTGCAATCCGACTCCTCAGCCATCATGCATTGAGATGCGTGATTGGTGGCACGCGGATCGAGGACTACACTCCCTGGAGCTTGTGCAATGATGGGGAGAGTGGTCATGCACACATATGTTGAAAATACTTTGCCATGCCCCTTTCTCGCTCTCTGTTGCAGCAAATCGGAAACCAGCAGCAAAAACTGGTCAGCAGTCTTCTAGAGCTTTGTACAGTGTTCTGGGACCAGTTACAAACAAAGGCAAATCGGGGCATCGCGATGGATTTCCCGACAAGGCGACTTAAGCATGCATGCATCCCTATCATTCGAGATAGAGCTAAGGCAGTCCATTTTGTTTAATTTACATGCTAGTTTCCTTACTTACTTAGTTAATTCGTTAATTAATTAATATTGTGTAATAATTAGTTTAGTTAGCTTAGATTAGCTAGTTTATTCTGTACTATTCATTCGGACCCTCCGAGAGAGAGCAAGGTTGTAATACGTATGCGTGTATGTGATGTATGTCTTCTAACCCCACGTCTTTCTCCCTTTCATTTACCAGCTTATGATGGTTAGTTTTAGGGCACATTTCAATTAGCGTACTTATACTCGCATGTTTGCATCCATTTATCTGTCTTGCATGCACCGGGCTCGACACATCATACTAACTGTATTGTATTTCAATTCCGAGTTGAATGCGTGTATCAGTTGTTGCATTTCATATGCCATTTTAGAATTGCCGAGCCTATCTTAGTTGCATTTTTGTATATGTTGCATTAGGCATTTCAGCATAGTTAGGATTCATGCATGATTTCTAATTAGCTTCTTTCTTTGGCTTGGAGTACTCAGTAAGTATTTATGCTTTTGCATCCTTGCATGCGTGTGAGTGACTGCCATAATAGCATGCTTACCATGAGGCTATTTGCTTATGTGATATAACTGTCTGAATGCCTGTAGGTGAAGGTTGGGTTATTTGAATTGGAACAATTCGCCAATTGAGAGTCTTAAGCCCACTTGAGGGTGGCAAATCTACGTCTTAGCCTACTTGCGAGTAGCACCATCAAACCATCTTTCAAATAAACAAACATGAAATGTTTTGTTCCAACTCAAACGATCCAGTCTATACTTGTATGTTGTGTGCATCACATAGTAATTCTAGGCTAATAACCGGAATAAGAGCACATAATGTTTTCAAAACTCGATATCATGGTTAGTAGAGGCCGATCTTTGATCGGGCGAGCAGGGGTGCTCACGAAGTGACCTTCCCCAATCGTACCCAAGTTCCTGAGCCGAAACAACTTTGGTGATGACAGACACGTGGCCTTAGGCACGAGTCAGGGTTTCCTAAATTTTCCCAAAATAAAATATTTAGGTGGCGACTCTGTATCTAGCAAAGCAGTCCATGTTTGGCACTTCTTTCTAAAAATCAGTTTTCCAAAACGATTTGCCGGATTTGGACTCTTTGGTGATTTATCGATCTTGCATTGCACTTTGCGAGATTAGATTCAGAACCGTGACATTGAGTCCGAACTGTAGTGAGCCCAATGAACAAAACGGGATTTCCTCCCGGGACATTCGGGGACATTTACACATGCACATTGATAGGAATGTAGAATTGGCCCGCGGCCCGTGGGCTGCTCGAAACCCGCCCACGGCCCGGGGCAGGCTCGTTTGGGTCCGGGCCCGAGTATGTCCGAGACCCTAGGCTAGGGCCTAGGCCATCACTTTGAAGCTTGGCCCGGCCCATCAGCCCGCTTAAGGCCCATTCAAGGCTCGGTCCGAGGCCCAGCCCGCCCGAGGTGCAATGTCTTTTTTTATGGAAAATAATAAAATTTTGGTAGAAAAAATTAAAAAGAATTAAAAAAAAATGGCCAAGCCGCCCAAGCCCGACCTAAGCTCGAGGCTAGGCCCAGACCCACCGGCCCGACCCGAGGCTCGATCCACCGGCCCGTTCAAAACCCGAATACCCTTGTGCCAGGACTAGGGCTTGGGCCTAATTTTTTGGCCCGTGGGCCGGGCCGAGCCAGGCCGGATATTTTCGGACACCCACGAGGCTCCATATGGGCCGGCCCGGGCCTCTACGCATTGATGATATGAGCATTCACATTATGGGTATTCTGGTAATTAAGTCTCCCGTAGGACTTATTGAAATATAAGAAAATAATGTGGACTAAATAGAATATAAGTAGATAAAAATGGTATTTTGGTCTTCTTACCTAAAATAGGACTTAATGGAATAGTCAAAAAGAACGTAGGCTGTTGGAAGCCCGCCCGCGGCTCGGGAAAGGCTCGTTTGGGCCTGAGCTCGAGCCTAGTCCGAGACCCTAGGCTAGGGCCTGGGCCATCACTTTGGAGCCCGGCCCGGCCTGGCCCATTGGCCCGGTTAAGGCCCATTCAAGGCTCGGTCCGAGGCCCGGCCCGCGCCGAGGCCTAGTGTCTTTTTTTGTGAAAAATAATAAAATTTTGGTAGAAAAAATTAAAAAGAATTAAAAAAAATAGCCAGGCCCGCTTAAGCCCGACTCAAGCATGAGGCTAGGCCCAGGCCCATCGGCCCGACCCACCGGCTCGGGCCCGGACCCAAACGAGCCTGCTCCCGGCCGTGAGCAGGCTTCGAGCAGCCCACAGGCCGCGGGCCAATACTACATTCCTATCAATGTGCATGTTAACATGTCAATGTGAATATTCACATTGTCAACGGGCCGAATCGGACCTACCCCGGGCCGCGGGCAAGCTTCGGGCAGCGGGCAAATTTTATACTCCTATCAATGTTAATGATAACATGTCAATGTGAATATTCACAATGTCACGGGTCGGGCTTCGGGCCGCCCACGGGCTGCGGGCCAATTTTACACTCTTATCAATGTGAATGTTAACATGTCAATGTGAATATTCACATTGTCAACGAGTCGGGTCGAGCCCGCCCTGGGCCGCTGGCCAATTTTATACTCTTATCAATGTGAATGTTAACATGTCAATATGAATATTCACATTGTTAACAGGCTGGGCCGGGCCTGCCCCGAGCCGCCCACGGGCCGTGGGCAGGTTTCGGGCAACCACGGGGCGCGGGCTAATTTTACACTCCTATCAATGTGAATGTTACATGTCAATGTGAATATTCACATTGTCAACGGGCCGGGCCGGGCCCGCCCCGGGCCGCGGGAGGGCTTTTGGCCAACCATGGGCCGCGGGCCAATTTTATACTCTTATCAATGTGAATATTCACATTGTCAACGGGCCAGACCGGGCCCGCCCGGGCCGCCCATGAGCCGCCGGTGGGTTTCACGCCGCCACGGGACGCGGGCCAATTTTACACTCCTATTAATGTGAATGTTAACATGTCAATGCGAATATTCACATTGTCAACGGGTCGAGCTCGCCCCGGCTCGCGGGCGGGTTTCGGGCCGCCCACGGGCCAATTTTACATTCCTACCAATGTGAATTTTAAAATATGAATGTTCACATCATAAAATTGTTAACCGTTCAAAAAATATTTATAAGGGTATCAAAATTAAATATAAGGGCATAAGTGTCCAAGAAAATAATGTAAATCAAGAAAAAGAACTTTATGGAATAAAACTATACATACATCGGACTAAATGGGTTAAAAAAATCTTTCATGAACTTCTTGGGTTAAAACACTTTTAAATGGGATTTATCAATAAAAATTCCTAAAAAAAGACATTTAATTCCTTGAAAAGTCTAACACATATGATTATTATCAAAATATTAAACTTTAATATAATATAATATAAAAAAGGAAAAAAAGAAGACATTTAAAAAAATATATATATTTAAAAATCACAATTCACATATATAGATAATTATAAATACAATCCGTGCATAACACGGGTGATATGCTAGTATCTATCTATACTATATATTAAGCAAAATGGGGTTTTTAACCCAAAGCCTTGTGGGAGCTCCAATCTCCCAATCTAAATTTCTTGATTTTTTTATTTTAAAAAAAAAAATCTTAGCATTTATTAACTTCTCCCAACCCCCAAGTCTTACCCTCATAATAACACTTTAATGCATTAAGAACAAGCATAAAAAAAAAAAATTCTTTGAAATCCAGCACATATGAATTCCTTGAAAAATCTCAACTCATATGATTATTATCTCTCATAATAACACTTTAATGCATTAAGAACAAGCATAAAAAAAAATTCTTGAAAAGTCTAATATATATGATTATTATCAAAATATTAAACTTTAATATAATATAATAAATAAATAAAAGACATTTAATTCTTTGAAAAGTCTAACACATATGATTATTATCAAAATATTAAACTTTAATATAATATAAAAAAGGAAAAAAAGAAGGCATTTAAAAAAAATATTTAAAAATCACAATTCACATATATAGATAATTGTATACACAATCCGTGCATAGCACGGGTGATATACTAGTACTATAGATTAAACAAAAGGAGGTTTCTAACCCCCAAGGCTTGTGGGAGCTCCAATATGCCAATCTTAATTTTCTAAATTTTTATTTTTTTTAAAAAAAAAATTAATCTCAGCATTTATTAATTTCTCTCAACCCACGAGACTTTTTGACTTTTCTCATAATTACTGCAGTACCTTTTCCAAAATAAATAATTTGTTTATTAAAAAAATTTAAAACAAATATCTATATCTATATCTATTTATTTATTTATATCTGTCTCTAACCCACAAGTTTTGTGGGAGTTCCAATATCTGAACCTTAATTTCTTAATTTTTTGATTTTTTTTATAAAAAAAAAACTTAGCACTTATTAAATTCTTCCAAGTCTTTTAACTTCTCCAATACACACTAAACCCTAAATCCTAAATATAAACACTCACAAAGAAAAAAATGTGATTGTAATGTAATGTGATTGTAGTTTGAATTTTCTAATCCCAATCTGAATTAAAAAATTAAAGTGTGATTGTAAAAAGATTTGTTTGAATTTAATAAGTGTGATTGTAAAAACTTTTGAATTTAAAAAATCAAAGAAAGTCAAAAAAGACTTGGAAGAATTTAATATTTATCACATTTTAAATTCAAACGATCACATTTTTTAACATTTTTTGAATTTAATATGACTTGGAAGATTTTAACATTTTTTAACGATCAAAAAAGACTTGGAAGAATTTAATATTTATCATATTTTAAATTCAAACGATCACTTCTCCAAGTCTTTTCAAAAAAAGTTTGAATTTACAATCACACTTTAAGTTTTTACAATCGTTTGAATTTAAATTCAAAAGACTTTATCACGTTTTAAATTCAAATATTTATCACATTACATTACAATCACATTACATTACAATCACATTTTTTTGAATTTAAAATGACCATCGTTTGATTGTAATGTAATGTAATATTTATCACATTTTTTGGCTTGGAAGAAAGTCAAAAAAGACTTGGAAGAATTTAAAGAAGTTAAAAAGACTTGGAAGAATTTAATAAGTGCTAAGTTTTTTTAAAAAAAAAATCAAAAAAATTAAGAAATTAAGGTTCAAATATTGGAACTCCCACAAAATTTGTGGGTTAGAGATAGATATAAATAAATAGATAGATATAGATATAGATATTTATATTTGTTTTAATTTTTTTTTTAATATACAAATGATTTGTTTTGGAAAAGGTATTGCAGTAATTATGAAAAAAGTCAAAAAGTCTTGTAGGTTGAGAGAAGTTAATAAATACTGAGGTTAATTTTTTTTTAAAAAAAAACAAAAAATTAAAAAATTAAGATTGACATATTGAAGCTTCCACAGACCTTGGGGTTAAAAACTCTCCTTTTGCTTAATATATAGTATAGATTTAATTTTTTGGTACTAAGTTTTTAATTAATTTATTAGATACCACACACTACACAACAACACTACAAGGCCCATTTTTGAAAATGTTAAAACTAATTTTCACCAAAAAAAAGAAAATGATAAGACTAAAGAAACTAAACAGTAAAGAGGATTCATAAAGACTAGAGGTATGGGTGTTGGTTTTCTTTCACAATTCAAACAAAAGCAAAATGGATAAGGGGTCACTGCTGTGCGTGAAGCACAGTAGTGACTGTGGTGCCTCCATTTGAGGTGTATTATGGCTTTATTTTTATGATCCAAACCGTCCATTTTGTAGGGTTTGTTGAGTACTTCATGCCTACCAAAAATCATATTAATCGGATATCAAAAACTATATGATCGGTAACCAAAAAAATAAATAATAAGTTTTATTTTGAGAAATAACATAAATAATATGCAGTTCGATCATATAGTTGTTGATATCCGATTAATATGATTTTTGGTAGGCATGAAGTACTCAACAAATCCTACAAAATGGACGGTTTGGATCATAAAAATACGGCCATAATACACCCTAAATGGATGCACCACAGTCACTGCTGTGCTTCACGCACAGCAGTGACCCCTTGTCCAAGCAAAATGGCCAAGGACCATATATGGTGCCCCTATTTTGGGTTTCTATTTCCACCGTTTTTTTTGGGACCACGTGCCCCATTTGAAACCTTTTGATAGATAGAGGTCAATCTTTTTGGTTCAGTGGATAACTATGGCTAGCACTAGGAGGTTTTATTGAATTTGATGGTGGTGTTGTTCCTTGGCATGAGATCTTAGGTTGATTGTTTGAATTTGATATTCTCTGAGGAGAATATATAAGAAGTTGTGCAGTTTTTGAGAATTATTTCGGACTTTATTTTCATCATCCGAACCGTTCAATTTTTAAAGAACGTCGAGTAGAACATACCTGTAAAAAATCAAGTTGATCAGATATTTATAAACCCTTCATCAACTCGAATCTGTGTATATAAAAAATAAATATATAAGTATTAAATTGAATACAAATGTGAGTTGATGAAGGGGGTTTTTAACCCCAAGCCTTATGGGAGCTTTAATCTCCCAATCTAAATTTTCTGATTTTTTGAATTAAAAAAACAAAAAAACCTTAGCATTTATTAATTTTTCCCAACCCCCAAGTCTTACCCTCATAATAACACTTGAATGCATTAAGAACACGCATAAAAAAAATTCTTTGAAATCCAACACATACGAATTCCTTGAAAAGTTCCAACACATATGATTATTATCCCTCATAATAACACTTTAATGCATTAAGAACAAGTACAAAAAAAATTTCTTGAAAAATCCAACACATATGATTATTATCAAAATATTAAACTTTAATATAATATAATAAAAAAAAAAGACATTTAATTCCTTGAAAAGTCTAACACATATGATTATTATCAAAATAATAAACTTTAATATAATATAAAAAACGAAAAAAAAGAAGATATTTAAAAATCGCAATTCACATATATAGATAATTGTAAACACAATCCGTGCATAGCACGGGTGATATGCTAGTACTATATATTAAGCAAAAGGGGATTTCTAACCCCAAGCCTTGTGGGAGCTCCAATCTCCCAATCTAAATTTCCTGATTTTAAAAAAAAAAATCTTAGCATTTATTAACTTCTTCCAACTCCCAAGTTTTACCATCATAATAACACTTTAATGTATTAAGAACAACCATAAAAAAAATTCTTTGAAATCCAACACATATGAATTCTTTGAAAAGTCCCAACACATATTATTATTATCCCTCATAATAACACTTTAATACATTAAGAAAAAGCATAAAAAAAAATTTTAAACAGTCCAACACATATGATTATTATCAAAATATTAAACTTTAATATAATATAATAAAAAAAAAGACATTTAATTTCTTGAAAAGTCCAACACATATGATTATTATCAAAATATTAAACTTTAATATAATATAAAAAAGGAAAAAAAAAAAGAAGACATTTAAAAAAAAGAAAATATTTAAAAATCACAATTCACATATATAGATAATTGTAAACACAATCCGTGCATAGCACGGGTGATATGCTAGTATTATATAAGGAAAATGGGGTTTCAAACCCATAAGCTTTGTGGGAGCTTTATTATCCAAATCTTAATTTTCTAATTTTTTGAATTTTTTTATAAAAAAAACTCAGTATTTATTGGCTTCTCCCAACAAACAAGCATTTTTTACTACTCTCATATTTATTGCAGCACTCTTTTCAACTTTTTCCATACACTAAGATTAGTATTGAGATTGTTAAATTATTTTTATAAAAATAATTTGTATATTAAAAAAATCTAAAACAAATATAAATGTCTATATCTATCTATCTATCTATATATTATATATTATATAAGGAAAATGGGGTTTCTAATGAGAAGCCTCTTAAGAGCTCCAAACTCTCATTCTAAAATTATTGATTTTTAATTTATAAATAGATTATAAAAATCTATTGGCTGATTTATTTATTTAATTATTTTAGAAATAATAATTATTCATTAATTTATGGATTTCAAATGGGAAGATAACAAAAATATTTTATAATCTCTCTATTATAATTTCTCTCACCAATTTTCAAAAAACAATATTAAAATTTGCATTCCTTTATATTTTTCATGAAAGTTGTGAGTATCTATCTATATCTTATATATTATATTATAACATAACCAAAAAAAATCAAATATAAAAACATATAAAATTAATAAATTTGATTTTTATTTATTCAATTAAAATATTTATTTTGCCTCTCAATGTCCAATTTTAAATTTTAAAAATGTATAAAGTCTATCTAAACGAATCTGATTTGAAAATATCTCCTACTATCATACTTTAAATCAATAAAACTCACATATTTATCATATATTTAACTTGCATCATAACTTACCTAAATAATAATAATTAAAAACAAATAGAAACCACATACAAATTATTTTTTTTAAAAAAAAAGAAACCCACAACTCCATCTAAAATAAATTGAAAAACATAAATAAATAGAAACCACACAAAAATAAATAAGATAATAATTTAGATATAGATCTCAAAAAGATATAACAATATCTAAATTTGAATTATGATTTAGTAATATAATAATTTTTTTTTTGATGTATATCTGTCAAATTTTAAATCACTTAATGGGATAAATTAATAAATTTTCTAAAATTTTTGATTTTTTAATTTATAAAATAGACTTTAAAAAAAACTATTGACTGATTTATTTATTTAATTATTCTAGAAATAATAATTATCCCTTAATTTATGGATTTCAAACAGAAATATAATAAAAATATTTCATAACCTCTCCATCTCTCTCTCACTAATTTACAAAAAAAAAAATATATATTAAAAGTTGCGTTCCTTCTCTCTTTCCCAAAAAATTAGATAATATTTTTCATGAAAATTGTGGATATCTATCTATATCTTATATATTATATTATAACATAACAACAACAAAAAAAACTAAAAATCAAATATAAAAATAGATAAAACTAATAAATTTGATTTTTATTTATTCAGTTAAAATCTTCCTTTTGCACCTCAATATCCAATTTTAAATTTTAAAAATCTTTTAATTTTTTCTAAATAAATCTAATTTGAAAATATCTCTCACCATTATACTTTAAATCAATAAAATTCACACGTCTATCACATATCTAACTCACATCATAACTTATCTAAATAATAATAATTATAAATAAATAGAAATCACAAATAAATTAAATTAAAAAAAAATAGAAACCCACAACTCCATCCTAAATAAATTGCCAAAAAAAAAAAAAAGAAATAGAAACCACACAAAAATAAAAAAAAAAATATAAGAAGTTAGATATGGATCTCAAAAAAATATTACAATATCTAAATTTGAATTATAATTTAATAATATAATAATCTACTTTTTCTGATGTATATCTATCATAATTTTAAATCATTTAATGGGACAAATTAATCAATTTTCAAGTCTTATTTAAAGAATAATCTGAATAGTCATCCCAACTCCTAGACTTCGCGGGCACTAGCGGAGGAGCTAATCGATTGAGTTAAGGTGAGGTCTAAGTTGTTGGAAGTAACATTCTCACACACCATAAATTTATTTGTTTTTTTATTTTATTTTTTTCCCTATGTGATTCTCTTCCTCTACTGTTGGCTTGGTTTTGGTTTTGATTTTAGTAAGGTTTATGTGTTTGTTTATAAGTTTATGTGGTGGAGAAAAATTATCGGTGATTATGATTGCAATCGAAGTATCTATGTCTGTTCTGTGCCAATGATTTTGATTAGATTTTGTTTTCTTCAATAAAGACCATAAAATTGAAGTAAAAATGTGAAAACCCATATTTAAAATTATTCTTAAAAGAAAATAAATTAATAAATTAATTAATTTTACTCAGAATCTACCTAAAATATATAATAGTGTGAAAATTAGTTTTAAATTAGCCCAATTCAATCACTAACAAGGACCTTATTAAGAATAAAAATGTTGTGGATATTTAATAATTATTGTTATAATTTATTAGTTAAAAAAAAAAAAAAAAAAAAGAGGAATCAGATTCGGTGGCAGTATATGCCACATGCAAGCTTGCATGTAAGCTTGGTAACTTCCATCCCATTATCATTCTTGGGTGAAGGAGATGTGTAGTGGATAGCATCATGAGAAAGAGAAAAAGAGAGAGAGAGAGAGAGAGAGAGAGAGCTAGCCTCGGAGAAGGTCTATAAAATGCACCTAGTGGTCATGCACAGAAGGTTCAAGGCTGAGCATAAACTATATACATCCAAATAGAAGGATAGCTTTTAGTGTATGCATGCATGTACTCCTTTGGACGGGTGAGGAAGAAATAAGGAAGAAGAATTCAACAGAAGGAGAAGAGAAGAAGGTTTAGGAAGCAAAATTATTCTATCATTTCATCACCCATTTCAATCCTACTATTAAGTAAGAAGACCCTCTCAATACTCTCATTTTTTTTTTTTATAATTGAAATTTTCAGATTATATACATTTGATGCATTGTCTAAATTGTGTTGAATCTGCCAGCATGTTTGCCTGAATTTTTAGACAATTTTACACTCAAAATTTCGAGATGATTTCTTCTACGAAGTTGTTGATAATGATGTCTAGTTCATCCAAGAATTTTGGTAACAATTTTTGAGCTTTCTCCGAATTTATACAAATTTGTTTTACTAAATCTGAAACTGTGTTGAGAGTAATCTGTTTTGAATCTGCTAGCATGTTTGCCTGAATTTTTAGACAATTTTATACTCAAAATTTCGAAATGATTTCTCCTACAAAGTTGTTGATAATGATGTTTAGTTCATCCAGGAATTTTGGTAACAATTTTGTAGCTTTCTCCGAATTTATACAAATTTTTTTACTAAATCTGAAACTGTGTTGAGAGTAATCTGTTTTGAATTTGCCAGCATGTTTTCCCGAATTTTTAGATAATTTTATACTCAAAATTTCGAGATGATTTATTCTACAAAGTTGTTGATAATGATGTCTAGTTCATCCAGGAATTTTGGTAACAATTTTTGAGCTTTCTACGAATTTATACAAATTTTTTTACTAAATCTGAAACTGTGTTAAGAGTAATCTGTTTTGAATCTGCCAGCATGTTTGTCCGAATTTTTAGACAATTTTATACTCAAAATTTCGAGATGATTTCTTCTACAAAGTTGTTAATAATGATGTCTAGTTCATCTACGAATTTTGGTAACAATTTTTGAGCTTTCTACGAATCTATACAAATTTTTAACTCAATCTGAAACTGTGAGACAGATTTTACTATGTATTTGAAAATTTATTTAAAATTCTATACTAAGCCAGATCTTGTAATTTCTAACTAAAAGATGAAATTTGAGAAGTCTGGTTTCATGATAAATTTTTAGATTATGGATTTGATCTATAAAATTAAGTATGGAATTAATGTAAGGAAATGTGACAAATCTGTGTCATAAAGATTGCTGGAAATTTTACAGGATTATTTACATCTTATTTTTTTGAAATTCTTTCTGAAAAGTGACCTACACATTCCTATTGAGTATTCTGTTCAATTGCACGAATTTTAGGATTGTGTAAATAATTTATTTAAAATTTTACTATCTAAGTTATTATGTTCATACCATGATTTAAATTAATTGTCTGTTAAATTTTGGACATTGAATAATTTGTATTTATTATATAAAATTAATGATAGAGGAATACTACCGGTTACTCAGGGTGAGCCCTGGCTTTTAATAATTTTTAAGTAAATTGTGTCGCGAAACCCTAAGATGGCACGGGGATTATTTGAACCCCTATCGGTATTTGGTTTTGGAATAAGGGTGGATGTGTGGGTGGCACGCAGGGAAGTTACGTATCCCTGGCAGACCGTTCCCTTGGGACAGACCACGGATGTCATGGCTTGGGTATATAACTCTGGGCGTGGGCATGTTTGGTAGTTCTTAAATATTTGACCAAGGGGGTTTCCAAATTAACCGTGGCCATGACTTAATGGTTGGTAAGTTAAACCTCTTTGGTGAGATTTCAATGGTCAATTAAGATATTAAAATTATTTTAATTATTTTAATGATTGTAATTTATGTTTACAGTTATATTATTACATCGCGTTTATAATCTCATTATTTTCTTTCAAAAAGAATGGTAGGTTGGTTATGTTTTCTTACTGTGTTGCAAAACTCATGGCATATATTTTGTTGCCCTGGCGTTTCATGCCAGATTATGTAGAAAAAGGGACTGAGGCTAAAATTGGAGCAGCTGCTAACATCGAACCTTGGCTAACTTAGAGTCAAGATTTTATCACAATAAAACCCCGTTATCTCTTGTATTAGTATTTAACTATGTTGTGACGTTGTGGGTGAACTTGTAGTTTTATTTTGTTCTTGGACTTTGACTATGTAAGAAATTAAGATTTCCTAATTAATAGTTAAAATTTTATCTAGCAAGTTATTGTTATTTAAATCTTATGGCGTTTCAAAAAAAAATTTGGGGCGCCACAAAAAAAATGGGTATCAATTTTTATTTTTTTTTACTGACATTTTATTTTATAGAAAATGTGAAAATTTATTGAGAATTCAAAGCTGTGTTTGGTTGTATTCTCCAAACATATTTCTACCCTATGTGTTTGAGTGTGTTGTTTGTTTAGAGTTTTCAAAAATTAATTCCAAACTCACTTTTGAAAACTCTGTCCAAGACAGGAAAATTTAGGCTAACCGAACGGCCGGCAGGTCATCCTCCCGGACATCTGGCCGGTCGACCAGAACAATGCATATTTTTGTTTTTAATAATTGGCACCTGTTATTTTTTATATTTGAAATAAAAATAATTCAGAATTTTTTAAAAAAATTTATGAGCTTTAAATAGGATTTTGAGTTGTGTATTTGGTTATGAGTTGTAAGTTTTTGTATCAAATATCATATGTCAGATCAAAAACTTCCCACTCAATTTAAAACTCTTTTCAAAACTCATTCACCAAACAAATTTTTCATAATCAAATCATAATTTCAAAACTCACAAACTCAAAATACAACTCTATTATCAAATCATATTTAGAAAACTCTTCCAAACGCAACCCAAGATTTTACTATAATATTAGTTTTTTGTATAACTAGGTAAATTTAAAACTTTTAAATATCATTGTGTTATTTATTTTTCTCCTCTTTCTATCCCATTATACCATTTCTGTTATTTGTTAGTTTGTTAATTATAATTCAATTAATTGAAAATAAAAGCTTAATATAATTTTTCATATATGTTATAGTTAATTTGTTATACCTATAATTGTTTATAATAGTATAATATATAGGGATATTATCTAAATATAATTTCTATTTTTCTTATGTGATTAAGTAGTTCATCTTAAATAGTATATGGTTAGATGGCTTATTTTATCTCCAAAAAACCCGATCTATATTTTTTTTTACTTCTAATTTTTAAAATTGAAAGGTCAATTGTTTATGTCCATAAAACAAAATTAATAAACACATATCAAAAAACTACACATTTTTTTTTTTGGAAGTTTTATTGATAAGTCCAATTTAGAAGTGTTTTAACCCAAGAAGTCCATGAAGGAATTTTTTAACCCATTTAGTCCTATGTATATATAGTTTTATTCCATAAAATCCATTTTCTTGATTTACACTATTTTCTTGGACACTTATGCCCTTATATTTAATTTTGATACCCTTATTAATATTTTTTCAATGATTAGCAATTTAATGATGTGAATATTCATATTTTAAAATTCACATTTGTAGGAATGTAAATTGGCCTATGGGCGGCCCGAAACCCGCCTGCGAGCCAGGGCGGGCCCCGCCCGTTGACAATGTGAATATTCACATTGATATGTTAAAATTCACATTAATAGGAGTGTAAAATTGGCCCCCGTCCCGTGGCGACGCGAAACCCGCCCGCTGCCCATGGGCGGCCTGGGGCGGGCCCGGTCCGGCCCGTTGACAATGTGAATATTCACATTGATATGTTAACATTCACATTGATAAGAGTATAAAATTGGGCCGCGGCCCATGGGCGGCCAAAAGCCCGCCCACAGCCAGGGGCTGGCCCGGCCCGACCCGTTGACAATGTGAATATTCACATTGACATGTTAACATTCACATTGATAGGAGTGTAAAATTAGCCTGCGCCTCGTAGCTGCCCGAAACCAGACAACGACCCGTGGGCGGGCCCGGCCCGGCCTGTTGACAATATGAATGTTCACATTGACATGTTAACATTCACATTGATAAGAGAATAAAACTAGACAGCAGCACAGGGCGGGCGCGACTCGGCCCGTTGACAATGTGAATATTCACATTGACATGTTAACATTCACATTAATAGGAGTGTAAAATTGGCCCCCGTCCCGTGGCGGCCCGAAACCCGTCCGCGGCCCATGGGCGGCCCGGGGCGGGCCCGGCCCGGCCCGGCCCGTTGACAATGTGAATATTCACATTGACATGTTAACATTCAAATTGATAAGAGTATAAAATTGGGCCGCGGCCCATGGGCGGCCAAAAGCCCGCCCGCAGCCCGGGGCTGGCCCGGCCCGGCCCGTTGACAATGTGAATATTCACATTGACATGTTAACATTCACATTGATAGGAGTGTAAAATTAGTCCACGCCTCGTAGCTGCCCGAAACCCGACAACGACCTGTGGGCGGGCCCGGCCCGGCCTGTTGACAATGTGAATGTTCACATTGACATGTTAACATTCACATTGATAAAAGAATAAAACTAGACAGCAGCCCAGGGCGGGCGCGACTCGGCCCGGCCCGGCCCGTTGACAATGTGAATATTCACATTGACATGTTAACATTCACATTAATAGGAGTGTAAAATTGGCCCCCGTCCCGTGGCGGCGCGAAACCCGCCTGCGGCCCATGGGCGGCCCGGGGCGGGCCCGGTCCGGCCCGTTGACAATGTGAATATTCGCATTGACATGTTAACATTTACATTGATAAGAGTATAAAATTGGCCCGCGACCCATGGACGACCAAAAGCCCGCCCGCTGCCCGGGGCGGGCCGGGCCCGGCCCGTTGACAATGTGAATATTTACATTGACATGTTAACATTCACATTGATAAGAGTGTAAAATTGGCCCGCAGCCCGTGGGCAGCCCGAAGCCCCACCGCAGCCCGAGGCGGGCTTGGCCCGACCCGTGACAATGTGAATATTCACATTGACATGTTAACATGCACATTGATAGGAGTGTAAAATTAGCCCGCGCCCCGTAGCTGCCCGAAACCCGTCCACGGCCCGTGGGTGGCCCGAGGCGGGCCCGGCCCACCCTGTTGACAATGTGAATATTCACATTGACATGTTAACATTCACATTGATAAGAGTGTACAATTGGCCCGTGACCCGTGGGCAGCCCGAAGCCCGACCTCGGGCCAGGGCGGGCCCGGCCCGTTGGCAATGTGAATATTCACATTGACATGTTAACATTCACATTGATAGGAATGTAAAATTGGCCCGCAGCCCGTGGACGGCCCGAAGCCCGATCGCAGCCCGAGGCGGGCTTGGCCCGACCCGTGACAATGTGAATATTCACATTGACATGTTAACATTAACATTGATAGGAGTGTAAAACTTGTCCGCTGCCCGAAGCTCGCCCGCGGCCCGGGGTAGGCCCAGACCCAAACCCGGGCCACCCCGGGCCGCCCATGGGATGCGAGTCAATTTTACACTCTTATCAATATGAATGTTAACATGTCAATGTGAATATTCACATTGTCAACAGGCCGGGCCGGACCCGCCTCGGGCCGCCCACGGGCCGTGGGCGTGTTTCGGGCAGCCACGGGGCACAGGCTAATGTTACACTCTTATCAATGTGAACGTTAACATATCAATATTAATATTCACGTTGTCAACGGGCCGGGCCCGCGTCGGCCCGGGGTCGGGCTTCAGGCTGCCCACGGGTCACGGGCTAATTTTACACTCTTATCAATGTTAATGTTAATATGTCAATGTGAATATTCACATTGTCGACGAGCCGGGCCGGGCCCGCCCTGGGCAGCGGCCGGGCTTCGGGCCGTCCACGGGCCACGGGCCAATTTTACACTCCTATCAATGTGAATGTTAATATGTCAATGTGAATATTCACATTGTCAACGGGCCGGACCGGGCTCGCCCCG
Organism: Camellia sinensis; assembly: GCF_055761805.1. NCBI lineage: Eukaryota > Viridiplantae > Streptophyta > Magnoliopsida > Ericales > Theaceae > Camellia > Camellia sinensis. The sequence goes on along the minus strand of NC_138971.1, from coordinate 175,446,538 downwards.
GGCCGCCTATGGGACGCGAGTCAATTTTACACTCTTATCAATGTGAATGTTAATATGTCAATGTGAATATTCACATTGTCAGCAGGCCGGGTCGGGCCCGCCCCGAGCCGCCCACGGGCCGTGGGCTAGTTTCGAGCAGCCACAGGGCGCGGGCTAATTTTATACTCTTATCAATGTGAATGTTAACATGTCAATGTGAATATTTGCATTATCAACGGGTCGGGCCGGGCCCGCCCAGGGCAGCCCACAAGCCGCAGGCGGGTTTCGGGCCGGCCACAGGCCGCAGGCTAATTTTATACTCCTATCAATGTAAATGTTAACTTGTCAATGTGAATATTCACATTGTCAACAGGCCGGGCCGAGCCCGCCCTGACCCAGTCCCGGGCCCGGGCTTCGGGCTGCCCACGGGTTATGGGCCAATTTTACACTCTTGTCAATGTTAATGTTAATGTTAATATGTCAATGTGAATATTCATATTGTAAACGGGCCGGCCCGGGCCCGCCCCGAGCGACGGGCTGGTTTCGGGCCGCCCACGGGCCGCAGGCCAATTTTACACTTCTATCAATGTGAATGTTAACTTGTCAATGTAAATATTCATATTATCAACGGGCCGGGTTGGGCCTATTTTTTTGGCTTATGGGCCGGCCCGGTCCAACTCGAATTTTTCCGGGCACCCACGAGGATCGACATGAGCCGAGCCCCTACACATTGACGATATAAACATTTATATTGACGGTGTGAACATTCACATTAAGTGTATTTTGGTAATTATGTCACCCATATGACTTATTGAAACATAAGAAAATAATGTGAACTAAATGGAACATAAGTAGATGAAAAGGGTATTTTGGTCTTCTTATCTCAAATTGGACCTAATGGAATAGTCAAAAAGAATATGGGTTGGATGGAATAAAACTCTTAGAAAATGGATTTATCAAAAAAACTCCTTTTTTTTTTTCCTTTTTTTAATATGTAGGATATTTACAAATGAAAAATATTTGACTCCTCAATTTTTTTCCATAATCTGACTTATAATGATGTAGTTATAAGTGTCAATTTTTATAAAAATATGAGAAGAGAATTAATAAATTATACATTTTAACCAACCACATACTCAAACTTTGACTATTTGAAGATGTTATTTCACTATAATTCCAATTAAGAGAATTTTCAACCCGTAATATATTCTTTTGTCAAATTATAATTTGATAAAAATTTAAAAATGTGAAACGTTGAAAATTATTATTTTTTCCAACAAAATTGGTGAAAAGAAAAAAAAAATTGGGATAAGAATGAAAGTTCTTTTAAAAATTGATAAAAATTTAATAAAAAAGTTAAAGTAATTCAAATCAAATCAAAAATTTTATTCAAATTTAAAATCAAATTAGATAAAAAAAAATTAAAAGAAAATGATGAAAGTTTAAAAATATTTTGAAACCTTTTTATTTATAAAGACTAGAAATTCGTATGTGTATTATATTCATATTGTATTTTTAGTTATGAAATTGAAATCAAAAGAAATGTAACTTAAATTATTGGATTAATAATAGAAACATCATATTAGTTATTGTTAAATATCACTTCACTTCATATTTGATAATAAAATTGTATACTTGTCTTAATTATAATTTCTAAATTTGTATATTTTCATAATAAGAAGAGATACGTCATAACTCATTTAATCTCATTTAATCAGGTTTAACTTTTTTTTAATATAAATTATTAAAATTTCACTAAATATATATATATATATTTAATTTTTTTTAAACTAATAATTTAAAAAGTTATAAATATAAAAGTTAACTTGTAAATTTTATGTAAACCACAAAATAAAATATTAAATTATTTCAAGATAATTATAATATTTTTTTTTAATTGATAAAGTCACGTGCATAACACGGGTTACCACTAGTATCTATACTATATATTACGCAAAAGGGGGTTTTTAACCCTAAGTCTTGTGGGAGTTCCAATCTCCAAATCTAAATCTCCTTATCAACATTTATTAACTTTTTTCAATCCACATGCCTGCATTTATTGATTTGGTCAAAATCCCTGATTAGTATTTAAAATCATCTCATACAAATAATTATAGATACAATCCGTACATAGTTACTGCAGTAGCCTTTTTAATTTCTCCTGTACACTATGGTTAGTGATAAGATTGTTAAATTATTTTTATAAAAAATCTTAAAAAACATAATTTATATATTAAAAAAAATTAAAACAAATATAAATATATATAATGGGTTTTTAACCCACAAATCTTGTGGGAGCTCCAACATTCCAATCTTAATTTTCTAAATTTTTGATTTAAAAAAAAAAATCTCAGCATTTATTAACTTCTCCCAACTCACAAGTCTTTTTTACTTTTCCCTACTTACTCCTACACCCTTTTCAACTTCTCTCATACACTATGTTAGTGATGGGATTGTTAAATTATTTTTATAAAAAAATCTTTAAAAAATAATTTGTATATTAAAAAAATATCTAAAACAAATATAAATTCTTATTAAATCTATCTATCTATCTATCTATATCTATACTATATATTAAGCAAAAGGGGGGTTTTAACTCCAAATCTTGTGGGAGCTTCAATCTCCCAATCTAAATTTCCTGATTTTTTGATTTAAAAAAAAAACTTAGCATTTATTAACTTCTCCCAACTCCCAAGTCTTACCTTCATAATAATATTTTAATGCATTAAGAACAACCATAAAAAAAATTCTTTGAAATCCAACACATATGAATTCCTTGAAAAGTCCCAACACATATGATTATTATTCCTTATAATAACACTTTAATGTATTAAGAGCAAGTATAAAAAAAAATTCTTGAAAAGTCCAACACATATGATTATTATCAAAATATTAAACTTTAATATAATATAATAATAATAAAAAGACATTTAATTCCTTAAAAAGTCCAACACATATTATTATTATCAAAATAATAAACTTTAATATAATATAAAAAAGAAAAAAAAGAAGACATTTAAAAATCACAATTCACATATATAGATAATTGTAAACAAAATCCGTGCATAGCACGGGTGATATGCTAGTATTATATAAAAAAACATGGGATTTTTAACTCACAAGCTTTGTGGGAGGTTCAATATCTCAATCTTAATTTTTTAATTTTTTTTCAGTATTTATTAACTTCTTCCAACCCACAAGTCCTTTTAATTTCTTCCATACGTACTACTACACCCTTTTCAACTTCTCTTCTATACTATGGTTAGTGATGAAATTGTTAAATTATTTTTATAAAAAATCCAAAAAAATATAATTTTACATATTTTAAAAAATTAAAACAAATATAAATTATTATTAAATCTATCTATCTATATATTATATAAGTAAAAGGGAATTTTTAACCACAAGTCTTGTGGGAGCTCCATTATCTCAAACTAAAATTTCTAATTTCTTGATTATAAATAATTTAAAAAATCCTCCATAGGTTTCATTCAAACAAAAATAAATAAATAAACATTTTTGACTTCTCCCATACCTGCTACTACACCATTTTCAACTTCTCCCATACACTATAGTTATTATGAGATTGTTAAATGATTTTTATAAAAAATCTAAAAAAAAAATAATATTGTATATTAAAAAAATATTTAAAACAAATATAAATTCTTATTAAATCTATTTATCTATCTATCTATATCTATATATTATAAAAGTAAAAAGGAGTTTCTAACCACAAGTCTTGTGGGAGTTCTAATATCTCAAACTAAATTTTTTAATTTTTTCCCATAAGTCTTGTGGGAGTTTCAATATTTCAAACTAAAATTTTTAATTTTTTAATTATAAATAATTTTAAAAAATCCTCTATAGCTCTCATTCAAGCAAAAAAATAATAACAATAACAATTAATATCTCTTGATTTATGACTTTCAAATGGAAAGTATATCAAATGTATAAAATAAAAAATAGAAAGTATACTAATCCATTTCAAAATTCAAATTTCAGGAGCACTAAATATGGAAAGCATTCAATTAATTTAAATTTCAAATTATAATGATTTATCCCATAATATACAAGTTTTAAATATTGATCTATTACATGATTTATCTATATATCTATCTACTATTATAATTGTAAAATATTGTCATTTCATTAAGGTTGAAAGTTGTAATTATTTTTTTTTCATTTTTTTATTTTGTTTAATTTTTTGTTAATATGTGTTACAGTGTGATTGGTATATAAATTAATTTTATATTCTTAAAATAAAATTTCAAAATTAGATTCTTACATAAATTATGTTATTATAAGTGGAATGAGATCAATATTCATTCATTAAATTTTGCATCCTTTATTAAATTATAAAATAAAATTTCAAATTATATTACTACAATTAGAATGAGATCAACATTCACAAGTGTCATGATGATGTGTCATAATATTATTGGTCTAAATATAATTTGTTTTATATACATGGGTTCAAATTATTAATCTCTATTAAGTTTTTTTTTCTATTTTTGTTTTAAATTTTATAAAAAAAAATTACATCCTTCTAAACTATAAGGACTTGAACAATAATATTTTTTAATATAATTTTTTTTTAAACAAAAAAACAAAACATAACTTTTTTAGTATTTACCAAACATGGTGGATTTTGTTAGATTTTTTTTATTTATTATTATTTCAATTGTCAATTAAAGAAATTAAAATAAAGAATAAAGATATCTTTGACTCAAATTGTTAAAAAGTTACTTTTGCTAAAATAAATTAGAAAGAAACGTTTTTTTTTTTTTTAATTATAAGTGATAGTTCCGTTAAACTTTAAAAGAAAAGAGGGTTATATGTGATAATTTATTGTTCATCTAAAATTATTTTCAGATTAAATGAAAATACCATATTAAATTTTCTTCTTACCTTTTTTATTCAAATACTTTTATTTTGTAAGAAATTTGATTTCATTCTATTTAATATTTTATTGTATTTTTCATATAAATTATTTATGCAATTATAAAAATTAAATTTTTTTAATATCATCTTAGTGGTAGTTTGGGAAGTGCCAAATAAGTATATTTTTTTACTTTTTACGAAAAGATGTATAGAAAAGTAGAGATATGATGTGACATAAAAAAGATAATTTAATATATTTTTTTACTTTTTACGAAAAGATGTATAAAAAAATAGAGATGTGATATGACCTAAAAAAGATAAAAAAATAAAAAAAATGAGATAATATGACACTTCTCAAACAACCTTTTATTCGATGATTCATTTCTAAAAGGTGTATTTTTTAAATATTTTCAAGAAAAATTCTGTTGAAAATCTTAAGTATATTGTTTTTTTCTTTTGTTCATTAATATTAAAATTTTAATTAATTTTATTTATTATTTTAAAAAATAAATTAGAAAATAATTTATATATTTATATATATAATTTTGTTTTGATTGCTCAGGTTATTTGGTGTTTCTGTCAAAGTCCACTCAAATTTAATTTAAATTTTTGAATTTCTGCATAAGTTCTCACTTAATTAAAAACTATGTTGTTCAATCGTTAAAAAATTTAAAGCTCAAGTCAAGTTGCTTGGGTTGAGTTCACTTAAGTTTGCAATTCTAGCAAGGAAGGTTGAAAGTTACATAATTAAATTTGTGACAAATTAAAAAATAATAAATAAATTGTGATAAAATTGTGGGATTTAAATTGTAAATTTCAATCTTCTTTGTTTTCATAATTTGCATACAAAAATTTAACTATTTATATTATTTTGTATAAAAATATATTATTAATTTACATGTCGTGTATAGCACGGGTTACCACTAATATATAAGAAAGAGAATGAACAAAATCAGAAATAAAACAGGCTCCAAACAAAGTGAAAATATTTTAAATTGTGTTTAAATTATAAATCTGTTGAGGAAAAAAAGTTTAAAAGATTTTTTTTTTTTTTGAATCCACTAAAAATTAATTTTTTTAAGCAACCCCCTAATTTTATTTATACTTTATTATATATATATTTTTTTTAAATTTAAAATTCAAACAAACAGAAATATTTTGTATTTTCTTAATTCTTTTTTTCATTTTTAAGGTTGGCAACCAAATTATTAAAGGCGAGGCTATTAAATTAAAGTATTAGCAACGTATTTGTCATCTAATTCGTTAAACAAATAATTTTATTTGGTTTAAGTTTCTTAAACACTTTTCAGAAAATTTTATTTGCTTATTTTTCGTAGTTTTTTTTTGTTTTTATTGAATTATTTTAAATATTTTAAGCAATTTTTATTTTTATTTTTAGACACACCTAACATAAATATACTTAAAAAATATAATTTTCGTGAAAAAATCTTTAAAAAATTGACTAAATACCAAAAATATATGAAAATTTAGTATATAGTTCGTATTTTTGTGTATTTATTAATTTTTTGAAATATTTTTTCACAAATATATATTTTTTTAGATACATCTAAGTAAAGTGCGTCTAAAAAATTTAAAAAAAATACTTAAAATTTTAAAAATATTTTCTAAAAATAAAAAAATACGAAAAACAAAGAACTCAGTTTTTAAAAAACTGAATTCAAAAAACTGAAATCAAACACATCGATTAATTTTATAAGATAAAACAACACGATTTAGGACTGGTTTGACAACCCTTGAAAAAGCTAAAAAGTCAAAAAATTACCAAAAACATTAATAAGTTATCACTATTCATCAAAAAAATAATATTTAAAAAATAATATACAAATATTAATTTAAATAGTAAATTAATATAAAAATTTAATCCGACCAACCCATCAACGTACGTCAGCCACATGTAATGAAAGGAAAAACAAAAAATAATAACATGGGTACATTCACTTATTTGCATGGTAAGGTTGGGCCTGTGGAGGCCACCATGAGTCTCGTTTTGATAATGTGAACCGTTCAATATGTAGAATTCGTCTAGTACTATGTACCTATAAAAAATCAAGTCTATCGTATATCGCTAACTATATGATCAAATCAGTTTTATATAAAAATTGGATAGTATTATAGTTAACAGTTGACAAAGAAAACTAACACGATCAGATAGTTATCGATATTCAATCAACGTGATTGTTTATAAGCATGTAGTACTCAATGAGTTCTACACATTCAACATTTCCGATTAGAAAAATAGGACCCGTGGTGGCCCCCACGGGCCAAACAATACCATCCAATCAAAGCCTGAGAAGTAGACAATATTTTTTATCTACTCACCCAGCCGGTCACCACTGCCATTTCGTACGGCTCCTACCCTATCTTCTCCTATACACTTATTTATACAATTTTTTAATACACATTTTTCATAAAAGTCAAAAAATTAACCCAAACATCCATATTTTTTTCCTCAACCTTTTAGTCTAAAAAGATAAAAAGTACACTTATTTAAAGCACCCCAAACAACTAGTACAGTTTCTCAGAATTGTTTATATTTTATAAATTTGTACATTTAGGCTTTGTTTGAGTAGATAAAACAAAGTAATTTATTAATTTATTTAGATCATATTTATTTTTCTGTATGTTTCTTCATAATAATAATTAAAAAAAAGGGGTCATATCTAAGGGGGATTTTTTTTAAGGTCCCTGATATTAAGAATTTATAGTATAAAGGACACTCAATATTTTCATAATGTCTAAGGTCCTTCAACATCAATCCAGAGAAAATTCGATCCAGAGAATTTCTCTGGACTTTCCAGAGAAATTCTCTCCAGACATCCAGAGAAATTCTCTTTATCCAGAGAAAATTCAGATAGTCCAGAGAAAATTTAGACATCCAGAGAAAATTCAGATAGTTCAGAGAAAATTCACACAATCCAGGAAACTCTGCATCATCGTGCATTTTATATGTTCTCTTACAAATATCTTTTCATGAAGGGTTACTATCAAAATTCTGTTTGCTAATCCTAGTGCTCTTTGTAGATCAAGTTCAACAAGATGAGGTGGTTGACAGTAAGATTTTGCCATACCTTAGCATAGATAAGAAAGAAAAGAAGTCATTCCCTAGACTTCCAGAGAAAATTCAACTTCAAAGAGAAAATTGGTCCAGAGAAATTCTGGGAAGAATTTCTCTGGACTTTCCAATTTCTCTAACATTCCCTAGAATTCCCACTGTAAATTTCTCTGGCCTTCCATTCTCTCCAGAGAAATTTCCCTTCTCTCTAGAGAAATTGTAATGTGCTTCATCTTGTTTGAATATGCTATATTGTTGATATTGATTCAGAATTTCTACAATTTGTTTGGGAAATTCCTATCATTTTCTTTGAATGAATTCAATAAATTTTTGTTGTACTTATCTACAAATTTTTCAGGGTATATCTATCCTTACCTAATTCTAATGGAGAGTGGGAAATATACAGAAGGCCAGAGAAAAAAATTTCTCTGGAGAGAAGGGAAGACCAGAGAAATTTGCAATGAAAAGTCTAGGGAAGGTAAGTCCCTGCACCAATTTTCTCTGTGAAGTCGAATTTAGCAAAATCAACAATTATTACCAACTCTACAACCTGAATTATGTAGAATCAAATATCAAATTTCACAGAGAATTCTCTGTGAACTTCATAGAGAATTCTGGTTCACAGAGAATTTCTCTGGTGACTTCACAGAGAAATTTTCAAATTTCTCTGACTAAACCACATACTCATCTCTGTGATTTTCTCTGGCCATCTAGAGAAAATTTCTCTGGCCTTCCCTTCTCCCCAGAGAAATTTCTCTTCTCCAAACCCAAAGAAATTCACTTAAACCAAATAAATTTCCCAAACCCAGAGAAATTCGCAAAGAGATGAAAAAGTCAGTGTATACGCAAAGTGCTTTCAATTTTCAGAGCTTTCAGGGTTTTTAAAGTAAGAACTCCTCAGATTCACACTCTCAATTTGTCCCTTTCTTGTTTATAGGAAATGAGTTTGCTAAAAATGAGGCCAAGGGTCTAAAATTGGCATGGGTTTGTATATAGAGACTCTGTCTTGTTCTCGGTTTGTCTCTAAAATGTTTTTCAATCTCGTTTATAGTGGTGGAGGAGTGAGAGATTCGTAGATTCGAAGAATGAGGTTCGGTGGATGATGGACTTATGGGACGCCATACTGGAGTTGGACAGAGTCGATACATGTGGGGGAGAATATGTCTGATAACAATAGAAGATTTCTTCGATGATCTGATCCGAGAGGCTGCCAAGAAGACAGAAGGCTTCTCAGGTCGAGAGATAGCGAAACTAATGGCCAGTGTTCAAGCAATCGTGTATGGACGCCTGGCAGCGACAGTAGGTTCATTGATGATACGCATCACATTGAGTCCAGCAATAACACCATCATCCTTTGTTGCCTGACATTGAGAATCATTGAAGTAGGTAGCCTCCATGTCTGTTCAACAGCTCTGCAATGCAACTATGGCGCTCTCTCTCTCTAGATTCTCTCTCTAAAATGAGGTTCGGTGGATGATGGACTTCTGGGACGCCATATTGGAGTTGGGCAAAGTCAATACATGTGGGGGTGAATATATCTGATAACAATCGAAGATTTCTTCGATAATCTGATCCGAGAGGCTGCCAAGAAGGAGCGGCAGTGGGTTCATTGATGATACGCATTACATTGAGTCCAGCAATTACACCATCATCGTTTGCTGCCTCACGTTGAGAATCATTGAAGTAGGCAGCCTCCATGTCTGTTCAACAGATCTGCAATGCAACTATGGCGCTCTCTCTCTCTAGATTCTCTCTCTAGAATGGAGAGACAAATCATCGAATTGGTTTATGGAGGTTTGAAGGGTGAGGGATATGAAATTTCTCTGTAGGGATAGACATCATAATATAATTTTGTGGACCTCTTCCATTACGAAAAGTGGGAGAGGGACCCTAGACCGATTTTCTCCATATCTAAAATAAGATAGTTAAAAGCCAATTTTTTAGTTGTTTTGAATTTTTTTAGTCATATTATCTCTCTAAAACACTCTAAAGGCTATTTTGCAAAGATGGTTAAAAGTCATCTTTCAACTTTTAATCCATTTTGAGTCTCATCGTCTCTCACTTTTTTACACGTTTTTTCAAAAAATGCAAAAAAAAAAAGAAAATAAAAAAAATCAATTTTTAACCATCTTCTCAAAACAATCCTAAATAAAATAAAAAAAATTGCACCAAACACGTCTCATTGGTGTTCAACCGCCAGGGGCAAAACGGTCATTTAACATACACCACTCGTAATAAAGTATAGACGACATACTGACCAGTCATATCATTGGTTTCCATCATTTTCCGAGTGGACAAACGAAGCTCCATTAGCTCCTCCTCTTCCTCCACCTTCCTTCTCCATCTCTGCAACAAAGTTTCTGCAAAGGTTCGAACCCTTTTCTCTCTCCTCCTTTCTTTTACTTATCCAATCATAATCTGCTATTTTTCTGTATTGTTTTTGTATGTGTTTCGTTATTCTTACTGTAATAGATGTTAGATCAGATCATTGGATCTTCTTCTTTTTAAACTGCAAATATTTGATTAAGTTGAAATAATTTTTGGGTTTAATCAATTAAGAAGCCTCAGTTTCTTTTCCCTTTTTTTTTTTTGGAGATGCTGTTTTTTTTATTTTTTTTAAGAGGATCATGGGGTTGTTGTGTGTTAATTTTAGGGGAAATTTTCATGTCAAACTTTTTAATTCTTGTAAATTTCCAATCTTTAGTTGGTTAGTGTAACTCTTACATATGGGAAGCAGAAGTTTCAGTTTATGATTTTGTCACATTGATTTTTTTTGATAAATAAGCATAAATTTATTAGGAAAGCATCAAGATGATGCAAAGAATACAAAATTCAAACCCTAAGGAAAAAAATGCTAAGCTTTCAAAGCCTTCACAAAAGCTACATAAGCTAAAACATTTGGATCAACCAACCCCGTGACCTAATTATATAACACTATAAACACCCACCTCTCCAACCAAGAAATCGAATGAGAACTTTGCAAGATTGCCAACACCAAACCTAGCTGCACCCAAACCTAACCAAAAGTCGCAACAATAAGTATCCAAAGTCGAGATGTAATTGGGTAATGAACGAGCAATTGGTCCACCAACTTAGTATCACCACAACAACACAAACAACAACAATTCACTAGTATTTTCCTACGGCGAATCAAATTATCAATCGTTAGAATACGTCCTAAGGTCGCCGTCCACACAAAGAAAGGTACCTTGGATGGCATGCCCGACACCTAGAACATTTCTATGGAAATGAAACCGCATCAACATAAATAAGCGCACCATAGGACGAAGACACAGAAAAAAGCCTCTTAGAGCTCGGACAGACCCAAGCCATAGAATCCTCCCCTGCACTCCTAGCTTGCAACCAGTATAAGAAACCTAACAGCTCCACTAACTGATCCACGTCCCAATCTTGAACCTCACTACGCAGTCGCACGTTCCAAACCACCGCCTATCCTTGCCCCGTTCGAACCGCCCCCACCATAACCTCACAATCTTCTGTAATCCAAAAAATCAAAGGAAACAACTGCTCTAAAGAAGTATCCCCACACCACCTATCACGCCAGAAATGGACTCTATTTCCCAACCCTACCTTCAGCTGAATCCTCTGCCAAAACTCCTCCCAGCCCAACCAAATTCCTTTCCAGACACCATGACCATGAGGCTGTCCCACCCTACCTAAACACCACCCCCCTCTTCCCAGACCAAACTTTGCCACAACTACCTTCCTCCATAAATGCTCCCTTTCCCTTACAAAATGTCACAACCACTTACCTAGCATCGCTAAATTAAACATAACCAACCACCTAACCCCCAAAACCCTTTTCTCCTTAGGACGATAAATCCGATCCCACGCCACCAAATGAGAATGAGAACCCTCCCCCCTCATCTCCTCATAAAAAATCTTGCTATAACTTCTCAACCCGCGTTGCAACTACCACTAGAATCACATGAAACGACATAAAATAAGTCGGGATACAAGATACTCTTGACCAAAGTAACCCTCCCAGTGTTTTTAAAGGCTCAAGGCACACTAAGGCGCTGAAGGTCTCTCAAGGCCCAGGCGCAAGGCGAGGTGCGAGCTTTATTGAAATAAGGCGCACAGTCTTAGTAAAAAATAGAAAAATTAACATAAACTAATCATTTATAGTACTAAGACAATTTTTTTAAAAATAAAAAGTAATCAAGATTTAAGATTCAAGACAAAATATAAAATAATTCTCAAAGCTATGAAAGTGCATATTACATAATATTCTAATTTTCAAAGATAAAACAATCAACATTCAATAAAATAAAAACAAAAACAAAAACATAAACACTAAACATCCAAAACATAAATATCCAACAAATACTAATATACGTCTTAACATTTAAAAACGTCAATATCAAAAGAAAGGGTAGGTTAGGTGGGTCAGTCAATCATCATCCTCAACAGCAATGGCAAGCAAACTATCATCTTCTTCTCCATCAGTTGATTTATATCCCTCAACATCTTCCTCCTCTGTGTCATCTGAGCCCGCTTCCTCTTCATCTATTAATTGAAGTGGAGTTAATCTTGATGATTTAGATATCCTCGGTTGTGCCTTTGAGCGTGAACTTGTTGCTCTACTTGCATGGCTACTTTCTTCTACTTCAGAAGCTCTAGCAACAGTGGCCCACGTCAAACCATTATCATCATCAAACATGCTCATTATCTGCATCTGATTCTCCATCCATCCTCCCAAGCAATCACTCATTGCTTTCATCAATATTTTGCAAAGATATGAGATCAACAGTGTTGCACATGTCATAACTAAATCTCAATGTTTTGTTATATTTGACAAACACTAAATCATTGAGACGTTGTTCCAATTTATTTCTTTTCTTGCTATGAAGCTGCAAGTATTAAAAAGATATTAAATTCTATATAATGAAAATAAAAAATATTTGAATTGAACAAAAAATTAGTTAGAATGTTAAATACTCACATGTTCAAATACTCTCTAATTTCGTTCACAACCCGATGAACTACATGTTAGGCTAAGGACTTTTATGGAAAAAGTTTGCAAGTTTGGAGTTTTAGAACTATATGATGCCCACCAATCAGGTGCGATAATCACTAGTTAGAAATAATTGTTACAAAGTATTGAGTTTTACTAAAAGTATTACTAAAAATAAACTCTATTGAGTCCATAATATACTACCTGGTACCCTTGTATTTCTTTGCCTAATCACAACAGATTTACCAAAAAGACTCTCAGCCTTCATATAAGTACTCATCTCATTAGTAATCAAATCTTGAACAGTGACATCCGGGACCAACCTTTGCATGCATTCATAAAACCCATTCATCACTTCATGATCTTTTTGCACCTCTAATGCTCTTGGGTAAAAGAATTCTGGGTTAAGAAAGTGCGCAACTGCATGTAAACGCCGATGCAATTGGACATCCCATCTTTTGTCAATGATTTCGAAAATTTCATTATACTTCTCTTCTTTATGATCAAATGAACTTGCAATGCATTCTTTTGCCCTATCTATTGCCTCATAAATGTATCCCATGGGAGGTTTCTTCTCGGTATCAACCAATCTAAGTACTTTAACGAGAGGACCCGAGACCTTAAGGGCAAACACGAGTATTCCAAAATGAAGGCATCAACAAAGTTTGTGCCATTCTTTTACCTTGTGGCTCCTTTGCCCATTTGCTTGAGGTCCAGTCTTCGGAGGTGACCATCTTTCTCAAATTATTTTTTTGTTGATGCATCCTAGACAAAGTCAGAAAGGCGGTTGCAAATCTAGTTTTTGCAGGCTTGATCAAATTCTTCAGATTTGTATAGCACCTCATCATGTTTAGCAACGTAGGCCGGTTGTAAATGTAGCTATGTACTGTAAAACCCTTTCAAATGTCTTTTTCAATCTAGGTATCTTGAAAATGTCTTCTAACATCAAGTCCAAGCAATGAACAGCACATGGTGTCCAATACAAGTGTTCATACTTGGCTTCCAAAAACCTCCCTATAATGTAACAATAAGGAAGAATTATTATTTTCAAGTTTTTAAATTTTAAATACAAAACAAACTATGAGTAAACAATTTTGATGTAAGGAATGAGGAAATATTCTTGCCCGCCAACACATTAGCTACAACACTATCCGTGATAACTTGCACCACATTATCTTTTCCAACTTTCTCCGCAAACTTGCCTAGTAATTCAAATAGCTTTTGCCCATCCTTTGAATAGCTAGAAGCATCAACCGACTCAACAAACATGGTTCCTCTTGGACAATTAACTAAAAAGTTAATCAATGCCCTTCCTCTGTTATCAGTCCAATCATCAGCCATTATGGAACACTCGTATTTTGCACAATCCTCTTTATGATTCTTCATCAAATCTTCAGTATGTTTCACTTCTTTTTTGAGTTGGGTAACCCGCATTTCATGGTAAGTTGGTGGCTTCATACCAGGACCATATTGCCCAATGGCTTCAATCATTGGTCCAAAACTCTCATAATTTACTGCATTAACAGGGATACCAGCATCATACATCCACCTTGCAAATCTTTGCACTGCCTGAGCTCTCATGTCTTTTTTGTAAGGGTCATTTGCATCAATTTTGGTTTGCTTTCCTTTTGCTTGGTCTCTTTGATTTTTCATCACTGATTCAGGATTGGGTGTGAAGTAAACATCCATGGGCCCTTTTCTCTTTGACATTTTTGATTTGGATTTGGATGAACCTTGGCTGCTACTTGTCAACTTACGGCGTTGATTGACATTGATCTCAACAACATCATCATCCTCATCTTCATCTTCATCTTCCATGTCCATGTCATCGAAATCAGGTAACATGTTCATTTCTTCTTTTTGTGTCTTCTTTTTTGACATGAACTCTCTAGTCTCTTCTCTTACATGAGCTGGACACTTCGGGCAAGCAGTGACATTCTTAAAACCTCCCGCGAGGTGTTGTTTCACTCGATAAACACCTCCATTTGATACTTTGCCACAAAAATTACACTTGAACTTGTTTAAATTATTCTCCTTCACCAAATGGACATATTGCCACGCCGAATCTTTTTTATTACTTTCCGATGTCATTTTCTACACAACAAATTTAATAAATGGAAAATAATTTCAGTGTAATGTAATGTGTGATGAATTAATTATTTGTAATTTTTTTCCCTAACAGATAAAGGAAAAAAAAAAGACCAATAGCACATTGTATTAATTAATTATTTGTAAAAAAAAATTCAGTGTATTTTTTTAGTTAATTAATCAAAATCAGTAATATAAGTATTTTTTTAGTTAATTATTTTGTATTTGTATTTTTTTTCAGTGTAAATTTTTTTTCAGTGTATTTTTTTTAGTTAATTATTTTGTATTTATATTTGTATTTTTTTTTGTTTCTAATAGAGACTCAACTCAAACGCATAATTAAACACAAAAAAAAGAAAAAAGCAAAACAGAGCAGTCGAAGCAGCCCAAAAGAAAAAGAAGAAGGAGACAGAGAGAGAGTCAAAGTCGAACCACACCTGAAGAAGTCAAAGCCCAAAAAAAAAAAAAAAAAAAAAAATAGAACTGAAGTCGAAGCAGAAGAGGCGGAAAAAAAGAAGAAGAAGAAGAAGTCGAAGCATACCTGCGAAGTCGAAGTTGAAGTCCAGCAGTCCAATCGAAGTTGAAGTCCAAGGCGAGGCGAGAGAGGAAGAGACGACACAGATTAGGGTTCATGTGAGTCGTATTTGGGTCATATTGTACATGAGTTGTAATCCTCTGTAGTTAAGAGCCATTTGAACACACCCTCACAACCGTTAGATCAAATCTAGCTCTTAAACAATCAAGCGTGCCTAGGCGTGAGCTTTGCGCCTCTCTCGCCTGGTTCAAGTCACGACTAAGGCGCGCCCCTACCTCAAAGCGCCTCGCCTGGGACCTGTTCAGGCGCAAACTGTGCACCTCGACTCGCCTTGTGCCTAGTGTCACAACCCGCCAAGTTACAACATAACTGCTTACCAAAAGAAAGTCTCATGGAAGGGAGGCTAAGGGAATATTCTGGAAGCTCCTGGAAGACTTGAGAAAATATGAAGACCATACAGGATGCTGGAAGCTTCTAGAACTCCCTAGAGTATTATAGACAATTGTACATAAGACTAGAAACTTGTACATACTTCTAGAATAGGTTCTTTGAGAGGATGAGGGAAGGATCTAGAACCCCCTCTATCCATGTAGATCTAGAATAGTCTATTAGATGTAGGAGGAGGAAGTGTCTAGAATACTCTCCATCATAGTAGGTCTAGAACATTCTTTGTAAGCCTATAAAAAGGGGAGGGCCTCATTTGCCCAAACCACCCAAGAAAACCCAAGGGCAACCAAGAGTTGTAAGCTTTCTCAAAGTATATACAAGGCATTCTCTCAAACTCTCTCTTTGTGTTCTTCTTTCTTCTCTTTCTTGCAAAGTTTGTGAGTTAGGCTGACTTAGCATCATCAAGTAAGACTTGAGATTGTCTAAGTGCCGTATGGTTAGCTTGGAAACAACCGAGTCCGTGACGTGACAGTTGGTATCAGAGCAAGTTCAAGGCAAAGGAAGAGAAGGCAACAATGTCATCCGGTGTAGAGGAGACTGTGACGGAGCAAACCCGTGGAAGGGAACCCACGAAGGGAATGAAGGATAAGCCACGAGATGTTGTGACCACCATGGAAACACGGCTTGCCAAGGTGGAGCTTGCCATGGGCGACTCGGGGGAGCGTCTTGATGTGTTGGAGCAAAGCCTTGAACAAGAAGTGGAGGGTCTCAAAGGAGAGATCAAGGAACTCCACGATGGCATGCTTTCCACCATCAATTCTATGGCACACGATGCTCAAGTGGCCAACGATTCCTTCCAAGCTAAGGTGTTGGAGATGCTCACACAGTTTGAAGCTCGCTTGGAGGAGGTGCACCAAGCCGTGGCAATGTGCAAGAGGGCCATAGCTGGGGGCGTTGTGACCTTGCTGGGGACATCCAAGGTGGAGGTGCCAAAACCAAAACCCTTTGATGGAAAGAGGGATGCCAAGGAGGTGGACAACTACTTGTGGCACATGGAAAGGTACTTCGAAGCGATGGCGGTAATCGAAGAAGATGCGAAGGTACGGACCGCAATCCTTTACCTCACCGACACAGCTACACTATTGTGGCATAGGAGGCATGCTGACATTGAGCCTGGGATGATTTTAAGAGAGAACTTAAGAAGCAATTTTATCCCGAAGATGTGGCCTACCAAGCAAGGAAGAGCATGAGAATCTTAAACACACCAAGTCTATTTGGGATTATGTAAGGGAATTCTCTACACTCATGCTTGAAATCCCGAATATGACTGATGAGGAATTGCTCTTCAACTTTCTCGACAACCTACAACCATGGGCGGAGCAAGAGTTACGACGCCGAGGCGTGCAAGACCTTGCAACGGCCATGGCAGTGGCAGAATCACTTATTGAGTACAAACGTGGGGATGGCAAGGCCAAAACATCCAAGGGTGACCCTAGCAGAAATTCTAGTGAAAGTGAGGAGGATGAGAATGGAGGCATCCGACGCAAGGAAAGACACGGCAAACCTCCTACTGGCAAAGAGGGAAAAGACAAAGCCAAGTATCAATTCAAGGACAAAGGCAAGTTCAAGTCCAAGACCAACTGCTTCTTATGCGATGGACCACATTGGGCAAGAGACTACCCCAGGAGACAAGCCCTCAATGCCATGATTGAAGAACGGGAAAAGGTGGAGACTTCGCAAATAGGGTCTCTACAACTACTCGGTGCCATCAAATCGAAGCCTACTACATTGACCCAAGGGGATAAGGGTTTAATGTACGTCGATGCGAAGATCAATGGGAAGGCGACCCCGAGTCATGGTAGACACAGGCGCGTCGCACAACTTCATCAAGGCAGAGGAGGCCAAGAGGCTTGGCCTGAAACTTGACAAGGGGCAAGGATGGATGAAGACAGTGAACACCAAGGCAAAGCCCGTAGATGGCATGGCTCGTGGGATTGAGCTACACCTTGGTGGGTGGCGCGGAAAAGTCAATTTTTCGATAACATCACTCGATGACTATGACGTGGTGCTAGGAATGGAATTCTTGCGGGAGTTCAACGTGGCACTGTTACCTCACAACAACACCGTGTGCATTATGGAGGGAGGGCCTTATATGGTACCAATGGTGAGTAAGCTAAATGGTAAACTCCAACTTCTATCAGCTATGTATATTAAGTTGGAGACGGACAAGAAAGAGGTAGTAGGCATTGCCAAGAAGATGACTAGCTCTGCAGAAGATAGTCCACCACCATGCCCAGTTGTTAAGTCATCAATAGGGCAAGTGGACAAGGCAAATCTAAGAAGGCGCAAGTCAAGAAGAAAGCCTGCGACTTCAAGGAAGAAGACGCGACGAGGGCGTCGTGAGCATAGGTGGGGGAGAATGTCACGACCCGCCAAATTACAACAAAACTGCTTACCAAAAGAAAGTCTCATGGAAGGGAGGCTAAGGAAATATTCTGGAAGCTCTTGGAAGACTTGAGAAAATATGAAGACCATACAGGATGCTGGAAGCTTCTAGAACTCCCTAGAGTATTATAGACAATTGTACATAAGACTAGAAACTTGTATATACTTCTAGAATAGGTTCTTTGAGAGGATGAGGGAAGGATCTAGAATCCCCTCCATCCATGTAGATCTAGAATAGTCTGTTAGATGTACGAGGAGGAAGTGTCTAGAACACTCTCCATCATAGTAGGTTTAGAACATTCTTTGTAAGCCTATAAAAGGGGGAGGGCCTCATTTGCCCAAACCACCTAAGAAAACCCAAGTGCAACCAAGAGTTGTAAGCTTTCTCAAAGTATATACAAGGCATTCTCTCAAACTCTCTCTTTGTGGTGTTCTTTCTTCTCTTTCTTACAAAGTTTGTGAGTTAGGCTGACTTAGCATCGTCAAGTAAGACTTGAGATTGTCTAAGTGCCGCACGGTTAGCTTGGAAACAACCAAGTTCGTGACACTAGGCGCGCGCCTAGGTGCACTTTTCACAACACTGACCGTCCCTCCTTTAGATAAATACTATCGCTTCCACCCTGCCAACCGCCGTTGCACATGCTCTACCACCCTGTCCCACACCCTGAGGGCCTTGAAAGAAGCTCCTAAAGGTAGACCAAGATACGAAACTGGCAGAGAAGCTACCTTGCACCACAAAATCGCTGCCAAAAACGGAAGTCGAGCCACCTCACCTACTGGAATTAATTCAGACATTGAAAGATTAACCCGAAGACCAGACATAGCCTCAAAACACAACAACACGCACCGATGTCCAATCTGACCAACATCCACATTACAAAATACGAGCATCATCCATATAAAAAAGATGAGATACAACTAAAGAGGTAGGTTCAAAACCCACCTCAAAACCCTGCAATAGGCCTCCATGAACTGCCCTCGACAACAACTGCCCCAAAGCCTCCATAACCAGAATAAACAACAGCAGGGACAGGAGATCACCCTGTCGTAGGCCTCTATACGTGTGCAAAAATGTATCCACCGCCTCCATCTAGCCCCAAAACCCATCCTCACCAGCATATACAACAGAAACTCCCAACTAACATTGTCATATACCTTTTCAATATCTAGTTGGCACATAATCCCCGCCTTCCTCTGCCTCAACCTCGAATCGACACATTTATTGGCCTCCAAAACCGCATCCAAAATTTGCCTACTGCCCTCGAAGGCATTTTGAGACTCAGACACCATCCTTCCCAACACCCCTCGAAGCCAATTTGCCAAAACCTTGGCCAACAGCATATATACACTATCCAAAAGACTGCTAGGTCGAAAGTCTCGAATATTCTCCGCCCCATCTTTCTTGGGAATCAACGCAATAAAAGTGGCATTCAAGCTCCTCTCAAACTGTCTCGTCCGATGAAACTGCTCAAACATAGCCATCATATCTTCCTCCACTACTCCCCAACAGTGTTGGAGAAAAGCTGTGGAAAAACCATCAAGCCCAAGCGCCTTATCCCCAGGCATACTTTGTAGCGCCTCAAACACCTCTTCTTCCGTAAACGCCCTCTCCAATAAAGGACAATCCGCTTCTGGAATAACATGAAACGGAACCCCATCCAGCGTCGCCTCCAAACTCCCCCGTCAGACCGAAATAGATACTCATAAAACCCACTATGGCCCCCCCTAATCTCCTCCATAGATTATAACTCCACCCCATTCACCCGCAATCTCCCTATCTGATTCACTTGCCGATGCGCGTTTGCCATACGGTGAAAGAAGCTCGTGTTCTGATCCCCATCCTTCAACAACAGACATCTAGATTTCCGGCGAAAACTAATCTCCTTCATATGAGCCACCTGCCCAAATTCCTTTCAAGCCGCATCTTGTTAAAATATTCGCCTAAACTGTTGTCACATTGATTTGGTTCATACAATTGATGATTAGTCTTACCTTTATGCAATATAAAATACTTTTTTTTATTTTTATGAGTGAAGCAGACAAAGATAATGACTCATTTTCGTGACTATTATTATAAAAAGAAATAAAGAAAATTTGGAAAGGTTTCGGATAGAGAAGAACGGCAACATGGTATTTGCATTGCTGATCCTGAATAGTTTAGTTTAGGAGGAGGTTCATTTAAGGATGCTATAATCTGAAAATAAATGTATACGACTAAGAAAGTTTGGGATGCATTGGATTGAGTTTTTAAGATGTACAAAACTAGGAGTTCATTTTTAGCTAGATTATGGACTGCTTGGTTTTTTATCTCACTACGCTCCATTATACTAGATATATGATGCTCCAAGTCTTACTGAAAAAAAACTCAGCGGTCATGTTTGTTTGGTTTTCAGAAACTTGTTTTAGAAATTTTTTCCAAAAAATTAAAAATGAATTTGGTAAAAGAAATAAAAAAAAAAATCAAAAACACTTCCAATTTTTACATGACTTTATCTTTTGGAAGGCCATAAATCATTTTTAAAAATTAAAAAATATTATTTTGATATTTATTTTTATTAAATTAGTTTCCATTTTTTTCAAAAAAATTTCTGAAATTTTTTTCTCAAAAACAAACCAAAAAAGGCCAGCATCTTTGTTTTCCATAAATGCCCGGATGTTATTTCCCCCTCCATCTGTGATTTTACAATCCTTCCATATTCCATCTTTCATTAAATCCATCTAGGTGACATGCTTAGTTTTCATATGGAACTAAGGATGCCACCCATTAGTTTCTTCTATACCATAGGGCACATCTATATTGTATAAATTTTAGAATATCGTAACACTGGAGAATAGGTCATACATTATTCAGGAAGTTGTTACTTACAGTCACTAAAGAACTACCTGTTCTGTTGCCCTTGCCTCCAAGTTTTGTTGTAGTCCGCTTCTTGAAAGTTCTCTTTGAAATTCTAGAGGGGTAGATTACTTTATTTCTTTTCAAGTTACTAGTTAGGACTTGATTGAGGGATCAATTGATAAACATAAAGTAACAAGACCAGAACTATGAACCAACAAAAAGAAGAATGTCGTTGGGCTTCTGTTCGAGCTCCTTAACAAGTTGCTAGATCGAAGTAGAACATTCTCCATTCGCCTGCTAGCAGCAGAGGGGGTTTGCTTCCTGCTATATGCGATGTGTCGAAAAAGATTGATTCACATGATATGTCTTGTCTGCATTAGAGACCAAAATTGCACTTTGGCTCCTTACCTTTCACTTGTAAAAATGTTAGCCTCTACGTGCACTTGAATTGCAATGTTATCCCTCATCAATAATCATTGTTAAATTATAGTACTAAAATTAGGTGTGGTAGTTTGTTGACCACTTTGTGCTTAATTTGGGAAACACTTTTCATTCTCCAAGTTTCATCCAAATTTCACTTTGGCCCCCAAAATTGCAATTGCAATTGCAAATGCAAAAGTTGTACCTTTGAACTTTTAGTCAAATAATTGCAATGTCAATCTCTATCACAATTGACATCAAATTATATAAAAATCAGGCATGTAGAAGTGGTGGTAACGATCAATAATTTCAATGGAAAATGTGATGGTGGTTCTTTGTGGAAAAAAAGTAACTTAATGAAATAGTGTTCATGTTTTTTTTTTTTGGCAGGAGATGTAGTGGACACTTTTGTATTAGCAAGAGAAAACATGACTAGTATAAGTGCTGAATTTCATTGATTGAGATGAGACGGTGAAGTGGTTGCTGATGAGTTTATTATAAAATGAGAATGGAGGACATGGTGTTGATGGGTTTTGTTAATGAGAGTTTTGAGGTAAACTTTTAGGGACCAAAGTAATTTATGGTTGAAATTTGGAGGGTGAAAAGTATTATTCCAAATAAAGGAATATTGGTCAATAAATTTTTTATTAGGTTATGGGATAGTCATGTGCTTGATTTCTGTCTAATTCAATGACATTTATTGCCAAATGGACGACATTGAAATTTGGGTGCAACTTCGAGGTTAACGTTGTTACAATTGAACATTGGAGGGGCCAAAGTTAAATTTTGGCGTAACTTGGAGGTGATAAATGCACTTTATCCATTTCAAAGATAGACATTTATCTATCCCTCCAGCAGTTACACTGATGATAGCTTGTAAGTGTCTAGATGGTAGCAAAAGACATTGTGATTAGTGTTGTAAATTCTTGTATGATAAACTTGAATTCTTTTTCTAGGATATGAAGGTGGATTGTCAGTTACAATTTCCAATTCATTGTATTCTCATTATAGTTTTGCAAAGTGAAAGAAAGCTTCATGGGTGATGGTCCTCGAGGAATAAAAGTTTTCTCAGATCATTTTGAAGTTTCAACATCTGGGGTGGACTCTCCTCAAGCAAAAACTCCCTCTATTTCACATCCGAGGACAGATAACACTTTGAGGTATTTCTTCTTGCCAGTAGCGAAAGTGAAAGAAGCAAATACTTTGAATTGATTTCAGTTTGGTCTGTTGTTCTGCATTAGCATAGGTCCCATAGCCGTTTATGGTCTCGAAGAAAATTAAGAAATGCTGCATCCATGCTGAAAATGTTTAGTCTACCAAGGCTACCATGGGGACCTGACACCGATGATCAGGAAAAGGTTGATAGAATCATATTCTATTGCTAGCCAAATTGGTAGTTTATTTTTCATATTTCATGACAATCACTGTGATTATGATTTGCAGGTTGTTCTAACTGCAGCAGAAATAGAGTCTCTTCGATCAGAACTTGCTGATTTAGAAGAAAGAGAAGCTCATTTGAAAGCTCAGTAAGGAGAATTGATGTTTGGCTTTGAACTGTGATATGCTCCTTTTCTCTTTAAAGAACTATCCTCTTGCTGATTTAGAAGAAAGAGAAGCTCATGAGCTTGCATACTGCATATGCCTATTTTTGTTTTAAATTCTAATATTAGGTTCTGTAGTTTTCCTTTTTTTTTTTTTTTTTTTGACTGGGATAATCTGTTTCCTTTGAATAAACTTTATATGTTCTCTGTATCAACAATATTGAGATCATTTTGTTCCTTGCAGGTTGGAACATATTGATGAAATTTTGAGATCTGCTCGTCTTTCAGGCTATCTATTCATTCGGACTGTACTATATTCATGTTTTAACGTTTTTCTTTGTTTTTGAATGCTCTGTTTGTGCATGTTGATAACGATAATTTTCTGTATCTTTTCATTGATAGAGATGGGCAACAATACCTGGTGAACCTCCTCCTATTGATGATACTGAAGTTGATGACTGGCTTCCACGTTATCTTGTCTTTCAGGGATCGTGTATCTTCTTTTATTTGTTGTCCACAGGTAGCTGATTGAAATTTTTGGCAATATTATGATGCGTTCGTTTGTTAATGCTTTCGTTTTTGGTTTTTTTGTTTTCATTTTCACATTTTTTTTGGAAATTGGAAATGAAAACTTTTTGGTATATAGTTTTCATTTTAAAAAAAGTGAAATTTATTCCAAATTTTCAAATTTTTTGGAAACGAAAAAAGGTGCTTTCACTTGTTTTCAAAATATTTTTTTACTTTTTCCTCTCTTCCCCACCATCCACCACCAACCACCGGACACCAACGGTCGCTGGCCGACCACTGGTGACACTTTGGTGAGCTCTGGCCATCTTTCATCGACTCCCGACAAGCTCCAGTTACTGGATGGTCACCACCCCGTGACTTCTGGCAACACTCCTGTGGCCATCTCCGACCACCGTATCACGGACCACCACATTTGGCCACCCCTCACCACTGGCCTGTACCTCCGGCAACTAACCATACATGATTTTTTTCTTTCTTTTTTTTTTTTTTCTCAAAACATTTGTGTACACCAAACAAGATTTTTGTTTTTTTTTAACCCCCCCAAAAACAAAAAATCTTGGTTCTTGTTTTTTGTAAATAGAAAATACAAAACTGGCAACATTATCAAATGCCAAGAGTTGCTTGTTTCTTTCCCCAGTGCATCTGTTGTGCAAATTCGTCGAAGTATATAATTTATCACAAAAAAAAAAATCGTCGAAGTATATATTAAATCAAATTCATTAATCCTCTTTGCACATTTAGATAATATACTTTAGGGAGAAATGCACCAACATTTCCTGGTAATGAACTTGAAATAAATATTTTTGCAGATATGAGTCCTCAGGACTCCACCCTCCTTTCTGATGTCACTGAAGTAGGTCCTCTGCCATGAATTCAACGAGAAAATGAGGAAACTCGATACTGCTTTTACATTGTAACTCATCAAGGGCTGCGATATGAGTGCTCTAGTGTTTCCAAAGTGCAGGTACACACTATTATTTGACACCTAGTTAGTGCAGATATTGAATGTTAGTACACTATCACCTACGTTTTGACAAATTTAGGGTAGCATTTGGTAAAATTTTCTGAATATGATTTGAGAATAGAGTTGTATTTTGAGTTTGTGAGTTTTGGAATTATAATTTGAGTGTGGAAAATTTGTTTGGTTATGAGTTTTAAAAAGATTTTTGAATTGAATTTTGGAGGGAGTTTTGAGTTTTTGAAATTAGAAAAGTTATCTGATTAAAAAGTTTACAACTCATAACCAAACACACAACTCATAATTCTATTTAAAACTCATATAAAAATTAAAAAATTTTCGAAATATTTTTTATTTACAATATAAAAATAATAGGTGCCCAAGAAAACAAAAACAAAACTAAACACTGTTCCGGTTAACCAGGGGATGTCTAGGAGGACAACCGGGTTAGCCAAATTTTCCCGTCTGAAAAGGAGTTTTCAAAAGTATGTGTGGAATTATAATTTGAAAGCTCAAAACAAACACCACACTCAAATGAGTGGGTGGAAATGTGTTTGGAACACATAACCAAAGACAGCCTAGTATTTTCTGCCTTTGTCATCAATTCGTTCTCCTCACGCGAAGGTTGCAGTTACTTTATTAGTGGGATGGGTATTGATCTTTGTTATCTGATGTGCTTTAACTTGTTGATCGCATTGGTCCCATGAAATCTAGGTCAAATTGTTTATCAGCATTGTGACAGGGTGTTTTGAATGTGTGTTTATTGAGTTTGTCATTTTATCTGCAGTTTATGAAATGGGTTGTTTGGAAGGATAAAACAAATTTATTCAATGAAAATTTTCTCCAATCTGATGGATGATGACTTCTTCTCTTTTTTTAACCTCTCTTTTTGTTTCTCTCAGGTGGACTCTTGGTTGACGGCATTGCAAATTGACTGCAAGTTGGGACCTGATACAGCAGCTCACACTGATTCATGGAAGACGTGACATAATTTATGCATCTGTAACTGTAAGTTGTAAATAGGTTCAAAAAATAAAGTGACACCTTGGATTAGCCAATATGCAACTTAGCAGCAATTTTCATGATATTCATTATGTTTTGTACGTAACATGGCATTCTGGTAGAATAACATTGAGTGTTGCATCTACCGATTAATCAGAACCATGTTTAGAAGTTGTACATAGAATCATGTAGGCTACCAAACCTTGTATTTGCTGGACATCGGAATTGGCCATGTCAAACTTTGTGCAGTATATACTCATCCATTTTTTTGAAACTTTTGCTGTTTGATCATGCACGTGTTGCTAGAGCTTCCATTTTTGGTTGTTTTCTCGTTAAGGCATCATTTTTGGACTGCACATTAAAGGAGCTGAGATTGATTATTTGTTGCTTCTTTTTTCGATAATGGAATATGGAAGAATATTTGTTGAATGATTGAAGAGGAATCTCAACCTCTTGGAAATTCTGCTGAAGTGCTTGCAACTTTCTTCAGAGAAGCTTTACCCTCAATCAGCGATGGACCCAATTGGCTGCTGGGGGCGACTGCTCCCCTAAAGTTTCAAAAGCATGCTTAAGGTTTTTTTTTTTTTTTGTGTACCTGTCTCCCCCGAGATTAGAAGCATGTGTCTGGCCCTGGCCTCAGTGCCTTCTGATTAATATCCTCTTTTTCTATTTTTTTTTTTTTTTTCCTCGTTCAATAGCAAACTCTAATCCTTCCTAGGATATTTCAGAAGCACCAATCCTCATACTTTCGCATGTAGAACTGGGTAATTAACCGTTGAAACAAAAGGGGTCTAACATGCGAGATTGGAGTCGTGATATACAAACATAATATTTGTATGTAATTGAAATTCACCATTGATGCACATCAGCAATACTAAATTCTTCTTTGCAAAATTGTTAGGTTCAATAACTTGAATTAGACATGCTTTCTGGGCAAAATTGTGTAGTAACATCAAAAATTTGTTGTAATTTTGCTGCATACAGTTGGAGAAGATTGATGTTAGCGATATCAAATTTCTAGGGTGCAATTCTTTTCTCCATGGACAATCCATTAAATTAGGATTTAAAATACGCTAATGTGGAATTACTTTTAAATCTTTTTCCTGATGGATGATTGTTAAAGTGAGCCTTGACAGTGAAAAAGGTCTGTCATGTTCTTCTCTTTATGCAAAGAGAAAAAGGCAGGGAATGTATTCTCTTTTCTCTGCATCACCCCCTGCTACGCCAATAATGTTCTACTTGAACCAGTAATGTTAGAGATTGAGAATTTGAAAATATTGAGAAAATTGATATGTGATTTAAATTTATTTTAAATATGGGTTTTACAATAAAATAGTTAAATTTAAATCACATATTACTATTTTTCTGTGTCTTGAATTTTTTTTATTTTTTATTTATCTCCAGCATTACTTGAAAAGGAATATACTACATTCCATTTCCCCCCTTCTTTCTCCAAGTTGCTAAACCGAAACAGAATTGATTTTCTTAGGAGTAGAGAAACCCAATCTTTATCACTTTCTCGAAAAACAATCAAACAAGAGAAAATAGTTTTTCAGATAGGCAAATGATTTGTAAAAAAAATTATACGTAGGCCTATTTTGTCAACTGAGTTAAAAATTAATTTTGACTCTTTAAATTTTTTAAATTACATCATTTCTTTATTTTTTACATATTTTTTTAAAAAATATACAAAAAATTTAAAAATTAATTTTTAACTTATTTCTTAAAATATCTCAAATGATATGTCAATGATATTTTTAAATTTTTTGAAAGTCATAAAAAAAAACAAAAAAAAAACTTATACAAATCACGTGGTCCTCGTACAATAAAATTCTGTATAAAAGTTGTCTTTAGTTAAAAGTTGATTATAA
This sequence comes from Camellia sinensis, assembly GCF_055761805.1. Classification (NCBI taxonomy): domain Eukaryota; kingdom Viridiplantae; phylum Streptophyta; class Magnoliopsida; order Ericales; family Theaceae; genus Camellia; species Camellia sinensis. The sequence goes on along the minus strand of NC_138971.1, from coordinate 175,419,016 downwards.
TCAATTTTTTGTAAGAGATGGAAGTGAGTTACAATCTGGGAACCCACTTCCCAAAAGACTCAAAAATGTGTAATTTCCTTTGATTTCCGTTTCTTATCCTGAGAACCAAACAAGGCTTTGTTAGAAGCATAGGACGGGAAAACGGCGTCGTTTTTGAAATAGAACGACCACTAGCAAGGTTGTTTTTGACGAATTGCATGACGTTTTATCGATCCATAACTGACCAGGGTTTTGACCACCTCATTTCTCACGCGTCCTCTCTCTCTCTCTCTCTCTCTCAACTCTCTCTCTATACAGCCAAAGCTCAAAGGAGAAACCTTGTGAGACCAATCGACGATGAGCTCTCAGGTATGCAGATCTGCTTCCGGAGCTGCCAGGTCTCTACTCTCTGCTTCTAAGCAGACCTCTCATGTCTTTTCTGGTAATTCTCTCCCTCCCTCTCTCTCTCTCTCTCTCTCTCACACACACACACACACATTTCAATCCCTTTCTTCATCCTTTTTGTGTAGTTTACGTGAACGGTTAATAAATTTCGCTTTAATGTTGAGAGTCCTTTTTAAATTCTGAATCATATATATATGGATTGATTGTTTATTAAATCTTACAGAGTTCATTTGATTCAGGTAAATTATTGATGTTCAACATCTGAAATTTGTTGCGCGAATCATCCTTTTGTTCTTCAATTTGTTCTTGTATATTTCACTATTTAACTGATTTTTTTTTTTTTTTTGTAATCTAGATGTGTTATGTACAAGTACATTTCATGATTGCATGTATATCAAATGCTGGTGTGTTTTGCATAGACAGCACAAGTGTATGCAATAATATGTGTGCAAATTGAATTAATTTTACTGAGTTTTCTGCAACTGTAGAAGGTCGAGCTGTGGCTAGTGCTGCGACAGTTTTATTAAGAGGAAAGGTGCCTTATTTAGCTTCATACGGGAGGACCGATTCTGGAAATACGTCCCGAGGATGGATATCTGGGGCGCTTGCCCTTCCTGCTGCAGGTTTGGACAGGAACTTCTATTTTCTGTAATTCTATGTGAATTTTTAATAAGATATACTTCTTGGCAGCCAACAAGGATGTGAGACTTGGGCCTCGTTTGGGAACAGGCTAATTTAGTAATTTTTTAGTTATTTGACTAAAAAGGTAGGTAAAAAAAATTTGTATGTGTGGGATGACTTTTTGGCTAATTACGAAAAGATGTGCAAAAAGTAGAGAGAAAAGAGAATCTTTGACTTTTTTGTATGAGTTGTTGGCTTTTTGGCTAATTTAGTAACTTTTTGACTAATTGGCTAAAAAAGTAAGTCCCCAAACGGGGCCTTAATGTGTTTGGTTTCAATTTTCTGGATTTAATTTCCTAAAATCGAGTTTTTTGTGTTTCGTGTTTTTTTGTGTTTAGTGAATATTTTTAAAATTTTAAGTAATTTTTTTTTACTTTTTTAGATGCATCTTGCTTAGATATATTAAAAAGTAAAACATTTGTAAAAAAAATATTTTAAAAAATTAATAAATCTATACTATATATTAAGTAAAATGGGATTTTTAACCTCAAGCCTTGTGGGAGCTCTAATCTCCCAATCTGATTTTTTTGATTTTTGATTTTTTTTTAAAAAAAAAAACCTTAGCATTTATTAACTTATCCCAACTCTCAAGTCCTACCCTCGTAATAACACTTTAATGTATTAAAAACAAACATAAAAAAAATTCTTTAAAATCCAACACATATGAATTTCTTGAAAAGTCCCAACACATATGATTATCAGCCCTCATAATAACACTTTATTGCATTAAGAACAAGCATAAAAAAAAATTCTTGAAAAGTCTAACACATATGATTATTATCAAAATATTAAACTTTAATATAATATAATAAAAAAAAAAGACATTTAATTTTTTGAAAAGTCTCACACATATGATTATTATCAAAATATTAAACTTTAATATAATATAAAAAAGGTAAAAAAGAAGGCATTTAAAAAAAAAAAGACATTTAAAAATCATAATTCACATATATAAAAAAAAATTTAAAAATTTCAACACATATGATTATTATCAAAATATTAAACTTTAATATAATATAATAATAAAAAGATATTTAATTCCTTGAAAAGTCTAACACATATGATTATTATCAAAATATTAAACTTTAATATAATATAAAAAAGGAAAAAAAGAAGGCATTTAAAAAAAAAAAAAAGACATTTAAAAATCGTAATTCACATATATAGATAATTGTAAATACAATCCGTGCATAGCACGAGTGATATGCTAGTACTATATATTAAGCAAAAGGGGGTTTTTAAACCCCAAGGCCTGTGGGAGCTTCAATATCCCAATCTGAATTTTTTTAATTTTTTATTTAAAAAAAAACTCAGCATTTGTTAATTTGGTCAAAATTCTCTGATCAGTATTTATTAACTTTTTTCAATCCATGTCTTTCCGCATGCATGTATTTATTGATTTGGTCAAAAACTGCCGATCAGCATTTAAAATCACCTCATACAAATAATTATAGATACAATCCGTGTATAATTACTGCAGTACCCTTTTCAATTTCTCCCATACACTATGGTTAGTGATAAGATTGTTAAATTATTTTTATAAAAAGTCTTAAACATAATTTATATATTAAAAAAAATCTAAAACAAATCTAAATATCTAAAATTATCTCGTGCATAGCACGGGTGATAGGCTAGTACATAAGAATACGAAAAATATATTGAATTTTTGTATTTTTTTTTTTTTGTATTTTTGATATTTAGTGAATTTTTTAAAGATTTTTTTTTTCACAAATATTATACTTTTTTAAGTGTATTTATGTTATATGTATCTAAAAATTAAAATAATTATTTAGAATATTAAAAAAATTTAGTGAAAACAAAAAAAGGCGAAAAATGAAAATTTTAATTTTTTGAGAAGTGAACCTGAAAATAGGAGCCAAGCAAGCTTGTTAACTATTTTCTACTTGATTTGCCTCAATTCCTGTTTCAGGAGATGTAAAGGGAACTGTTTTGTGATAAGAAGCTGAGGGTTTTTTTTTTCTCTCTCTCTCTCTCTACATTTACATGCTCAAATGGATAAATGGAATGGAGACAGATATATACCGTTTCAATGTTTTTAGTCTATACTTTCTCTGTATCGCGAGCTGTTTGATTTACTATTGTTGATTCAACAAGTTGTATGTGTGAGAGCAGTGGTGAGAAAAAAATTGCATTTTGCAAGTTGGGTTAGATGGAAGAGGAGTCTTTTCCCTTGTTGAAGATTCAACAAGATCTCTTTTCTACATCAATTACGCTATGCTTGAGCATTTTAATGGGTTGAAAACAATAGGATTGGGATCTTTCAAGTTTTGACCTCATTTATGCATCTCCCAACATTACATCTTGATCCTCAATTGTGAACATTTGTTGTATGCAACCATACTTCCTGCACTTGAAAACTTATTTAATCACCGAATCCTCATTTTTTATTTTTATTTTTGTTGTGTTTTTCTTTCTTTATACTGCAGCCTACATGCTTCAGGAGCAGGAGGTGCATGCTGCAGAGGTACTATAATTAGCAATTGATTCTATTTTCTTTCCCATTGTCAACATCCTTTTCCCATCATTTCCTTTTATCTATTTGGTGACATTTTATACACTTTTTCTTCATGATTCAGATGGAGCGCACTTTCATTGCTATCAAGCCAGATGGTGTTCAGAGAGGGCTGGTAAGATAACTACTGCACTTTCACATTTACGCTAGTGGCGTGTGATTTGGCAATTAGCATAAAATATACATATTTTTTTTCAATTTTCCTCTGTCAGTTAATTTGGCTGCTTCCAATGTGATAGGTGGTCTGGATTCTGTTTGCTCAATTTTTCTTCTTTTACCTCTGGCCTTCCTAACCACGAACTATTTAGCAAAGTCCCTGAAAGAGATATCATTGGCTACAAATTAAATCCTTACCTGTTAGCAAAGAACAAAAAAAAAAAAGGATCTTCCCTCCTTTCTGTTTCCCATTTTTTTCTTTGAAATTTGGGAAATCTACATTGAGTTGCACCATTCAGCCCTAAATCCTGTTTGTGAATTCAATTTTCTTTCTCCTTTTCTTTTTTTGGTTTTATTTTATTTGATCTGAGGCAGCTTCTTTGTGTTCCAGATTGCAGAAATCATATCGCGTTTTGAGCGAAAAGGTTTTAAGCTTGTGGCGATCAAAATAGTGGTTCCTTCAAAGGATTTTGCCCAAAAGCATTATCATGATCTCAAGGAAAGGCCTTTCTTTAATGGCCTGTGCGACTTCCTTAGTTCTGGCCCTGTCATTGCAATGGTTAGAAGAATATTGACTTCTATTTCCTTATGTGACAACTCGAGAGGCAGCTGAACGTTTGTTATCTTTTAAATTTTGCAGGTCTGGGAAGGTGAAGGAGTGATAAAATATGGCAGGAAGCTCATTGGAGCCACTGACCCACAGAAATCAGAACCTGGAACCATCAGAGGTGATCTAGCCGTTGTTGTTGGAAGGTATTTTTAAAAATCAGTGCTGTATTTGTTTTCATTGCTCTTACCAATGGGTCTTTCACTTCCAGAGTCACCTTCCTTTAGTCTTATGAAATCAAAAATCTAGGGATCATTTGGTAATGTCTATGTTTACAGTTTTTTTTGTTTATGTTTACAAAAATTTTGAAAACGGTAAAGAAAAACTTATTTGGTGTCTATTTTTATTTTCAAGAACTTCTAAATAATTTATGGAATTCTTGTAATCGCAAAAAAAGTTGTGTTGTGATATTGTTTGATTGCAATCTGATGCTGTTTTGCGTTGTAGAAATATCATCCATGGAAGTGATGGCCCCGAGACAGCCCAGGATGAAATCAAGCTGTGGTTCAAACCCGAAGAGTTGGTTAGTTATATGATCAGTGGAGAGAAGTGGATCTACGGAGATAACTAATGAAGATTTTAGTTCTTTTTCCCTCGGCAACTTAGGTCCCGCATGAAGAGTGGGGTAGAATCATAATTGTCAGAATAAAGTTATTTTTCTTTAGGTGACTAGTAACATTGCTTCAATGCAAGCTGCTAGCGAAATAGATCACCATAATAATGGGATTTACTTCTTTTATCTATGATTCCAAATAATGCAATTTTCCAATTATATATGTATTTGTTTTTTTTATTCCAAGTTATGTGGTAAAGATATTATTTTCCTATCATTTTAGAGTTTGTCCATGAAAGTGTGTAGATGGATCTCAGTGCAACTACATTGGGCAAAAAGGGATGGTAACAGATTGGGTTTTTTGAGTTTTTTGTGTGGATTTTTACTTTTAAACTCAATTATTTTAATGATATAATTTCAGATTTTATTATAAACTTGATAAATTTGACCTATCTATCACTATACTTTACCCAATGAATGTTCTGTCAAACCATTTATATTCGAATTGGATTGAAACAAATACAATTGGATGGTGAATTTTGACATCCCTCCCATTGAATTGCTTTACATGAACTTCCCACTTAATGCGCGCACAAAAAAAAAAAAAAAAAAAAAAAAAAAAAAAAAAGAAAAAAAGAAGAGAGAATAGCATGCTTTGCGAGTCTCACAATGCAAAAGCAATTGATTTACTTATTATTTTTGCCTTTTGATGAGGTAAGGGATCCAATGGAGGATGAGTCGGGTAGATCGACGCTTCTAACAACTTTACTGGTCTCGGAGTTCACTGGAGGTTCCTGTAAAAAAGGTCCGGCGGGGAATGGGAGTCCCCGAGCAAACCCTCCGACGATCAAATTAGAATAAAAGAGATTGACTGTATCCAGAGAGAGGGGGAAGATAATGAAGAACTTAACCTTCGATGTGTCTTGGAAACTTCCTTATATCCTTTGTTCATCGTTTCCTTATCCATTCCGACCTGCCGTGTTGGCGGAAACTCTATACTCTAGCTTGCATTGTTCACAGTAAGGTTGTCTGTTCCAACGTGAAGGGGTTGTCGTATTTAATACTGTGAGAGCCTCATTAATAGCTGATGTGTGGTGCAATAACTTTGCAGGATCTTTGTCTGCTTATGTGTCTAGGCCCCGGTTTGGCAAGTGTTCGAACGTTATTGGTCCTGGTCTAGTATTAATTTCTCAGAGCTATTGGGCTTTGATAACTAGGGAGTGGACTGGCCCCTGTTCCGTGGATTGGGCCCTCTTGGGTGTCCATCGGTGTCAGGAGTTTTCCATTCTCGAGTGCAGCTTTAGTCCAACGAAGGGAATAAGTAAGAAGCCAATCGCAAGGATGGGGGCCGAGCGGGGTGACCGATCATGAGGAGGGCTGACCGCAAAAGGGGCCAAGCGGAGAGGTCGATCGTGAGGAGGGCCGACCGCGAAGGAGGGTCAAGCGAGAAGGCCAATCGTGAGGAGGGCCAACTGCGAAGGAGGACCGAACGGGAAGGTCGATCGTGAGGAGGGCCGACCGCAAAGGAGAAGCCGAGCAGGAAGGCCGATCGTGAAGAGGGTCGACCGCAAAGGAGAAGCCGAGCAGGAAGGCCGATCGTGAGGAAGGCCGATCGCGAAGGGAGAGTGACGGCGCACGAGGCTCAAGGAGTGACGAAGCACATGATGATGCGAAGTGAAAAGACAGGGGGAGGTAAAGGGGAGGTACAGGTTGATGGGCGAATCGTGGCCATACACGTAGGGGAAGCGGGGGAGGCGGTGGGGGATGTGATGCGTTGATAGGAAGTGAAAGGGTAAGATGGGATGTGGAAAAGGCGGGGGTTTTTTGTGGAGAAATTTTCAAACTAGCGAAATTTAACCACGATCCTTGGGAGATAAGTAAACCTTGGGCCTTTGGAGTAATAAGCTTTACTTACCTGATCAGAAAGAATCATCAAATTCCAGACTTACAGGCCTTCATCGCAGTGGACTCTCCCTTTTTGCGAATCGCAGAATTCCTAGAGCCTACAACCGAAGCGATTTGGAGAAACGTGGCGCGAATGGCCCAAGACAAAGTAGCAGTTGTGGGTTGGAATCGTTAGGGAAAGATGACATAGTAGAGTTGGCAGAGCAGTATAAGGAGGGGTGGGTTGGTGAACGGATGGCGGGTGACACGTTCATGACGATGATGTCGGCAGTCCAGCCCATTAGCCAAGTGGCGCCCGACCATTGGCATACGAAGGCGGACAAATCGGTGTTAACGGCAGAAAATCTGGAGGAGATTCGAAGTAGGTACCAGATTCCGGAAGAAATGGAGTTGAGAGTGCCGACAGCGAAAGAGAGAGCGTCGGATGCTCGGCCGATGGAGTTCACCTTGTATGAAGAGGCGTTGCACGGGGATCTAAGGTTGCCCCTCCTTTAATTAGTTGTGGACGTACTCAATCGTCTAGAGTTGGCCCCGGGGCAATTGATGCTGAATGCGTGGAAGATAATATTCGTCTGCGTGATCGCGTGGCCGCGGGCAACTAGGGGAGAGGCAATGACTGTGGATGAATTTTTATCATGCTATAAAGCCTCAGGGCAACAGGAAACCTGGGTGACGATCCAGGCGGTGACGGGGAGAGAGTTGGTGGCAGGGTTGCCCTCATCAGTGAAGGGGTGGAGGCCGAGATGGTTTTATGTGTCGACGAACACTGGTAGGAGGGTGCGCCTAACTTGGAAGGTGCTCATGAAGTCGTTGGAGCCGAAGTTGGGGGTGGTGGCGGAGACTAGGGTGAAACAGGTGAAGGAGTGAAAGGAAAATGAAGGACTGAAATGGGACGATCTCGTCCAACCGTTGGCCCTCTTTGTCTTGAGCCTAGGGCCCAAACCAAAGGAAGGAGACCTTGCGCCGGAAGAGGTAGAGAGGAGGAGGAAGGCGCAGGAGGCGGAGGATAAGCGTGTGTTCGCGAAGGCCAAAAGGTACAAGGCGCAGCAACTAGGCCTAGCGCCAAAGTTGGTCGTGAAGAGGCCGGTCCGACCACGACCAAAGCCCTTGGGCGAGAAGAATTTAACCGATTTCATGCCTTTGCGAGCACTAGTGGACCCGTTGAAAGAGAGAAGTGATAAAGAAGTGGAGCTGGTAGTAAAGAAGAAGAGGAGGAGAATGATCCCAAAGGGCGGGGAAGAAGATGTCATAGGAAAAAAAGTGAAAAAGTAAGTGAAGGAGGAGCCCCCAAAAGTGGGGGGAGAAAATAGCAGGGTTAGGGGGGAGGGGGTAGTAGAGGAGGAGAGAAGAGTGATAAGGGGTGATCTGGCGACAGATTGGCCCCCTAAGGATGTGCCTTGCGAAGAAGTACCGCCAAGACAGGAGGTGGATGTAGGGTGGTTGGGCGGAGTAGAGAGGAGTATCGCGTTGAATACCGCTATGCACCATGTGCGCGCAGTGGTTGGAGGCCTAGGAAGGAATGGGTGTGAGGCGAAGGTGGCCGCAGACCACCTATTGGGAGCTGTGGAGGATGCGGCGGTACGAAGTGTGGCGCAAGTCACAGAGGTCGACCTCTTCAAACGTAGACTTCCATGTTCCGACCTATCTGGTGTTGGAAAACGGCATTAACCAAGCATTGGTAAGTGGCCTCGGCATTCTTCAAACTGAATGGCATGACTCGGTAATAATAAGTCCCCCTATTGGTGATGAAAGAGGTGTGCTTCCGGTCGGCTGCATGTATTAAGATCTGATTATAGCCGGAGAAAGCATCTATGAAGCTGAGCATCTAATGTCCCGCAGTTGCGTCAACCAACAGATCTATCCTAGGAAGGGGGTAGCTGTCCTTGGGGCAAGCTCGGTTAAAGTCGGAATAGTCGACGTAGAGTTGCCATTTACCGTTGTTTTTGCGGACCAAGACCACTTTGGACGACCATCTGGGATAGTCCACATTTTCTGATGAACTGTGCTTGTAGTAGCTTGTCTACCTCAGCAGCGATGAGGTTGTTACATTCCAAATGAAAAATGCCGTGCTTTTGGCAAAATTGTCGGAATTGGGGGTCGATGCTGAGGCAGTGAGTAATAAAATTGGGGTTGATACCTGGCATATCTGAATGAGTCCAAGCGAAGACATCATTGTGTTCGATTAGGAGAGCCGTGAGATCGGCCTTAGCCTGAGAAGATTGGTTGCCGATCTTAGCCATTTTTGTTGGATCCGTAGGATCAACAGGTACTTCAACAAGTTCCTCCATTGGTTCTCCTCTGACTAATTCATCATCGTCTCGGACATCTAGGCCTTCGATGATCATGGCTTCTTTCATTTTGACTTCCTTCAGTGAGGCGACATAGCATTCTCGGGCTATGGTCTGCTCTTCTCTCACGGTGTCGACCCCCTGGTCAGTAGAAAATTTCATGGCTAGATGGTACGTGGAGGTGACGGCATGAAAAGTATTAAGGGCGGTGCGTCCTAATATGATGTTGTAAACAGAAGGACAATCGACGACAATGAAAGTGAACAATTTGGTGGACTGCCCAGATATTCTCTGATGGTGATGAGGAGATCGATGGAGCCTATAGATGTGACCTGATTGCCAGTGAAGCCCACCAGGGGGTTTGTAGAGGTGACAACTTTTCGTCCTCGATTTTTAGTTGGCGGAAGGCATTAAGGAAGATGATATCTGAGGAGCTGTCGTTGTCGACCAGAACTTGCCTGACTTTGTAGTTTGAGAGGAGAGCAGAGATGACCAGGGGGTCGTCATGAGGGTAGCGAACGCCGATGTAGTCTGTCGCTGTAAAGGTAATCGGCTCGGTCCATTGCTTGGACTGCTTATAGGGTCGGTCCACCGTGGCCACTTCCCTATCAGAGCCTTGTCAAATTTTTCAAAGCTCGGCTTGCTGTGCCAACTGGGATGATCCGCCGCACGCGAGGCCGCCGGCAATGACCCTCATTGCGCCTAACAGAGCGGGAGGATCACTGTGAGCTCTCGGGTGATTGCAAGGTCGGTCATTGTGCCGCTTAGGTGGTGTTGGTCATCGGGAGGGAGTGTGTTGGCAGTTATGATTTGAAGGGCCAGTTCTGGGCCGTTGCGGGGGACGGGCTATGGTGAATTGACTGAGTCGTCCTTGACGAACTAGATCCTCAACCTGGTCTTTGAGGTTGACACATTCGTCAGTGTTGTGACCATGGTCTTGGTGGAAAATAGCAGTATTTGGATTGGTCCCATCGGGTGGATGGAGATCTGGAAGGTTGAGGCCATTTCAAGTTATAGTCTCGTTGAATTTGGTTCAGGACTTGCTCCATGAGTGAGTTGAGGGGGGTGTATTGCTAGAATTGACCAAGTGGACGGGTAGGTGGCAGTCTATTTGAGCGTGCAGGCCAATCGGAGTGTGATGGGGGTCAGTATGGGTATTACGGGGGATGTGACTCAAGCTCTTTTTTTTTGTCCTTGGAGGGTGGGAGTTTAAATGTGGAGTCTTGACGAGCTGCCAGGAAGTCTTCGACATTCATGTATTTTTGGGCTTTGGTGAGAAGGGAGGCCATGGTGGTCGGGAGATTTTTGGAAAGGGAGAAAAGGAAATCAGATAGGTGTAAATCGGCCATGAAGGCGGTGAGGATGACTTTGTCATCATTCTCCTCCACTTGTAGGGCTTCGGTGTTGAAGCAGGTGACATAGCTGCGTAGCGACTCTTCTGCGGTCTGCCGAATGTTTAGTAGTTGGGTGACTGGGTGTCGTTGTCGCAGAGCACCGATAAAATGGCTTAAGAATGATTCGCTGAGCTGGCAAAATGAAGTAACTGAATTCGGAGGGAGCTGACTAAACCAAAGGCGCGCCGACCCTTTTAACGTGACGGAGAAGGTGCAACGCATGATTTCGTTCGGAAAGGCGTGTAAGATCATAAGTGTCTGATACGCTTCCATGTGGTCGACATGATCAGTAATACCATCGAAGGTGTTGATCGATGACATCTTGAACTTGGAGGGATGAGCTTTATCCCGGATAGAGGCGGCAAAAGGAGAATTGACAATGGAGGACGGCTTGTGCTGTATGTTCTGCATGACCCCCTGTAGTTGGAGTTTCATGGCCTGTATTTCTTCATCCCAGACGGGGACATTATCCCCACAGACAGGGATCAGGGGTTGAACACTGCTAACCTCACCTTCGTGTACGGCCTCATGGTGTGATAAGGGGTGATTATGAAAAAGTGGTGGCATGTCTTGACAAGGTTGCGAGCCTGACAGAGGGGGGTGCAGACCGTCAAGATTCAATGGTTGAGGCCGCGAGACGAAGGGTGGAAATGTTCCTTGAGGTACGTGTGGTGGGAATAGACGGTGGAGGTGGGCCTGTTCTGGGTGTGGGGGAATTATCGATTGTGATGCGGGCGGTACGGGTAGGTCACGCTAGAGTAAAACATTGTTCAAGGCTTGGTTCTAAACGGTCAGCCGGTTGATGCTGTTGGTGAGTTTTGTGAAATATGGAGGTGGGTTATTTGGGTTAAAGGGCTCAACTTCGGGGTTATCGGCGTTGTGTTGGGAAGTCATGGATCTAGTCGTGACCATCCATTTTGATGCCGAGGGTGGGTGGCTACGGGGTTCCTTCCGACGACAATGAACACAACTGTCTTTCCGAAATGGATATTCCTACAGATGGCGCCAACTAATGAGATAAGGGATCCAACGGAGGACGAGTCGGGTAGATCCATACTTCTAACAACTTTACTGGTCTCGGAGCTCGCTGGCGGTGCCTGCAAAAAAGGTTCGGCGGGAATAGGAGTCCCCCAGCAGACCCTTCGACGATCAAGTTAGAATAGAAGAGATTAATTGTATCCACAGAGAGAGAGAGAGAATGGAAGATAATGAAGAACCTAACCGTCGATGTGTCTTGGAAACTTCCTTATATCCTTTGTTCATCATTTCCTTATCCATTCCGATATGTCGTGTTGGCCAAAAGTCTATACTTTAGCTTGCATTGTTCACGGTGAGGCTGTCTGTTTCGACGTGATGGGGTTGTCGCATTTAATGCTGTGAGAGCCGCATTAATGGTTGATGTGTAGTGCAATAACTTTGCAGGATCTTTGTCTGCTTATGTGTCTAGGCCCTTGTTTGGCAAGTGTTTGAACATTATTGGTCCTAGTCTAGTATTAATTTCTCAGAGCTATTGGGCTTTGATAATCGGGGGGTGGACTGGCCCCTATTCCGTGGGTTGGGCCCTCCTAGATGCCCATCGGCGTCACCTTTCTAATGAAACGAACACCTATGAACACCTATTATAAAAAAAGAACCCTTATTCTTAAACTAACTTAATCGATAGTTTTGTTTAGAAGAAAAATAGGTGTGGGGGTTTGGCAAAATATTTTGTTAGCAATTATTTTTCATACACCCACCTGTCCTAATGAAAACGATGAGAGCATGGTATACCACAAATTTGACTCTGTAGTATCTTATTGTCATTTAATTTTTTGTTAACGGAATTTTCTTAAAATTTGTTACATTTAAAAATTTTTAAGTTGTCATGTAAAAACGATATGAAGTAAAAGAATTGGGAAAAAATTCTAGGCCTCTTTTGAGAAGTTTGTTAAAAGTTATTTCTCAATTTTTAATTCATTTTAGGTCATATCATCTCTCACATTTTTTATATGTTTTTTTAAAAAAAGTTAAAAAAAATCGAAAATCCTAACTGTTAACCATCTTTTCAAAACACTCCATAAGTTGCCAATTGGAGTAGAGTAGCACAAAATGTGACACCCTAATTGTTTAATTAATTTAATAAAAAAATAAAAATAAAATAAAATATTTGATTTTATAATTATACTCGCTAAAATGTAATCTAACTTAAAATTAAGAGGCATAGTTTACCAAAGGGAATGGCGTCCCTCCAGTCCGTAATTGGATTAGAGGGCACTGTTGAGCCTGTGGGATTCACCACAGGTTCCGTTTTGATAATTCGAACCATTAATGTGTAGAACTCGTTGAGTTTTAGATGGCTATCAAAAATCACGTTAGTCGGATATTGATAGATATGTGATCGAATCAGTTTTATGAAAAAAATGGGCAGTGAAAAATAAACGGCATACAAAAATCTGATTTGATCACATAATTATTGATATCCAATCAATGTGTTTTTTTACAGACATATAATACTCGACGAGTTTTACACATTGAACGGTTCAAATTATCAAAATGAGACCAGTGGTAGGCTTCCATGGGTCCAATAGTACCCTCTAGTCTAATCACGGACTGGAGTAAAGCCATTCCCTTTATGAAAATAGGATTAATATATTATTTTTGGGCTAAATCAAAACAACTATGAAATTTTATGTGCTAAAATATAATTAGGTGATCATTGTGACCTATCAAAAAGATGGTATATGTTATAATTATTTTAGGAGTTGGGCCCAAATGTAATTACTCAACAAAGAAATTATAGGTGACATTCCAAATGTTCAATTAATCTTACACTATGTTAATATTAAATTCTGGAAGCATGCGATTTAAGGAATTAGATGTTATTAAATTTTGGAATATTAAAAATTGAGAATTTTGAGGACAACATTTTTTGTAAAATTGCGTATTTTTATAAATAAAAATAATATATTTTTTTGAATTTTTTATATAATTATTCACATTATTTTAAATTTAATAGTTTGTATATTTTTATACTGAATATTATTTTAAAAATAATAATTTTTATTTTATATTATTATTTGATATTATTTTTTGAATATTATAATATTTTTATATTTTTTCTAGATCAAAATTTGGTTTGTGTTTCTCAAAAAATTTTGAGAAAAATTCTCTACAAATAAGTTTTCAAAAGTAATCAAACCAAACAAATTTTTTCAAATTTTTTTTCTAAAACTTGTTTGGTTTACAAGTTTTCCAAACAAATCTCTCTCTCATGCACATCAAATCAGTCACTTTTTCCAAAACTCTCTCTCAAAATAATTTTTCAAAACATTTTTTGAAAAAAAATCAAACCAAACAAATTTTCATACTTTTTATCTCAAAACATATTTCTCATATACAAACTAAACAAACCCAACATTTCCTATACAACAAAGATGTGTGCCCTCCAATTCTCTTCCCCACCCCCCCCCCCCCCCCCCCATATAAAGATGTTATCTTGTGCATCAACATCATGTCCCAAACTCTTTTCTTCTCTCTCTTTCGACATTTCTCTCCCTAACTGTTTTATAAAACTTTCAATTTAGTTGGGGGTATTTAGTGGGTCACAATAAACGAAAAATAAAAAGTTAAAATTAATATTAAAGTGAGTTATATTATACTTTAAGTTATCATAAAATATTTTACGTATATCTTAAGTTATCACAATTTATTTTATGCAAATCATATTTTATATATTATATTAATATTTCAATTACGTTAATTAATTTATGAACTTTATTTTGTTAAATTGAAACTCATAAATATAATTGTTTAAATGGCGAATTACACTAACAGTTCCTATAGTTTAAGCCTCGTGTCACTTGGTCTCTGACTTTTCAATTGTGACACATTTGACCCTGAATTTTGAATCTTGTTCCAAATAAGGACAATTGAAAATATTATTGCTTAATTTTAAGGGCAAAATCATCAATTTGATAAAATATAAACTAATTTGATAAAAATAAATGTCAAAAAATTATTTTTGAATTTTTAAAAATTATTTCTACACACAAACGATAAAAATTATGTAAAATTGATAAATCTTTTAGACATTTATTTATTTTACCAAATTAATTTTTATTATGTGTTTGGATGATGATTATGTAATTGGTGGTTGTTAAAATATTAACGTGTAATCGGTATATTTAATATATGAAATATTTTTAATTTTAAATTTTTTTGATTTAATGGATTGATTTAATAATGATATCAAAGTTGTCGTCATATTTGACTTTTAAAAAAATATAAACTAATTTAATGAAAATAAAAACAATCACATATTACATGATCATCATCAAAACACATAATAAAATTAATTTGGTAAAATAAATAAATAAATGTCTAAAAGATATATCAATTTTATACAATTTTATCTTTAGTGTGTAGAAATAATTTGTAAAAATTTAAAAATATTTTTTTAACATTTATTTTTATCAAATTAGTTTATATTTTATCAAATTAAGCAATGGTATCTTCAATTGTCCTTATTTGGAATAAGATTCAAAATTTATAGTCAAATGTGTCACAATTGAAAAGTTAGAGACGAAAGTGACACAAGTCTCAAACTACATGGACTGTTAATGTAATTTGCTCTTGTTTAAATTTTAGAAATTATTTGACAATAATTTTTATAAATATTTATTTCTATAAGTACCACTACAGAAGTCTTATGTCTTGGGAGATTTAAATAATCATTGGCCTCTGAAAGGTCACTTTGTAGTCATCTGTTTGTCATTGATCCATTGAACTCTGTTCTGATTATCACTCCAGTCATCTCTATTCTGTTCTGTACTATGATTATGATTATTTGCTTATATGATTTTCACATTTTGCTCATGTCATTTAAAATTAGTTATATATTTCAGTTACCAAACTAATTTTTGTTTAACCAAATAATTATTCATGGTAATTTTTGTATTATCATGCTTATTGTATAATATTTCTCACTCTGTCATGTGCTTATGATGTTAACCACTTTTGGATGACGTGTGAGGACTAGTGCATGGGGTATGGGGTAGGCACAAAGCACTTTGTAATCATAATACAACTCCTGTAGTGCAATTGAATAAAAGTTCTAATGTATGCGTTTTTGTTATATTTAAATAAAGATTTGAATATTCTTTTATTTTATTCCGCTGCACTGTTAATTTATTATGATTTCAATTATTGTTTTGTTATGATACGGTATCTTTAAATACTAGTTTGGGTCATGACAAAAATAACATGTGATAGAGCACGTGACATATGACAGCCAATATATGACGTGATTATTTTTGTATTTACCCATTAAAATTACAGATAATTCTTAACCATGCTTAATGATAAGAAATATACCAGGCCTAATGATAGGAAATAAAGATCCTATAGGATCGTATTATCCGAATACCAGATATTACAGCTTTGCTAGCTAAACACCAGTGAAATTCAAATTGAGGTTTTGTTTGGAATGTTGATTGATGTTTTATCTTTTTGATTTTTTTGACTATTTTATCTTGATGCTATAAAGTATTGTTTGGAATAAGTTTTTTAATTTTTGTGAGAAAAATAAAATAAAATAAGACTAGTGTTATACGCATCAATTAGTGTATTAACTAGTGTACCAATTAATAATGCGGTATAATTTAAAATATTTTTGGTATTTATAATTTGTAGAATGAGTGAGGTCAATAATAATGTCATAACTAGTGTACTAATACTAGTTAGTACACTAATTGATACATATAATATCTAGGGATGACAATTTGAACCCGGCCCGACGGGGACCCAACCTCCCGACCCCGAATTGAATGATTTTTTCCTGAAAAATACCCCCGACGGGCCGAAGATGGTATTTAAAAATAAATCTCCAATGATATTCGGGCCGGGGACAAGGATACATTTTCCAACCCCGGACCTGGCCCGGCCCGGCCCCGACCCCGCCCCGTTCAGCCCCCGACCTTGTTTATTTATATATAAGTATATATGTGTGTGTTGTGTGTTCATATACATCTGGCCTTTCTCTCTATCTCTCACACACACACACAACCGCAACTCCCTCACCGCCGGCTCCTTCTCTTGTTCTCACCGGCGACTCCTTATCTCCCTCTCAAGGTATTTCCGTCTCATTCTCTCTCACGGATCTCCTTCTCTCTCTCTCCCTCTCTTATTTTTTGCTTTTGTTCTTTAGATCTGTTGGTGATGAATATCGTTTTCTGGAGCTAATTTTATTTATTTATTTATTTTTGATGTTGTTGATGTTGGTGAAGATCTGTTGGTGTTGAAGATCTGTGTGTGTTGTGATTTTTTTTTTTTTTTTTCTTTCTGGAGCTAATTTTTTTGAAGATCTGTTGGTGATGTTGTATTTGAGCTCAAATAGCTTGTTTTCTGTTGATTTTTTTTGGCTGGGGATTTTCGGAGTCCGGAAAACCCAATCCTTGTTAAGGGCAGGAGTGGGGGCGATAGTGGGTTCCCCGTTAGGGATCGGGGCCGAGGGAAGTTTTGCGATCGGGGATCGGGGACGAAAAGGGTGATCCCCAGACTCGCCCTATTCCTTTGCCATTCCTAATAATATCATTTATAAAATAATTATAATTTAAATATGATATTTTATTTTATTAAGTATAAAAATATATTTTATATTTTTATAATTATTTTAACCATAACTTATCTCAACGCATCGTGCCAAACCAGTGCTAAAGCCACATGGCACCTTCTTTTGAATTGTAGATGACGTGGCGCTGCTTTGTTGACAGACCAGCCTAACTAGCTGTCCAGCAAAGTCGTAGATTAAGAGATTGTTTGAGGTGATATAAATAAATGTAATTTTTGTCTTTTATAGATTATAGGCTGGATTTAGATTAAGTTTGAAATGATGTGTTAGAGAGGTAATGTGACTTCAATAAGATCATATAATTTAAGGGGTTGTTTGGAATGATATAAATAAATGTACTTTTTGTCTTTTTACGAAAAGATATTCAGAAAAGTAAAGAGATGATGTGATAGAAAAAAATAAAAAAATAAAAAGATGAATTATTTTAAAAATGACAAACTTGACCTAAATATGATAGTGCCTTTTTAATTTTTTTAAAACTCGTCCAAACAGTCTTAAAATTTTCATTGCTAGAGGCGGACTTGAAACGCAATTAAAAACGACTTACAATGTAATTGGTTGGTTGGGAATTGAAGTCCGTCGTCAATCATAAGGTCCTCCTCTATATATACGTGCTTCCTCATCTTTCTTTCACATGTTTTGTTGACCCTTGTTCAGGCATCGATCGACTCTCGTTTTGTGGACTTTTCGAAATCGTCCTCTTAGTCTTCCCAAACTCGAAACCCTAACCCTAATTTCTTAAGAAATCTTTCTCTATCCATCTCTATTTCTACTCTCAACTTCATCAATCTCTTGTTTCTGCAAAACGGTAACAATCTCTCTCTCTCTCTCTCTGTGTGCGCGTGTATAGTCTAGGAGAATGTGTTTTTTGTTTTGTTTTGTTTTGTTTTGTTTTGTTTTGTGAAACTTGTTTGATTCTTGATTATTGAGAGGGCGTGTATATGCGGTGGCTGTTGGTTTCTGAACTTAGTTCTATGCTTATTCTTCGTTTGGTTGCTGAGAAAATTGAGGATGAACCGAGAAAATTAGAAGTTTGAATCTTTTTATGTTTTTATTTTGGTTTCTGTAAAGATTGGAAACTTACTTTTAGTAAATTAAGTAGAGGTACAAGGCGCATATTTTGGTTCTATTGGCGTGTGGTTTTTTGAAATCTTGATAAACAAATACCTCTTTCTGTAATCTAGGCTATCTTGAAATTGAAATAATTTTGTGGCATGTATGAATGTTTTGATGCCTGATTCTTGGGATCTATGTTATCTTGAAATTTAAATACTTTTGTGGCATGTATGAATGTTTTGATGCCTGATTCTTGGATTTTCAAGGATTCAATGAGAAGGAACTAAGGAAGTACTAAAACTTTGAATCTTGTACTCCTTTTGTCCATTTTCATGGATTACTATGCTTTGTTTGGTTCTCATGATTGCACAAAGATGAAAAGAAGATATTTGAAAATGCTGCTTTCTTTTCAAAGCTTTTTCATCAATCTTACTTTCCTTCATTCTTCACTTTGGAGTCATATTTTTCTCCCCCTTTACATATGAGTTTTATGATAATGCATATTTGATTGAGTTTATCTCAACGAGAAGAGAAAAAGGCATTTCATACTTATTTTGTTTATTACTTAAAACCTAGTTTTGTTTATGAAATGCCCATGTGTATGTTATTAATGGAACAAGTGTCATTTATTCATTTATATTGTATAGAAAGTAAAATATGTAGTTTTTACTATCTGATTTTTTTACCTGATTATTCCATGTCCTCTTTTAGATGGCAGCTAAACCACTAACAAGCGAGACAATAGCTCTCACTGAGAAGAAAATGGACATGACATTAGGTGTGCAACAAGTCCCACATTTTTTGTTTGTTTTGTGTTTGATATTATATATGTCGTATTGATTACTACAACTTGTGTGTGGTATTATACTTTATCCAGATGATATCATCAAAATGTCCAAAAGTAATACAACTAAAGCTAACAAGCCAAGAGTTTCGGTAAGCAGTTCCCCCTTGGAATTACTACCTATCTGGTTCTTGATTGTGCTTTACTAGCATTTATGGTATCAATGATTGTCCTTATTTTAATCCTCAACAGAATAGAAACCAAAAATTTGTGAACAGTGCTGCCCAAGAGAAGTCCACAAAGGTTCGGAGGTTTATGGACTCAAGATCCTCTCTCAGACAGGTATGCTGCTAAACTGCACAGTTATATGTTAAATAATTTTCCTTACAGATGTGGATATGGAATTGTGTGGGGCAAATTTGTAATGGCTTTGGTTTCATTCAGTAGATTTATGACCTTTGGGAAAACATCGAAACAGGGCCTATTTTACTAGGTATATTTAGACAATTGGGGCTTTTGGCAACAAGTAGTTGTTTTTTTGGTGGGCCTTAGGCAATCAGCTAAGTGGCCTTTGGTATCATTTTGCTTTAGTATGTTAATTTCTCTTTTGCATGTAGGGGGTTCTTGCACAAAGAAGGTCTAATTTTCAGGGAAACCAATTTCCTTTGGCAACTGAGGCTGCACGAAAGGCTGCAGTTGCTCCTTTCCGCAACAGAGCCTTTAACCGAAGCAGGGGATTTAATGTAAATAAACTGAGGTATGTTTTTTTTTTTTTTTTTTTTTTTTAAAAAATTTTGTTGTGATGAAAACATGAATGGTAACACTGTTAGAATAATTATTGGATGTCTGTGATGAACTGATGATGATGATGATGACTATGATGATGTTTAGCATTGTTGTGGATATTTTGCAGGTAAATTGTGGCTCTACTCTATTGTTGATGACTTTGCAATGTGCTTCTGGTTTAATAGTATTAAGTTCTATACTATTGGTGGAACTATTGTAATTGGTTGGGTGTCAGTGGAAAGCTTCCAACCTTGAAGTTTTCCGTTGATTACTGTTCACACCTTGCCATCCAAAAAAAGGATGCTTGCTTTTTTAAGCTTGATATTTGTGTTGTATGTGGTTGGGTGATTAAGTTGAGCAGTGCATATAGCGTTTGAATTTGGCTGGGCTACATCTTGAATTGGAGCTGTATTGTTTTCATTGGTTGTTGAGGCAAAAGAGAATGTGTGGGAGCAAGGGTTTGAATTTAAGGTGGTGGGTAACTAAGCATGTGTGAGTTTTGTCTGCTGGAGTCAACATAACTTGTGATGGCTACATTGTGCATTTAAGTGGCTATCTGCATGATATGATAAGTACTTTCCTGTTTTGCTGTTGTTTACTGGATAGTGGTCCAGTGATGGTTATTCATGGCTAGCTTTGTGCATACCTTATATAAGTTTCCTGGTTTGAAAATATTGTTTCATTGGATGATTTATACTCAAGGAAGCACATTTCTTTCCACTTGGTGAGGTCTTTGCCTTTTTTCTTGTGACATTAAGTCATCTATACATGGCATGCTATAAGTCTGGTTGTTCTATTCACTTTGCTATAAACTTTATTCTGAGAGCCCAATCTGGCATTCAAACTTCAATTGATGGATTTTGGCTTTATGTTCTAACTGGGAAGTCATTGATGTTGAAAATAAGACGCTTCATCTTTTGTTGTGTTAGTTATATTCAGTGCTTCTGTTGGAACTTGCCCAGCCCTTTCTAAATCAGCAACCAGTTATCAATATTTCCTTGCTGTTTAAAGTTTCTGTTTTGTGACACATCGATAATTGGTCTTCATCTGCTTTAAACTGCCTTCATATTGAATTGGCACAATATTGTTGGTTTTTGAAGTGGACTCTTCTGACGTACTGAACATGAGTTCAAGCCCTTCAGGTTGTTCTTGAGATGATTAAGGGGAAAACTTTGCGGTCAGATGGAAGTCAAAACTAATAGACGTATGGTGTTGCACATATCATTTAATTTACAGAATGTTTAGTGGTCGGCATCTGCAGCTGTGGTGTCTTGTGATTTACCTACCAGTGACTTAAACATGGTTGGAAGATTTTACATTATAGCCTGGCAAAGGTATCATGGCTTCTGTGGGTGAAGTTTTGACTTGTGCTTGATGGCTAGTTAGGAAGTTGTCCAGGACTGGATCTCCTGTATGTTGGACTGCTGGGCGGAAAGTAACCTTATGGTTTTTGGCAGTTATGTGGTTCCATTGAGGCCTATTCTCCAGGTTATAGTTCCAGTGGAAACATTTTGATGTGACTAACTTCTGATGAAATGTTCAATTAGAGGGAGCAGAATTAAAAAACTTTCTGAAGACGTCAATTTTCACTTCAGGTCATCAAATTATCTCTGTTAGTTGGAAAGAAAAAGGTTGTACAATGGTTTGTAGTAAGTGTTTCATCCCAGTGAATGTGATGGCTAGTTTGTAAGTTGGTCAGGAGCAGATCCCTGTGTTGGACTGCTGAGGAGAAAGTAACCATGTGGTTTTCCTTGGTTCAGCGGTTCCATCAAGGTCTATTCTCCAGGTTTTTAATACCAGCAGAAACATTTTGATGTGACTAACTGCAGCTGAAATGTTCAATTAGAGAGCAGTATTAAAAAACTGTCTGAGGATATCAATTTTCACTTCATGTCCTGAAATAGTTTGTCCTATCTTTCTTTAAAGTCGGAATTAAATAATGTAGTGTGGTAAGCACCTCATCCCAGTGAATTTACATGTCAAGATGGTAGTAACAACTATTCATTGTTTGCTCTTGGCTACTTGGGGTGGTACTCATTCCTCTGCTTGTGGTTTCGTTTTTCAAATTATGTTTGTGTCCTTCATTTGTAGTTGAACTTTCTGTATGCAGGGTAGGGGTGCCAACTGTTCAGAGGAAGGCAACAAAGGGGAGCTTTACTGTGAAGGTATCATTTGTATGATTTACAAATCCTTGTGTTCTTATGGGGTGATTCTATTTACAGGACACTTCATCTCAGTACACTTCCCATTTTATAATTTGCTATTACAAAAGTTACCAAAAAAGGCTTCAGCCCTAAAAAAAAAAAATTCTAAATCCTAACTTCTCAGCCCACACATTCTTTCACCACAATCTCCACCAGCCACCACTACTGCCACCCAACTGCATTGCCGACTTCACCATCCACTGTTGTGGTTGCCATTTCCCACCTCCCCAAACCTTTTCCCCCATCCTGCCACCCCCTCTACCTTCACACCCCTTTGCAAAACCCTAGTCCAAGGCGGAGGTCAAGGGGCTGGGGATGGAGGGTTGCTGTGGTGGGAGGGTGGGAGGGGGGTTTGTGGTGGTGGATGGAGTTTGCCAGTGGAGGAGAGGGTCTCTTGTGGGGGGAGGTGCTTGGGGGTTGGTTGTTGGAGGTGGTGGTAGTGGTGGCTGTAGGTGTGATGGGATAGAGTTAGGGTTTGAAAGGTTAGTTGTGTAAAGATGAGTGTATGTTTGGCATTTTGTCGAGTGTAAAGAGAGAATCGAAATTTTAAATTTGTGTAGCAATTATAATTTGGAGTCACCCGTAATTGCATAGTGGAGTTAGTTACACTAGTCATATCATTTATGAAATCTCTCAACCAGTTGCGCGCTTGTTTGCAGCAACCACAGCCACAGCCACAAGTCAACACAGTACCAAAGCAGAAGCCTCAGACCCTAGATTCACTGTTTGCAAACATGAAGGAACAGAGGATGAGGGCTTTATCTCAACAGAGCAGTGGAAGACGAAATGGGGGTGGCCAGCCAAGGCACCAGCATTGGGGAAGAGGTCGATTTGGCAACTGATAAGAGTCTGGTGACAAACACACAGCTTGATTGGCATCATTAATTGCTTGCGAGATAGTTCGTGCTTTACTTTGCTAGTTGAAGTAGTTGGGTGGCATTGAGAATGCATTGCCTTCTACTGATCATCTTTTTTCTGTTCATTTCTTTGTTCTTGTCAGTTTTTTGTAGTATTTTCCCTTATATACTCTTCAGTCATTTGCTGTGGCATTATCATTGTATAGCCATCTCTCTCCTAGGTCCAGATCATGGATGTAATTCTTACTTTCTGGTTGGTGGCTGAAAAAGGATGTTACTTTGTGTTTCTCCAAGTAAAACATTTGTGTTTGTCTCTGCACTAGGGATTTGCTAAGAGATTGCGGGGTGAACGATTGGGGCTTCAAAATTTGAAAATGTGCCATCATTTGGATAAACCAAGTTTCAATGAATTTCAGATCTATGTGAATAGTTTGTTTCCTTTTGTATCTGACTGAGAATGCAAGCTTGTGTTGTTGAGCGCTGTTTGCTTTGATATGTTAGTGGATGCTTCCCAGGCCTTTGATTTTTTCTGTAGCTCTCAATTGTGCACCTTTGGCCTTTTTGGAGTCAAACTTTCACAATACATTTTTGTGCTAGTAATTGTATTTTTGTCATTTTTGTGCTATCAATGTGTGTGGATGCATCTACAGCGTTACTGAGATGTGTAATGGGAATATTAAGATATGTAGTGTTGCATGTTTCTTTTCAGGAAAATCAAAGTTCATTTGCCTAGATCAAGAGTTCAAATTTTGTTGCATGTAATATTCCCTCTTCCGTCTATCCTTGAGTTCTAATCATGGATCGATTGCACCCACTGTCTAACAACTTGATCAATTACAACATTAGCAAAGCTATGTCTTAGTGTTGCGTTTGCTAGTGATGTGGGTTCTGTTTGGTTGAGTTTTGAGAACTTTTATTTAAAAAAATAAAAAATTAAATTGACGCAAGCATTAAAAAATATATTTTATTCCAAAAAAGAAAAAATTTATGAAAATAAAATGTGTTTTTGTTTTTCATTTTTTTTAACCGGACTAATTTTGTAATTTTTATAAAAAAAATTGTGTTAGTGTGCAAAAAATTATGTCTCCAACTCGGTCTCGTTGGGCAATTATATATTTTAATTAAAAAGTTACTATAAGGGTGTAGTAATACTCTCTATTTTTTTACATAATTTTTTTTATAAAAAATCAAAAAATTATTAAAATAATATGCTTTCAAACTAGGCCAATCAAACTCTTTTCTGCTTTCCACCCTTGTGGTTGCAGATGCCTTAGAATGGGAATGTGTGTGTCCAAGTCTAAAGTAAGCTAGACAGACAGACAAACAAATTAAGATAAGATCTGTTGTGGTTGGAAACCATTCAGGGAGGGATACTTAAATTAAAACTGAATACTGATATCCTTGGTAGTACTAGTGGAGGAGGCCTCATTATGGATCTTTTGTAAAAATGGATTTCAAGGATTCCGTCATCACTTTTGTGTTCCATCCAATTCTGCAGAGGAGCTGTGGCTTTATTTCACGACGCAAGTTGAACTATTTTTATACAAAATCATAATCTGATAAGTAATCAGCAAGTTGGGGGTGTAGCTCATATGGTAGAGCGCTCGCTTCGCATGCGAGAGGCACGGGGTTCGATTCCCCGCACCTCCACCTTTTTTTCTTTTCTCTTCTTCTCTTTTGTTTTTCCACCAATGTTTGGTTTCCTCGCTCTGGTTTTCGTATCAAAATACTAATTTTAAACCTGATGCGATGTGCTGTGCTGGTTGTTGATGCTTTAAATGATCAGAAATTGATGCATAATTTTGGTGCAGCAAGAGTATTTCGATGAATATTTTTGTTCTATGCTATTCGTAGAATGTTTTGGTAGATGTCTCGGTTCAGTTGTTGAAGGCTCAATTTTGGATAATTTTCTAATTTTGTATCTAAATTTGTTTATTCCTACTCTCTCTCTCTCTCTCTCTCTCTCTCTCTCTCTCTCTCTGTTCTTTGGTATTTGATGAGTTCCCAAACGGTTGATAGATAATAATGTTTTAGGTTAAAAACTTCTGTGCATCTATATATCATTCTGGAAATGCATGGAAAAGCTTGTGTCAATTCCCTTTTTGTCTTTAATTTTCTACAAGTAATTTTTATATGAAGAGTTTTCTTGCTTTGTTGAGTTAAGTTTTCATTTAGACTTTCAATTAGTTTCTTAGGCTGTGTTTGGTTTATGGTCTCTTTCTAAATCTTTCTCCAAATTTATGAACCAAACACAGCTTAAGGATTTATGGAATTATATCTTGATTTTTATGCTTAAACCAGAACACCAGACATAACCCGTGTCCTTTGTTTGAGTCATGTGAACACACCATTAGAGTCGGATTGGTTTTCTTAGAATTTTAAAATGATGACAAGGTTTCGTTCCAAGAGAAACTCCTTGGTTCATTTGCTCGTCATTTTTTATAATGTGGACAATTTCATTTTTCCACAGATTCTGTCTTGTTCCAAGTGCCCGTATGAGATGTAAGTATTAAGTCAGAAGAAATTTGGTTGGGTTACTTTTTTGAATTTGTCTCATTTGATCTATTAAGGTTGTTTTGAATATGACTTATAAATTGATTTTTTTGTTTATTATAAAAAGGCATGCATAAAAGTAGATAGTCGATATGATCCAAACAAACTGGCTTTTTTGAATGTTGTCGAAGGAGGCTTGAGACTCTCATTTATTTATTTATTTTTTTTGTGTGTGTTAAAGATCTTTGCCCTCATTTGGCATGTTGGGTTAGGGGACTTTTTGATTAAAATAGTCACAAAAAGATAAAATAAACTAAAAAATTAATAAAACAAAATGTTACATCCAAACGATAATCATTTTATTTCTTTTTTCACAAAAATAAAAGAA
The DNA here is from genome assembly GCF_055761805.1 of Camellia sinensis. Classification (NCBI taxonomy): domain Eukaryota; kingdom Viridiplantae; phylum Streptophyta; class Magnoliopsida; order Ericales; family Theaceae; genus Camellia; species Camellia sinensis. Next base: position 175,393,340 of record NC_138971.1, on the reverse strand, counting down.
AGTCAAAAAGCCTAACCCAGTTAACCCCAGGTTAAACAAGTCAAAAAGTCAACCTATTTTCCAAATGAAATTTGCCATTATTCTAATGATCTACAATCATTATTCAGACTGCAAAACAATTGCATTGGAAAATTTTGTTTTTTCTTCACTTTCCAATTTTTACTTCATTGTTTTTGCACAATAGTATATGGTTTTGATCCCAAGATATTCACTTTTATAAGGATTCCCAGCATGGATGTTCCTAAAAGTAAAGAAGCAAAGAATTCCTGCTGCAGTTTGCCCCATTATGGTTCATTTTTACCAATTTTATTATGTTCTAGCATACTTAAATCAATTTTGAACATTTATCAGATTTTCCTCTCGCTTGTGTAATAGTTGTCACAATATTCATGTGAGAGGGTAATTTCTGTATAAATTGGGGCGAGCTGGGTAATGGGCCATTCTGTGAGCCAGTACAGTAAGGACTGAATAAAAGGGCCTTGAAGTTAGCCCAGTTCAAAGGAGCTTTGTTGTTAGCTCGGTTGGCATGATCAGAGCGGCAACAGTTAGCTCAGTCAAACCAGACTAAGCCGAGGTATTGTGGGCCTTTTCTCAGGGCCTTGCTGTTGAATAGCTCGGTCGAGGCACGCTATGGATAACGTGGTTTCAATAGGCAATCGAGGTACAACCGTATGAAAACTTAGCTAGTTTGGTGTTGTGCATTGGAGCGCCAAACTTGGTTAGCTCGGTATTAAATGAACAGCCCAGTTGAAGTGTCAAACCGAGGCGCGCGCAGTGAAAGGAAGAACTGAGTTAGTTGGAGCTCGGTCTAGTCTGCGGCTTTAGCATGGCCATGTTATCTCGGTCGTATTAACATCCAACCGCGGTAGAACCATCTCACTTGGTTTAAGCAGTGAGGGGGTGTTAAAGGATAAGCATTATCTTTCGGGAATGTGATTCCTAGGAAGACTCTATATGGAGGAGTAAGAGTCCCACTTGGATTGTGCCATGCGGAACCTATAAAAGCTCACAACATCACCTATGGAGAGGTAACACAACTTTAATTCTAGAATACACAGAGCTTTTGTCTATTTGTCTATTTTGCTCACTTAGGCATCGGAGAGGTATCCGGCACACACCCACCGGCTAGCTCACGTTTGTGTTTTCAGGGAATAAAGCGACGACGTTTGGAGGAGCGCAGATTTGATCAACAGGATTATACGAGAAGATTATTCCTTATGTAATAGTTAAATCAATTTTGAACATTATGGTTCATTTTTACCAATTTTATTATGTTCTAGCATACTTAAATCAATTTTGAACATTTATCAGATTTTCCTCTCGCTTGTGTAATAGTTGTCACAATAATCATGCATTTCAAAAAAAGGGTTTTTCTGCACTTCTCTTGATCATTATTCTGAAAGCCAATGACTGCTGCATTCTTTCTAAATTTGTTGCAGATGATATGTTATGATCTTTATGGTCTTCAATTATTCTACGAATCGCAACTAAGAGCTTCCATGTGAGCAATCTTTCATAATTTTAGATTGTGATAAGATATTCATTAGAAGGTTGGGCCTTCAATTGACATTTTTGAACTGTGATTGATTTTAAGGTGTTTTTCTTTCCCTTAGTCATATATTCAAAGTCGATTTTATTTTTTTTTAAGGTTTGGATGCTGGCTTGCATGCGCTAATTTGACAACTAAATTTATGCGGTGGGAGAACCTTCTTATCGATTAAAACCTCTAAACATTATCAGTAGTCCTTTCTCGGATTGTAGACTAATTACTAAACTTATCATCACCTTGTGTTTTAGGCCTCGTTTGGAAAGTTACCGGTTTAGTCAAAAAGTCAAAAAGTTATTAAAAAAATAAAAAAGTCAACAACTTATATAAAAAAGTCAAAGATTTCATTTTTTCTCCTACTTTTTGCACATTTTTTCATAAAAAATTAAAAAGTCATCCCAAACATACTAGTTTTTTTTACATCACATTTTAGCCAAAAAATCAAAAAGTTACTAAAAAGCCTGTTCCTAAACAAGGCCTTAATGACAAAAATAGGCACCACAACAAAAATAGTCTTTAGAGATGAAAACTAATGATGAAAATAAATTTTGTCACAAAATACGTATCTTTTAATGACGAAAATAATATTTCGTCTCAAAATGTACCATTTTAGAGACAAAAATAAAATTTCGTCACCAATCTAAATACATAATAAAAAAATTAGGTGACGAAATTATTTTTCGTCATTATTTATATTTTTTTTGTCACCAAAGATTTTCCCGCTATTTTTTCGGAGGGTACCAAAATTTTGAGACTTTTGATGACGAAACAATTGGTCACCAATTATAAAATTATTAATGACGAATATATTTTTGTCACCAAATAATTTTTAATATTTTAATATTATTTAGTGACAAAACTATTTTTGTGGCCAATATTTTTATCTTTGGTGAAGAAATAATTTTGTCACCAATAAATGATTTAGTTGCTAAATATTTTAGAGGGAAATGAAAATATATTGGCGCCTATAGAAGCGGATCTGTTTTTCTTAAAAAAAAAAGAAAAAAAAGAAAAAAAACCTGTTATGCTTGGTTATACACATAGACCTCTCTCTTTCTCTCTCTCACACACACACAATAATTTCTCCAGCAAACCTAATTTCACACACACACACACACACACACACACACAAAATAATTTCTCCATCAAACCTAATTTCACACTTCACACACACACACACACACACACCTTATACTCATTCACGGGACTGAGTTTCCTCATCGTCGCTGCTAACATTTCATCGATTCACACACATCGCCGGCGCGCCAATCAGCTCACCGCCGACAGCCTTTCCTCACCGCCGCTGCTGTGCCGATCGGCTCACCACCACCGCTGTTAGTCTCTCACTCTCTCTCTCGATGCTCTCTCTGTGTAATAGTTTCGTCCACTGCTCTCTCTCTCTGGTGTATATGCTCTAGATACATATAATATATATATATATATATATATATTACTTCAGCAGCCAATGTTCATCTTTCTTTGTATGTGAGTTTTTTTCTCTTTTTGTAAATCCAATTAAAGCCATTGCTCTGGAAATTGAATTCTTTATATGATTTTTTTTTTATTGGCTTGTGTATTGAATCAAGATTTAATCCATTGGCTTTCCTGATTGTTTAATTAATTAACCTTACCTTTTTAAATGCTTCTGTTAACTAGGGGATTTGATTATTATTTTTATTTATTTATTACATTTGTCTTCAGAAAGAAGAGAGGCCAAAACTCATCTTAGAGTAAGCTCGGAGGATGTGAAGATTGTAGATGAAGTAATAGGATATTTGATTGAGTTCATTATTGTTACGTTTGGGAATTTTTTTTTTGTTTTTTGTTTTTTGAGATGTTTATAAGCTATATTTTGTTGATATGTTGATTAGATTTTGGTATGAGGACAACATAATTATTTTGGTCCTTTAATGATTGTTTTTGTTTTCTACCTTAATGATATTTGTCTTTATGCAATGAGTGAGGTTTTTAAATATTGATGTTGAATGAATTAAGACATTTTTATCATTAAATATGAGAAGACTTTAATAGTAGCATTGAAAAAAAGGCCAGAATATTTATAATCCCTAGCCACCATCTTTATTGCCACATTATCTTAGGTGATTTTTCTTGACTTACAAGGTCTTAATTTTGAGGCCCCCTTCCCTTCAGTTCAGAGATTGTCTCCTGATTCATGAACAATATCTATTTTCTTTCAGCATCTCTGCCCATGGAATGCCAATTTTTTGTGTGATTGTTTTATCTATCCTTATTCCTTTTCACGAAGTAATTTTCTGTGCTTTTCATGTATTAATTATTCAGAGCTGTTTCGTATTATGATTTCTACGATCCTTTTATGCCTCAAAATCTTCTTTTGACAACTTTTTTTTCTCTTCTATGACACTGCATATTGTCCTTCATTGACCCTTTGAATCATGGACTATTCTGTTGTCTAAGCCTCTAATAACCTTTATGGTTCAGTTCTATTACTTTATTCAATTTATTTTATAGTACTCGAACACTATCATATTTCTATATAAATATAGATAGGTAGAAGTCAGTAGTTTACATGATAAGTGTTAATATGTAGAAATTTGTTGTAAGCAGGGAAATGCTCAGAGACCGGAAGTGCGTGTAGTCACATGGAACAATGATGAGCTTGCAACAGATGCACTACCTGTCTATGGCTTTGAGCATTACAAGGCAAAGGATTATGCCCTTGCTCATGCTCCATCCTCAGGTAAAAGTGTCCGAGAGTTTATGAATTTGCATTCAAACAGTGGTAATACTTATGCATTTTTATGTAGGTAGCAGCTATGCAGGTGGGCAGTGGGCTGCTAGTGATGAGCCATTATACTATATTATATCCCCAAAGGATGTAGTTATTGCAAAACCTAGGTTAGTTCAATTTTATCTTTCCTTAGTTTTTATTTTAATAGAATGTCAGTATGTAATTTTCCTATTGATAATTAATTACATCACAAAAGGCTAGAATATTTATAGTCCGAATACACTTTTTACATATCCAAAATACTTTCATATTTTTTTATTCACTTTTTACATATTTCAATACACTTTACACATTTTTCAACACTAATAACAGCCCTAGGGGTTGTTTTTAGCATTATCGTTAATTATATCAATCTATATGCTATCTTATCTATAAAGTAAGAAGACACTTTTTCCGCACTTGTGAATCCAATCACTGCTTAATGCTATCTGTCAAGTTTAGTTCATGAGATGATTGTTATGCAAACATTAGGAGTTATCTGTTTAAAGTTCTCCCCTGCTTCTCATCTTTTTCATATGTCTGCTCACCAAATGTAGTATCTTTAGAATTCCAATTAAGCATAGGCTCCTCACCATTTATGGATATCTAAATCTGAATACTTCAAGTTTGTGAGAAGGTAGATAGAAGTGAAAAAAATCTGGAAGTTCTTATTGAAAAATAAGAAAATGGTGAAACAAATTAAGAAGGTGCATGAGTAAATAGGTGTCCCAATTGGTTGGGAGGTGCTTGAGCAGACAAGTGTAGAATTCATCCATTAGTTTTAGTGAGTTCAATGAATTTTTTATTTAACGAATTTAAGTGTATGTCATCTTAATATAGTGAGTGAATTGCCTGAAAATGGAATGCTTTAAATTTTAATTCACCCTTATAGAAAAATTGGGGGATTTAAAAGCATAATTTTGATTCCTTTACTGCTCGCATTGTTTGTTTTGCCATTATATCATCTCCTATGCCATATTAAAAATCACAAACTCTGTTGATTTACAAATGCAATTTCTAGTTGATTGCTAGGGATGCAAAAGATCATATTTCTTGGCTTCTACAACATGGATGGCATGAAAAAGCTTTAGCAGCAGTTGAAGCTGGGCAGGGACGAAATGAGCTTCTTGATGAGCTATTTCTATTTGATTTTAGTTTAACAGTTCATTTATTTATTTGCATTGTATTACTTACTAAATAAGTAATTGATGCATGATTTACATATGAAATGTTTACATTTTCTTTCCCATATTTTCATGGAAACAATGTAATATAGAAACCTACAATTTGTCAAGATTCTCTTATTTTTTGGAAGTAAGCTATTTATGTGTTGTTATTTTTAGTCATTCTGGGTTACTTTGTGAATATGTCAATTAATACCTAATGTTATAATCATGAATCACCTAGTTCATGAGGCATATGGGTTGCATATGTTCATAGCATGAATAGTTTGAAAGTGTCCTAGAAGGATTATATTGTTTTGGGACCAAAAACTATGCTCAATGCAATGCACTGGATACTTGTCTAAGGCCCAACATTTCAAAATTCAAAATAATGGCCTTTATGCCCCAAATGCTAACATTTGGAAATTCAAAACAATTGCCTTTATGACCTAAATACTTATTCGGCAACAAAGCCAAGAAAATGATCAACCCACTGAAATCCCTCCATAGCATAAACAATTCAATGCTCCAAACCTTTACGAACCAAAATTCATGCCTCTTTTGTGGCTCCAAATTATAGCCTTTTAAGGGCATTGTGCTTCTAAAAAATAAAAGAGCGACATTAGGCATTCCAACTCCCCCGAAGTATGAGGTGGTTAAAATTAAATCTAGTCATTTTCTAGATAAAAGATGGTGCCTAGTCCTTGACAATTGGTTATATATGCCATTTCCATTTATGACGTTCGGACAGTCATTTTTGTAGCCATAGTACGGCTGTTTTCACTATCTCTTGTTGTCAGTTTTGATTGTTTCAATTGCAAAATCTTTTTCCTGTACATGTGGACAATAACTAAACTTTGCTATGTATTTCCTTCCACAGTTCCATATTATATTATAGTATCGGTAATAATACATTTTCAATTTGTCCACTATGTATGCAGGTGGGGTCTAGCTATCTTGATCATTTGATTGTGGAAAGGAAATATACTAAAGCCGCATCATTATGTCCCAAATTGTTGCGAGGATCGGCTTCAGCATGGGAGAGGTACTAAATACTATTAAGTATGACTCTCCTGTAAATTTATTTTTAATAACTAGCAGTGGGTTATTTCTCATAAATGGGTTTTCTACTTTGCTCATCTTCGTTAGCTTCCTGTATTGGTTCCATACATACCAACTGAAAACCCAAGGTTACGTGATACTGCTTATGAGGTATGCAATATTTGACATTTCTTGAAAACTTAATTTGATACTTCATATGCTCTTTGGACTTGCTAAATTGGAAATAAAGGTCTTAGCGGTTTTTGTTAATCATCTACAGGTAGCTCTTGTTGCTCTGACAACAAATCCATCTTTTCACAAGGATCTCTTGTCAACTATCAAATCTTGGCCGCCTGTAATTTATTCTGCCTTGCCTGTTATCTCAGCCATAGGACCTCAGCTTAATACTTAATGGAAAAGATCTTTTGCTTCGTATCATATCTAAGCTTGAAATTGCCCATTTCCTTGATTTGCTTTTTGTTTCTGTTGTTGTTATTGTAATCATTATCAGTTGTTACCTAGAAAGGAAAAATTCAAAGAGAACACTGAAACTTCTTTATTGACACTTTCTTTTGTAATCTATGAATGTGTAGGTTGTCCAACTGATGATGACAGATTGCAAACGTGCAGTACCATTGTTGACCCAACATAGAGACTTAATCACTGCATCAAAAGTTGTTGCGGGGAATAAGTGTGATTCCAGATACTTTTTACATCTGTATCTATTTTCGCTATTTGAAGCTAACCCGCATGCTGGAAGGGATTTCCATGATATGCAGGTATGCAGAAAGAGAATTAAATTCATATTAGAAAATGCTTTCACACTAGAGTTGGTTTTGTTCTTAACTTTTGGAGTGATGGGGAGATTGAATCAGAAGAGGCTCATGGGATGAAAATTGATGTGCATAAATAAAAAGAATTGCATAATGGCTAAATATTATCATCTAAATTAATCTTTTGTAATGGCAACTGTGGAGTGTGAGAACCATCCACTTGTGAGCTCCATCAATAAGTGCACTTTTTTTGACAGAATCTACCTTCTTGTAGATGTTGGAACTATTAAAGTGTTCAGAATAGTAGTTGATTAATCATCCATTTTATGGAAAGATACTTCTATTGGAAATGGTGATATTTCGAATCATGGGATGTGGTAGTGCTATAAGTACGTTGTCGAACTAGCACGGGACACCTGGTTCGAAAACTAAATCCAAAAATGCACTTTTTCACATTTAAGCTTGAAAATAGGCCTTCAGGGGCCAAAATCGTGTCATAGCCACGAGACGGCCCGAGTAATACCTCAAACATCTCGGGAGGGATCAAAGTAAGTTGTGGAAACTTACGAAACAAGCACGGGACTCCCGGTTCAAAAACGAAGTCCAAAAATGCACTTTTTTCACACCTAAGCTTGAAAATAAGCCATCGGAGGCCAAAATCATGCAACAGCCACGAGACGGCCCGGGGAACACCTGAAACATCTCGGGGGAGACCAATGTGAGTTGTGGAAACTTACGGAACTAGCACGGGACTCCCGACTTGAAAACTAAGTCCAAAAATGTATGTTTTCACAATTAAGCTTGAAAATATGCCTTTGGGGGCCAAAATCGTGTAACAGCCACGAGACGGCTCGGGTAACACTTCAAACACCTCGAGAGGGACCAATTTGAGTTGTGAAAATTTACGGAACTAGCACAGGACGCCCGGTTTGAAAACTAAGTCCAAAAATACACTTTTTCACACTTTAGTTTGAAAATAGGCCATCGGAGGCCAAAATCGTGCAACAGCCACGAGACGGGCCGGGAAACATCTCAAACATCTCGGTAGGGACCAATGTGAGTTGTGGAAACTTACGGAACTAGCACGGGACTCCCGATTTGAAAACTAAGTCCAAAAATACATTTTTTCACACTTCAGCTTGAAAATAAGCATTTGGGGGCCAAAATCGTGCAATAGCCACGAGACGACCTGGGTAACACCTCAAACACCTCAGGAGGAACCAAAGTAAGTCGTGGAAACATACAGAACTAACACGGGACTCTCGGTTCGAAAACTAAGTCCAAAAATGCACTTTTTCACACTTAAGCTTGAAAATAGGCCATCGGAGGCCAAAATCGTGCAAAAGCCACGAGTCAGGGAACACCTCAAACACCTCGGAAGGGACCAATGTGAGTTGTGAAAATTTACGGAACTAGCACGGGACTCCCAATTTGAAAACTAAGTCCAAAAATGTATTTTTTCACACTTAAGCTTGAAAGTAGGCTTTCGGAGGCCAAAATCGTGTAACAGCCACGAGACGGCCTGGGTAACACCTCAAACATCTCAGAAGGGACCAAAGTAAGTTGTGGAAACTTACAGAACTAGCACAGGAATCCCAGTTTGAAAACTAAGTCCAAAAATGTATTTTTTCACACTTAAGCTTAAAAATAGGCCATTGGAGGCCAAAATCGTGGAACAGCCACGACACGGCCCAGGGAACACCTCAAACACCTCAAGAGGGACCAATGTGAGTTGTGGAAACTTACAGAACTAGCACGAGACTCCCGGTTTGAAAACTAAGTTCAAAAATGTATTTTTTCACACTTAAGCTTGAAAATAGGCCTTCGGGGGCCAAAATTGTGTAACAGCCATGAGACGGCCCGGGTAACACCTCAAACACCTCAGAAGGGACCAAAATAAGTTGTGAAAACTTACGGAACTAGCACGGGACTCCCGGTTTGTAAACTAAGTCTAAAAATGCACTTTTTCACACTTAAGCTTGAAAATAGGCCTTTGGGGGCCAAAATTGTGTAACAGCCACGAGACGGCCCGAGTAACACCTCAAACACCTCGGAAGGGACCAAAATAAGTTGTGAAAACTTACGGAACTAGCACGGGACTCCCGGTTTGTAAACTAAGTCTAAAAATGCACTTTTTCACACTTAAGCTTGAAAAAAGGCCTTTGATGGCCAAATTCGTGTAACAATCACGAGACGGGCCGGGTAATACCTCAAACACCTCGGGAGGGACCAAAGTAAGTTGTGGAAACTTAGGAAACTAGCACGGCACTCCCGGTTCGAAAACTAAGTCAAAAAATGTACTTTTTCACACTTAAGCTTGGAAATAAGCCATCAGAGGCCAAAATCGTGCAACAGCCACAAGACGGCCCTGAGAACACCTCAAAAATCTCGGGAGAGACCAGTGTGAGTTGGGAAACTTACGAAACTAGCACGGGACTCCCGGTTTGAAAACTAAGTCCAAAAATGCACTTTTTCACACTTAAGCTTGAAAATTGATCTTCGGGGGCCAAAATCGTGTAACAGCCACGAGATGGCCCGAGTAACACCTCAAACACCTCAGGAGTGATCAAATTAAGTTGTGGAAACTTACGGAACTAGCACGGGACTCCCGGTTCGAAAACTAAATCCAAAAATGCACTTTTTCACACTTAAGCTTGAAAATAGGCCATCGGAGGCCAAAATCGTACAACAGCCACGAGAAGGCTCGGGGAACACCTCAACCACCTCGAGCAGGACCAATGTGAGTTGTGGAAAGTTACGGAACTAGCACGGGACTCCCGGTTTGAAAACTAAGTCCAAAAATGCATGTTTTCACACCTAAGCTTGAAAATAGGACTTCGGAAGCCAAAATCGTGTAACAGCCACGAGACGGCCTGGGAAAGACCTCAAACACCTCAGGAGGGACCAAAGTAAGTTGTGGAAACTTAAGGAATTAGCACGGGACTCCCGATTCGAAAACTAAGTCCGAAAATGCATTTTTTAACACTTAAGCTTGAAAATAGGCCCTCGGAGGCCAAAATCGTGCAACAGCCACGAGGCGGCCCGTCGAACACCTTAAACACCTCTGGAGAGACCAATGTGAGTTGTGAAAACTTAAGGAACTAGCACGGGACTCCCGGTTTGAAATCTAAGTCCAAAAATGCACTTTTTCACACTTAAGCTTGAAAAAAGGCCTTCGGTGGCCAAAATCGTGTAACAGCTATTAGAGGGCCTAGGTAATACCTCAAACACCTCGGGAGGGACCAAATTAAGTTGTGAAAATTTACGGAACTAGTACGGGACTCCCGGTTCGAAAACTAAGTCCAAAAATGTACTTTTTCACACTTATGCTTGAAAATAGGCCATCAGAGGCCAAAATCGTGCAACAGCCACGAGACGGCCCAGGGAACACTTTAAACACCTCGGGAGGGACCAATGTGAGTTGTGGAAACTTACGGAACTAGTACGGAACTCCCGGTTTGAAAACTAAGTTAAAAAATGCATGTTTTCACACTTAAACTTGAAAATACGCCTTCGGGGGCCGAAATCGTATAACATCCACGAGACGGCTTGGGTAACACCTCAAACACCTCGGGAGGGACCAAAGTTAGTTGTGGAAATTTACGGAACTAGCACGGGACTCCCGGTTTGTAAACTCAATCCAAAAATGCATTTTTTCACACTTAAACTTGAAAATAGGCCATCGGAGTCCAAAATCGTGCAACAGCCACGAGACGGTCTGGGTAACACTTCAAACACCTCGGGATGGACCAATGTAAGTTTTGAAACTTACGGAACTAGCACGGGACTCCTGGTTTGAAAATTAAGTCCAAAAATGTACTTTTTCACACTTAAGCTTGAAAATTAGCCTTCGGCAGCCAAAATCATGTAACAGCCACGAGACGCCCTGGGTAACACCTCAAACACCTCGGGAGGGACCAAAGTAAGTTTTATAAACTTACGGAACTAGCACGGGACTCCCGGTTCGAAAACTAAGTCTAAAAATGCACTTTTTCACACTTAAGCTTGAAAATAGGCAATCGGAGGCCAAAATCGTGCAACAGTCACGAGACGGGCCGGGGAACACTTCAAACACCTCGAGAGGGACCAATGTGAGTTGTGGAAACTTACAGAACTAGCACGGAACTCCCGGTTTGAAAACAAAGTTCAAAAATGCATGTTTTCACACTTAAGCTTGAAAATAGGCCTTCGGGGGCCGAAATCGTGTAACATCCACGAGACGGCTTGGGTAACATCTCAAACACCTCAGGACGGACCAAAGTTAGTTTTGAAAATTTACGGAACTAGCACGGGACTCCCGGTTTGTAAACTCAATCCAAAAATGTATTTTTCACACTTAAACTTGAAAATAGGCCATCGGAGTCCAAAATCGTGCAACAGCCACGAGACGGTCTAGGTAACACTTCAAACACCTCGGGATGGACCAATGTGAGTTTTGAAACTTACGGAACTAGCATGGGAGTCCTGGTTTGAAAATTAAGTCCAAAAATGTACTTTTTCATACTTAAGCTTGAAAATTAGCCTTCGGCAGCCAAAATCGTGTAACAGCCACGAGATGGCCTGGGTAACACCTCAAACACCTCGGGAGGGACCAAAGTAAGTTTTAGAAACTTACGGAACTAGCACGGGACTCCCGGTTCGAAAACTAAGTCTAAAAATGCACTTTTTCACACTTAAGCTTGAAAATAGGCAATCGGAGGCCAAAATCGTGCAACAACCACGAGACGGCCCGGGGAACACTTCAAACACCTCGGGAGGGACCAATGTGAGATGTGGAAACTTACGGAACTAGTACGGAACTCCCGGTTTGAAAACTAAGTTAAAAAATGTATGTTTTCACACTTAAGCTTGAAAATAAGCCTTCGGAGGCCAAAATCATGTGACAGCCACGAGACGGCCCATGTAACACCTCAAACACCTCAGGAGGGACCAAAGTAAGTTGTGAAAATTTACAGAACTAGCACGGGGCTCCCGGTTTGAAAACTAAGTCCAAAAATGCACTTTTTCACATTTAAGCTTGAAAATAGGCCATCTGAGGCCAAAATCGTATAACAGCCATGAGACGGCTCGGGTAACACCTCAAACACCTCGGGAGGGACCAAAGTAAGTTGTGAAAACTTACAGAACTAGCACGGGACTCCTGGTTCAAAAACTGAGTCCAAAAATGCACTTTTTCACACATAAGCTTGAAAATAGGCCATCGGAGGCCAAAATCGTGCAACAGTCACGAGACGGCCCGGGGAACACCTCAAACACCTCGGGAGGGACCAATGTGAGTTGTGGAAACTTACGGAACTAGTACGGGACTCTCGGTTTGAAAACTAAGTTCAAAAATGCACTTTTTCACAGTTAAACTTGAAAATAGGCCTTCGGGGGTCAAAATTGTGTAACATCCACGAGACGGCCTGCGTAACACCTCAAACACCTCGGGAGGGACCAAAGTAAGTTTTGGAAACTTACGGAACTAGCACGGGACTCCCGGTTCGTAAACTAATTCCAAAAATACATTTTTTCACACTTAAACATGAAAATAGGCCATCAGAGGCCAAAATCGTGCAACAGCCACGAGACTACTTCTGCCGATACTACTTCTACTGCCTCTGTTAGTTCCCGTTATATATGATCAAACCATCTCAGCCTATTCTCTCTTAGTTTATATTCTATCGATACTACTTCTACCCATTCACAAATATATTCATTCTAACTCTATAGTGTTGCTGCACATTCACCTTAGCATTCTCATCTCAGCAACACTCATCTTATCTACATGTTGTTTCTTAGTTGCTTAACATTTTGTCTTATACAACATCGCTAGAAATTATGCAAAAATAAAATAAAAAAGATTTTTGAATTTTGGGGTTAGATTTGTAGTGTAAATAGAATTTGCCTCTTTTTTACTAGGCTTTAGGCCTCATTTGGGAACAAGCTCTTTTAGTAATTTTTTGACTTTTTGGTTAAAATGTGATGTAAAAAAAAAAAACTAGTATGTTTGGGATGACTTTTTAGTTTTTACGAAAAGATGTACAAAAAGTAAAGAAAAAAGGGAATCTTTAACTTTTAATATAAGTTGTTGGCTTTTTAAATTTTTTAGTGATTTTTTGACTTTTAGGCTAAAAACTGATATTGCCAAACGAGACCTTAATTATAAAAAGTCAAAAACCCACACTGAAAGCCCCTATAATAGGTTTTAAAAAGCCCATTATTTTGTATTTCAGTGGGACAAACAAAGCCCATTAAAAGGTCGGCTTTCAAAGCAAACCAAACGAAGCCTTAGCCCCCAAAAAGATCAAGTCTCAACAGGCCTGCTAAAGCCCAGACTCTCAAGGCCCAAACTTATGCCCAACCCATAACAGGCCTAGCTTTTCCATTAAGAGAGTTGCGTTAATCCCAGTCCAGTAATTAAATTAAACCTCCAGGGCCATATATGTAAAATCACAGATTCGACGTCCCCATTATAAGCCCTAACCCAAGCCAATCGATCTCTTTATATATTTTTCTGCAGACTCCAAACCTTTCACTCACCTCTCGCCTCTGTATTAGTCGAATTCTAGCCCAGGTCTCTCTCTCTCTCTCTATATATATATATATATATATAAACTACATATATATGTATGTTGATTAGAATTTGGATCTTCGATTTTGTGAGGAAAAGAAAGAAAAGTGAGAATTTGTGTAAAAAAATTGTATTTTTAGTTTATTCACATTGTGTTTTTAGTAATAAATTTGTGAAATTCGAGATCTAAAAAGTATGGGGGTGCGATGATGATAAATGTTAATCCCAGCTCATTATGAGGCCTTGTTTTTAGAGACTAAGGCCTGGGAATAGACTCTATAGACTCTATCCAACATCTATCTGAGCTTCAAAACTTTTTTTTATGTTATTATTTTATTTTTATTTTAATTTTGATTTTTGATTTTTGATTTTTGATTTATTACTATAACTTTTGTGATTAGAAAAACAAGGGTTTGATCTTTTTAATGTTCCCTGTGATGTTTGTAAGTCTGATGACCATGCTAATTTTGATCAATCTGTGATTGAATCCTTATTTACTTGTTTTTCTGAGGGAACATTACACTTTTTTGCCATTTTCAATTTTCTACTTCTCTTGAATTGATTTTTTTTTTTTTTTTGCACATTTAAATCTTATTATATAAAAATATGATTAGTCTAGCATTATTGTTAGAGATCTCCAATCTATAGTACTTAAAATTATCCTCAATCCTTTTATCAATTAGTTATCAAATTAAGAGAGATTTTTTTTATCAAATTGATAATTAAATTTGAGTTTGATGAAAATTTATAAAAATAAAGGATTGAAGATTGAAATTTTTTCATTAAATTTTATGAAAGGAGAAATTTTGGATAAGAAGGAATTTTTAAAAGGATTTTGATGAAAGAACGTGGTTAGTTCATATTAAATTATACTTCTATTCAAATTTAAATTCTCAAATTAGATGGAAAATAAGTAGTGAAGAGGTGGAGATGCTTTTTACATAGTAAATTAGCACGGGAGAGACCAATGTGAGTTGTGAAAATTTACAGAACTAGCATGGGACTCCCGATTTGAAAACTAAGTCCAAAAATGCATTTTTTTACACTTAAGCTTGAAAATAGGCCTTCGGGGGCCAAAATCGTGTAACAGCCATGAGACGGCCCAGGTAACACCTCAAACACCTCAGGAGGGACCAAAGTAAGTTGTGGAAACTTACAGAACTAGCACGGGACTCCTAGTTCGAAAACTAAGTCCAAAAATACACTTTTTCACACTTAAGCTTGAAAATAGGCATCGGAGGCCAAAATCATGCAATAGCCATGAGACGGCCCAAGGAACACCTCAAACACCTCGGGAGGGACCAATGTGAGTTGTGGAAACTTATGGAACTAGCACGGGACTCCCGATTTGAAAACTAAGTTAAAAAATGCACTTTTTCACACTTAAGCTTGAAAATAGGCCTTCGGGGGCCAAAATTGTGTAACAGCCACGAGACGGCCTGGGTAACACCTCAAACACCTCGGGAGGGACCAAAGTAAGTTATGGAAACTTACAGAACTAGCATGGGACTACCGGTTCGTAAACTAAGTCCAAAAATGCACTTTTTCACACTTAAACTTCAAAATATGCCATCGGAGGCCAAAATCGTGCAACAACCACAAGACGGCCTGGGTAACACCTCAAACACCTCGAGACGGACCAATGTGAGTGGTGAAAACTTACGGAACTAACATGGGACTCTCGGTTTGAAAACTAAGTCCAAAAATGCACTTTTTCACACTTAAGCTTGAAAATAAGCCTTCGGCGGCCAAAATCGTGTAACAACCACAAGACGGCCCGGGTAACACCTCAAACACCTCGGGAGGGACCAAATTAAGTTGTGGAAACTTACGAAACTAGAACGGGACTCCCAGTTCATAAATTAAGTCCAAAAATGTATTTTTTCACACTTCAACTTGAAAATAGGCCATCGGAGGCCAAAATCATACAACAGCCACGAGACGGCTTGGGTAGCACCTCAAACACCTCAGGACAGACCAATGTGAGTTGTGAAAAATTACGGAACAAGCACGGGACTCTCGGTTTGAAAACTAAGTCCAAAAATGCACTTTTTCACACTTAAGCTTGAAAATATGCCTTCGGTGGCCAAAATTGTGTAACAGCCACGAGACGGCCCGGGTAACACCTCAAACACCTCGGGAGAGACCAAAGTAAGTTGAGGAAACTTACGGAATTAGCATAGGACTCCTGGTTCAAAAACTAAGTCCAAAAATGCACTTTTTCACACTTAAGCTTGAAAGTAGGCCATCGGAGGCCAAAATCGTGCAACGGCCACGAGACGGCCCAGGAAACACCTCAAACACCACGGGAGGGACCAATGTGAGTTGTGAAAACTTACAGAACTAGCACGGGACTCTCGGTTCGAAAACTAAGTCCAAAAATGTATTTTTTCACACTTAAGCTTGAAAATAGGCCTTCGGGGGCCAAAATCGTATAACAGCCACGAGACGTCCCGGGTAATACCTTAAACACCTCGGGAGGGACCAAAGTAAGTTGTGGAAACTTACGGAACTAGCACGGGACTCATGGTTCGAAAACTAAGTCCAAAAAAATACTTTTTCACACTACAGCCTGAAAATAGGCCATCGGAGGCCAAAATCGTGCAACAGCCACGAGACGGCCCGGGGAATACCTCAAACACCTCGGGATGGACCAATGTGAGTTGTGGAAACTTACGGAACTAGCACGGGAATCCCGGTTTGAAAACTAAGTCCAAAAATTCACTTTTTCACACTTTTGCTTGAAAATAGTCCTTCGGGGGCCAAAATCGTGTAACAGTCACGAGACGTCCCAGATAACACCTCAAACACCTCGGAAGGAACTAATGTAAGCTGTGAAAACTTACGGAACTAGCACGGGACACCCGGTGTAGAAAATTTAATGTATAAAGAGAAATAGAGAATTGTATTATTGATTGATATATTGTATTACAAATCAGAGTGGCATTATATAGGAGAGGGTTTGGGTAGTAGGTGAGGAGTAGTGGAGTGTAGTAGGTGAGTGTGAGTAGTAAATTCTAACAGCCCCCCGCAAACTCAAGGAGGATAGAAACTAACCAACTTGAGTTTGAAGAGAGGAACAAAATAATAAAATACATAAAAATAAAAAAGGATAGGAGACACTGTATGGTCGTGTCAGACCGTTGGTGAAGACACTGGATGGTGGTGTCATAACGTTGTAGAGGACACTGTATGGGGGTGTCAAACCGATGTAGAAGACAGTTTATGGGGTCATGTCGGACCGTTGTAGAAGACAGTTTATGGGGTCATGTCGGACCGTTGTAGAAGACAATGTTGTGACAGTTGTTGTGACAGTTTACGGAGTCTTGCTGGACCCTTGTAGAAACTAACCGGAATCAATGTCGGGACAGTTTACAGAGTCTTGTCGGACCCTTGTAGAAACTAACCGGAATCTATGTCGGGACAGTTTACAGAGTCTTGTCGGACCCATAAAGGAGCTAACCGGAATCAATGTCGGGACAGTTTACAGAGTCTTGTCGGACCCTTGTAGAAACTAACCGGAATCAATGTCGGGACAGTTTACAGAGTCTTGTCGGACCCTTGAAAAAGCTAACCGGTATCAAATGTCGGGACAGTTTACTGAGTCTTGTCGGACCCTTGAAGAGTCGCACCCTCAAAAGGTGTGCCCAATTTTGTCAAAAGGCGTGCCATCAAAAGGCGTGCCCAATTCATCAAAAGGCGTGCCATCAAAAGGCGTGCCCACTTTATCAAAAGGCGTGCCATCAAAAAGGCGTGCCCACTTTATCAAAAAGCGTGCCATCAAAAGGCGTGCCAGTTTGTCGGGCGTCGAGCGGCGCATGATGCGCGTGTCTGCCTCTGTGTCATTGTCTTTATAAACCGAAGCGGAGGAGGCAGAAACTGAGACAGAAAAACTGAGAGAAATTCTGTAACACTCTGTTGTCTGAGAGAGATTTCTGAGAGAGATACTGTGTAACACTCTGTTGCCTAGAAAATGACTTCATCGTCTTCCCGCGGGCTGCTCACCCTCTTTCCCGACCTCAACGAGTCAACGAGAGAGAGAACTGGTGCGGTGGCACTGGAAACTCAACCAAGCGCCCCGGAGTATACTCCGTTGAACTTTCCGATGCGGTCTGTGGAGCAAAGAATGGCAGTGCTGTCGGATGTGGAGGCCAATCAGTATACTTTGAAGGCATGTGTGGAAAGCATGACGGCGGTCACAAATTTGTCGAACCGGCTGCAGAGTAGGACAAATGAGGTGCAACATGTAAACTCCCAGCTGGCTCTGCTCCAACGCATGTATAAGGATGCGCGAGCAGAGATAAGCGTGCTAAGGGCAGAAAACAAGGAGCTGAAGCGGAAGGCCACCGTGATGTTCCGATTTGGAGGTCCTCCATATGCTGCAGTGGAGGAGCAGGGTGGAGTGAACGTGCTCGGTGGAGTGGGTAGTATGGAGGCAGCGCCGGTAAGGGACACCCAAGAGAAAAGCAAGAAGAAGAGACCTGCAGCAGAGTAGAGAAGAAAAATCCCACTGTGGGTGCGGGTGTGTTGTGGTTTGTTTGTTTGTTGGTTTTTTTTTTTTTTTTTTTTTGTGTAAAATTGTGATCGGGGTTGATCCCTGAGATGAATAAAATATGATTTGGTGTGCAAAGCTATATGGTATGAAGGGAATTGGAAAAAGATTAAAAAGAATGTGAAAGAAAAATAAAGAAAAAATAATAAAAATATATTTGAAATCAAAAAATGAAAGATGGAGGAAATAAGGAAAGTGGTTTGGAGAAAATAAATAAAAATAAAAATAATGGAGTTGGAAATCAAACGGAGGAGAGATGAAGAATTTTTTTTTTTTTTTAATATAATATAATAAAAAGAGATATATATATATATATATATAATAAAGAAAGTGGGGAACAAGAGTGTAAAGAAAAGAAAAAGTATAGGTTGCATCGTGGGTCACATGGGTGCGTAAAAGAAAACAATAAAGAAATGAGTGGGTGCCCCCCATGTGCAAGGATAGTGCTGGCACTTCAATAGGTGGTACAGCCTGCTGAGCATCAGCTTTGACTGGAGCTGCCTTTGGACCTTTTCTCTAATAAATGCGTCAAATTGTTGCTGTTGGTGTTATCAAGAATGTGGAGAAGAGGAGGCTTGTCTGATGGCCTCTTGGGCTGTGTAATCATATCGAGGTTCGTGGACCTCTCAATCATGTTGTCACCCTCAAAACCAGAGATGGGGACAAAAAGAATTTTGTCAGGGTTGTAACCAACCTTCTTCAGATAGGAAGAGACTTCCTGCACAATTTCATCATACCTTGCTTTTGAGACTTAGGAGTGGTAGCATCCATCTTGTTACAGCAGCAAATCATCTGCCTCACTCCAAGAGTAAAAGGAAGGAGAGCATGTTCACGGAAGAACTTGGGCTCCTTCTCAATCTCCTTGCCAGATCGACGATCAATCTCAGCAAACTTGACAGCAATGTGGGAGGTGTGGCAGTCAAGAACTGGAGCATACCCATTACCAATCTGACCCGGGTGATTCATAATAATAACCTGGGAGGTGAAATTTGCAGCTTCCTTGGCTGGATCATCCTTTGAGTTGGATGCAACAAAACCACGCTTGAGATTCTTCACTGCAACATTGTAGATGAAGACGATCGAGACGGTGGTGTATGGGAGGACAACAGTGAGAGGAGAGGCAGTGGTGGTGGACTCGAAGAAATTTCAAGGTATGTGTAGAAAATTCTAGCAGATTAGGTTGAGGTCCGGCGGGCGGCCAAGGCGAGGTTGCCGCCCGCCGGTGAAGCGAAAAATACTAAGTGCTTAACCTTGCTCTGATACCATGTAGAAAATTTAATGTATAAAGAGAAATAGAGAATTGTATTATTGATTGATATATTGTATTACAAATCAGAGTGGCATTATATAGGAGAGGGTTTGGGTAGTAGGTGAGGAGTAGTGGAGTGTAGTAGGTGAGTGTGAGTAGTAAATTCTAACACCCGGTTCGAAAACTAAATCCAAAAATGTACTTTTACACACTTAAGCTTGAAAATAGGCCATCTGAGGCCAAAATCGTGCAACAGCCACGAGACGGCACGGGGAACACCTCAAACACCTCGGGAGGGACCAATGTGAGTTGTGGAAACTTATGGAACTAGCACGGGACTCTCGGTTCGAAAACTAAGTCCAAAAATGTATTTTTTCACACTTAAGCTTAAAAATAGGCCATCGGGGCCCAAAATTGTGTAACAGGCACGGGAAGGCCTGGGGAACACCTCAAACATCCGGGAAGGGACCAATGTAAGCTGTGAAAACTTACAGAACTAACACCGGACTCCCGATTTGAAAACTAAGTCGAAAATGCATGTTGAATTGTATATTTTATTGATAAAATAATAATTGTCTAACTTGCAATCTTTTTTCTTTTTTCTTTTTTGGTGTTTCATTTTTTTACAGATTCGAGATTTGATATGGACATGTTTGGTAATTTGAAGAGCAAAAGCTAGCTCATTTGTGTTTTTGCTCATATTACCTTACATGTACTTTGATTGCGTTGTAAATTTTATATTTTTGTTGGTATTACAGGACATGTTTCGTTATCCACAGTTGATATTTTATTTTTGTTAATATTAGTAGACATGTTTTTTGTGGATATTAGGAGACGTGTTTGGTAATTCGCATGCGGTTGATATTATATTTTTGTGGATATTAGTAGACATGTTTTTTGTGGATATTAGGAGACATGTTTATAATCTGCAAGCAGTTCATATTGTATTTTTGTGGGTAGTGCTGAAATTCGATTGTGATGTTTATGAAAATGAACAGATTTTTGTATTGATTTGTAATAGATATTTTATTAAACAGGTTATTGAAATGCACTGGGAATTTTTAGATGAACAGGTTAAATTTAATTCGAAATTAGGACCCCCATTTTCAAATTTTTTAATTTTTATTAGCGACGAAATAAAAAATGTCGCTATTAGTTTTGAAAAAACATGAAGAATAATTTTGTCACTAATGATATAGTACCAAACAAATAATTTCATCACATTTGCTGAATATTTCATCGCTAAATTGAAATATTTTGTGACAAATTTTTTTTGTCATTGAAGAATTTGCTTTTCTACTCATTTTAGTGACGAATTTTTTTGTCACTTTTAATCCATATCATTGGCGAGGAAAACTTTCGTCACTGAAATCTATTTGGTGACGAAATATTTCGTCGTCAAAAACAATTAAAATAAAATATTATTTAATTTTGGTGACGAAATTGATGTTATGGAGGATGAAAAATGCAACATTTGGAAACGAAACATTTCATCGCCAAAAATGAAAAATAGGCGACGAAACTGTTTTTCATCAACAGGTACTTTTAGCGACAACGTATAGGCGACAAACGTGGTCACAAATTTTTTTTGTCATAGGTCATTTTAGTGACGAAAATTGATGTTTGGAGATAAAATCAATCTATCACCAAAGGCCTTTTTTGTTGTAGTGAGGATTAGCTTTGGATGTCTCTTGTTCAATGTTTACTTGGCTTCATTCAACCCTTTAAGTAATTATTTCTTTGTTTCAGTGACAAGCAGATTCAAAAGGGTGTGAGACTCGGTTATTTCTTTATGCAGGAAAGTGTTGCTGAACAAATACATCAAATCATGGAGCTTGAAAATGGCTAACCTTCCTAAGGGATAGTAAATGGCTAAGTTTAATAACAAAACTTGAAAATGTAGTTAGAAAGTAGGAATATATTACTAAGATTGGAAACTTGAAATTCTTCCAACAAGCTTCAGCTAGTTTCTGCTCTTTTTGACTCAAAAGTAATGTCTCAGATTTGCAAGCTGAAGTTTTAGCTCTTAATCATTCATCATTACGTGCAGAGACGGAGACTCCAAGCTGAGGTGAATGATGAAGTTTGAAGACTTCTTTCTTAAGCGCTGAATTCATAACCTGCAAACACGGTTTAGAGATATGATTGGTAATTTTCTTGATCCAAGCATCCTACTTTTCACATGTTTTCTCATTAATATAATTTCCTACTCTCATAAATGATCACTTTAGTGGATAGCTTTTGTTTTGTAAAGGACAACCTATTTTTAATCCCAAACTTTGGTTAATCACCTTGGTTGGAGCTGTTGTTGCAAATTTTTGTATAACTAGATTTTTTTTTTCACCTTATTTGTGTTTACCTTTTGCATTGTTCATGCCTTTAACGTCGATCTACTTTTTTCTAGGCTAAGAATCTTGTACAACAGGGCATTTCTTATGGAATCTCCGAGTCATTTGGCAAGAAAATTAGCAAATCTCTACGACAATTTGATCACTCTGAGCAGTCAATACACGGAAGTTAAAAGTTGGTGGTCCGAAATTATCCAGAAGGAATCAACATCTACAATTTGATGACAAACTGCTTGTCATTGCTGCTGAGCCAAGTAACTGAAGGATAGGTAGGACCCAACTGCTTCGAATACTTTATCTTATTAATTTCTTCTCTTCTTTTGGGTTAGGTTCATTCAAATAAGTTTTTGTTGGGTTTGTAGAGTTTGATTAGTACTGTATACACCACACAGATGCGGTACTACGAGTATTATATTAATTTGTTGATGTAAATCTATATATATGTTGTTTGTCTTCATAGCAATTCCCAACATCACTGTATTTTGTGCATTTTCTTTGAAAACTGGTGTTTGTTACATTTGAACTATAAGAATTGATTCTAAATTGAATACAAAGATGCTTGGTTGCAGAATGAGTGGTTACAATTTGTTGATTAAAGTTCTATCCTTCAAAGAGAGGGATATTATTGTCTGTGTGAGAAAGAGAGAAGGCTATTTTTGAATGTTCCCTTGCTTTGTTTGGGTTCTTTTCTTCTCACCCTTCTAAAAGTTGTAGCCGCATTGCAATGATAAAGTTTCAGTTGCAGTCATGATTTGTTATTTTTTAAAAAAATTTATAATTCGGTATTCGGCTAATAGACCAATTAATTAGGAGGACCAATCCCTTCATCCATTAGTAAGACCAAATATTTGCTTGATTGGTGTGATTATGTGTATTTTCTGACAAAAAAATTACTAAATATCTCATGTGATGTTGTCTATGTAATATTTTTATAAATGAAAAATTATCATATATATTACATGGGTCATTATTTATCTCTCAATCATCTAACAAAATTGACTCAATATATCCCATTAGTGAAATTTTATATTACGTGGTTAGTTTGAAATACTATATAAACAATTCTACGTGTTATTTCAAGACTATTAAGTAATTATTCATTCTCGGCTTCATGTGATGACCTAATATTTAAAATCTAGAAAACATTATTTAGGAAGGATACATACGAAAATAAAGAGTAATGCTATACAAATAAAAATTTATACATAATTTTTTTTTTGATGACTAAGTGTCTAGGCTAGCTTACGCATACTTTGACTCATCTCGAGATTCACACAAAGTGCTCATCCCCACGTAAATCGGGCAAATCTCAGGCAAAATCCGTAGGTGTGACCCCAATGAGTGGATTGCTATTAATGGGAGTTGAACTTGAGACTTAGAGGGAGCAACCTTCTAAATCCTAAGTTGCACTCACTAGACTAACCCTTGGGATTAATTTTTCATACATAATGGTGTGGCTTATTGTAGACTTTGCACTTCAAAACAAAACACCACTAGAGATGAATTTATTTACAATAATGATAATGACATATCATTTTTGTTAAGTTTTTTGTATAAATTTTATATATATTTTAAAATTTTAAAATAAATTATTTGACAATTTTAACCGGTTGGTTTATAGAAGGACCACATTTAAAAAATTGTAGATCTAATAAGATGATAGTGTAACTAGAAACTCTCATAAAAAATAAAATAAGAATAAAAAATGTTACTTTGTTAACAATTTGTTAATGGTTTTTTATTTTTTTATTTTTGGATTCAAACCATTTGTTAATGGTTTGGGACAATGTGTACCATGATTTTAAATTTTAAGAGAACATGGGTAATTTTGATATAATAATGGAGTTTGTTATAATAAGCTCACTTTTAGGTAAGGTCGGTGTAATTTATTAGAAAAATAATGAGGATAAATTATACTTTGCTCAATTTACAATTAAGCCCTAATATTATTGAAAAATTACACTAGTATCCCTTAATGAGCTTAAAATGTCAATAAAGTTAATAGACATAATAAAATGATAAAAAATAATCCTAGCATTCATGGTAGAGATGGTAGGGGTTGGCATAAGTGGCGTGCTGTTGGGCATGGGTTGGTGGGGGTTGGTTGAGCTCAATTTTGTGATTAATATTTTGAAGATTTTTCTAGAATAATTTGAGCATCAAGACAAACTCTAGGTTCAAGGGAAAAAAATATTTTTTTAAAAAAAGGTGTTGCACATACTGCCAATTTAAAGACATTAAATTTTGTGACATTAAGGCTAAGTTTGGGAAGTCCCAAATAAACCAAAAAGTCAAAAAAAGTTAATACTATTCACCAAAAGTCAACAATTACGGCTGCACAACTCCCAATTCAAATTTTCCTCTACAAACCAATTTTTACAATTTTTTATTACACATTTTTCCATAAAAAGTCAAAAAGTTAACCCAAACATCCATATTTTCAATCTCAATTTTTTAGTCCAAAAAGACAAAAAGTACACTTATTTAGTCTTCCCAAATTTGGCCTAACTCAATGAAGGTTTTGTTTTTTATATTTTGTATAATTCTTTTACTATGTACTTTTGTTATAAAACCATAAGAAACTAAAGTAAATTCCTACAAAATTCCTACAATTATTTAAAAATTAAAATTAGGCTAATAACATATGATATTAAAGTATATTAAGAAATGTACATTTATATATTTTAGTCAAAAAATTAAAAAAATTTATAAAATTAATTTTTTTTTTTTTTATAAAAAAAAATAAGAAAACCATTAAAAAACTAAAGACGTATAGAGGAGGCAATTTTTGGTCCACCAATCTTTGTGTATATTGGTACAAGTCACCAACTTTAGATAAATAGAATTTATATGTATAATCATCTATACAATAGAGAACAAGGCAAAAATAAATTAAATGTAAAAAAAATAAAATAAATTATAAAGAGTTGTAAAACTTGAAGGTTTTAAAATAAGAAAATCACAATAAATTCTGATGGCAACTCCATTCAATTCTTTTACAATTTCACAATAAATTCTAATGGCAACCCCATTCAATTCGTTGACAATTACTAAGATTATGTTTCCATTATGAATTCTAAAACTCAACTCAAATTTGTAATTCAAATACATAAACAATGAGAAGTTAGATGAAACAGACATGATTCTCTTCGGAGAGACATTATGCAGGCTTATCACGAGTTTCATTTTAATAATTTAAATTGTTTATTTTTTAAAACTCTTCGCATCATTCATATAAAAAATTAGATCGATTTAATAATTGTAATATTTTTATTTTATCATATTTGTCTCTAAAAAAATAAACAATAAGTGTGTTTTTGAAAATATACTATTTAATTTTTTTAAGACAAATACGATAAAATAAAATATTACAAATATCAGATTAATTTAATTTTTTTTGTAAATGATATACACAGAAAGTTTTAAAAATAAATTATTCAGATTATCAAAATAGAACGCATGATGGGCTCTACAAGTCCCAACGTCACTTCTCCAATCCAAATCTAGATGAGAGAGAATCCTAAATGAAAATCAACTAAAAGTGTGGGAGCCCGAAATGGGTTTGTCCCACATCAGTTTGAGAGGTATCCACAATCAACTTAATAAGTTGACTAACTCCTCCTAACTAGCATGAAATCTTTTTTAAAGAAGAGCAAAACTGTAAGGCTTTGGCCAAAGTGGACAATATTGTGTTAGTGGGGTTGGGTTGGCAGCTTTATTAGGTGCCCGTTTGTGGGACAATATTGTGCTAGTGGGGTTGGGTTGGCAGCTTTATTGGGTGCCCGTTTGTGGGAATTTCCTCCGATGTGAGTCCCTTGGCGTTCGGAGCCAGTCAAATGGAAACTTATGTGGGAGCCCGAAATTGGTTTGTCCTGCCCGAAATTGGTTTGTCCCATATCGGTTTGAGAGGTATCCACAACCCACTTAATAATTGGTTTGTTGGTTTGTCCCATATCGGTTTGAGAGGTATCCACAACCCACTTAATAAGTTGATTGATTTCTCCTAACTAGCATGAGGCTTTTTCTAAAGAAGAACAAAATCGCTAACTCCTTTTAACTAGCATGAGGGCTTTTTTAAAGAAGAACAAAACCGTGAGACTCTGGCCAAAGCGGTTGGGTTGACAACTTCATTTGGCGCCATATGTGGGAACCCCTTTCGATGTGAGGGCTTTTATGTAGAACAACCCATTTTGGGCTCCTACATAAGTCCCCAGTTGACTGACTCCGAATGCCAAGGGACTCACATCGGAGGAAGTTCTCACAAACGGAGCCAAATGAAGTTATCAACCCAACCCCACTAGCACAATATTGTCCGCTTTGCCCGGAACCTCACGGTTTTGTTCTTTTTTAGAAAATGCTTCATGCTAGTTAGGAGGAGTTAGTTAACTTATTAAATAGGTTGTGGATACCTCTCAGACCGATGTGGGACAAATCCATTTCGAGCTCCTACAAAAAGTAACAGTAGTGCTACTACATTCACCAAATTTGGATTCGTTCAAATTGTTCAAATTTATGAATACCGATTGACATCATTCAGGATGTCGTTTGACCGGTCATTCAAGCAAATGCCGGTTGATATGCTAGTTGACAAGAGTATACTAATCATCCGAAAAGGTCATCTTCAACTATGTCATTCGGACAGAGTCGGACTCTTATTTTGATGGATCAATCATTTTTCTTATTCAATAATTATGAGCTCAATTATAATTTGGCAAATTATGAAGGAAGATCAAAATAATTAGTCCACAAAGTAGTAAAGAGAGAAGAGACAAAGATCTAGGGCAGAGAACAGAATCCCGTAGCCGTCCAAAAAGAGAGAAACAGATAAGACGACAAAGATTATTAAGGGCAATCCAGTCAATTCACAACTATGCTTCATAACTGACTCTTGGGTTTTCTTCTTCTTCGTCATCATCTAGGAGGAGCATCCGAGAACCAAATTCCGGACCACTCAAAAAACTAAGCCAACCCACGTGAACAACTTTTCCCCATTTTTTTTTTTTATTCAATAAAGTTTATGGGTTACTTTACAGATTGTTAAAGTCTGATCAAAGTCACAATTGTCATCAGATCCAAGGTCTCTAAAGTCTTCAACTACTCCCTCTATATATAGACACAGAGGTGTATAGCTATATGCGAATTGGGTTTGTGTAGTTATGGCGCAGAACATACTTGTGACTGGTGGTGCTGGGTATATTGGAACCCACACGGTGCTTCAGTTGCTTTTGGGTGGCTACAAGGCGGTGGTGATCGATAATCTTGACAACTCTTCCGCCGTCGCAATCAAGCGGGTTCAGGAACTCGCTGGAAAGAATGGCCCAAATCTTACTTTCCATAAGGTTCGTATATATGTATACTATGTGTTTGTATATATGTCTGTGAGAGGTTTTGATGTTAAAAGTTTGGAATTTTTTAGTTTTCAGTGGGTTCTGTGCTTTAAATTTCCCAAATCTTACCTTTCCACAAGGTTCCTATATGTGTACTATCTGTGTGAAGTTTTGATGTTAAAAGTTTAAACTTTTTTAGTCTTGGTAGGTTATGGGCTTTAAGTTCTCCCAAATCTTACCTTCCATAAGGTTCGTTTATATATATACTCTGCGTGAGGTTTTGATGTTAAAAGTTTGGACTTTTTTAAGTCTTTAGTAGGTTCTGTGCTCTAAATTTATTTTCTTGATGATTAGGTGTTTGATGAATTGTCTAGTCAGGACAAATGTTTAGAATTTTTTAGTCTTCAGTAGGTTCTGCCCTAAATTTATCTTCCTGATGATTAGGTGT
This sequence comes from Camellia sinensis, assembly GCF_055761805.1. NCBI lineage: Eukaryota > Viridiplantae > Streptophyta > Magnoliopsida > Ericales > Theaceae > Camellia > Camellia sinensis. The sequence goes on along the minus strand of NC_138971.1, from coordinate 175,365,591 downwards.
TTGATGAATTGGCTAATCGGGGTAGTTTAAATTCTGTCTTGTTTTTTAAGTTTTAGGTTGGGTTTGGATCTGGGTTTTGAATAGGGATTTGTGGAGGAAAGGAAAATTGACAAAAATATAAGCTAATTTTTAATCACTTTTCTCTTTTATTTTCCTTTTCTTCTACAAATTCTTAGTCAAATCCAAGATCCAAACATAGTCGGGTTATTTGTTTTTCAATTGATTATGTGCTTGATCTCAATACATTTGCTTTGGATTGACTATGTGTGGATTTGCAATTGATTATCAGTATATGGTTGATGTTATTGGTTGTTCTAATGCTCTCCATGAACTTGTGTTTTGAACAGATATATGATTGGTTTATCATATGCATATTACATGATGTGTGTGGATGTGTGTTTATTGTTTCCACAGACAAATGTTAATAAAAAACAAATTATTGTGTCCCAATTATGAGTTTATCTGGACACAAGCTACTTCAGTGCTTATATACCTAATTTTTTATTAATCTTCTTTATCCTGCAGATGGATCTCCGAGATAAGCCTGCACTTGAGAAGATATTTGCTTCCACAAAGTAAGTTTTACCATATGTTCTAATATTTTTCTGTTTAGCACTTTGTCACTTCAACGCTCTGCAAGGTGAAATTGTCTTTCTATAACTAGTGCAGAGCCATGTTTAGGAACATGTTTTTTTTTTTTTAGTGACTTTCTGATTTTTTGGCTAAAATATGAGATGAAAACACTAATCACTCTGTGTGTTTTCAGTTTTCAGAATTCACTTTTCAGAAAATTCTACCTTTTCATTTTTTGTACTTTTTTGTTTTCACTAATTTTTTTTAATATTTTAAGCAATTTTTAAAATTTTTAAACACACCCAACATAAATACACTTAAAAATTATAATATTTGTGAAAAGAATCTTTAAAAAATTCACTAAATACCCAAAATACAAAATAAATAAATAAATAAATACAAAAATTCAATACATTTTTTGTATTTTTTTGTATTTACTAATTTTTTGAAATTTTTTTCCACAAATGTTTTACTATCTAGATATATCTAAGTAAGATGCATCTAAAAAAGAAAAAAAAATTGCTTAAAATTTTAAAAATATTCACTAAAAACAAAAAAACACGAAAAATAAAAAAACTCAATTTTCAGAAAACTAAATTCAGAAAACTGAAACCAAACACACTGAATATGTTTGGGAGGACTTTTTGGTTTTTTATGAAATGATATGCAAAAAGTAGAATGAATGGAAATGAATATTTGACTTTTTGGTATTTGTTGGCTTTTTGGCCTTTTTAGTGACTTTTTGGCTTTTAGGCTTAAAATAAAGAGTTTCCAAATGAGGCCTAAATTATCTCTGTTGTTTTTGCCTCACAATTAGAATTTTATCAACCTTTATTACTCTTATTCTTAAGCATCTTAGTTGCATATCTTTGAATTCATGTAGTTTTATCTTTCATCTGTCACATTGGAACCTGTAGCCAGAAACAAGTTTCTTTTTTGCATGCTTTATTTGATTTAAACTGTCAGGATTGAGGTATTACTTCTCATTAATTCAATCTATAGTTTAGATAGAGGCCCAATATATTAATATCAGGGACACATGAGTAATTTATTTACATCAGAAAAACAATCTTCTATGTACAAAGTGTTTGTAACAGCAGGAAGCAATCTTCTATATGTACGTCTGTTAACTAAATAGAGAGTTGAACTTGATGTTTTTAATGAAGGTTGTTCTCACTGCTCAATTATATGACCAACTTTTCATCTTTCTCCTAATTCTGTTTCCACTGCAGGTTTGATGCTGTTATCCATTTTGCTGGATTAAAAGCAGTGGGCGAAAGTGTGCAGAAACCCTTGATGTATTATGACAACAACCTTATTGGTACAATCACTCTATTGGAAGTCATGGCTGCCCATGGATGCAAAAATGTATTTCTCATGTTTTTATTATCATATTTGAGTTCACATTTCTTAGCTTCTAATCCAGTGGTAAAACTTAAATTAGACTAAATTTCATGGAGAAAATCTCTGAAACTTTGTCTTTTTTTATGGCTTTTGGCCTTGACTGTGTTGTTTAAATCCTTCTGTGTTCATATATGCGCAAGTTCCCATCTCGTCACATATTTTTAGTTTCTGGTTTGCCAACTCTTTATTTGCAATGTGATGCAGCACAGTTGGCAACTAGCACAAATCAATTAGTTATTTAGGAAGTATTTCTGTCCTAGGGCAATTCATCGTTACATTTGCTGGAACTGTAGGCAGAGAATGGCACTTTGGTTTTACAGAGCAATTAGTAACACTATTAAACTCTTTAGGGTAGACTAGGGGCTGATTTTTAGGATTTGATTTTTTTTTTTTTTTTTGATCAAGCCTGGTACTTCTTTGGCCTAAGAAGAACTGAAGAACCACTGTAGTGCTGGAATTGTTCCTTCACATTTCACAGCGAATGTAGACTGAATATGCTGTTTGGTTTTTTCTCCCTTTGCTTTATTGTTTCTGAATCAGAATGGTTATGGACAAAAAACAAAAAGAAAAAAGGAAAAAATAAAACAATATACATCTGTTTCTAGTGTCAAAAGAATTGAATTTTTCTATACTTTCTCGGAATTTTGTTATACAATGTGGGTTATTGGTATGGTACTGTGTTCTTTTCTGATATTTAAAATGTTCAGGCCTTAACATTGTTCTGTCCATATATACTTACTGTTTTATTTTCAATTAATTGTTTTGAATTAAGGCATACATACGAATCTCTGAATTTTATATTCTTCATTACCAGGTTTCTTAATATTTTTTTAAATTTTAATGCATGATTCCTGTAGCACTCTAGATATGATCATTGATTAAACTAAACTGACAGTAAGTTCTAACTGCTTTGTCCTATAAATCAGTTGTCTGATTATATGTTTTTGACATTATTCTTCGGTGTTGCGACTTTATGTGACAGTTATCCATTCCTGATTCTGTTTTTCATGTTGTGATTTGATTATCTTGACTAATTTCAATTTTCAAATCATTTCAGCTTGTGTTTTCATCATCAGCTACTGTTTATGGTTGGCCGGAGGTGGTTCCATGCACAGAGGAGTTTCCTCTCTCTGCAGTAAACCCATATGGACGAACCAAGGTATATTTTGGGCAATGATATCATGCATATCAACTCAGACATTGGTACTAAGATAATTGACATATGATTGCATGAGAAAGAATAAAGAACTTCAAGTACATATATCAAATTATCTCTTTCTCTCTCCCCCTCCGTATTTTAATTAGGCATTTTCCTCTTTTATTTATTTATTTATAGTAGCTACTAATTTTACCTAATTTGGTTGTTACTTTCAGCTCTTCATTGAAGAAATATGCCGTGATGTCCACCGGTCGGATTCCGAATGGAAAATCATATTGCTGAGATACTTCAACCCTGTTGGTGCACATTCTAGTGGCTGTATCGGTGAGGATCCTCGTGGTATTCCAAACAATCTCATGCCTTTCGTTCAACAAGTAGCTGTTGGAAGGCGACCTGCACTTACAGTATTTGGAACCGACTACTCAACAAAGGATGGTACAGGGGTATGCATTCTTCACTCTCAGCTTTATCTTTGTTTTAACTTGTTATTTTGTTTGTTTTAGACTAGGATTTCAAATTCTATGAGCAAGTATACTTGACCTTTTTCTATATATAATGAATAATTTCCATTATGTACAAAAAAATGTCATTTGTATCCTTCATTCCCCAAATACCCTGGGCTGAGAATAAAAAGTAATTTGTAAATGTGATATTTGATGTGAAAAATGAGCTTGGTTCTACACTTTCCCAATATTAATGTTTTATTACAATTTGGCTAAAGTTTGCATATGTGCTGGGCACTGACTCTTTAAGCCAGCCCCACAACTTGGGTTCACCATATCATTGCAAAGGCTGATTTAGTTAGTTGCATGGTGTGAAATGCATTTGAAATAGTACTATATTCCTTGTTTGTGATTTATTCTTTGGTAATTTAAAAATATGAAAACTTCATGTAGTTTCATGAAGGTTTCATATGAATTTTAGCTCTTAGTGTGTAATGTATATCGATCCTCTTGCATCAATGCAAATTTTTGGATCCGATTGGTTTGGGTATTGTATTCTCTTTTTAGGTTTTCTTCGTCTAATCAAGGTTGTACTCTAATGATGCTTATTTTGTACCACTGTTCAGGTACGTGACTACATTCATGTCGTGGATTTAGCCGATGGACATATTGCTGCACTGAACAAGTTATCTGATCCTTCAATAGGTCTGTGCTCTGAGATTGTCATCTTCTCTTGGGTTCTAGTGTCTGTTTCAATATACGAAGTTTGTTTGTTTGTTTGTTTGTTTTTTTTTTTTTTTTTTCTTTTTCACTAGTCTATAGAATAAATATCAGATAGTAGGTGCCTGAAAGAGCCAGTTGTGTTAACAGTTGTAGTTATGCTGTCATTTTGAATGCAGAACACTTGATTGTTGAAACTTGAAAGGATAAGGGCATCACATAAATTTTTCAACTTTTTTGATGGAGTGAAAATCTGTGGTACTTGTTAGAAACTGTTCAACTTTTGTAGACACATGAAGAGGAGGAATTGAAGAAACTGTTACAAATTACTGGAGTACAGCTTATGCACGCTAGGGGACAAGCAGTGGGAATGCAGTAAAATATTAAGAACACCACATATTCTTCATTTTTTGCTTGAAATGTTTACTTCTCCCAACTATTTGTGGCGCACAATCATTTTGTGTGTTTGCTATTGATCTATTGTTGTTTGGTGCAAAGAGTTCAATTTTAATTATTTTCCGTAGCAGAATTACACTTTCCAAAATATCACATCTTATTTGGTCTTCAATAACAAGAAGAAAAATTTATATGGTTTTTAAACAATCAAGGTAAAAAATTGTATGAACAAGTCGGTACATTGGGAATTGTATTCAAAAATTCTTTTAAGAAGTTGTTGGCAAAGTGTGGCACTTTGTAAGATATTTGGGGCCTGGGAAACCTCGTAAAACTTTTATCTATGTCTGAATAACGTGTGTGTGTGTGTGCGCGCATGTTTCTATAATGTCTAGTCAAGAAATGTTTTAGTATTATATGAACGTAAAATCTGGCAACTACATTCTTGAATGATGAGATTAGTAATCATTATTTTTGTCATTGCAGGTTGTGAAGTGTACAATCTAGGAACTGGAAAAGGAACGTCAGTTTTGGAAATGGTAGCAGCATTTGAGAAGGCATCTGGAAAGGTACAAAACTTTTGAAACTTGTATGTTAAATTCTCGTACCTAGTCAAATCATAGAAATGGAACTTCTTGTTGCTGGAACTCTGTGTTTTGGACAACCTATATTCTGGTTCTCCTGGTCATTTGGTGAGTTTTCTACTTTTTCTTATTCCCAATCCAACTTGTACTTGTATGTTTTCACATCAAAGTTTCTATTTTGTTTTTTTATTTATTTTTATTGCTTTTCTTGTCCATGAGTATGTAAGTGCGTGTTTGGAGATAGAAATGGAGTTCCTCCAATTTGCTTCTTGAATTGAGCTCTGCAAAGTCTTAGGTGCTGGGGATTTTATTTCAATATCCCAATGCGTAAGAGGGTTTCAGGAGATGTGAAGCCTTTTGAGAACTAGACCGAAGTTACTAAAAACTAAAGGTTTTGGTTCAGAATCCAACAATTTGATATGTGAATGCCTTTTTGAATCTGTGATAATCATTTTGGAAGAGGCTAGTCCACTTCTGATGCTTTTTAAACCTTTCTACTGCATATCTCAACTGTTAACCTGAGTCCAAGGTGTTGCTACTCTCCTGAAATTGGGCCTTAATGGGAAAAAAGGGAAAATACAATAAACAAAAGGTTGCTATGGACATCATAAACAAGCACTTTTCTTATTATTGTCATTTATGTGGACAAGAGCCATGATTTATTTATTTATTTTTTTCTTTTTTCCAGAAAATTCCTCTGGTGTATGCTGGGCGACGACCTGGTGATGCTGAGATTGTGTATGCATCGACAGAGAAAGCAGCACATGAGTTGAACTGGAAGTAAGTGTTGATAGTTATTTTTTAATTGTGCTTCTCATATGCATAATTCATGAGGTTCTCTTTAGGGAACATTTCACTTGGGTTTTGAGAGTGCTTGTAGTGAAATTCTAATTCTTTGTCAGAGTTCAACATAGTTAATGTTAGAATGACAGCCCTTTGAATTTGAACTATGTATGATACTCCCAAATATAAAGATTGGATAAAATATGACAATATTGGATCTTGTGCTCATAAGATTATTCTTCAATATTGACTGGAAAATAATGTTTTATCAAAACCTTCGACGAAACTATAAAAACAGTAATAGTAAAATAAACCAAAACATCATTCATTCATACTCCATTTGCATATTTTCTGATAAGGTGTCTTTGCAGGGCAAAATATGGCGTTGAAGAGATGTGCCGTGATCAGTGGAACTGGGCCAGCAAGAACCCTTATGGCTATGAATCTCCGGACTCCACTGCTTGACTAAACACAAAGCTTGTGTGTAGTCTTAGGAAAAAAGAGGTTCAAGTTGAGGATTTGCCTTTTGTATAATATTGTCGCTTAAAAAGAGTTACCAATTGCTGTGCCTGTTGTAAAGGGCTGGTATTTGTGTAGTTGTCATGACTCGAATCATCAAATAAAAATTATTTGAACAGTAGCTTCCTCATGTGACGTTTTTCTAACTGTTGGTTGCACTTGTAATTTTCTGGGTTTTTCTTCATGCCTGTCATTAGTTCGCCTTGCGGGGAATGGTGAAGAGAGTAACAATAGTTATGCATTGCAGAACTAGTGTTGCTTGCCTGCTTAGTTGAAGATTGGTCATCTGATTCCAATTTTATGCATGCACAATAGCTAACTGTTGATTATCTGATTCAGTTCTACTTCCTCTCTTGTATTTTTCTTATTTTCTAATAATACTTCTCTTGTTGTCAATAAAAAAACAAAAAACAAAAAACAAAAAACAAAATGGGTTGAGTTTCAAAATGCCAGGCCAGAGTTGAGATCCAGGGTACTGCAAACCTGGGTCTTAAATATAAAGGGGAAACGTTTTGTTTTTTTTTCTTGACATTTTTTCGAACCAAGTATTCAATATAATGTACAATAGATATAGCAACTCACTTACAAAATTCTGAAAACTATAAATGAAAGGTAATATCATCCATTTTCTTGGCAAACATGCAATATTTTTGACATGTCTTTTCTTTTTAAATTGATGAAAGATAATAGGGATAATTACGTTAGGATCCCTCTTTTTTTTTTTTTTTTTTTTTGTGTGTGTGTGTGTGTGTGTGTGTGTGTGTGTGTGTTAAAAACAGAATCTCATTTGGCCCTAATTGTAATAGTTAATTTTTTTACATTTTAAGACAAGTTATAATATCACCATTCATTTATATGATGTCAATGAGATTAATGGAAATTTACGAGTGAGTCATAAGTGAAATTATTCTTGCCTTATTGACATTCTTTATACATTTAATAAAATCTCACGTTAGTTCTATACACTCCAACTAAAGTTTTACTTCAATTCCACTATTGTTAGTTACACCTTTAGCAAAATATTATACATGGTATACATATCAAAATTTTATCAACTTCATTAACACCAATGGGATAAAGAGGTAATATCATAACTTGGTTTAAAATATTCGTAGATTTTGCCAACCTTATTCGTTAAGTTTGGTTTTAATTTTCTGAATTCAATTTTTAAAAAATTAATTTTTTTATTTTTTGTATTTTTTTTGTTTCAAGTGAATATTTTTAAAATTTTAAGCAATTTTTTTTTTTTTACTTAAAAAGTAAAATATTTGTAAACAAATATTTTTAAAAATTAATAAACACAAAAGAATACGAAAATATACTGAATTCTCATTTTTTTTTTGTATTTTTGGTTTTTAGTATTTTTTAAAAGATTTTTTCACAAATATTATACTTTTTAATTGTATATATGTTAGGTGTATCTAAATTTTTTTTTAAAAATTGCTTAAAATGTGAAAAAATTCACTAAAAACAAAAAAATAAAAAAATTCAATTTTCTGAAAAGTGAATCATGAATCTTGAAACCAAACAAGTTGATTAATATCAAATGAACAAAAAAGTGATATCACAATTTAACTTAAAAGTATAAAAATTGACTGTCTCAATTTAAAATGAAGGGATCTAACCTCCAAATTCCATCTCCTTTACTCTCAAACTGCTGGAACAATTTTCTGTGTAAAATAAATAACTTGAAACTAAATCAAATAAATAAAAATAAATTACTTACAGAATTTATTTACCAAAACGAATAAGTACAAAATTGATCAAGTCGAGTGTGTAACATTCTGTCCTTAAGACAGATTCGCCTCGTTTCGGTACTTACGGATAAATGGTGTCTATCTCTCAGGCTACAATGATCTGCACAGATTGTAGTAGCACTCCAAACAATTTGTACGGCGAACTAGAACCTGTGTTTTATATTCTCAAAATTTTCTCTAAAAAAACTAGTATGAAGAATAATTCAAAGAAAGAGCAAAATCGGGATAAGAAATTAATTTTATTGATCTCCAAATCTGCTGGAATGAATATGAATTTATAGGCAAACTGGTGATTGTTGGACAGATCCGAACAGATGAAAATTCAAACTGAACAGGCGCAAAAATCTGTTTGAAACCAGTTTGATCTGTGGGAAACTGCTGGGCAGTTTTGAATCTGTCTGGGAAGAACTAAATCTGACTGGTGCAAAACAGGTTGAACAAACTGTTTGAATCTGTTTGGATTGGTTTAGAAAAGACACACTGGTTAGGAGCAAAAAAAATTGAATTCAAATTGGTGAAAAATTCAAATTTTTTCTGCAAGAATTTTTGGAAAAAATTTAAATAAATTTTGTCCAAAAAATTAATAGTATGACTGACTCGACCCACACCAGTGCCCGGTCAATCGGACGGTAGCGGAGGTGGTGGTGAGCGCGTATGGTGGTTTGAGCTAAGGCTCACTTTGTTCATAATTCCTCGCTTCTACAAACTTGGGGTGCCCCTTGGGGCCCAATCCAAGTTTATCCACCTAGAGCTTATATACTCACATAAAGCTCTCTTCAAGTTCAATGTAAGACAATCCATTTCAAGGAAACCTACATTTTACTTCTTTAATTGTTCATTCCACGAACCCGAAAACAATATAAACTTCTCATTCACTCATAAATGGTTTTGACGAACTGTTTGCACCATGTGATTCGCCACGTGGCAAGAAAGACGTCACCTCTTTGGACCCATCCCAAAATACGTGTGGGACCCACTCAAAGTTGGTCCAAAATAAGTGTATAAAAACCATAATTCCAATAATCCCTCACATGAATGGAATTTGACGGAGAGAAAATGCAACAATATGATCTAATTATAGAGAGTACAGAAATTGAAAATATTCTGCAAATGATAGATAGCTTTTGGTTTTGAACCTTTCCTTGTGAGAAACTATCGGATTTACTAACTAACCAGTGAATATGATGTTTTGAACTGTTTAGCCATTTGTGTAAACCAAAACAATAAAACTCACATAGTATATTACCAGACACAGTTTAGTTCTCACTATTGTGTTCATTTTGGTCCTAAATAACCTGGTCTTTCATGAGTGTTCTAGATAATTGTAGTCCTTCACAAATCTCATAGAACCAGCCCAGTTCACACTCATATAGGTGATTCTTATGAAGAGTATCATGCCATACTCCATTAGGTATTCCTAGATATAAGAATCATTAAAAGTATTACTTAACCTAAGATGCTGCAAACATCACTATTTCATCATAGAAATAGATAGGAGTTTGACTCTCCAGTGATCCTTATGAGTCATACACAACTCGGTTGCCCATTTGAACCTAGATCTTGGGATCTCCACACAACTAGGTTGGGTTGCCGTTGTGGTAACTCTTATTTAATAGGCTTAAGTCCCATTCCCCTCGATGAATTCTCAATTAACTTTCTTACTAACCCTTTGGTTAGTGGATCCGCTATGTTGTCTTTAGACTTCACATTTTCAATGGAAATAATTTCATTAGAGAGTAGTTGTTACATGGTGTTATGTCGAAGACGAATGTGTCGTGACTTATCATTATACATATGACTCTGTGCTCTACTTCTTGCTGATTGACTATTGCGATGTATGCATATAACAGGCACCGATTTTGACCATATTGGAATATCTTCAAGGAAATGTTGAAGCCATTTTGCTTCTTTCCCAGCTTTATCTAAAGCTATAAATTCTGATTCCATAATAGACCTAGCAATGCAAGTCTGTTTGGAAGATTTCAAAAATACATCTGCCCCACCAAGAGTAAAGACATACCCACTGGTGGATTTTGAATCTCGATATCCAGTTTGCATCACAGTATCCTTCAAGTATTCTTGGATGTCTCATATAATTGAGCCCAATGTTACGAGTAAATTGAAAATATCTTAGAACCCTTATAATTACTTTCTAGTATTTTACTTCTGAATTACTCGTATATCTACTTAATTTATTTACTGCATAAGTTATATCTGGGTAAGTGCAGTTTATCAAGTGCATTAAGTTTCCAATAATTTAGGTATATTCTATTGAGAAATATTTTTTTGTACATTTTTAGAAAGAAATAAATTAATATCCACAGGTGTTCTAGCAAGATGATTATCATCTTTGCTGAATTTGTTAAGTATTTTCTCAATGTAATGTGATTGTGACAAAGCATAACCTTGTAATATTTTGGTAATTTTCATACCAAGTATTACATCAGCAATCCCCATGTCTTTCATATCAAAATGTTTATTTAACATTTTCTTAGTAGTTTTCATACCTATGATGAGTATATCATCCACATGAAGACATACTATCACATAACCTTTGTTTGTGTTTTTAATATAAACACATTTGTCATATTCATTAATTTTAAATTCATTTGACATTATTGCCTTGTCAAATTTTTCATACCATTGCTTTAACGTTTCTTTTAAACCATATACTCCATTCGTCCCAAAATATTAGTCCCTTATTTTATTTTTCATTGTCCAAAAATATTAGTCTCTTTTCAAAAATCAAGTACAAAAATAATATAAATTTTCTTTTTTGCCCTTGTTTTAAATTCATTATCAACATAAAAAGTACAATTATGACATTGATATTTCCCAAAAATGTATTATTGAAGGGTAATTTTGGAAAATTAATTTTTTTAAAGTGCAATAATTGTACTACCAAAAAAAGTTGGATTCCCCAAAATGGACCATTATTTTGGGACAGAAGGAGTAATGATTTAACCAATTTACACTTTTTTTTTTTCTTTTCTTGGAACAGAAAATCATTCCGGTTGTTCTATGTAAATTTTTTCATTTAAATCACGATTTAAGAAAGCGGTTTTCACATTCATTTGATGAATTTCTAGATTGTTCAAAGATGCAATGGCAATTGGCACTCTAATGAATGTTATTCTAGTAATTGGTGAGTATGTGTCAAACTAATTAAGACCTTCTTTTTGTCTATATCTTTTGACCACAAGTCTTGCTTTGTATTTGTTAATTGATCCATCCGCTTTCATTTTTCTCTTGAAAATCCACATGTTCACAACCAGGTGGCAAATCCACCAATTCCCATGTGTGATTTTCCAAGATGGATTCAAATTCATTATTTACAACTTATTTCCATAAAGGAGCCTCAGGACTGGACATAGCTTCATTAAAAGTTAAAGGCTCATTTTCTAACAAAATTGTTAGAAAATCTGGATCAAAAGATTTTGAGGTTCTAGCACGTTAAGGTTCCTCTTCCTTATTTTGATCTATCTCTTGCTCTTGTTCTTGTTCTTGATCTTCTTTTTTATCGTGACTAGTAATAGCATTATAAGATCTTTTATTAGTACTAGTCTCTTGTCCAATTTTATTCGGAAATATATGTACAAAGAATTAGGCATTTCGAGATTCAATAATAGTATTTACATGCATTTCGGAATGTTCTGACTTATGAATCAAAAACCGATATGCACTATTATTCTTAGCATAACCAATGAATATGCAATCAATAGTTTTAGGATCTATCTAGTCTTTTTAGGACTAGGAATAGCCACTTTAGCCAAACACCCCCACACTTTTAAGTATTTATAGAATGATACTCTTCCATGACACATTTCATAAGGTGTTTTATTCACTTTCTTTCAGGGTATATTATTAAGAATATAATTAGCAGAATGTATTGCTTTCTCTCACAAGTTCTGAGGTAATCCAGAACTTATTAACATAACATTCATCATTTCTTTTAAAGTTCTATTTTTCCTTTTAGCAATTCCATTTTGCTGAGGTGAGTAAGGAGCGGTGGTTTGATGAATTATTCCATATTCTTTACAAAACTCACCAAAAAGTGATTCAAGTTCACAACCTCTATCACTTCTTTGTTTTTTTAATTTTCTTACCAAGTTGATTTTCAACTTCATTCTTATATTGAATGAAAGTTTTCAAAACTTCATCTTTGGTTCGAATTAAATAAACATAACTATATCTAGTATAGTCATCTATAAAAGTGATAAAATATTTTTTTCCACCTCTAATTTGAAGTGATTTAAAATCAAAAATGTCATTATGAATTAATTCAAGTGGCTCCGTACTTCATTCAATTGAATGAAAAAAGAGTTTTAGTTAATTTTGCCTTAACACAAATTTCACATTTATGATTTAAATCAATGTCAAATTTAGGTAAACATTTCATATTAATTAATCTACGCAAAAATCCATAATTAACATATCTCAGTCTACCATGCCTCAGATTTGAAGATTCAAGCAAGTAAGAATAAGATGTATTTTTATTAATAACAGAGGGTATAATAGTCATTACATTTAGTTTGAAAAGGCCATAAGACATGTAACATTTTCTTACATACATCTCATTCTTAGTAAGTAAAAATGTATCACTCTCAAACACTAGCCTAAACCCATTTTTACTCAACGGAGATCCGGAGACAAGATTCTTGCAAATATCTAATAGTCATTACATTTAGTTTGAAAAGGCCATAAGACATGTAACATTTTCTTACATACATCTCATTCTTAGTAAGTAAAAATGTATCACTCTCAAACACTAGCCTAAACCCATTTTTACTCAACGGAGATCCGGAGACAAGATTCTTGCAAATATCTGGTACATGCAGCATATTGTTGAGAGTGAGTTCCTTTCCAGATGTCATCTTTAGAATAATCTTTCATTGTCCTTTAACTTGAGAAGTTGAGGAGTTACTAATGAAAAGTTGTTCGCCGTAGTCCACCACAGAATAAGATGTGAACATCTTTTTGTCGGCATAGATGTGGCGAGTAGCACTAATGTCCACCCACCATTCTTTAGGATTTCCGACAAGGTTTGCCTCAGAAATAACTGTAGAAAGATTTATGTCATCTACACCATTGGAAATTTTGTCCACTTCGGTTATATTGGCTTGAGCAGGCTTCTTGCTTGATCTTTCTTTGCCTTTACGCTTGCTACGACAATTTTTGGCCCGATGTCCCTCTTTGTCACAGATGTAACACCATTGAACTTGTACTTATTAGTTTCTTCTCCTTTAGAGTGTTGTGCTGAACTTTCTCTAGAATACTTCCGTTTCTTTGCTTTTGAAGCATGTTCCACCACATTTGTCTTAGACTCCATTGGATGCTTACCAGCCCGCTTTTCAGAATTTCAATTATCCTCCTTAATCCTTAAATGCATAATCAATTCTTCTAAAGTCATTTCTTTGCATTTGTGTTTGAGGTAGTTCTTGAATTCCTTCCAACCTTGTGGTAATTTTTCAATTAAGGCAGCAACTTGGAATGATTTACTAAGAGGCATGCCTTCTGCATGAATGTCATGCATAATGAGTTAGAGATCTTGAACTTAGCTGATCACAATCTTAGAATCAACCATCACAAAGTCTAGAAATTTGTCTACTACGAATTTCTTCGAGCCAGCATCTTCTGTTTTGTACTTTTTCTCCAAAGACTCCCGAAGTTTCTTTGCCGTCTTGATAGGGCTATAGACGTTGTACAATGTGTTATCAAGCCCATTCAAAATGTAGTTCCAGCAAAGGAAATCAACATGTTCCAAGTATCGACTGCAACAACCACTTGTCGGTCGATTTCATCCTCATTCAGAATAGGAGCATTCTCATGAAGGAAACGCGCCAGGTTTATAGTAGTAAGATAGAACAACATTTTCTACTGCCATATTTTAAAATCAGTTCCTAAGAACTTTTCTGCCTTCTCACCGTGATTGACTGGCGCAGTCACAATAAAAGGAGGGGTTAGAGCAATTACAGTCACCATACCAGTACTTGTTTAAGCATTAGTTTTAGTAGTCATGAATTCTAAATTAATACTACACAGAAAATTAAACCATAAACACAGAATTTAAATTTTGTAAAAATAAAAGAAACAAGAATTGTAACTTTTATTTCTAATTAATTTTAAAATAAAATAATTATTTAAACAAATTAATTCCATACAGAAAATATTTCTGTAACACTTCAAAACTAAAATAATGCAAACAGAATATTAATTAATGAAAACTTAGAAATTATTTCTAAAAACAAAAATTAATTTCAGACCAACTTCACAAATAAATATCCTAAAACTGTTAATGATAACCAATATATTACTACTAGTTGTCAAAGAAAGTAAACAGTATATTACTACTATTTGTCAAACAGTATATTACTACTATTTGTATTTTCCAACTAGAATATTATTTTGTATACAGACAGAAAATAATTTCTGTAAGAAGAAGAAAGGAAGAAAAGGAAACAAACGAAAAATTTTGTATAAACAAAATAATTCGAATCTGTCCTAAGATTGTTGGAATAATTTTCTATGTAAAATAAGTAACTTGAAACCAAATCAAACAAATAAAAATAAATTACTTATATAATTTATTTACCAAAATAAATAAGTACAAAATTGATCAAGTCGAATGTGTGACATTCTATCCTTAAGACAGATTTGCCCCACTTTGGTGCTTATAGATAAATGGCGTCTATCTCCCAAGATACAATGATCTACACAGATTGTAGTAGCACTCCAAACAATTTGTACGACGAATTAGAACATGTGTTTTATATTCTCAGAATTTTCTCTAAAAAAACTAGTATGAAGAATAATGCAAAAAAAGAGCAAAACTAGGATAAGAAATAAATTTCCTTGATCTCCAAATCTGCTGGAATGAATATGAATTTATAGGCAAACTGGTGATTGACGGATCCGAACAGGTGCAAAAATCTATTTGAAACCAGTTTGATCTGTTGGAAACTGCTGGGTAGTTTTGAATCTGTCTGGGAAGAACTAAATCTATCCGGTGCAAAAAAGGTTGAACAAACTGTTTGAATTTGCTTGGATTGGTTTGGAAAAGACACACTAGTTGGGAGCAAAAAAATTTGAATTCAAATTGCTGCAAAATTCAAAATTTTCTTGCAAGAATTTTTAGAAAAAATTCAAATAAATTTTGTCCAAAAAATTAATAGTAAGACTGACTTGACCCATACCCGCTTTCGAACGGCGGCGGGGACGGCGCGCGCTTGTGTGGTGGTTTGAACCAAGGCTCACTTTGTCCGTAACTCCTTATTTCTACAAACTTGGGGTGCTCTTTTGGGCCCAACCCAAGTTTGTCCACTTAGAGCTTATATACTCACATAAGCTCTCTTCAAGTTTCAATGTGGGACAATCCATTTCAAAGAAACTTACATTTTACTTCTTTAATTGTCCATTTCACGAACCCAAAAATGATGTAAACTTCCCATTCACTCATAAATAGTTTTGACGAACCGTTTGCACTATGTGACTCGCCACGCGGTAAGGAACACGTCACCTCTTTAGATCCACCCCAAAAGATGTATGAGGCTCACTCAAATTTGGACTCAAAGTTGACCCAAAATAAGCCTATAAAAACCATAATTCCAACACAAACCACCTAACCCCTATCTCCTTTACCCTCTAAATTCCTAAAACTTCACGAACGTGGGTCAAATTCAACTGCCTATCTAAAATTTCCCACCATTTTGGCAACTCTATGAATCCCCTCAAATCCAACTGCTTATCTAAAATTTCCCACCCTTCTAGCAACTCTATGAATCCCCTATAATAATAATAATAATAATAATAATAATAATAATAATAATAATAATAATAATGCCAAGAGGAATTAACCTAATACAATTTTGGGGAAATATCACTTCACTAAGCTTTATAAAAAATAATTACAAATTAATAATAAATTTTATAAATATTAATTGTACGGGGAGCAAATATTTTTCGTTTCCGTACTTCTTTTGTCCAAGTGTTGCATTATCCCAAGCGGTATCGTACAACCTGAAGGCACAGTGACGGTAAGATGCCTGGCGGGTGTGTTATCGAAAAATCCCTCCGACAATCAAATTAGCACCCTTAGAGAGAGAGAAAATAGACTAAAGCAAGGATAATGTGACAACCCTTACCACTGATTAGTGCTAATCTATGATTAAACATGTTAAGTGACTGGTTGACTGAAATTCTGAACTGATTGATTGAGTGTATTAGTTTGAATGAAAACTATCTGTTTGACTGCTAAATGATTTGTTCATGTTTTATGTTTTAAACTGCAAATTGAAGGCCTTATCGGCGGCCGAACCCGAAACTGATTAGCGTTTTAATTTATGTGATTTTATGGTATGTTTAATTGAAATTTGATTTGGTATGATTAAATTGGATTAAATAATGTTAAATTACATTAGTTGGACTTATCTACCATTTTGCCACTTAGTGGCCTAGTGCTAGACCAACACTTCTCTTCATTTCATACACATTTGACATAACATTTCTTCTCCATCTTCTTGGCCATAACCGACTAGAGAGAGAGAGAGAGAGAGTTAGGAGAGCTTTGGTTTCAACAAGTTTTGCTTGGAAAATTAGAAGAATTGAAGAGTAGATTGCATAATTGAGCTTCTAGACTTGAAATTGAGGACATAAGGTAGGATATTCATTTTCTTGATTATGAATTCTAGTTGTACCTTGCATGGTTAATGAGTCTTTAGTGATTTAAGTCTAGAATTGGTTCTAACATGTTGAATTGAAGCTTAAATCATGCATACATGTATACATTGTTGAGTTTTGAGGTTGTTTTCATAGAATCCTCACATGCATGTCCATATTCTAGCTTTGGTCCATAAATTCAGCATGTTTTTGAAAGGATTGACTCATTTGTTCTTGTATTAGAAGCTTTGAAGTTGATTAAATTCATGCATGTTGCATGTATATCATGTTCTTGAGGTTTTGTTTGGAAATGGGTTCAATTGAACTACCTTTGGGCTTTGATTTTGCAAATTGATCTTTGAAACATGCCATAATATGAGTTTTAAAGTGTTTTCCAGAAAATTAGCCCAAAATGATCGAATTTGATGCTTTAAATGTTGAGTTTCATGCTTGGAGACAAATTTGGAAATTCCAGATTTTGGATCCACGCTCGAGTGAGGAACTTCACGCTCGAGCGTACACTCTGAGTTCATGCAGTCCGCTCGAGCGGGAAAAGTAACGCTCGAACGTGAAATGCGTGTATCTAGTACTTTGCATGTGTTTACAATCCGATTGAGCGGGGAATGCACGCTCGAGCGAGGACTTGTGTCTCACGCTCGAGCGGGGGTCGAGCGCCTGTCGAGCGTGAATTTCATGCATCCAGTACTTTTGCAGTCTGCTCGAGCGAGGAAAGTCACGCTCGAGCAGAGCTCCTTTGTCTGCATGTCCGCTCGAGCGTATAAAGCCACGCTCGAGCGAGACCCCTGTTTTCTAAAAATTCTAAAAAGTGTTTTAAAGTACATCTTTGCATCCTCATTTCATTCTAGGCATTCCTAGGCCTAGTTTAAGACATCTTAATCAGGTTATTGATGTAGAATCACACCGAGTCAAGATAGAGACTAAGTTATTGTTTTCCAAACGTGCAACTTAGTGTATGTTTATCCTGTAACTGTGTAGGGTTGGCATCCGAGGACGCTCACTAGCCTATCTATAGCCCAGAACTCGGTGAGTAACAATGTTGTAAAGATATGTTCAATCATGAATATTTTCTGAATGATCTACTGTACTGCTTTCTGAAATGATATTTCTTACTGAATGAATGATGTCCTATTGATGAACTGTACTCGTGGTATCCATAGCAACTTACTGTTACTGTACTGCTACTGTCACAGTGATCTCTGTCGGTTCCCATGTTGGAACCACTACTGTTTACTGTTATGATGGCCATCAACTGACTATTCGGTCTGTTAAGACCTACTGTACTATTTTGCTATTGGATATACCACTTGTAACTGCTATGGTTTCTAAATGACTGATATGACTGTTTAATGACCAAAAGAACATTCATTCTTAACCTCTTTACGCATATGTTATTCATTGGGTTTTAGCTTACTGTTTATATATATATGTTGGTATCCAGGCACCGGATCGGATCTAGGAGCGTTGGGTTAAATTCCTTTTTTTGTCAAGCCAACCACTGTGCCTCTGTCACGACCCAAACCCGGCCCTATGGGTTTAGCACCGTAACCGGCCAGTAATCCGAGATTACCGAAGGCCTGCAGAACAGTAGTACAGTAAAACAGAGTACAGGGCCTGGCGGAAGCCAATACAGTAAATAAATAGTGTCCATTGAGCTGTGACAGTCTGCATGCCAAAAGATTTTTCATGCATTCACATATACAAACAGTACAGTCTATACAGAATTTACAGTCACACAGTACAGGGACCTAATCCCTTGATAACAGTACGGTAAACAGTCAGTCTATACAATTCATCCAGTTATTACAAAATGGTAAGACAGTACAGAAGGGGGACTTCTAAAACACCCCTAAACCCTTAGCACGATAGGCTTGGAACCTCGCAGTGAGGCACAAAGGCTGGCTTGACAAAACTGGAGTAAGCCTGACGCTCCTAGCTGCAGTCTGGTGCCTGAACACCTACATATATATATGAGCAGTGAGCTAAAGCCCAGTGAATAACATAAAGCGTAAAGGGGTTTAGAATGAATGTCCTTACAGTAATGAAAACAGTTCATTTCAATCAGTATTTCAGTTGCTCAGTACAGTAAACAGTCATATGTGGTACATCCATTAGCATATCAGTAACAGTAGGTCTTAAAAGACCGAACAGTAATGATGGCCATCAGTCAGTAAACAGTAGTGGCTCCACGAGGGAACCGACAGAGATCTCTGTAACAGTAACAGTAACAGTAGGTACTAAGGATGCCACAGTACAGTTCAGAAATAAAGGACATACATTCATTCAGTAAACAATATCAGTTCAGTAAACAGTTTAGTATTCAAAGATAATCAGTTGAACATATCTTTACACAATTGTTACTCACAGAGTTTGGGCTACAGTATGCTAGAGCGTGTCTCCCCAATCGCCAACCCTACACAGTTCACAGGTTGAACACACTAAGCTACACAGTTGGGAAATATAACAACTTAATCCCGAGGGCCTCGGTGTGTTCTACATCTATATCCTCAATAAGATGTCTTAAACTAGGCCTAAAAATGCCTAGAATGGGATGAGGATGCAAAGGTGTACATTTAAAAGTATTTTCAGAAAAACAGAGTCCCGCTCGAGCTCAGGTTTCCCCGCTCGAGCGTACATGAAACAAAGGTACACGCTCGAGCGTAAACTTTCCCGCTCGAGCGTACTGTAAGAGTACTGGATGGGTGAAATCTCCGCTCGACGCCTGCTCGAGCGTGAGACATGACTCCGCTCGAGCGCCCAATCCTCCGCTCGAGCGGACTGCAAAACAGTGCAGAGATGCTGGATGCTCGAATTCTACGCTCGAGCGTCACTATACCCGCTCGAGCGGAAGTGCGAAATCTGGAAATTCCAGATTGCACCTTCAAGCTCAAAACCAAGTTGTTAACAACTCAAAACCGATCCTCTTGGGCTCATTTTCTGGAAAACTCTTATAAACACATGGAATAACATGATTCAAAACTCAATTTGAGAAATCAAAGCCCAAGAGTGTTTAATTCAAACCCAATTTCAAACCATTTTCCAAGAACAATCCTCAAACATGACATGCATGACCTTAAATCATTTTTAAAGCTTCAATGCTGATTCAAAAGAGCTCAAACCTTCAAAAACAAGATGAGCTCATGGAGTATGACCAAAAGATGGACATGCATGTGAGGTATTATGAACTACAACCTCAAAACTTCAAGAATGGCAACATGCATGCAACAATTAAGCTTCAATTCAACCACGATGAACCAAAACATGACTTAGTTCTATAATGAAGCATGAATCATGCAAGAACTAGCTCAATTCACAAACAAGAGAGTAATTACTCTACCTTAGGTCTCCAATGCAAGGCTAGAGGCTCAAATTAGTAATCTACACTTCAATTACCAAGCAATTCCACCAATAAACTCGAACTCAACTCAATTCCCTCTCACTCTCTATATCTCTCTCTCTAGTCGGTGCTGTGCTCAAGAATGAGCTGATGAAATGTGTATGTATGAGTGTAATGGGATGAGCCAAGTAGTGGGCCACTTAAGTGGCATTTAGGTAATTACGGCAAACTTTGCAATTAACTCATTTTAATCTAATTCAATCACACCTAATCAGTTTTCAGGTAAATACACCATAAAATCACATTAATTACGAGGGTCAAGGAACATCAATCGGTTTCTAATTCGGCCGCCGATAAGGCCTTCAATTAGCAGTTTAAACATATAAGCATGAACAGATAATCATACAGTTAAACAGATAGAATGCAATTTAACTAACATATACTCAATCGATTCGGTTTCCAATTTCAGTCAGTCAGTTTAGTACTTTAATCAGTTCAATTATCAGTCATAATCAATCATAAGTCGGTAAACAGTATGAGGGTTGTTACAGCCTCACTGAGAGGTTCCAAGTCCTTCAAGCTAGGGCTGCTTCGGGGTGTTTTAGATTCCCCATTTTTGTCTTTGTTTTGTATAGACTGTATAGACTTGTACTGTACTGTTATAGTAGGGATTTGGTCCCTAACCTGAATGCTTGTATATATATATGTATATACTATTTTGGTTCTAAATGTGAATATGTATGAAAAGTCTTTTTGCATACAGACTGTCACAGCTCATTGGACATCTTTCAATTACTGTTTTGGCTTCCGCCAGCCCCTATACTCTGTATTACTGTTATTACTGTTAAGCAGGCCTTCAGTAATCACGGATTACTGGCCGGTTACGGTGCTAAACCCATAGGGACGGGTTTGGGTCGTGGCAGAGTGGTATCAGAGCGATATCAAACCACGAGTTATACCGCACACACGTGTCCAAATGAGCTATAGGATGTCCTAGAAAAGTAAATAGGGTATTGCATGAGCATTGAAAAAGTGTGTGTGGCCATGACATGAATATATGTGCTAATGTGTTAATATGTTTAAAGTATGCAACGTCCTATGTTTGTTATTGCCATAATTGCCTATAGTGAAATGAAGAATGCAAGAACTATTGATGAAACTGAATCATTTAACGCCAGAATGACGAGATTGGAAAGAACAGTTGAAATGTTGACTGAGGCCTTGAGGCTACAACAACAGAACCAACAGCCCCCACCTCCTTCGGTACAGCCGGAACCGAATATGAATGATGATATAATTGCTCTAACGCAGAAGTTTAGTAAAATGAAACCACCGTCATTCCAAGGAGGCCTTGAACCGCTAAAGGCCGAAGCATGGGTCCTAGAGACTGAGAAATTTTTTGAAGTCTTTCCGTATTCTGAAGTACACAAAATTCTACTGGCTATCTTTACCTTACAAGAAGAGGCCAGAAGGTGGTAGATGCTGGTCCACGACACCAATACTGCCATGAATTAGGCTCAGTTTAAGGGAGCCTTCTTTGAGAAATACTTTTCACAGTGTTTCAGGGACCGAAAAATGACTGAATTTGAACAATTGAAACAAGGCACTATGTCCGTAGCTGAGTACGAATCGAAATTCACTGAACTTGCCAGATATGCACCACACATGGTGGATATCGATTACAAAAAGGCCAGGAAGTTTGAAGGCGGCCTTAATGTTGAAATCCTTGATAAAATCAATGTTTTGAAACTCTTGAAATATGTAGATGTTCTTGACCGAGCAATAATGGCTGAGTCGAACATCGAGGCACTGAAATAGACTGAAACACCAGCGACCGAGTGGCGTGGTAAGAGACAAGGCTTCAAGTTTAAGAAAGGCTGGAACAGTTCATTGAATAAAAAGCAAAATACAGGGTCAACAACCAATTCCAGTCAGGGAAGTGGTTCCACACCGCCCTGTTCTGAATGTGGTAAGAAACATAAAGGGGTTTGCTATAAAATTCCAAGTGCTTGTTACAGGTGTGGCAAGGTGGGCCACATGGTCAAAGATTGCCCTTCTGCTCCTCAGGGCAATAGTAAAGCTGCAGCCAGCGCCGCAGCATCAACTGCTCCACCAAAACCAAATCCGAAAGCTACCGGAAAAGAGCCTATGAGGCAAGGCTGAGTGTTTGCACTCGTACCGGGAGATGTACAGAATACCGAGACCGTTGTGTCAGGTATACTCTTAATTTGTGCTCAAAATGCTTATGTTCTGATTGACTCGGGGTCTACACATTCATATGTATCACATGCTTTTTTACGGAAATTGAATAGACCATTGGAACCTATGAATTATCTGTTAGTTGTATCTTCACCTGTTGGGGGATCCATGACTTGTGCTTATATGTACCCTGCATGTGAGATTATTGTTGGAGATGCGCATTTGTATATTGATTTACTGCCTTTGAATATTGATCATTTTGATGTGATATTGGGAATGGACTAGTTAACAAAATATCATGCTACCATAGACTGTGTAACAAAATAAGTTGTTTTCCGTCCACCTGGATTGCCTGAATTTGTGTTTAGTGGAATGGGTGTAGTACCTCTCCCGTATCTGATTTCATCCATGAAAGCTTTTAAACTGATTAAAAAGGGACGTAAAGGGTATCTGTGTTGTGTATTGACTGTACCTACTGATGCTAAAACTGATGTGAACAGTATTCCTATAGTCAGAGAATTCCCAGATGTTTTTCCAGATGATTTGCCAGGGGATTTGATTGATAGGGAGATTGAGTTCACCATTTATGTGATTCCGGATACACAGCCAGTATCTAAAGCTCCTTACAGAATGGCACCGACCGAATTGAAAGAACTGAAAGTTCAGCTACAAGAGTTGTTAGATAAGAAGTTTATCAAGCCCAGTACTTTGCTATGGGGCGTTCCAGTTTTATTTGTAAAGAAAAAGGACAGCTCATTGAGACTTTGTATTGACTATCGTGAACTGAATAAGGTAACAGTGAAAAATAAATATCCATTGCCTCGTATTGATTATTTATTTGACCAGTT
Organism: Camellia sinensis; assembly: GCF_055761805.1. Taxonomy (NCBI): domain Eukaryota; kingdom Viridiplantae; phylum Streptophyta; class Magnoliopsida; order Ericales; family Theaceae; genus Camellia; species Camellia sinensis. Next base: position 175,342,199 of record NC_138971.1, on the reverse strand, counting down.
ACAGGGTGCCCAAGTGTTCTCTAAAATTGACCTTAGATCTGGATACCACCAGTTGAAAGTCAAGATAGGGGACATTGAAAAGACTGCATTTCGAACGAGGTACGGACATTATGAATTCTTAGTTATGCCTTTCGGAGTTACCAATGCACCTGCTACATTTATAGATCTTATGAACAGAATTTTCAAACCATACCTTGATAAATTTGTAGTTGTTTTCATAGATGACATTTTAATTTATTCCAAAAGCACGGAAGAACATGAACATCATTTGAGAATTGCCCTACAGACCCTAATAGAACAGAAACTGTATGCCAAACTGACAAAATGTGAATTTTGGCTTGACAATGTTATGTTTTTGGGACATGTAATCAGTAAGGATGGAATTTCAGTTGATCCGCAGAAAATTGAAGCAGTAGTGAATTGGCCTAGACCGATAAATGTTATCGAAGTCCGAAGTTTTCTAGGCTTAGCCGGGTATTATAGAAGGTTTGTCAAAGACTTCTCCAAAATTGCCCTACCATTGACTCAATTGACTCAAAAGGGGATATCATTTGACTGGACCGATTAGAGAGAATCAGTCTTTCAAGAGTTAAAGACTCGACTTGTGACTGCACCGATTCTTACTCTACCCTCAGGTACGGATGGTTATACTATATTTAGTGATGCTTCTTATAAGGGTTTGGGATTATTTTAATGCAGAATGGTAAAGTGATTGCGTATGCTTCTCGACAACTGAGACCACATGAAAAGAACTACCCGACCCATGATTTGGAACTTGTTACAGTAGTGTTTGCATTGAAAATTTGGCGTCACTACCTTTATGGGGCGACATGTGAGGTGTATACAAACCACAAGAGTTTGAAATACTTCTTCACACAAAAAGACCTGAACATGAGACAGCCGAAATGGTTAGAACTGATAAAGGATTATGATCTGCAAATTTTGTACCATCCAGGAAAAGCTAACACCGTTGCCGATGCATTGAGTCGAAAATCGATTGGAAATTTAGCCTGTTTACTCACCAAACAGAAAGAGTTGCTATGTGACCTTGAAAAATTTGAAGTTGAGATTGTTTTGCGTAAACAAGGTGGAACAGTAGCTGCTATTTCTGCTCAATCGGCACTTATTGAAGAGATTAAAGAAAAATAGCAACAAAATGACTTCTTTAAGAAGATCATCGATGAACGAGAATCTAAACCAAGGCCGGGTTTCAAATTTGAGAACAATGTGTTGAAATTCCAGGGAATATTATGTGTACCGAGTGATTCTGAACTGAAAAGAAGAATTCTGCAAGAGGGCCACAATTCGAAACTGTCTATCCATCCAGAAAATACGAAAATGTACCAAGATTTGAAATTGAATTTCTGGTGGCCGGGAATGAAGAAAGAGATTGCTGACTTTGTATCGAAATGTCTTCATTGCCAACAAGTTAAAGCTGAACATCAACGACCCGCAGGCTTACTGCAACCCTTACCGATACCGGAGTGGAAATGAGAACATATCACTATGGATTTTATTGTTGGTTTACCTCGCTCCAGTAAAGGTATGGACTCAATTTGGGTTATTGTTGATAGATTGACTAAATCTGCTCACTTCTTACCTGTCAAAACAATTTATAATGCGAACAAATTGGCTATAATCTATATTGATGAGATTATTAGATTGCATGGAGTGCCTGTATCCATTGTTTCTGATAGGGACTCGAAGTTTACATCGAGATTCTGGCAAAGTCTACAGACAGCATTGGGTACTGAACTGAGACTGAGTAGTGCATACCATCCTCAGATAGATGGCCAGTCAGAAAGAACCATCCAGACTCTGGAGGATTTACTGAGAATGTGTGTCCTTGATTTTTAGGAAAATTGGGAAAGCCACTTATCGTTGGCCGAATTCGCCTACAATAACAGTTTTCATTGAAGCATTGGTATGGCGCCTTTCGAGGCTTTGTATGGCAGAAAATGTCGATCTCCAATTTGCTGGGCAGAAGTCAGAAATGGGCCTTTGCTTGGGCCCGAGATTGTACAGGAAACTACCGAAAAAGTGCAACTGATTCAACAGAGATTGAAAACCGCACAAAGCCGACAGAAAAGTTATACGGATGTCCGAAGGCGAGACATAGAATATGAAGTAGGTGATCATGTTTTTGTTAAAGTGACACCGATGAAAGGCCAGACTCGTTTTGGAGTCAAGGGTAAGTTAGCGCCGAGATATGTCGGACCGTATGAGATTATTGAGAAAATCAATCCGGTGGCGTATCAAGTAGCGCTTCCTCCTGAAATGGAGCATATGCATAACGTGTTCCATATTTCAATGTTGAGGGATTACGTCCGGGATCCCTTTCATGTTATTAGGCCTACCCGTGTAATGCTAAGTGATGACTACACTTATGAAGAACGGCCTATTCAGATTGTAAATAGACGGATCAAGAAGTTAAGGAATAAAGAGATTCCGTTAGTGAAAGTTGATTGGCAAAACCATGGTGGCGTATATGCCACTTGGGAAAGAGAAGACAATATGATCAAGAGATATCCTGAATTGTTCCCACTAAATCCAATATTCTTCCAAAATGAAGGTAATTCGAGTTTGAAGGACCAAACTCTTTGTAAGGAGGGAAGACTGTGACAACCCTCATCACTGATTAGTGTTAATCTATGATTAAACATGTTAAGTGACTGATTGACTGAAATTCTGAACTGATTGATTGAGTGTATTAGCTTGAATCCAAAACTATATGTTTGACTGCTAAATGATTTGTTCATGTTTTATGTTTTAAACTGCAAATTGAAGGCCTTATCGGCGGCCGAACCCGAAACTGATTAGCATTTTAATTTATGTGATTTTATGGTATGTTTAATTGAAATTTGATTTGGTATGAGTAAATTGGATTAAATAATGTTAAATTACATTAGTTGGACTTATCTACCATTTTGCCACTTAGTGGCCTAGTGCTAGACCAACACTTCTCTTCATTTCATACATATTTGACATAACATTTCTTCTCCATCTTCTTGGCCATAACCGACTAGAGAGAGAGAGAGTTAGGAGAGCTTTGGTTTCAACAAGTTTTGCTTGGAAAATTAGAAAAATTGAAGAGTAGATTGCATAATTGAGCTTCTAGACTTGAAATTGAGGACATAAGGTAGGACATTCATTTTCTTGATTATGAATTCTAGTTGTACCTTGCATGGTTAATGAGTCTTTAGTGATTTAAGTCTAGAATTGGTTCTAATATGTTGAATTGAAGCTTAAATCATGCATGCATGTATACATTGGTGAGTTTTGAGGTTGTTTTCATAGAATCCTCACATGTATGTCCATATTCTAGCTTTGGTCCATGAATTCAGCATGTTTTTGAAAGGATTGACTCATTTGTTCTTGTATTAAAAGCTTTGAAGTTGATTAAATTCATGCATGTTGCATGTACATCATGTTCTTGAGGTTTTGTTTGGAAATGGGTTCAATTGAACTACCTTTGGGCTTTGATTTTGCAAATTGATCTTTGAAACATGTCATAATATGAGTTTTAAAGTGTTTTCTAGAAAATTAGCCCAAAAGGATCGAATTTGATGCTTTAAATGTTAAGTTTCATGCTTGGAGACAAATCTGGAAATTCCAGATTTTGGATCCACGCTCGAGCGAGGAACTTCACGCTCGAGCGTACGCTCTAAGTTCATTCAGTCCGCTCGAGCGGGAAAAGTAACGCTCGAGCGTGAAATGCGTGTATCCAATACTTTGCATGTGTTTACAATCCGCTCAAGTGGGGGAATGCACGCTCGAGCGAGGACTTGTGTCTCACGCTCGAGCGGGGGTCGAGTGCCCGTCGAGCGTGAATTTCATGCATCTAGTACTTTTGTAGTCTGCTCGAGCGAGGAAAGTCACGCTCGAGCGGAGCTCCTTTGTCTGCATGTCCGCTCAAGCGTATAAAGCCACGCTCGAGCGAGACTCCTGTTTTCTAAAAATTTTGAAAAGTGTTTTAAAGTACATATTTGCATCCTCATTTCATCCTAGGAATTCCTAGGTCTAGTTTAAGGCATCTTAATGAGGCTATTGATGTAGAACCACAACGAGTCAAGATAGGGACTAAGTTATTGTTTCCCAAACGTGCAACTTAGTGTGTGTTCATCCTGTAACTGTGTAGGGTTGGCATCCGAGGACGCTCACTAGCCTATCTGTAGCCTAGAACTCTGTGAGTAACAATGTTGTAAAGATATGTTCAATCATGAATATTTTCTGAATGATCTACTGTACTGCTTTTTGAAATGATATTTCTTACTGAATGAATGATGTCCTATTGATGAACTGTACTCGTGGTATCATAGCAATTTACTGTTCTTGTACTGTTACTGTACTGCTACTGTCACAGAGATCTTTGTCGGTTCCCATGTTGGAACCACTACTGTTTATTGTTATGATGGCCATCAACTGACTGTTCGGTCTGTTAAGACCTACTGTACTGTTTTGCTATTGGATATACCACTTATAACTGTTATGGTTTCTAAATGATTGATATGACTGTTTAATGACTGAAAGGACATTCATTCTTAACCTCTTTACGCATATGTTATTCACTAGGCTTTAGCTTACTGTTTATATATATATGTAGGTGTCCAGGCACAGGATCGGATCTAGGAGCGTTGGGTTAAATTCTTTTTTTTGTCAAGCCAACCACTGTGCCTCACTGAGAGGTTCCGAGTCCTTCAAGCTAGGGCTGCTTCGGGGTGTTTTAGATTCCCCTTTTCTATCTCTGTTTTGTATAGACTGTATAGACTTGTACTGTACTGTTATGGTAGGGATTTGGTCCCTAACCTGAATGCTTGTATATATATATATATTTATATACTGTTTTGGTTCTGAATGTGAATATGTATGAAAAGTCTTTTTGCATACAGACTGTCACAGCTTATTGGACATCTTTCAATTACTGTTTTGGCTTCCGCCAACCCCTGTACTCTGTATTACTGTTATTACTATTAAGCAGACCTTCGGTAATCACGGATTACTGGCCAGTTATGGTGCTAAACCCATAGGAGCGGGTTTGGGTCGTGACAGATAACTAGTGTAAGTAGAAATTACATATTTTTTGCATGAAGGTGCCGCAGAGCTTATATAACTTGTGCATGCACTATCTCTGTTGTCCTTTTTCTGGACACGTGATAATACTATCTTCTCTCTTCTTCACACGTGTCCGCGTCAATACTGCCAAACAACGTTGGCCAAACTGCCAAAAGGTATTGATGCATACTTGAGGCAGATTCCTTGTCATACTCCACTAAGCCACATAGAATGTTCTAGTCGAGCAATCACTTATGAAATCCTTAAGTGTGCTCACTCCACAAGTCCATATTCCGAGCTAATTCAAGTCGGTCTAACCTAGTCATCTTCAAGACCGACTTAACTCTGGCCAGACCGTCGCGATGGGCTTCCTTAGCCCAATTCACTCCATGATCCCACAGCTTGGTCAAACTTCGTGCAATCTTGCACGATTTAGGCCGGTTTATCCCTGAAGCGCCGACATAGCTCGGCTACGATCCTTGCCCTAATCAAGGATATCGTTCTCATTCCACCTAACCCCGCCCACGACTCAAGCCTATTATCTAGCTTGGCCCCAACATTCGAAATTTACTTGGCCCATTTCCTTTACCATCAACCCACCTAACCTCCATCTCCTTTACTCTCCAAATTCCTAAAACTTTACAAACGTGGGCCAAATCCAACTGCCTATCCAAAATTTCCCACCCTTTGGGCACCTCTATGAATTACCCCTATAATAAAATAAACATAAAAAATAATAATGCCAAGAGGAATTAACCAAATACAATTTTGGGGAAATACCACTTCACTAGTCTTTGTAAAAAATAATTACAAATTAATAATTAATTTTATAACTATTAATAATTAAAATTTTAAATTTTTTTATGAATTAATAATTATTTTCTCAAACTACCACTTATTTGTAATTTTCTTAGGATCCGTTTGTTTTGGGATTAAATAGATGGGAGGGGATTAGAATGGAGGTGTGGTTATTTAGTGTTGTGTTTATTTGTAGAGTTGGGAGGGTGATTAGGATGGTGGAGGTGATAAAGATGGAGGTTGGAAGGGAGATTGAGATGGAGGAGGTGGAGATGGTATTAGAAAAATAGTAAGGGGATTAGAAATTTTTTAATTTTTTATATATTGAGAATTTTTTTTAAAATATTAATATTTAATTTTTTATAATTTTTTATTTATTTTATTATTTTATATAAAAATAATTTAACAATTATTATATTAATAATTATCATCAAAATAAACATAATTTCACTTAATTTTCTCACTGTCAACCTCCACATTAAGTATCCCTTCTATCCCGACTCTGAAAACAATCCGGTCTTAGAATTTATAGGAAAATGTCTCGTAACTCAAATTTTGTGGCTCAAATTTTGTGGCTCAAAAGTGGCTCAAATGGCCAAAATGACGTCGTTTTGGCCATTTTTATGTTGTTCTGTATTCAAAACGATATCATTTTGGCTATTTAAATCACTTTTGAGCCACAAAATTTGAGTTACGTAGCATTGTCGGAATTTATAATGTCAAATTCAAATGTAAATGACGCGGAGGCGACCCGTGGGTGGGGGCCCAGCAACTACCAGTTGCTTTCGTTGCTTTATTAAGAGCTAAATAATTATGGTTGAAGAAAAGGACGTCGTACGTAAACAATTCTTTTCTCAGATTTTAGGTAAGCCTTGGCAATATCAATTTCCCGTAAATCTAATACTCCTATACGATAATTATTTATTTATTTATTTATTTTTGATGGGAAGAGTTTAGGTGTATCATGTGTCTTTGTATAAATTTTTATAAATATATATAAATTATTTTATAAAATTATATAAATTCTTATAAATATATTTAAGTTGTGATTTTTTAAAATTTTATAAATTAACATAGTATATTTGTAAATATATATATATATATTTGTAAAATTAAAAATATTAAAAATACCAAAAATTCTATTAAATGTGTCACATAAATATGTGACCCACATGAAACCCATATGATATAGGTCTTACAACCATATAAAAGTATTTGGTAAAAATTTTAATAAAACTTTTGAGACATCCAGCATTACTGTGATAAAATATAATAGGTGTTTGGTAAGTTGTTATTTTAATAGGTTATTTTAATTTTTAGTTATTTTAATAGACTAAAATTTTTATATTTAGAAAGATAGTTAAATTTTTTTATAATTAGATATGATATTTGTGAGAAAAAATAAAATAACTATGAATTTAATGTTATATTTTATTTTATTAATTATTTTAACTTAAAAAATTAAAAAAGGTCTTTGTCAAACCCTCCATACATAACCTACGTATATTTGTAAAAATGTACGGTATACAGTTGAATCGCCATTTTTTTTTTTAATTCTGATCGAGAGAACGACACTTCAACCTCTCTCTTCGTCTCTCCGACTCAGACACAGAGAGAGAGAGAGAACCGAAACTCGAAGGAATCAATTATTGATCACCATAAAAAACGCCCTGCAACTCGTCACAACTCCACCTCTCTCTCTCTCTCTCTCTCTCTCTCTCTCTCTGTGCATTGCAACTTATCAAGGTACATTTTCTTTTCTGTAACATTATATATCATACTTGTATAATATGATTATGTATATGCAGTGTTTTTTAACCTAATTCTGAATTGGTGATTATTGCTTATTTACACTGAAATTTTTAAGCTTTGATTTTTTATTTGTTTATATTTTTTGAAATTCATCATCTTGCATTTTGTAAATTCTATTTTACATGTTCGATCGATTATTACAAGTTTTCTTTTTTCTTTTTTTATTGTTTTTGTTTCTAATTTTTGTGACAAAGTAAAGTTCGATCCATCCATTGAAGGAGAGAGTACATTCGCATTTTCGATTATTCGGGGGCTCTTTTCTCAGTCTCTCTCTCTCTCTCTCTCTCTCTCTGTCTGTGCAATTCGGTGAGATTGCGATTTTCTTATATTTCATCTACATTTCTAAGGAATATGTATGTGTTTAAGAAAGTATTAGTTGTTTGGATGATGCTGATATGATTTCTTGTATTATTGAACTTTGGCCACGGTACGCAAATGGTCTTGTACTGATGTTTGATGGAATTGTATACGTGTTCCTTCCTGCTATTGATCTTGGTTTGAGACTCAAAAAAGTAGTCTTTTCAGCACTGTGAAATTGGGTCACATTTTTAAGACTAGGTCGAAATTAAGGATCTGTGCTCACTTGACATGGACAAGCTACATTACGCCCAAGACACACGCATTTAAACTTTGATATTAGTGTATAAAAAGGCCCTCGAAAGCTATTTTAGTAGGTGGTTCCTGAAATTTAATAATATTACTCTACTGAGACTTAACACACTAACTATAATTTTGCAAGATTTGTCAATCTGAAAGTATAGTATATAAAAGGTTCCTCCTTAGAAGCTAATTTTCAGAGTACAAGAATGAGAATGTGAACCCTGCTTTATTTCTATTAATTTAACAGTTCAAGAATTTGCAGAAATGTTAACTGACAATTGTCCCATCTAATGGTGCCAGTCAGCAAACCCCCATGCATCATTCTCCTTTCTGGATGGTGTTTCGTTGTTTGATTATGCTGGCTCCGACATGAGAAACTATGCAAGTTCTGCTTGTTTACTTGAAAATATGAGCTTGATTTAAAACTGAAGGATCAGAATTTTTTGCAGATTATGATTTTTTGATAATTCTTAACCCAACATTAGTATAAGATTACCATGAAAGTGGGGTCTATTAAACCAATGTATTGGAGATACACCCAAATTTGGTCACCCTAGCATTATTGTTTGTCAAGTAGTGAAGGCAAACTACCCAAAATTAGCTAGCATGGCATGAAGTTGGAAACTGAGTGGTATGGGCGATATTTGGGCACTTTGACTGCTGAGGACACTACCTTTCATGGTATCTTATTCTTCTATCAATGCAATGGTGTCTAAAATTTGGTACCCAAATTTGATTGCTTGATGAATGAAATATAGGCCTAATGTCGAGGGGTTTAGAATGTTTCTAGAACTTCTTATGAAGGGATATGTTTATATGTATCCTAACTATATTGAAAATAATGTTTGTTGACTGATTGGTTACTTTGTGCTATGCAGAAAAGTTTCTGATATACAGAAGAGATAATCAGGACTGACGTGTGATGGCCTCAGAGAGGGAACATTTCAACCTTTCAGGACCCCTGCACCTGACTTATGTTGACTGGTAAGACCTTTTTCTCCCTACATTATTATGGAATTTTGAGGTTGAAGGATTTTGAGAGGTGGACTTGGGAGTGTGTGCCAATGTCTTCCCAAGAAGAAACCATGTTTAGAGAAGAGCATAGTGCAAGTCTGAAATCTTGAGAAGACATTGGCACGGCTTACTTGATCTAAACTTAAAATCCACATTTATTAAAATCAACTAACAGGTTGGAGAAATGCCATCCGTTGCAAGTTTGGTGCATGTTCTACTTCTATCAGGGATGTCTTTGAATTTTTGACAAAATTTCGGTAAAATTGCCACTGGATTGTATGTTTGACTTTGGGATTTCTATGGCGCATAGATTATTTGGGATTGTTTGGTATGAATTATATAAGTGCACTTTTTGACTTTATGATAAAAAAAGTAGAGGAAAAAAATATGTATGTTTGGGATAACTTTTTGACTTTGTACGAAAAAATATATATTAAAATATTGTAGTAAATAGCAAAATTACATTTTTACCCTTGAGTGGACCTCCGACAAAGCTGCAGCACCTAGCAGCTTTTGCATTTCAAATTTTTTTTTTTTACATACTGCTGCAAATTTTGCGTGGCCCAAACGTGTGCCACGTGTATAGATAGGGTGATAGGATGCCACAGCTGGAAGGGGAAAAATTGTCTTTTTGCCGTCTGAATTTTCAGACATACATTCCTGCCCAAACAAGGTAAAAAGATGAATTTTTTGACTTTTTTGGTAACTTTTTAACTTTTTATCTTTTTAGAGTGTGTCAAACATGCACTCAATCTAATTGGCATGTAGGTCATTTTTACTTGGAATTGTGTATACTGTGGTGGCCATTATGTTATGACTTAATAATTGATATTGATTTTCTTCTCTTCTTTTCAGAAGATACACACCCACAAAAAAAAGAAAACAAAAAAAAAGGGATTGATTAAGATAAATATTACCTATTGCACTAAAAAATACATATACTTCCTAGAATTTCTTCATGGACATTGAAGGATGACAGCTGAATCCATGTCCACAATCGATAGGGAACTTTGACATATTGAAATTACTGCTGATTTTGATGTCTTTCTATAAATTGTCCATTTATGTTTTGATGTGTCTTATATGATTCCTTCTAGAACTGACGTTGATCCATGAATGAAAAATGGAAAAGTCTCTACATAGAAGGATTTCTTACAAGGTGTAGTTTTATTTTTTCACTAGACACAAAGGCAACGAATCCCACATGAATTTAATAATGGGGGCTCCACTACTTTATTATCTAGTGATAAGAAAATCAGGTAAGAAAGTCATTTATACATTGCATTACTAATGAAAAATTAAACCTTGTTTCTGCTGGAGTTGTTATAGAGGAGGCTTTTTCCTATCTATGAGCCAGGAAACTAGGGAATGTAATTACTGTGCTTATCTGATGCAGGAAAAATGCGGATCACAGAAGGTCTATCGCTGCCTGTTTGGTTCAGGGTGTCTACATTTTGGAGCGGGACCGCCAGGAGAATAGGCAAGGGCCTGAAGCTCTTGCTCCTCCTTGGTGGGAGTTCTTCCATTTCCGACTACATAGTCAGCTTGTAGATGATGCTGACCACTCCATCTTTGGTGCCATCTATGAATTTAAACCAGCATCCGACTGCAGCCACTTGTTAATAAATGGAACTCCACTTTATGTAATTGCCTTCCGAGGCACCCTAACCAAAGGCGATGCTTTTTTACGGGATCTTCAATTGGACATCCACATCATCAGAAATGGGCTTCATCAGACATCTCGCTTCGAGATTGCCATGCGAGCTGTGCGGAACACAGTTGCAGCATTTGGAAACTCGAATACCTTGTTAGCCGGCCATTCCTTGGGGGCAGCCATGGCAATGCTTGCTGGAAAGACTATGGCCAAGACACGAATTTTTCTTGAAGCTTTTCTCTTTAATTCTCCATTCCTTTCTGCTCCGATTGAGAGAATTAAAGATAAGAAAGTGAAACAAGGGATCCGAATTGCAAGCAGTTTTATCGCTGCAGGATTCACTGTTGCTCTGAAGGCTCGGCAGCGGAGGAATCTATCAGAAGATCCGTTTATGGCTTTGTCTGCGTGGGTCCCATGTTTATTTGTTCATCCGGATGATCACATTTGCTCGGAGTATATTGGGTATTTTGAACACAGGAAGAAGATGGAGGAGATTGGAGCAGGAGTTGTCGAGAGGTTGGCGACCCAGAACTCACTTGGGGGTCTTGTTATGAGTGCGATGGGGAAGGAGTCAGAAGAGCCGCTGCACCTCATTCCTTCGGCAAATCTAGTAGTTAATTTATTTCCTGCTCAAGACATGAAACAAGCTCATGGAATTCACCAGTGGTGGAGACCTGATCTGAACTTGCAGTCTAAGGTTTACAGCTACAGATAGTGCTAGTCACAGTTTGTTGGGATTTACCTTGTGTTTGGGGCACTGGTGGATTGTTTTTTGGATTACTTTGTAATGGGTGATGATGAAGCATTTATGTTCCTATGTATTCCCCTGTTCAATTTGTCTGAGACATGTAAACTTTGATGTATTGGTTGTGGTAAAACTGAGAGTATCCCTTTGTCAATACTTTGTGTATTAGAGATTCATCTCGTGTTTGCATTTAGTCTTCAGTAACTACATTTTTTTATTTTATTTGATTCATATGCAATATTACAATGAAGCTTAATGATCAAATACTCAAAATGAGAGAGAAAAATTCTAATAAATACATGGAGAATAAGACCTACCTAGGTGGGAAAATTCTCTCAACTACCTCATGAAAATGAGTTAGCATGGAGCCTATAAAATTCTTTGTTACATGATTGATTTGAAGAATTACATAGGTAATCACTTATGATATTTTGAGATTACTGAATAATTACCGTATTATGTGGGATAATGACCATTCTTAGAAATGAATACTTTAAAAAATGGAAGAATGGCAGGAAAAAAAATATAAATTATTAGAAAATGTGGAGTATCAATAATAATTGTAACATGGATGGAAGCTTAGAAGTTAATTACAAAAACATGTTTTAAATTATGTTTTTCCCTTCCATCTCTCTGCTCTCTTCCTCCTTCCCCCATCTTCTATAGCCTCTTGCCACCAGCCTCTTTTCCCGTTGTCGCCGCCACTTCCAACCCATTTCAACTTCTTAGAATCCCTTTCATCCATTCCTAGCTCCTCCCCCCACCTTAGTTTCCTTCCATGCCACTACCACTGTACTACCACCGTAAAAGAGATCATGAAGATCTAGGATTTCAAAAAAAGGCTTTGTGATAGTGGTTGGAAGAGAGGGTGAGGATGTTCCTGTGTTGGCAGGGAAAGGAGTTAGGCAAATGAGTTTGTAGGGGAGCTAGGGATATGTGGAAGGGATTGGGAAGGGCTAGGGGTGGTGGCGGAGAAGGGTGGCAGAGGGACTTGAGTAGGCAGTGAGAGTTGAAAGGGATTAAAGTTGTAATTAGAAATTTAATTTTGTAATTAATTCTTAAAATTTCATCTCTATTACATTTACTTTTTGTGCTTCACATTTTTGATGATTATTTATGCTTCTTCTCAATTAGAGTAGGGTAAGTACAAATTACGCTCCACATTGATAGTTACTACAATTAATTTAAATAATAAAAGGCTAGTGTTAGAAAGAGTGCTCATAGAGCATGGTTAAATGTTGGAATTATTTTTAAAAAAGTCATGAAAAGAATGTCAGTAAAAATTATCTTTTCTTATTCAAGTTTTCTTTTTCCTTGTACCTCAATAGTTCATTTTAGCAAAACTCTTAATAAAAATAATTCATCCACACAATTTTTTTTTCCGAATGGATTCCTAGCTAATAAAAAACTAATTTTGACTGGTAAAAAAATAATTTCTTACTGATCAGAAATCCATTTAGAAGATTCGAGAGAAGAAAATTATTTAAATATAATACTGTAAAAATTATTATTTTTATGTTAGTAATATTTTAGAAGGGTTATTGCTTCCCAGTGGAATCAGAAAAAAAAAAAAACAAACAAACAAACAAACAAACAAACAAATTTATTAAATAATTTACAAATTTAATTATTAATATCTATAATTTTTTTTGTTATTAATTTATAATTTTTTTTCACACTCTCCATTTATGTGATATTCCCCCTATTTTAAAACTGTATTTATGATCCTAAGAAACCGGTAAAGAGAAATCTTTGCTCGAATCCCAAAGTCTTCAATCCCAAAGTCTTCAATAAATTCAATCATGGAAATACAATTCCAGTGAGTAATGCTAGAAAGTCAGGTGTTTAGCAAGTTGGGTGTGGACTATTTTTTTATTAAAATTTATAAAAGGGTAAAATAAATTAAAATAATTAATAAATAAAATATTATATTAAATTTATAATAATTATTTTTTTTATAAATATTAAATCTAATTATAAAAAAATTCAATCCTCTCCCTAAATATAATTATTTTAATCTATTAAAATAGTTAAAAATTAAAATAATTTATTAAAATAATTAACTTTTCAACGAGACCATATTTAACTTAAAAATTTATCTACGATAATATGATAAAAAAAATAAAATATATAATAAATTAAAAATTGACATGTATGTTAATATATCATTGTGATAAAATTGTGAATGCTTTTTTTTTTTTTTTTTTTTTTTTTTTTTTTAAGTCCCAAAACGTTTTCACAATTCCAGCCCTTACTTTTATTTTTCGGTGCATCATGTGATTGTGGGTCCATCACGACCACCACCACCCCATAGACCAGGAGGACTAACTTTCCAGACCCACCAGCCACTGACCTAACCCAACTAACACCACTTCAAAACTAGCCCTGCTTTTTCTTCACTTTCATTACTCTCCCTCCTCCGGCCACATTCTCAAGTTATCAACTCCGGTAAAGGAGCTTCCTCAAAAAGCTCCTCACTAACTCATTAATTTCAATCTACAATTCCTTCATTTATGAACACTTACAACAATCTAATCACACCAGTCAGCTCACAATTGAGTAGTAAGAGCTTCATAAATTTTGAACTTACTAATGAACTCAAATGTAGATCACGGAGACAAATCCAAACCCACTTGGCTAAAATCAAGACCCACCTAAAAAAAATTCAAAACATAAATCAACAAAATTCTTTATACACTTCACCAAATTCAACAACCAAAAAAAAACTAGCAATGAAAACCCAATACAGATCCATCACTCACAGAAATAGCTACTTGACACTGAGATTTTGCCTCCACATGATGAGCAAAGAAATGCAACAGCCTCACCCTCCCCGCCATCTCCATCCTCGACTCGATCTCCATCGTAGGTCCGACCCGAAACCCGTTCAAACCGTCCGTCACATTCGGACCGACATTCTCTGGCGCTGCCGCCGCCGCCATCGGAAACGACTGCACGGAAAACGTCGCCGCCATGTACTGGGTCCGGCCGGCGTCGATCTTGCCGGCGGGTATGAACATGAAGCCGATTTGGCTGCCGGAGTACAGTAACTGTAGTGTGCTGTCGTAGTGGGTGAACACAGCTCTGTTGGGGTTCTTGACGGAGACGTATTGGGAGAACGTGAAGTTGACGGTGCCGTTAGCGAGGGAGAAGGTGGGGAGTTGGACGGCGTTGACGGAGATTTGGGGGTCTCTGGGTTTGAATACGGTGAAGAACACGATAAGGATGATGATGATTACGAAGATCAAGAAGATTGTGGCGACGATGCATGATGCGAGGTTTGTACGGCCAGATGGTGGTTTGTGCCGTGGTTTGCTCATATCTATCTATCCTATCCTATCCACCACCGAGTGAGAGTCGGAGGGGTGTGTGCGCGTCTCAATAGAGATAAAAAGTGGTAAGTTTGTTTGGATCTAGTGATGGGAATGTATATAAAATGTTACTACTTCTTTTTTCTTTTTTTTTCAATTGAAAATACGAATATTAAAATAAAAAAAAAATCAGTTCCTAAGCTGTAAAGCAGGTGAACTCAACCTCAAAGTCAAATTTGTAAGATTTAAATATATTTTTTACGTTAAATGTAAATCTTAAAGGATTTTGCCTTAAAAAAATTTTTATTCACTTATTTATATTTTGAGTCTGATAGGAAAATTTATGAGCTAGATTGGGCCGTGATAATGACCGGACAGATTATGGGCCGAACATGTTGTGAGTCGTGGTAGCTTGGGCTTAGCCGGAGAGGGTTGTGATCGGTAATGGCCCAGGACATGCTAGGACCAAGCTACTTGGCTTGTTTATGTGGGAACCGAGCTAATTGGGTAATTTGGCCGAGATAATGGAAGTCGGTCCTGTTCCCATGGTTCACGCTTCCAACCCGGCTGGAAAGGTCTTCGGTTGACAAGCTCGACCAGTTTTCAGCTCAGCTATGCCAAAATGCAACCGAGCTCGGTCGTCGTTGAGCTCGGCGAGCGGAGCACTCTAGCTTGTTGTGTAACACGGCCGTTGGCAGTCGAGATGATGTAGCCCGGTTGCCGAGATCCCAATAGTGTGGACTGGCAGTTTGGTTAAGTAATGATCAGCTAGATTTGTGTTGACAGATGGGATAGCAGCACCACATGTCGAGAGACTAATGAGAGTAGATTTGGGACGCAGAAGGTATATAAGCGAGTCTGCACGCCCCCCCATGCGAAGACAGATGAACATTTGGTGAGATATACACTTACACTCAACTCTCTCCTCTCTATCTATCCCTGTGTGTGTGTGCTAACTTGATCGTCGGAGGGGTTTTCCGACCACACACCGTAGGGTAGCTCACCGCCGTTGTGCTCGCAGGTCGATCGGACAGACAGGAGCTTGGAAGAAAGGAGTACGGGCTTGCCTGAATATTTGCTCCCCGTATAATTGGCACCGTTTGTGGGAACTTGACAGACAAAACCTTGTCTTCTAGGCTCATCTGATCGTCGTCCATGGCGAACAACGACGAGATTCTGTTGTCTGCCATCGACGGAGTTACCCTGGAGTCAGGCAGACGGAGAGAAGGACATCCCGCCATCCCTCCTATGGCGGACTTGGAGACTTCTCCAAAAGGACATTCAAGAGACACGCGAGATAAGCGCGGAAGAAGCTTTGGTCATTTACGGAGTCCAGACGGTCACCGGCGGCGGAGAGAATCGCACGCCAGACGACTGGAACACAAGCTAAGGGACCAAGACGCCGTCATCCGGCGAATGACGGTTGAGATAGAGGATCTTAAGCGGCATGTCAAAGGGAAGGGTGTAGCTGGAGTGAGAGACCACAGTAAGCGCACCCAACCCTGCCGTTCAGGCAGTCAGAGCCAGCGGCGTACTCCGTCCATCTCAATCACCAGAAGTTATAAGGGTGGAGATTCCAACGCGCACGTAGAGAAGTCCAGCGCGCAAGACAGCACCTATCTACCCTCACGTCCGGCGACGACGTCGAGGTATTCTTATTCCGCTCGTTCAGAGGATTTGCGGGTAGTCTTGAAGGAACGGGCTCGCCGGCCGGAGGCTCAGAGGGTGCCGGCGTTCCAACGGCTATCCTATGGGGTTCACGCCAGTGAAGAGGTCGGAATGCCTCCACCCCGCCTAGCTGCGCCTCTCCTTTTAGACACAAACTTGGCGAGGCTGAGCGCCACTCCTTTCTCCCTGGAGATAGAAACAACATCGCTTCCGACGGGCTTCCACCAGCCAAAGTTCACGCTCTATGACGGAAAAATCGATCCATATATGCTTGTAAGCCACTTCCGACAGGTCATGGCCGGACATAGGCGAAATGACGCTCTTATGTGCCTTATCTTCCCGTCAAGTTTGGGCGAGTTGGGCTTGAAATGGTTCGAGAGGTTGTCGGAGGGAAGCATCGAAAGGTGGCAACAGTTGGCGAAAGCCTTCGTGACACGTTTCAAGACCAACACCAAAACGCCAAAGAAAGTTGACCACCTTCTCAGTGTCAAGATGGAGCCGAGTGACACACTCAAGGCATACAACTCCAGATACTGGGAAACTTTCAATGAGATCTTGGATTGCCCGGTCAACCTGGCAATCACTCAATATAAGCGTGGTCTCCCGGTCGGACGTAAACTGTGGGACTCGCTTACTATGCACCAGCTGACATCTATGGGCCAATTAATGTAGCGCATCAACGAGCAGATCCGAGTAGAAGATGATACGGCAGCGTCTACCGCGAAGGCAACTTCGGTAGCAACAAACAAGAGGTTGGCTGGCAAGGTGCACGCGGTCAGACATGAGACCAACCGTTCAAATGATCGCGCCGAGAAATCTGACCGAGATTCAAATCGTCGAAACCGAGGTAGGGGTCGACGGAATGATCGAGATGAATACCCCCGCGATGACGTAGCCGATGCGAACAGAAGGTTGAAAGCCAGGACAGGCATCACCACGGTCTTTAAGATTCTAATTTATCGCATACTTAGTGAAATCTGTAATGAGGATTACGTCTGGTTTCCTGCTAAGTTAGGCGATGCGTAGAAGGGTTTCAATCCATGGTACCGCTGCACATTTCACTGGGAGCGCGCGACACCAGACAGAGGATTGTTTGCCTCTGAAGCAACACTTGGAGGAGCTAGTTGCAGCTGGACACTTGACCTTTACATTGATGGGGGTGTTAAAGCCGCGCATCCTGCTCCGGTTGATCCGCGTGAACCGGATAACTTGGAGGCACCCCCTCAGGGCATTGTTAATATGATCCGCGGCATTGTGGAACCGGCACGTGTATGTGAACTCCGAGGTATGATCAAGAAAGCGGAGCACATGAGGGAAGTTTTGTCGGTCTAGCCCGCGATCAAAAAGGGCAAGATCGAAGAAATAGACGTGATTAGTTTCTCCACAAGGGATCTAGAGCGCATGCAGACGCCGCACAACGATGCCTTAGTGGTCACACTCCGCGTCAAAGAATTCAATGTCAAACGCATCTTGATCGATTAGGGAAGCTCGATCGAGATCATGTATTACGACGCATTCAAACAGCTCAAGCTCCGGGATACAGACTTGGCTCCGGCAACTTCGCCACTGGTTGGTTTCAACTCACAACCTCAGTGGCCTTTGGGAAAGATTATTCTGCCGGTCAAAGCGGGATCCGTGGTCAAGCAAGTGGAGTTCTGGGTATTGCAAGTGCCATCTACTTATAACCTGATCCTTAGAAGGGGATGGCTTCACGCTATGCAAGTCGTAGCGTCGACCTACCATCAGGTGATGAGATTTCCCTCGGCTATGGGGGCAATTGAGGAGATTTAGGGCGATCAAGTCATGTCGAAGCAATGCTTCGTGGCAATTGTAATGCCCGACCCTTCACACGTCATCGATATTGTTCGCTTTGGGCCACGCCCGCACGGATTTGTTCTTCCTAGTGGGTCACCCATCCCAGAACTACTCCAGCCTAAGTACGCTTAACTGGGGAGTTCTAATAGGGATTTCACCACTTGGGAAAAGGCCTCGATGCTATATAAGGGTCCAGGTTTTTACTTTTATAGCCCAGGAATTCCCCATCCATTCCCGATATGGGACACCGGGGCCTTACAATCCACCCCCCATAAGGCTGCACGTCCTCGTACAGTAGCCTGCCAGCTCGCAAGCCCGCTCACATGCATCGAGCGACGCCAGGGGCCCACACTCGGTACTCCGGAGAGTTGGCTCTGATACCATTTGTAAAGCCCCGGTGTCCCACATCGGGAATGGAGGGGGAGTTCCTGGGCTATAAAAGTAAAAACCTGGACCCTTATTTAACATCGAGGCCTTTTCCCAAATGGTGAAATCCCTATTAGAACTCCCCAGTTAAGCGTGCTTAGGCAGGAGTAGTTCTGGGATGGGTGACCCACTGGGAAGAACAAATCCGTGCAGGCGTAGCCCAAAACGGACAATATCGATGACGTGTGAAGGGTCGGGACATTACAGCAATGAACGGGAGCCGAGCTGCCAAAGGCTTCATCCAAATGATAGAAGGACTGGAAGATCGGGGAGTCCTTGAAGATGTGGGCACTAAGGTCGATGATAAAGCCGTTGAGGAATTGGTGGAAGTGTTGATTGACACAGAAAGTCCAAACAAGTTCTTCTTGCTCAGTTCAAGCCTTACCGCCCAAGAAAGGACCGATATGGTGGAATTCTTGATGGCAAACATCGAAGTCTTCGTATGGTCGCCTTACGACATGCCCGGCATTGATCCGAGTTTCATTTGCCATCACCTGAATATTTTCCCCAGTGCAAAGCCGGTCATTCAGAGAACGAGGAGATCGGCGTTGCATCACGCCGAGGTAGTTGCGGAAAAGGTGAAGAACTTGCTTGAGGCACGAGCTATTCAGGAAGTGTACTACCCTCGGTGGATTTCAAACACAGTTGTTGTACCCAAAAAGAATGGGAAGTGGCGAGTTTGTGTCGACTACAAGACCGTCAACCGAGCTTGCCCTAAAGACAACTTTCCATTGCCCAGAATAGACCAGCTTGTGGACTTAACGGCTGGACATAACAGGCTCAGTTTCTTAGACGCTTACCGCTGTTATCATCAGATTGCCATGCATGGCCCCAACCGCGAGATCACCTCCTTCACTACACCGAGGGAACTCTTCTGCTACCGAGTCATGCCTTTTGGTTTGAAGAACGTCGGGGCAACTTTTCAAAGGATGGTGACCAAGATGTTCGCTCCTCTATTAGGCCAGACAATGGAGGCTTATATAGATGATATGGTGGTTAAGAGCCGGCATCAAGCAGACCACTTGTCCGACTAGGCCGAGATGTTCTCAAACAATACAAGTTACGTCTGAATGCGTCTAAGTGTGCCTTTGGCGTAGGATTCGAAAAATTCTTAGGTTTTCTAGTCACAAACCGAGGCATCGAAGTAGACCCCACACAGATCAGACCCATACAAGAATTAAAGCAGCCTAGCTCGGCTAAGGACGTGCAGCATCTGGCCGGAATGGCCGCCTCGCTTAACCGATTTATAAGTCGGTCATCAGATCGTTGCTACCCTTTCTTTCAAGCTCTGAAATCAAAGTTCTCTTGGGATAAAGAATGTGGCCGGGCTTTGGCCGAGCTCAAGGAGTATCTGTTTTCAGCGCCCCTGTTGGTCACGCCGAAACCCGGCGAAGAACTCTACCTTTATTTGGCCGTTTCTCAGCACATAGTCAGTGCGGTACTTGTCCGGTTAGAAGGAATCAAGCATCTCCCTATCTTCTATGTCAGCAAAACCTTGGTACCGGCAGAGTCGAGATACTTTCCGCTGGAAAAACTTGCATTGGCATTGATGATGGCCTCTAGGAAGTTGGCGCACTATTTCCATGCTCATACCGTCATCGTTTCGACCGAGTTTTCCCTCAAAGCTTTGTTCGAACGGGCGAATTTTTTCGGTCGAATTCTCAAGTGGGCGGTCGAACTGGGATAGTTTCACGTCAAGTTTCAGCCACGAACTGCCATAAAAGCCCAGACATTGGCCGACTTCGTTGTTGAATCCTCACTTAGAACTCATCCGGTATGCTCGGTAGATACTGTCGCGGTAAATGAGAAGGTAAATGCAGGCTCGACCGAAATAACACTGCTTGGTGATGCTGGTGACGCGGACATTGCACGCCCCGCCGAAGAACCTTCAGGTAGTACGACACTTCCGCCCGGCGATGCGTCGACGGAGTTGGGTATCACCGACCAACCTGCTCTGTCTGGTGCCGCATCACCAAGGGGGGAGGAAGTGGAACTGATCAGCATTGAACCTGAAGCCGAACAGCCGAGTTACCATGGTAACATCAATCTTCTGGCCTCCCAGGACCCTTCAGAATGTTGGAAGCTCTTTATAGGGGAAATATGGAAACTTTTTGTTGATGGGGCTTTTAACCGCCACGGTGCCGGGCTGGGCATCATTCTAATTTTGCCAGACGGA
This sequence comes from Camellia sinensis, assembly GCF_055761805.1. Lineage (NCBI taxonomy): Eukaryota > Viridiplantae > Streptophyta > Magnoliopsida > Ericales > Theaceae > Camellia > Camellia sinensis. The sequence continues at coordinate 175,321,128 of NC_138971.1, read as the reverse complement.
CTGACCATCGAACACTCTATCACCCTTGGATTCCTTGTATCAAACAATAAGGCTGAATACGAGGCGCTTTTGGCCGGGCTTAGGAGCGCACTTCAGATGCAAGCGTCCGAGCTAATAGTTTACAGTGATTCCCAACTTGTGGTTAACCAAGTTTCTGGGGTTTACGAAGCAAATGATGATAGAATGGTGAAGTACCAAGCTCTGGTCAGAGACCACATCAAGCGATTCCAGGCGATACGGGTCCAACAGATTGGCCGTGAAGAAAATGGTCGCGCAAACGAATTAGTCGGCCTTGCTTCCAGAAGTACTCTGCATCGAGCTAGGTCCTTCTTGGATGGACCCTATTATTCTCTTTCTCAGAGAACAGACCCTTCCAACCGACAAGAAAGAAGCACATAAAGTCCGGGTAAGGTCAGAGCGATTTTGGCTCTCTCCATCAAGCGCTTTATACAAAGAAGTCTTTCACCGGTCCCTATTTAAAGTATGTGCACCCAAGCAGCGTGGAAGCCTTCCTGTATGAAATTCACGAAGGCATCTGTGGCAGTCACATAGGGAGCAGATCTCTGGCCTACCAGGCTATATCGCAAGGATATTGGTGGCCGTGCATGCAAGCAGACGCGCAGAAATACGTTCGCAAATGTGAGAAGTGCCAGAAGTTTGCCCATTAAATCCACCAGCCGACCAGGGAACTTCTTCCCCTCACCAGCTCTTGGCCCTTTGCGATGTGGGGGCTAGATATAGTGGGGCCACTCCTAACGGCGCCAGGTAACCGGAAGTTCTTCATCGCGGCCACAGACTACTTCACCAAATGGGTTGAAGCTGAGCCTTTGGCGACAATCAAGGAGAAATACGTCAAACGGTTTGTCTGGCAGAAAGTGGTAACGCGGTTTGGCGTCCCCAAAATTTTAATCTCGGATAACGGCACCCAATTTGACCGCCGCCTATTCAGAGGATTTTGTGAAGACTTGAAGATTGAATTCTACAATTCTATCCCGGCTTACCCGCAGTCTAATGGTCAAGCCGAAGCATCAAACAAGACCATTCTTGATGGGTTGAAGAAAAGGCTTGAGAAAGCCAAAGGTAAATGGGCCGAGGAACTCCTAAGTGTCCTTTGCCCCCGCGTCGATCAACCGGGGAAACTCCTTTTGCCTTGGCATATGGCATAGAGGCGGTCATCCCTTTGAAAGTTGGTATGCCCACCCTCAAAAGTGAAAGTTTTAAGTCCGAGCTAAACGCCGAAGCCATTGCCCTGGAATTGGACCTAGTGAAAGAACGTCGGGAAAAGGCTTTCATCCATGTGGCCACCTACCAACAAGAGCTTTCAAGAAAATACAACAAAGCGGTGCACCCCAGACCGTTCAAAGTAGGTGACTGGGTCTTGAAGAAGGTCATGGGCAATACTCTGGTGCTAGGTGAAGGCAAACTAGGGGCAAACTGGGAAAGACCCTACAAAATCACCGGTCTGGCGGGCAAGGGGGCATACCACTTGGAGGACTTGGAGGGAAGAGGAATACCCCGACCATGGAATGCGGCCAACCTCAAACTGTACTATTTTTAGCTTTTGTTTTCTTTTTCTACAAAGGAATTTTTTGCCTTACACTTCAGAATGTAATATTCTTTTTGTCAATATATAGAAGTGTCTCATCTTTGCCTTAGTATTCTGATTGTTGCTTTTTAATTTTGAGATTCTCAACCGAGATGTTTTACTCCGGTTGAAAGAGTTGGTGTTTTGCTCAACTTTGAGATTTAAACCGAGATGTTTTACTCCGGTTGAACGAGTTGATGTTTTGCTCAACTTTGAAATTAAAACCGAGATGTTTTACTCCGATTGAACGAGTTGATGTTTTGCTCAACTTTGAAATTAAAACCGAGATGTTTTACTGTAGTTGAATGAGTTGATGTTTTACTCAACTTTGAGATTCTCAACCGAGATGTTTACTCCGGTTGAATGAGTTTATGTTTTGCTCAACTTTGAGATTTCAACCGAGATGTTTTACTTCGGTTGACTAGGTTGATTATTTATTCAACTTTCGTGGAGCTTTATTTCGGCTGACTGAGTTGATGATTTGCTCAACGTTTATATTTAAACCGAGATGTATTGTTCCGGTTAAAACAGTTAATGATTTACTTAACTTTATGCTTGAAACTGAGATGTCTTTTCCGGTTAAATAAGTTAATGATTAGTTTGGCTGAGGTATTTTTCGGCTGAGTTATTTAGCTTGAAGACCGTGCAAACACTTGATGAAAATTGAACTTTTTCATTGATGTGCAAAATAACTACAAGAGGAAGGGCAGATAGCCCGGTTACATGTTCAGACACAAAAGAAAGAAGACAAAAGCAAATTAAGCTAGGGGGGAAAGGTCAGTGAATTCATCCCTGCTTGCCTCCAGGTTGACCGTTGGTGTTTGGTGTTGGACACCGGTCTTCGTTTCGCTGGGCTACTCTTGGCGGTTCTCTTCCTTAGCATTTTCCTCGGTCTCTTCTGCGCCTTCTTTCTCGGCTTTAGCCTGCAACGCCCTGAAGACGTTGTTGGCATATGGCACGAGATATGTCGGCAAGAAGACAGTTGGCGGAGAGGCAAACACGTCAGTCCCAGGTCCTTGGCCGAGTTGTTCACAAGCAGTCTTCCAGCTCGCCTTAAAGTAGATGTCTTGGGTGGCATGATCCTGCTTTGTGTAGCTCACCTCGGCCTCCTTGAAGCCGGCATTATTGGCGTCCTCCAGCTCCTTCTCCCTTGATTGTTTCAGTGCATCAAGCTCGGCTCGGAGCGCATCTCTCTTTGTCTTGGCAGAGCCAAGCTGGCCGAGTAGCCGGGTGTTGTCAGTGTTGGCTATTTACAGTGAAGATTAGGCTCTCTCGAGCTCGGCTTGGAGGCTTTGAACTTGGCTGGCAGAGTTAGTTGCCTTCTGTCGGAGTCGGTGAATGCACTCCATGACCAAGTGCTATTTCTGGATGGCCTGCAAGAAGAGAGTTTGATTAGAAAGGAAACAGAACTAACACTTGCGAAATTTTGAGTAAAAGTTTGAGATACTTACCCCTAGTCATGGACTTGACCGAGGATTTCACCAACCGGGTGTTTGGCACATGGTCGCTGCCGACCACGTCGTTCGGCAAAATGAGAGCTTTTGTGAGGTCGAAGGCGAGCAGATGCTCCTTGTCGCCTTTGACAGAAGCTGTTGCCGGGATCTCCTTGCCCCGGTGTTTGAGCTGCGGCCTCCATGCAGGTATTGGATCAACGGTGACGGCAGGTTGCTTTGTATTGAGCTCTGCTATTAGCTCGGCAGAAGGGTCTGCACGAGGCCTTTTGCCAGCCCGGTGGGTGTCTTGGCTTGATTGGCTGGCAGCGGGAAACGCCAATACAACCACGGTTCCGTTGGCTTGCCCGGCAGCAGGAGAGCGGGTTGTGACGCTCGGTATCTCGGCAGAGGTGGCGGTGATCAGGTTCTTGATGAGGCTTCTCTTGGCCATCTCTTCTGCTTCGGTCAGACGGATGAATGGAATGTCAAGAAGTGTAGGATCTGGAGGCGAAGAAGGACCGCGGAGAAAGTCTGTGACCTTACTCCGGCGTGGAGCTGAATACCAGTATGTAGGTGTGTAACTGAGGAGGTCGTGGCAATCCCGATTGCGGTAACGGAGCACGGTCCTGATGGCTGCTTCGTTGGGGTAGTGATAGTTAGCTTGCAAGGCTTCGATCGTGCAAAGAAAAGAAGAAAAATGTAAGTACAGAATAGTGAAGAAAGGCAATTGACCGAGCAAGTTAGCACGGCTTACATGTGGAACCGAAGTTCTTGTTAATGAACCAGCCCGGTACGTCTGCTGTTTCATAGTTGCCGGACACTCAGAAGAAGTTGTTATCGTGCAAGTCCTTGTCCGGGGTGCCAGTCACTATCTTTTCTTTGCCCGGTCTAATCTTTAAGTAATAGGCGAGGCCACCGCTTGTGTGCCCAAGGGTGTATTGGCGGAGTATCTCGGTTAAACCTAAGTTGGTTCCAGGCTAGTTGTTCAGCTCGTGGACCCCGTTGATTATTCGGTATGTGTTTGTTGAGACTTGTGTGGGTGCTAGCCCGGTGCGACGCAAGAATTCGGTCATCAATGGGTTGACCGGAAAGCGGAGGCCTCCTTCAATGATGGATAGCACGGTGAAAGGGCATTGGTCTAATCTGCCCCAAGGGTTGATGTCTAAGGCGCCAAGCTCTAATTGAACGTCAGTCGGGATACCATACTCTTCCCAGAATGCGGCCAAGGCAGCCGGAGTGTCAACGAGGAAGCGGTAGCGCCCCATGTGTCGCCGGCTCGTTTAGCTCGGCTGAGATGGTTAGGCAGACTGGTGTTTGATGGCTGCTCGGTCTTTGAGAACCTCGGTATTTGGTCTGTGGTCCCCTTGGACTCTGCAGGAAAAGGATGGCAAGTGTAACTAGAAGCGCAGTCGCGCAAAACAAGCTTGGCTTTAGCTCGGTCATGATGAGTGCTAGACCACCTCGGTCGCAAAGGCAAGCCAAGGAGCTCGGTTGCTCAAGCGGACCAGTTGTTAGCCCGGTCGAGCAGCCATGTCCTCTGTCTACCTTGGTTTCTACTAAGGTTTTGGCAAACTTGTAAGTTGCTCAGTCTTGATGTTATTTGGGATAAAAAGAAGACCTGGAGCCCAGTCCGCTCCAGATCTTCATGTGTTCATGTGTTCATCACTGGGATTGAAGAACAGCGAAGGGAATAGGGGCAAGTAAGGGTTTTTGGAGGGGTATATTCTAAAACCTACGAATTTTGTGCCCTAGAATATGAAATACCAAGTGAAAATAGAAAAAAGGGGGCCGAAGGACTTACCAGTTAAGGGCAGAAACTTCTCCTTCGGACACGAACTCAGGAATGGCAAGAAAGGAAGGGTGCTGGAGCTCTGGAACGTCGATAGCTTGAGGAGAGTCAGTAAGATTGAAAGGAAGTGAGATATGGCATGTTTATAGAGGTGAAAAGGCCATCCAAATTTGAATGTGAAGGGATGTGATGGTTAGCTGCTCGAGGCCAATCCAAGCACGACACGTGTCCCTTTTTACGACGGCGTCAGTACTGAAGAGACATGATGGCAAATCGAGGCGTCGACCGGGCAAGTTTTGAAGACATGCATGTTAACTAGCCCGGTCATCGTCTTGCAAACTGAGGACCGAGGAAGAGTTACCCCGGTCAGAACAGGTAATCCCAGTCACGCTTGCGCGGACGGAATTAAGGAACAATTGAAAGGGAAATTTATGAGCTGGATTGGGCCGTGGTAATGACCGGGCAGATTATAGGCCGAACATGTTGTGGGCCGTGGTAGCTTGGGCTTAGCCGGAGAGGGTTGTGCTCGGTAATGGCCCAGGACCATGCTAGGACCAAGCTACTTGGCTTGTTTATGTGGGAATCGAGCTAATTGGGTAATTTGGCCGAGATAATGGAAGTCGGTCCTGTTCCCATGGTTCGCGCTTCTAGCCCGATTGGAAAGGTCTTCGGTTTACAAGCTTGACCAGTTTTCAGCTCGGCTATGCCGGAATGCAACCAAGCTCGGTCATCGTTGAGCTCGGCGAGCGGAGCGCTCTAGCTTGTTGTGCAACACGGCCGTTGGCAGCCGAGATGATGTAGCCCGATTGCCGAGATCCCGGTAGTGTGGGCTGGCAGTTTGGTTAGGTGATGATCAGCTAGATTTGTGCTGACAGATGGGATAGCAGCACCACGTGTCGAGAGACTAATGAGAGTAGATTTGGGGCGCAAAAGGTATATAAGCGAGTTTGTGCCCCCCCCATGCGGAGACAGATGAACATTTGGTGAGATATACACTTATAATCATCTCTCTCCTCTCTATCTATCGCTATGTGTGTGTGCTAACTTGATCGTCGGAGGGGTTTTCCGGCCATACACTGCCGGGTAGCTCACTGCCGTTGTGCTCGCAGGTCGATCGGACAGACAGAAGCTTAGAAAAAAAAAGTACGGGCTTATCTGAATATTTACTCTCCGTACAGAGTCTCATTTTATAATCAATTTGTGTTACTTATTGAGAAAGGAAAATGATGGAAAGTGAAAGGGAGTGGGGGGACCAAAAAATGTGTGAGGAAAGACTTTCTTTAATTTGCTGTGTTGTGTGTAATTTTAGTCTTGGACAGGACTTTGACAGTGGGCTCTCAAAAACACAGATATAGGTTCCTTGGAGGGTAAAGCATCCAAGACAAAGTGATGAAATAAAACCATTGAATAAAATTATGGAGCTAGCAAACTGAAAATATGAAACAGGTTTCTTTTTTTCTTTTTTTCTTTTTTTGATACAACCGAAATAAAAAACAGGTTTCTTTGCCTCTCTCTATGGATAAGAATATACTTTGACAACCGCAAAGTGAAAAAGAAAAGGTCTAAAAAAATGATATTTTTTATAATATTATTTTTTTAAAATTTGGTTGTATTATTGAAACAAATGTATTAATAATTACATTAGCAGTGGTGGAATGGTAGTAACGGTAGGTAGAGGGGATGATAATGTAGTGATGATGGCAATGGCGCTTTTGTGATGGGGTGATGGTGGTGATAATAGTATTAACAAAATTTTAGTTATAAAAAAATTGTCACCTTTCAAAAGTAGAAAATATTTTATTTTAAATAATATTATACTAAATATCAAAAAATAAAAAATAAAAATATGTTTTACCAAAATTAATGACGGTTTTATTTCCTCTTTGTTATGCAAAATGACATTAAACTTTCGAATTTGACCCTTTCGAACTTGTACACTTATCTTCTTTTTTTTCTTTTTCATTTTTTTTTTTTTGCGCAAAAATTGCATTATAAATACAAATATAAAATATATTAGATGAAAATAGGAGTGGGAACAGGACCAAGCAATTTTAAATGTCATATTTTCTTTTGTTTCTTTGACTATTGTACATATGAAAGAAAGAATAAATATTCAAAAAATATATATATTTAGAAAAATTCACAGGCAACACTTTACCTTTCTCTCGCCTTTACTTCTTTTCTTTCTTTTTTCCCCCACTATTTTAGAGAACCATACAAAACCCAAATTGGTGTTGCCTTTTAAGAAGTTGACATATGGGTCTCGTTTTTCAATTATTAAAAATTTAAAAAGTCATTATAAATCGTCACATTATTATTTTTATTTTTTAATATATTTATTTATAAAAAATTAAAAAATATTAAAATAATATATTCTCAAACAGGCGCTTAAGCTCCGGTCCAATAAATACATAATACTATAATCATTCTTGCCATGTAAGAAAGTGAAGCACAAACAAAATATAGCCTCCGTTTGGCAAGCAAAAAGCCAGGCTTTTTTGGCTAAAATAGCCACAAAAAACAAAATTGGCTATTTTAGCCACAAAAAACAAAACATCAAATCCAACCCATAATCATTACAATCCTCTCTCACAAAAAAAGCCAAAAAAGTCAAAAAGCCAAAAAGTCCTTCCCAAACCAGGCTAAAATAGCCCAGGCTAAAATAGCCAAAAAACCAAAAAGCCAAAAAGCTAACCCACTACCCAAACGGAGGCATAAAAACTTTTGCCTGCGGAAAATGACAAAAACCGCAGGAACAAAGATTTTGTATGTCAATTAGGGCACGAAAATTGTTTTTCCCGAAAAAAATGACAATTTTGGTAAAGGGTCATGCTACATCCCCCTAAAAAACATCCCCCTAATCCCCCTAATTTCCATATTAAGTAAAGAAAAAAAAAAAAAAAAGGAAACAGTTGCCAGAAATGGAAATTAGGGGGATTAGGGGTGAGGATTTTAGGGCTACAAATCATTTCCCTTTGGTAAAATTGGCAAAATAATTCAAGAATGAACTTTACTCTCTCAAACAACACCCCGTCCAAAATTGGGAAGAAGATTTTTTAGGTTTTTTTAGCTAATATAGTCCTAAAAGACAAAATAAATTAAAATAGTTAATAAGATAAAATGTCACATCAAATTTATAATCATTTTATTTTTTCTCTCACAAGCATCACATCTAACTACAAAAAAATCTCACTATCTTTCTAAATATAAAAATTTTAACCTCCTAAAATAGTCAAAAACTAAAATAAGTTATTAAATAGTAACTTCCCAAACAGCGTGTAAGTGAAATAATTATTGAGTTGGGTTGATTAGTTTGTTTGTTAGTTGCTTAGCGCAGTGGAGTTAGGAATGTTAGTTAATAGTAAAGGGGCGAAAAATTCCTTTTCTTTGGTAATAAAAACTTCCATTAAAAAAAAAAAAAAGTGGAGAAAAATTTATTTAAGTCACATCACTTTTTTATTTATTTTTTTGAATATTTCATAAAAAATCAAAAAAATACACTAAGGGATGGCTTTTTAACTTTTTTGGTTATTTTTGCCTGGGCTAAAAAGCTTGGTTTGGAAAGGAATTTTTGACTTTTTGGGTTTTTTGACTTTTTTTGTGAAGGAAGAGTATAATGATTGTGACTTGGATGTGATGATTTGGTGGTTGTGGCTAAAATAACCTATTTTGTCTTTTGGAGCTAAAATAGCCAAAAAAACCTACAAACCTTCTTCCTAAACGGTGCCTAAGTAAGCAAATCTCAAATAACTCCTTAACCTCTATTCTTGAAATTATATTTGTTGTCTATTTTTGAATTTTTTGTTTTCATCAAGACAAATGTGATTAAAAAATATTAGGTAACGTTTGGTTTGTATTTAGAGTTATGATTTGAGTGTGGAGTTATATTTTGAATTTGTGGAATTTGAAATTATGATTTCAAAAAAGAAAATTTGTTTGGTTATAAATTTTGAATTGAGTGTTGAATTTTTTTAATGAATGTTGAGTTTGTGAAAAGTTATTTGATTATGAGTTTTAAAAAGAGTTTTCAAAACTTAATTCAAAAACTTAAAACTTAAAATTCATAACCAAACACACAACTCAAAACTCTATTAAAAATTCTATTCAAAACTCATAACCTAACTCTTTTTAAAATTCAATTTAAAAAATAACTATTGAAAAAAAAATTATTTAAAATGTTAAAAAAAATGTTGTTATTTGTTAATAAAAACATTCAGCTAGTGCTTTAAAATTACTTTTGATTGTATATTTGGTTGAAATTATTTTTAAATATATATTTTTTTATTTTTTAAAAATTACTGTGACAAATTAATTTTTATTTGTTGATTTTAAAAAAATGTCCAAATAATTTGTCATTTTGGTCTTCAATTTTTTTTCTATATTTAAAAAATATCAAAAACAAATATAATTTTTTTTTCCCAGATAACAGGTGTCAATTGATAAAACGAAAAAAAAAAAAATACTGTTCTGGTCAACAGGGAGGATGTCAGGGGGCGACTGGTTAGACCCAAAAATTTAAAAACTGTCTAAGAGAATGTCCAGGTGGACGACCGGATAAACCAAAAATTTAAAAACTCTCTGATTTACCAAACATGTTTTCAAAATGTGTTTTGAAATTGATTTGAAATTATGATTTGAAAACTGTAATCAAACAGATGGTTAGTGTGGAATCATAGTTTGAGAATCAAACCAAACACAGCCTTAGTTTCTTAGACCTCGTTTGACAGCTTTCAATTTTAGTAAAAAAAGTCACTATAAATTATCACATCACCCTCTTTACTTTTTTACACATATTTTCATAAAAAATAAAAAAATTATTAAAATAAGATGTTCTTAAACAAAGTCTACTACTCAAATATTTTAAATTTTTACATAAATATTTTAATTAATGGTTTATCTAAACAATTCAAATCACCAAATCAACTCCAAAATGTGATCACTAAGCCCAACTGTTAAAACTTGAAAGAATTCACACATCTTGGGCCAATATGGCCCACAAATTACTCAACAGGGGACCTAAAAGAGAGTGTAGATCACAAAGCATTTGCTTAAAAATATTAAATTAGTAGTTTCGTCAAAGTTTATTTACATTTTTATGATAATCTAATTTTACTATATGTATATTACAAATTCTCTGCGTGCATAGTACAAGTCCTTTCTATGTGTCAAAATTACATCATAAAAAATTTCATCTCTAGTATAATAATTTCTGTAACATCCCACTAGTATAATATTTCTCCAAAAATTAAAAAATTTCATTAATACAATGAGAAAGAGATCTGACCAGCTCACTTCTCCGGTAAATGCGCTTATGGGTTGAGTTAATTAACAATTTTATACTTCACCATCTCGTGAATCATGATGACGAAATGACCGATGAAATAACTGAAGTGTTCGTGGTGTTCGGGGTCAAGACCCAATAAGACCTGAGTTCCGAAATTTGACTAAAATATAGGCCCAAATATTTTCAGCCCTTTTAGTTGGCCCAAAAATAAAGGCCCAATTCAACTTATCCCAAGTTTAAAATCTAAACTAATGGCTCAGTAAGATCAGTTTTGTTATCACTTAAAAAATAAATATATGATAGATAAGTAAAATTATGTAAGCTTAATTAGTAAATTTATAGTTAAAAATGCAAAACTAGTAGTGTTTAAGTAAATATTTTACTGCAGCTGGTTTATTTTTTATTAGGTATTATGACTTTAGATTTGTTTTTTATTTTTTATTTTTTATTTGTAAGTTGAATGTTGTTAAACTAAAAAGACAAGGTTTTTTTTTCATCTTTATTAATTATAATGATTTCTTTATATTTTAATCTGTGTAAGCATTTTAATACTTTTAGTGAATACATATGCAAACAAATTTTGTGTGAAATATTAGTAAATAATAATAAATAAATAAAAGAATACTTAACTTTTTCTTTTTCTTTTTTAAACATAAAACACTTTTACTATTTTACTCATGAACTTTTCTTTTCTTTTTTTTTTTTTTTGAATCTGGAGCTTGCCAAGGTCTTCAAAACTCATGGTGGGTCATGATTTGATTAAGTTAACCCTACAAGGAAAATAGGATATTGCAAGACAAAGTCATCATACATGGGTAAATATTTGATATAATGTTGATATTATGTGATAACATTATTAATTGATGAAATTTTTTATATTAAAACCGTTTGAGATTTTATCATTGCTATATTCAATATTTATCTGTGATACGCAAAATTTCAAAGTTAATTTCCCACTAATCCTAGAAAACTTGATTGGGTGGGAAAATTTGTTTGTGTGTCGATCATGTGCAATTATTACTTGACTATTTTTTATTAGTTTCTTGTACTGAGATTGCAATTGGATAACATTAATTGTAAATTGATCAAAAGTATATTACAATTAAAAATTAAGATGTTAAAATGAAATTTTGTGTAAAATTTAGGAATAGTAAATAATATATATTTTTAATATGTCCTAACATTTCTCTAATGCATAAGGTCAAACATGTCCTTTGAATTAAGTTATTTAAATTGACTAAGGTCAAGTTTGGGAAGACTAAATAAGTGTACTTTTTGACTTTTCTTGTATTATGTGTAGAAAAAGTAGAGAGGAGATGTTGATTGATGTAACCCAAAAAAGATAAAAAGATGAAATAAGTGCACTTTTTTAGTTTAGCCAAACTTGACTTAAGTCTGCAACCTGTGGAGAGATGTTGATATATGATGCTAAATAACACCTTTGTATAGATAATTAAATCAACAACATTGTGATATCTCCATGGACCTTTAAAATGGCAATTGATATCTCAAGGATTTCAAAATCTAAGAAATAAAATAATGATAAGTAAAGCAAAATCACGAAACTTCACCATGAATGAAATTGTATAATTGCATGTGAGGATTATACAAAGAGAAATTAATTAGCGTGAGAGTTTCTGTCGGGATATAGGGGGTGTTTGTTTTAGCTTTTCAAAGCTAACTTATGACTTTTAGCTTTGAAAAAGTTATTTTAGACTGTTTGGTTAAACTTATTTTAAACAGCTTCTGATTCTAACAGCTTATTTTAACTAAAAAAAGCTAATTCTGAGAAGCTGCTCACCCCTTACTTCTGATTATCAGCTTCTGCTGTGAATATGTTAATTTATGGTTATACTCTTCGATTTTTTTATTTTTTATTTTTTTAAAAATAGAAAAAGACCCAAATGGACTATAGATTATTATTATTATTTTTTATGAGAAATGTAAACAAACAAAAAATAAAAATTAATTGAAAAAACTATTTCACAACTTATTTAACAAGCACTACTCAGCAACTTAAATCTATAATCCAACAGCTACACCAAACAGATTAACAACTTCTGATTAAAGTTATAATCTATAATCTGTTAAGTTATAATCTATAAACTATTTTAGCAGCTATACCAAACGGGGCCATATACCTCAAATTATCTCTCTACCACATGATAGTTCTTCGGTTTGATTGTCGTTTGGGAAAGGTGTTCTCTTGTCCTAAGCTATCTCTCTCTTGGAAATGGTGGATGAGGGAGAATCCAAAGAGAAAATATGACCTCTCTATCTATCTATCTATCTATCTATCTAATTACTAATATTATTCTTACATAAGTACACCATAGGTCTCTTTGATTTGATTATATGGTGAAAAAGTTATTTAAAATAGAGAAAAAGGGAGATCCAAACAAAGAATCATCTGTCTACTTTCCCTTAACTCAATCAACCTCTACCACTTGATAGATACCTTACAAATCCGGACAGAGAATTTGGTTTTTCTATGTCTAATTGCTTCTTAATTACTTTGAATGAGTTCACATGTGAATGTTTATCGACGTTCGTACATTCACGAGCACACATTCATGTAGACACTCAAATGAAAAGTCTTGATAAGACAAAAGAAGAATAAGATCAAGAAGAACTAGGACAAATTCAGGATCAATATCAATACTTATAGTTTAAACAGGTAGGAAAAACTTTATTACAAACTTTAAGTCATCAACTACATCAAAAACCTCTAAAAAAAAAATAAAATAAAATAAAAAAAAGGAGAGAGAAGATTGCAGTTGAAGAACAGGGCTCCCCTTGAGGCAAAACATAATTACAAATTTGGATCATCACCCATATCATAAATCCACCACAATAGAAGAAGAGGATGGACAATATGCATCAGTATCAGTATCGACAATACAGTCATATATTAATCGGTCTGCATCGATTTTGAGACTCCAGAATCCCGATACATATCGGCATATGCAATTGAAAATCTTATGCTGATGATGATCTGTCCATCTCAAGAACTTCAGGGCTCTCCATGATGCTCTCTAGGTTGGGCTTCCAACCTACAACTTTCCCTCTTACTCTCTCTATCTCTCCCAACACATCTTCAAGTCTTTTTCCACTTTTACCCTTCAGCTGCAACATCAGCCACTCCAACTCCTCCTTTGTCAACACCAACTTAACCCTCACACCACCACCACCTGCCTGAAAACCACTTTCCTCAAAACAACCTCCCTTTTCTTGATTTTCTTGCTTTCTTTCCACTTCATGGCTGTTTGTGGAGGTCTCTATGCAATTTCCCATGATGCTTGGATGCCGGAAAACCGCCTTTTCTAAGACAAAAAACCACTCTTTCAGCTTGTGATTTGGAGCTCCTGTATGTATGAATATAAAAACTAGTTTTTTTTATCTGAAACCAACCTAATAATTAAGGAGTTGTTAGAGATGCCAACTAGTGCATGTGAGGGTGGGTACATGGGTATTTATAGTGTTAAGCACCTATAAACACACTGTTGAATTTGGTTCTTTCATGGAGAATTTATTTTTTTCTACGTTATTATTGACAAACTCCACCTACTTATTAGGTCATACTTTGCCGCAATTGTTGGACCATGTTATATACTACAATAATATTATACAAATTAATTAATTTTTATAAATAACTAAATTTCAATTTTCGTTAATTTTTTATTTTGTAAGGTTTCGGTTTTGAAAAATAACTATCATATTTTAGTTTTTTAAATATCAAAAAATAAATAACCAATGATGCATGTTTTACAATAAAAATTAAGAAGAAATACATTTATGGACCATACGCCATCTCTTATAATTTATTCCCGATAATTTTTTTTATAAATCTCTCATTTATATCAAATGGAGAAGCTAAAAAAATCAAATTGTAGTATGTGGTTGGTTTTAGTTCTTCTATCAACAAAATAAAAGTTTCGATTCAAGGCTAACTTTTTGTCTCAATCTCAATCGAACTGAATTACATATGTGAGAGCCGAATTAAAATTGTATCTCATACAACATCGAGTAGCCCAACCCATCCAATATGGGCCAAACAAGGCCCAAGCCTGCTGGGCCGGGTAATCATCAAACGCCGAGTGAGCATAGTGGGCACGAACATTGAAGATATTTTTGACATACAGTGAAGTCCAAATAATACAGATTTAGCAGGGGCGCACTTAGTGGGAAGGAGTTTCCATTGAAAGTATAGCATGAAAATAGGCCCTAAAGGGTAATGATGAGAGGGTAGGTTACGCGAAATGACGGTCGAGAATGATGGCACTATAAAAGGGAAAGAAGAACTTAGCGACAGGGGTGGTAAAAATAACTCACTTAAGCCTTTAAGAAACAATTACGCGAGTCTTTTTGAGAAGCTAACTTGCTCGTTGGAGTGTTAATTCCAGCACCACCAATCGGAGCGTTCGTTTATGTTTCAGGTGACATCACAAGGATTTCAAGGGTTTGACTGGATTAAAAAAATATTTCCAAATCCATTTCACCACAACATACATCCCTACAAATGAAAATTTTGGATCACTATGTAGATGTTTGGGATAACTTTTAAAAGTCAAAAAGTCACTAAAAAATCTAAAAAGCCCATACTATTTGGGGAAGCTTAGAGGACAAAATTATTATTTTACCCTTTGAATTCAAATATCTAAAAGTCAAAAAGTCAACAAGGGTAGAATGGTCATTTTAATTTTACTACAATATTTTATTATACATCATTTCATAAAAAGTTAAAAAGTTATCTTAAACATATATATATATATATATATTTTTTTTTTACTTTTTTAACTAAAAAATCAAAAAGTACATTTATATGAATCATTCCAAACAATAAAAGAAATTTAAATTTGTATTCATTTGTATCAACTTGTCTGCCAAGTATCTCTTTTTGTATCAACATTTTTTTTTTTTTTAAATGTTGTCTTAAAAAAATAACAATTAATAGCTCAATTTTCTAAAGTTTGAAATCTTTGTACAGATCTCATTTTGTTTGCACATCTAAAGTGATGGATGAAAAAGCAGTCAATAAAGTTGTCGGCAATCATGTGCCATGTTAATAGTTTATAATTACTACATAGATCAATTTCAAATTAATTCTTAACTAAATTTTAGCAAACCACATTCAATTTTTTTTTTTTTTTTTTTTTTTTTTTTTTTTTTTTTTGTGAATAAGACATAACCACATTCAATTTCATCATAATAAGAATGATACTTTTGTGGAAATTCATGCTGGCTAACATGGCACATCACATCAAGATCAAAAAGACCAAGAGCATGTAGTGGTTTTTATTCAAATCAGTAAACTTTAACATTGCCCTTTCAAACTATACCCAAATAGAGTGAAAATTGATCATTATTGATTTCATTTTGGTGGAGATTTAAAATTTAACTTATCAGTTGAAAAGTTCATTTTGTTAAGAAATCCTAGATTTATCCACCCGATTTTTATGGGTGAGTGGTCATGCAGTGAAAATTAAGGGGTTGTTTGATAAACATTTTAGACTAAAAAAATCATAAAATGACAAAAAAGGTCAAAAAATTTACAAAAAGACAAAATAAGCAAGAAGACAAAAAAAAAAACACCATTCCAAAGCCAAAAAAGCCAAGCAAGAATACCAAATGACTAAAAAAGTCTCTGGTTAAAAAAGTCGAAAAAAATCAAAAAGTCAACTAAAAAAGTCATCACCAAATGAACACTAAATTTGTGTAACATATAGGCACAGTTTGGGAAGTGATTTTGTGGGCTTTTTTTGTTATTTTAGCCACAAAAGACTAAATAGGTTATTTTAGCCATAACAAACAAAACATCACATCCAATCCATAATCATTATACTCTTTTCTCACAAAAAAAATCAAAAAAGCCAAAAAACCCTTCCCAAACCAAGTTTTTTAGCCCAAGCTAAAATAGCCAAAAAAATTAAAAAGCCAAGAAGTCAACCCACTTCTCAAACCAACCCATAGTCTATATGTAAAATAAATATGAATTACGAAATGATAATTCTCAATAATTTTTCATAATATTGTTATTTGTTAAAACTGCATTAACTGATTTGATAAATCTTTTTTTTTTTTGTTAAAAAATCTCACTTTAACAACTTTGAAAGTTATTTGAAAAACTAAAAAGTTAAAAATGTACCAAACAAAATTATTTTTTTTTAATATAACTTTTTTTTAATATATATTAATTTTGGTCAGTAAATAAGCTTTTGAACTAATTCTCAAAGAAAACCTAAATAACCTTACGTTTTTCCACATGACAAGAAGGTAAATCTGTAAATTGATAAGAAAATCTTTTCTTTTTTAAAAAATAAAATAAAATAAAATCATAGGATGAGAATAAGGGGATAGGAAGAAGCTACATCATGCAATGGTATGACTAAGGTTTTGAAAATCAGACCGGACTAGCCGGTTTGACCGGTTAAACCGTCGACTAGTCGGAGTTTTGGTTCGAGTATATCTTCTAAATCGTTCGCAGCTAAAACCGGTCTCTTTAGAGAGAACCGGAAAAACCGGCGGTTGAACAAGCGAACCGGTCGACTCGAAACTCTCTTTCAGGGGTCTCCTCTTATGAGGAATCTCTTAAAAATTCGAAATTATTGTGGAAGTCTCCACCTATTTATACGAAAAAAATTCTTTCAAAAAAACTCAAGAAATCTATATGGGATTCAATCAAATGTATTGGAGGGAACATTGAAATTTTGATATCTCTACAAAATTTTTGCTCTTCTTTTAATCAAATTATTTGAATTAAAATCATATAAAAAGAATATTAAATATTTGATTTTCTCTTCCAAAATTAAAATTAATAATATTTTAAAAAATATTATTATATTTTTCAGTAAAAAAATATAAAGACAAATATTTAAGATAATTTAATATTTTTAATTTATAATTTTATTACTTATATTTTTATTTAAATATAATTTTAATATATTTATTACGTCACCTGTCCACCCGATTTCTTTTCTGATTCGCTCACCGATCCGATTTTTAAAACATTGGGTATGGCTAGAACCCTCACCCGGAGGCAATAAATGTCACATCACATTACAAACCTGAGTTGTTACGAGATCTGTTATAAACATATAAATCAAATACATAATACAAGTAAATGTATAAAGTTTTACAAAATTTGTTGGTGAAATTCACTTTCAAAATTTTTTATCTATCCATCGACATTATGCACCTCATTCTATGATCATTTTTTGTGTTCATGTTTTGGATTAAATCATGTAAGCCTTGTAATCAAAGAAATGAAAGTACTTTCATAAAGAGAGATGATTATCATAAACAACTTGAAAGCATTTTTTACCATAAATCTGGCCATGTTTCACTGTAAAAAGTAAGAGGATAAACCCCACTTTTTTATGACTAAATTAATCAGCTATAATCACGGCAAAAAAAATAAAATAATAAATAAAGCAATGTGTGTTGAGTGGAGGTGGCAAAGTAAAAAATTGAAGTACCACAAGCTTTTGCTTTTTGTTAATTTCATTTGAAAGCAACAACAGTTTGACCCTACTGAAATTTCATGGAAAATGAGGGCTCAATTGCAGAGAAAGCTTCAATGATTTATCAGACACCTTCACAAGCATTATAAATGAATCAGCTTTGTAGTCCCACCAAGCCAACGACCAACAAGAATGCATTAAGTGCCTTTTATATTCATTTAGGAAATTGTTATACGTCCTAAATTTTCTACCAAATAAATGATTAAATGTCTCATATATGTGTGGGGTCTATAAAAAAGTAGACTTCACACTCATGTAAGCCATTTAGTCATTCATTTAGTAAAATTTTTTGTATCTCTAACCTTACCTATTTATTTATCAGAAGAGAAGAGCTGCTCTCAATTCCACTAATTGGATTGGAGGGTTCAATAGTGTTTTTTAACTCAATTTGGGTCTGTTTTGGTAGTTCAAATTTCGATACTTTGTGTGAAGATTATTTATGTAAAAAATTAAATTCTATACCTTTTCTGAGGTAGTTATTTTCTCCTTGCTCGACGTGTAGCCATTTTAAAGGTCTCATTGGGCATGTCAAAAAATATATGTTAATTTTTTTGACTTTTAAAGGTTAATAATGTAATATTAAGCATGCTAGTAAGGATCAATAAGTCCTTACAAAAATTTTAATTGCCAACAAATTATCAGACGATTGTGTTGAAATTCTTTCAGTTTCAATGAAAAGGACTTTTACTGATGGCTTTGCTTAGGAGAAAATTAAAGCTATTAACAATAACAACAGATAAAAACAGTTTCAATAACTGAATTTCATAAAATAATAAGAACTTACAATGATACCCTCGCACTTCCACAGTCTCGAAGGGTTTTACAGCAACAGACTACTTGGAGCTACTCTTAAGAGTTGAAGTGCAGTACAGGAATTGAAAAATTAGAAATGTAAAATCTGGAAAGAAAAATATAAAGTTAATAATTGGTCTCTGGATTTGAGTCCGGGTCCATTTTTGTTAGCCTTCTTTTCTATTTATACCCTGTAATGGTAACCGTCAAAGTGGTCTTCTAACCGTCGAAATGCCCTTCTACGATCACTGGTCATGTCCTTGAACAGTTTGTTTCTACTACGCCATTCCTGCAGTTAGACTTCCCTCATGAATTTGAATTTGAATTGTGAATAATTGTTAGGCCACGCCATCTTGTGTCTTCTAATTGTTTTAATACTGCGTAGATCCATTGTTACTAATATAAACTGTCACATGTTTGTCGTTAACTGGAGACTTGCACTAACTCCCCAAATTACCCTTTACGAATCAATTGTTAAGCTGTGATTAGCTTATACAAAATATATAACCAAAAATTAGATATTAATAATTACATATTTAAATAATATTTGTTTTTTAAGGAGATGAATGGTAAATATGATATTGAAAATATGTTATTTATTTTTTTAAACAAATATGACCCAAACATGTGATTATAAATGTCCAATTAACTTTTTTATTTTTATTTTTTGTATGAGTAAATATTTAGGAGGAACTAAAATTTTAAGGGTTGAAATCATCAAGATAGATTTGAAATAGGCCTAGCATTGAAATGGATGCAATAAATCTATATCTACCAAAACAGATTACATAATATTTGAAATAGGCCTAGCATTGAATTGGATGCAATAGGTCTACATCTACCGAAACAGATTACAAAGTCCTCATTTAGCATAAGTTAAACGAGATTTTTTTATTAAAATAATCATAAAAATTTAAAATAAATTTTTTAACTTAATAAGATAAAATATTACATTTAAATCATATTATTTTATTTTTTCTTTTATAAAAATCAAAATAATTAAAAAAAAACTTATCACAAATGAAAGTTAAAAAATCAACCCACATCCTAAATGAATCCATAATATTTACCATGGTGTGATTCTCACAGTGGGCCCCATTTTTTATGAATTTTTGTAATTTATTTCTGTACAAGCCTTTTTTATGATGGTATTTTTATGAGGAATGTACAAATATTTTAAACACAAGTTGCATTAAATATTTTCAAAAGCATATATTGTGAAAATTGAAAAGATTCCACTGACGAACTTAAATATCATTTTATTTTTTATTTCATTTTTTTGGGTTCATTATTCATTTATTTATTAGTTCTTTTCTTTTTTATTTGTGGATATGAATTTTTTCATATTTCTTGTTTAGGTTGTTTCGTGTGGACTAATTTAATTAACTAGATCTCCTAACAATTTGTCTTCTCCTTCTATTATATTGTCTTGTTATAAATTTATTGAAAAAAACATTTTCTTTAACAACTTTAATTAATATTGACCATACAATATTATTGTACTTTGTTTGTACCCATGAAATTGTGGACTATCTTGATGATGAGATTTGCCAACTCTTTCTTTACTAACAATATCAGAATAATATTGTGATGATAATTTTTTTTATATTTAAATTAAGGGTACAAAATTCGATAAACCCACTGGCATGGGGTGAGACCCATCAAATATATCGATCTTTTGTATCCAATTTTATGATAAAAAAAAAAAAAAAAAAAACTGTTAATTTAATATTACTTGTAATGTTACAGAAATAAAAGGCCACCTATACTACATATGCATGAATTTGCCTCTAATTTTGACTCAGAGACTTATTTTTTTTCTATTTTTTTTCTCTTTTGAAACAATCTTGTCACCAATTGTCGCAATGTATGGGTTAAATTTAAAATTATATTTAGATTATGAATTTAAATATAAATTTAAAAATCAAAAATCAAAAATCAAAAAAAAATTGAATAAATTATTAAATTATATTTTTTCTTTATTTTTTTAAATTTATAATTCAAACACAACCAACTATTAAAATTGTTAAATTGCCACCAAATTGCCTTTCGTCACAAAGGTGCCTTTACTGCATGGCTGCCCACATGCGAAGACTGGTTGGATGTTATTGGGCAGCCTACACAAGACTAGCCCATTACCCAATTAATATTTGTGATCAATTTTCTATTTATACAGAAATTAATCATAAAATTAAACATAATCTTTTTATATGATTATGTGACTTATTGAGAAAATTATATTTGATTTTATGGTCAGTTTCTATGTTCAGAAGCGACTCAAGGCTTCGTTTGGAAATATGTTATTTTAGGAACTTTTTGACTTTTTTTTAAAAAAAAAAATGTGTAAAAAAGTAGAGAGAGTAATGTGACAATTTATAGTGACCTTTTTGAATTTTTGGCTAAAACAAAAGTTGCCAAACGAGACTTTAATCTATCACTTAAGGCCTAATTTTTTTTTTAAATAAAATTTTTATTGTTGAAAGGCTCAAATTTTCAAAAATCTAATAAGATAATGGCTCATTTTGATGTTTAACTTAAAACTTTGCATAACCTTAGGCCGCTACTATCTATGCCCCTAGACTATTTCCTTGTTTTTTTTTTTTTTTTTTTTTTTTTTTTTTTTTTTTTTTTTTTTGGTATGAAGGAGGCCCCTAGACTATTTCTATTGATGACCATATTAGAAAAGAAAATAATATATAAATTAACTAATTTTACTTTTTTTTTTTTAACAGTATGAATTAGGGCTACGACTTAGATGATTGAATTGAGTTAAGGCTCCATACAAACTCAATCCAAGTTTAAAATAATTTGTTTAAGCCCTATCTTTGTCCAAACTTGTGATACTACATGTATACAATGAATGATTCTGCCATATGGACTTTTGTTTTTTTGTGATCAAAACTATATGGACATTTGTTTACGTCTGAAAGTTTGAACAATTCAAAGCAATTTTTTATTTTTCTTCCAATATAACCTCTCTCTTCAAGTGTGAACTCTTAGGTGGTAGCACAACCTAGTTTGATGCCAAGGGTTTATATAATAACTGCATAGGACTATAAACTTTTATGTTTTGATAGATAGCAATAAATTTTCTTGTCTGTTATTCTTGCTTGTCCTTGATAGATAATGATACACCTCACAAAACTACAGATAGGGTAGTTAAATTGGCCACAACATATTAAGAGGTGTGGGTTCAAATTTTGCCAGCAAGACTCATCCTTCCTCAGGTATAAAAACAAAAACAAAATAAAATAAAAATCATGCATATTTATTATTCCCACATTACAAATGTTTTTGGAAGCAAATGGGTTTTCATTAATATAAATCAAAGTATAACGCAGTGGATGAAAAATTTCAGAATCATACCTTTTAGCAAAGTCTGAAGCGAAGAATCTCGTGTGTAAATTACGTGCTTCGAGAATGTGAACAACCAACCCAGCAGTGAAGTGATACTACAAAATGAGTATCACCCACACAAGTCACAATGCAAAATGGTTTGATTGTTGTTTAATGGGAGAGAGTCAGTATGGGAAAAACAAAAACATACGTTGTTTGCTGATACCCATGTCCCATATATCATATCAGATATATAGGATAAATATATCATTTATCCATATCAGTTGATATGATAGATATAGATATCCTGAGTGGTTATCCAAATAAGTTTTGAATTCAAATTCAAGCTTACATAGATAAGGTTCAAAAGGTTCAGGTTCAAAAGGTTCAAAGGGTCATGCCACATGGGCGCCCAATTTCTAACATCTCCTACTCACACATGAGTTGGCATGACACTGCCACATCTTTATCTCAATCTTTCCAAAAAATGAACGATTTCATACTAGCCAATGTACCGTGCGACCGCTGAGAACACCTGCATGTGGGAGTTCTATACTAGAAATTCAATATGAGTCAACATAGAGACATCAACCCAAAATGAACAGAAATAATGTCTCATGTACCCAGACCCATCTAGCTATATCGGTCCAAAAACATCTCTAATTCCTCAAAGAGCATGTTTGACTCTCCTAGGTCCCGCATTATATTCACACCCAATCAATATCCCATAGAGAGCGATGTGAGTTGTCGACAATGAATATAGAGCAAAGATGTAGAACTAGATGATCTTTCCTTCACCATCATATCATTTAATTTGAAATTGACCGCTTTCCCAGTAATGTCCCTTAAAGCCGAATCATACATGACCGCAGGCAACATACCAAAGTAGCTGAACATCAACTCCTTATCTTATGACATAGTCAAAGGTCACAAAAGGCACAAAGTGAAGTCATTTAGGGAAAAATGACTTTTAGGACTCACACGGTGAAGAAGGAGAGACCCATTCTCTCACCTCGCTAACGGGTCGATAAGCACATGTAGTACGAATGCATGTTATAGTGGAGTAACTCTTCCAAAGAGTGATGTTAAACTCACATACCATACAGATTTTAGTCTAGTCGCTCTTAAGCGTACAAGTCGCTTCCTAGCGTCTAACTCGAATTCTCTATTTGCTCGCCTCGTAGGCATCAAATGAGATCTCGCATCTGGCTATCCATAACAAGCACATCATGGAAAAGTGGGTACTCTCATATCCATGGTCGCTCTCTAAAAAGACCTCATCTTGGCTCCAACCAAGGCGACATAGCTAGTGGATAATTTTGGTTTCTTTATTTGCTCCAAATACAATAAGCCACTAATCTCATCCTTGCTCGCTACCTAGCGCTAAGGGTGATTGCTTGTGTGAGTGAGCCAATCTTGCCTGCTAACATCAATTTAATTATTCTGTGTATGCTAATTCACAAACCATTGCAAAAAAGTAGTAAACATAAATGTGTAATAGAAACAAATATGAATACTAATGGCATAAATATCCCAAAAAAAATATGAGTTTAACTGAATACACATAAATATATCACCACCTACGTAGTCCTAAAGCCCTAACATGCGTAAGATAAACATCTCTAGCAATGGGCTTAGTCAAAGGGTCCACAACCATGTGACTCGTAGGGATGTGCTCCAAGATCACTTCTTTCTGCGCCACAATGTCTTTGATAAAGTTGAACCTCACATCAATGTGTTTGGTTCTGCCGTGGTATTTAGGATCCTTAGCGTAAGCGAGTGCAGCCATGCTGTCACAATGGATAGTCACAGGCTCTAAAGTGTGTGTGACAACATCCAAATACTGAAGGGATCTCCTCAACCAAATGGCTTCCTGAACGGCAGATGAACAAGCCACAAACTCAGCCTCCATAGTCGATAAGGCGATACAGGATTACTTCTTACTGCTCCAAGAAATAGCACCATCTCTAAGCATGAAAGCATATCCTGAAGTAGACTTACGCTCATCTAAGTCGCCTCCCAGTCAGCATCACAATAGCCAACTAGATGTAGATATGAACTTTGGTAGCAAAGTGTGTAAACTGTAATCCCTCTAAGATATCATAATATCCTCTTAACTGCTTTCCAATGAGCTGGTCCTGGGTTGGATTGGTAACGACTCACCAATCCGACTGCATAGCAAATGTCAAGTCGTGTACACATCATAGCATACATCAAGCTTCCAACAGGATTTGCATAGGGAACACGGGCTATCTTTTCATTTTCTTCTGGAGACTTAGGACCCATATCAAGGCTTAGGCTCTCGCCTTTCGCAACAGGAGTGTCATTGGATTTGCAGTTCTGTATCTAGAATCGCTCTAAGATAGTCTTAATGTAAGTCTCTTGAGACAAACCAAGAAGTCTCCTAGAGCGATCCCTAAGGATCTTAACACCGAGCACATAGCTTGCTTCACCCATGTCTTTCATCTCAAATGTAGAGAACAACTACCTTTTAGTGGCGACAATCATCTCCTTGTCATTTCCAGCCAATAATATGTCATCTACATATAATGACAATATCAGAAAATATCCTTGGACCGCTTAACGAACACACAGTGATCTTCATCGATCATCGTAAACCCATTAGAAGCAATGGCTCGATGAAATCTCAGATTCCACTGTTTGGATGATTGCTTTAAGCCATAAATAGATCGTTGAAGCTTGCAAACTTTGCGCTCCTGACTTACCACCACATGGCCTTCTGGTTGATCCATATAGATCTCTTCATCCAATTCTCCATTGAAAAATGCAGTCTTAACGTCCATCTAATATAGCTCTAAGTCCAACTGAGCTACTATGGCTAGAATTAGGCGAATAGAGACAAACCTTACAACTGGTGAAATAGTTTTCTCATAGTCCACACCCTCTCGTTGGGTGTAACCTTTCGCCACTAGGCGAGCCTTACACCTTTCTATGGAACCATCCGTTTTGCACTTGATTTTGAGAACCCATTTGTTCCTAATAGTCTTGCGCCCTGGCTGCAAATCAACCAAGTCCCAGACAGGATTTTTCTTCATAGACTCTATTTCTTCAACCATTGCAGTACTCCATTCTTTACTAGCAGGGGATGAGAGAGCCTCTTTGAGATTCTTAGGCTCCATCTCATCACTCGGAGCAATCATGAATGCTTCCCCTTCAATCTCAAAACGACGACAGGGTATAGCACCACATTTACTTCTACGTAGTTGAGAATCCTGAGAATTCTCATCCATTAGTTCTAATCCATGGACATGTAGATCGCTCCCACTGTCCCTAGGAGCTTGAGGGATTATCTCCTCATTCTCTACTAGGCTATTAGGTGCGCCTTCAAGTAGATCCTCCATCTCATAGAGTTTTACATCTCTGGTTACCTCATCTCTGCTAGGGAAATCCTCTTCTAGGAAATCCACATCTCGTGACTCAATTTCAGTCACACTTCCATCCGGATGCTCCCCAACAAGCGCATAGCCCTTAGAATGCTCACTATAGCGAATGAAGATACACTTCTTTCCTCTAGGGCCCAACTTCTCATACTTATGAGAAGCGTTGTGTATGTAAGCTGCCGATCCCCAAGGCCGCAAATTGCCCAAATCAAGCTTTTTGCCAGTCCACATCTCATATGGGGTGGAAGAACTGGGAAGATTAGCTTGCACCATCATTGATCTAACTATGTCAAGCAATGTGTGATTCCTTCTCTCCGCTGCACCATTTTACTGCGGAGTCCTAGGAATCGTCAATTGCCTAATAACTCTTTTTTCCTCACAGAGCACTTTAAATTGCTCCGATAGATACTCGCGTCCCCGGTCAGTCCTTAAAGCCTTAATGCTCTTGTCTAATTGATTCTCAACATCATTAACACACCGTCTAAAACAATCCAATGCTTCTAACTTGTGAGAAATCAAATAGACATGACCAAAACGCGTGCAATCATCCATAAATGTGATGAAATAAGGGGCTCCATGCCTTGCCCTCACATTCATTGGTCCACATATATCAGAATGAATAAGTTGTAATGGGATAGATGCCCTTATGGCTTTCCCAAATGGTTTTCTTGTTGCATTTCCAGCAAGACAATGCTCACAAGTAGGCAAAGTGACTCTAGCGAGTGGGCCTAAAAGACTTTCTCTAGCCAATCTAGTCATCATGTCTTGCCCTATGTGGCCTAATTTAGCATGCTATCTCATAGAATCATTATCACAAAAAGATGCAATATTAGAAACATTGGCATTTTTATTAAAACTAGAATCATCCACATCCAAAACTAAAAAATGATCTGAAAGATAACCAAAACCATAAAAAATTGTTCCCAAATAAATGCTAACACCATTATTCTCAAAACAAAAGCTAAAACCAAGGCTCATCATGCTAATAACTGAACTAAGTTTCACCGAATATCCGGAGCGTAAAGAACATCATGAAGATACAAGGTGCGCCCTCGTCGCATTTCCAGCTTGTATGTGCCAATGCCAAACACCTCCACACTGGACTCGTTCCCCATGTAAACTTTTCTTCTCTCAACAGGTACTCGACGATACTCAACGAACCCTACTTTGTCCCTCGCGATGTGGTCAGTTGCTCCCGAGTCTACAACCCAAAAATGAGGAGAATGAGCAATTAATGCTTGACTAGAAACAAAGCATTGAATGCCAGAAATTAAGTAAGGGAGCACCTTCTTCTACTCAAGACAATCCCGAGCGAAGTGTTCTTCTTTGTTACAGTTAAAGCATGTCAATTTAGCCATTACCTTCTTGCCACCTCTCTTGCCCCTACGTTGGAAATTTTTAGCGCCATTGGGCTTTAGTGCAGCTGTTGCTTGCTTCTTAGGGACACCTTTTGCTTTTCCACGCTTGAACTGAGAAGTTCTACGTGAGCTCGACTCAACCACCATAGCAGAACCATCAGACTTAGACGCCTCAAGACGCTCAGCCTCTAGCTCCAAATGGCGCGATATGTCTTCGAATGTTTTCACACTCTCATTATGCATCATGTTCTATTTCATCTACTCCCAAGAATTTGGCAGAGAGCGAATCACAGCTTGTACTTGCTGCTCTTGAGTCAAATTGTGCCCAGCAGCCGCAAGCTCACGTATCATGGCTGACATGACCTTCAAATGCTGCTTCATCGAGTGATGCACCCTTTTCTGATAGGAGTCAAACTTCATAGTCAGCCCACGTAGCTTTGCCAAAGAGGTAGTGCCAAACTTTTGCTTGAGAGCTTCCCACATCTCAAATGCAGTCGGGCAATGCTCAAACTCACTAATTAAGTCGTTGTGCATGTTGCTTAACATAGTACAACGCACACACAGATCTTTGTTACGCCAAGTCTGAAAGACTTCAAGATCACGACGATGTTGAGTTGTATTGCCCTGCTCTGGCTCAACCATCACTTGTTCAAGTGTAGTCAACACTTCTTGTTTATTGAGGAGGTATTGGATCTTACGGCGCCATATGTCATAATTGTCGCCATCCAATTTCTCTCCCTTAGTTAAGTCTGACATCACTGTCTTAGCAGCCATTTCTACATATAGAGTAAACAAATGCGCAGGGGATATTAATGATAGCAACACAAAAAATTATTTTTTTCAGCAAAAGAATCTAAATTAAATAATGATAATTTTACACATGTCTCAAGATCGAAAATTTGCTATGCTCGTAATCATCTCTTGTGCCTCTAGTGATAATTATCAAAATTTAAATTAATTCCATGCGCAAAAAAAAAAACAATCAATCTCCCACTACTTATGGCATATACTAAGTATGATAAATTCCATACAATAGCATCTTAATAAATAACTCATGCTGTATTCATTTAATAATGGAATTCATTTAATTTTTCTGAAATTTTCTGAAATTTTAAATAACTAATAAACACACATAAAATTAGAAATAAATATTCTAGAATCTGGTGAACTGAAACAATTATACCAGTAAATGGTAAAACTTTGCAGTAGTCTACAATAAAAATTTCAACCCCAGAAAATTAATCATGCAACACCAGAAGCATTTTAAAGCAGAAATAATGAATTATTATCACAGAAAAATATTTTTTCTTTTCATAAAATTTTAAAATTTTACACATGATAGAAAATTTAATTCTGAGTCTAATAGTACTAACCACGCATAAAACAAATCTATAACGAATTATTTATAACCATTTAACGCGATTCAGAATTAAAAACAAAACAAACAGTGCCTTAACATCAGCAGCCAAGCCAGCCAAGTCGGCGGACGAAAACGGCATGGCTCAGCAGGCAGCTCAGTGCACGGCGCACGCACTGTCACGACCCAAACCCGCCCCTATGGGTTTAGCACCGTAACCGGCCAGTAATCCGAGATTACCGAAGGCCTGCTTAACAGTAATACAGTAAAATAGAGTACAGGGGCCTGGCGGAAGCCAATACAGTAAATAAACAATGTCCAATGAGCTGTGACAGTCTGAATGCCAAAAAAAACTTTTCATATATACATATACACAGTGCAGAACAGTATGTACAACATTTATAATCATCCAGATCAGGGACCTAATCCCTATATAACAGTACAGTAACAGTCTATACAGTTTACAAAATAGTTACAGAGACAGACGGGGGAAATTAAAACACCCCTAAGCCATAGCTTGACAGGCTCGGAACCTCGCAGTGAGGCACAGTGGTTGGCTTGACAAAACTGGAGCTTAACCCCGACGTTTCTAGCCGCGGTCTGGTGCCTGTACACCTACATATATATATGAGCAGTGAGCTAAAGCCCAGTGAATAACATAATGCGTAAAAGGGTTTAGAATGAATGTCCTTAATGAAAACAGTTCATTAAATCAGTATTTCAGTCGTTCAGTCAGTACAGTCATATGTGGTACATCCAGTAGCATAACAGTACAGTAAACAGTAGGTCTTGAAAGACCGAACAGTCAATGATGGCCATCAATCAGTAAACAGTAGTGGTTCCAACAAGGGAACCGACGGAGATCTCTGTAACAGTAACAGTCAGTAACGGTAGTTGTTAAGGATGCCACAATACAGTTCAGAATAGATGACATACATTCATTCTATTAATAGTATCAATTCAGAAACAGTACAATTCAATTGTTCAGAAAATAATCATTTTTGAACATATCTTTACACAGTTGTTACTCACAGAGTTCTGAGCTACAGTTAGGCTAGAGCGCGTCCCCAGTCGCCAACCCTACACAGTTTACAGATTGAACACACACTAAGCTACACAGTTGGGAAAGATAATAACTTAATCCCTAATTTGCCTCGGTGTGGTTCTACATCTATACCTTTATTAAGATGCCTTAAATTAGGCCTAAGAATGCCTATGATGAAATGAGGATGCAAAGATGCACTATAAAAGCATTTTCAGAATTTTCAGAAAACAGGGGTCCCGCTCGAGCGTAGGTTAATCCGCTCGAGCGGACATGCAGACAAAGGTTTCCGCTCGAGCGCAGACTCAACCGCTCGAGCGTACTGCAAAACAGTCAAAAATGCTGGATAGGTGAAATCCACGCTCAATTGGGCGCTCGACATCCGCTCAAGCGTAAGACACAAGGTTCCGCTCGAGCGTAAATTACCCCGCTCGAGCTGACCTAAAAACAGAACAAAATGCTGGGAGAACGATTCCACGCTCGAGCGCCAGTCACCCCGCTCGAGCATGAGTTCAAAATCTGGAATTCCTAGATTCGAACCTCAAGCTCAAAATCAAGTTTCAAACACCAAATTCGATCCTCTTGGGCTCATTTTCTGGAAAACACTTCAAAACTCATAATTAAATAGGATTCAAAGCTCAATTTGTAAAATCAAAGCCCAAAGGAAGATCAATTAAACTCATTTTCAAACCAAATTTCAAGAACATAATCCAAGCATGACATGCATGAGTTAAAACCACTTCAAAGCTTCAATGCTAGCTCCAATGAGCCAATTGTTCCAAAAACAAGATGAAAACATGGACTTAACATAACTATGAGCATGCATGTGACAATTTTCCATAGAATCAACTCGAAATTCAATAATATAGGCATGCATGCAACAATTGAGCTATAATTCAACATGTTAGAACTAAATCATGACTTGGCTCCTCAATTAGATATGAACCATGCAAGAATCAACTTAGACACAACAATGAGAGGTTAAATCTCCTTACCTAAGTCTTGAGTTTAAGGTGTAGGAGCTTAATTATGTAATCAACCTTCAATTTCTTCAAGCCAAATCACAAAGATCAAGTTGAAATCACTCCTATTCTCTCACTCTCTCACTCTAGTCGGTTGTGGCCTCTAAAATGGCTGAGGGAGAAGTGTTTTGTGATCAAGTGCAAGGCTCAAATGTGTTAGGTAGTGGGCCACTAGGATGGCAATAAGGTAAATAGGGTAACTTATATAATTTAGCTCATTTTAATCCAATTTAATCATACAAAATCAGTTTTCAGATAATTACACCATAAAATCACATAAATCATGATGATCATGAAACACTAATCGATCTCCGGTTCGGCCGCCGATAAGGCCTTCAATTCACAATTTAAACATAAAACATGAACAGATAATTGAACAGTCAAACAGATAGATAATGCATTTAAACAAATACAGTCAATCAATCAGTTTCAGATTTTAGTCAGTCAGTTCAGTATTTCAATCAGTTCAATTACTTTTCATAATCAGTCTCAGTTTAACAGTAATCGGTAGTTTATCGGAAAATAGTGGTGAGGGTTGTTACACGCACGGCGCGCGCGTGGACAGCGCCGCTGACGTGCGCGTGATGGCGTGTGGGAAGCGCGCCTGGCACGTGTGGAAGTGCGTGGCAGTCGCTCACGGCATCAGATGGCGCGTGTGGCCCACGCGCCGTCTTCTAGCGTGTTTCTGGTCCAATTTCGGTACTGCCGGACTCTATTTTCCAAAATAAAAACATTTATGGTCTTAAAAATGACATTTAATGAACATAAAATGAGGTATTTTACACTCTCAATCTAATGAGAGTGGAAGTGCAGAAACCCTGCACTTCATCTTCATCCTTCATTGATTTTCATGTATATAATGTGTATATATTAATAAAAATATACGCATGATTAAAAAAAAACACGAAAATACCCATATAGCTCTGATACCAATGTGAATCAAAGTATAACGTAGTGGATGAAAAATTTCAGAATCATACCTTTTAGCAGAGTCTGAAGTGAAGAATCTTGTGGGTAAATCACGTGCTTCCAGGATGTGAACAACCAACCCAGCAGTGGAGTGATACTACAAAATGAGTATCACCCACACAAGTCACAGTGCAAAATGGCTTGATTATTGTTTAATAGAAAAGAGTTAGTATGGGAAAAACAAAAATATACGTTGTTTGCTGATACCCATATCCCATATATCATATAAGATATATAGGATAAATATATCATCTATCCATATTACTTAATATGATAGATATAAATATCCTGAGTGGTTATCCAAATAAGTTTTGAATTCAAATTCAAACTTACATGGATAAGGTTCAAAAAGTTCAGGTTCAAAAGGTCCAAAGGGTCATACCACATGGGCGCCCAATTTCTAACAATTAACCGTATCAAATAATGATGGATAACATTATATTGATGTGTTTTACAATGGAAAATAAAAAAAGATAAAAGAAATACATATAGATCTGAAATTTTCACATACTATAGCTAGAAAGGATCCTATGATGTAGATCTTGATTCTTGATTTGAGTCATACAAGAAAAACTCAATGTATTTTTCAACTCTTCTCTTAATGAATTTTTGTGTGTTTTGTTCACTTGTACTTAAAATTAAAATTAGTTGTACCAGTACGAAATAATTTTCTCGTATAATCCTGTTGATCAAGTTTGCACTCCTCCAAACGTCGTCGCTTTACTTCTTGAAAACACAAACGCGAGCTAGCCAGCAGGTGTGTGTCAGATACCTCTCTGATGCCTAAGTCAGCAAATAGACAATAGACAAAAAACTCTGTGTTTTTTAGAGTAGAAATTGTGATACCTATACATAAGTCCTGTCACAAGCTTTTATAGATTCCACCTGGCACAATCCTAGTAGGACTCCAGTTCTCATTATAAGAGTCCTCCTAGGAATCACACTTCCAAGGATAATGTCTATCTTGATAACACTCTACTCACTGCTAACCAGGTGAGATGGTTTTTACCTTGGCTAAGTTGGTGTGGTTTAACCGAGCTATCTTGTCTCTGTTGTGCTCTCAACAAAATAATGATATAGATGACGTTCGGTCGAGCTATACATAGCTCGACCTTCCCTCCTACTAATACCTCGGCCAGCTAGCAGGCCTAGCTTTAGATATCCCGGTCAAACCCCTCCCGAAGTCCCTGCCCAGATTAGTACCCATACGACCTGGGACCGAGCTATTCAAAGCCCCTACTTCGGCCCAAAAACAGAGATGGATAGATCGTAGCTCGGCCCAATTTCTTATAAATTTTCCTCTCAATTGCCCCTTAATTTCATCTGTGAAGCATTATCTTCAAGCCGTGCTAAAATTCTCGATCCAACCGGACCAACATAATCAACCCAACTGAGCTTGAATATTCAACTCCACCGAGCTAGAAAACGCTATCATGAATAGGTAGCTCGGTGTCCAAGAAACACGCCGGTTGCACAGCCCGTCGTTTCACGTACCTGTCATCATGTCCTTACTAGGATAT
This sequence comes from Camellia sinensis, assembly GCF_055761805.1. NCBI lineage: Eukaryota > Viridiplantae > Streptophyta > Magnoliopsida > Ericales > Theaceae > Camellia > Camellia sinensis. The sequence goes on along the minus strand of NC_138971.1, from coordinate 175,288,720 downwards.
GTGGCACCTCCATTGCGTCTCCGTACAGTGACAACCGTCGCACATTTATCAAAAAATATTTGAAAAGTCCCATCGTTTTCGTGCCTCCACAAAGCCCACTCCTTGAATCGAACACTCTCACTATTCACCTTCTCTCTTGCAAATCCTCGCCTCCTAAGCTCCATCCATGTTCTTCTTACACTCTAGTCCCAAACAAAGCCACTATACGGCCTGCTTCATTTGCCTTCTAGTGCGCTTGTTGTAGATTGAAAGTTGTTGGACACGCTCTGAATCTGTAAGTTCCTGTGTTGTTAATTTCTGTACTTTCAGCATTTATTCACCATATATGCATGTTATCCATAACAGAGTGTTAATCATATTATTTAATTTTGATGATGTTTAAAATATTATTTACAAAAATTTGGATTTTTTAATAGACATATTATTTGACACAAAATATTATCTGTTTAAAATATATATATTTGTTAAATATTATTTAAATAAAAATATTTTTGAAAACTCTACTATTCACTTTTTGAAAAAATTAAAATTGATTAATTATATTATTTTGACAAAATTGATTGATTGGTTGTATTATCTTGACAAATGTGATATTGATGAGTTATCTTCTTTTGACAAAAATGATATATCCAAATGGAGTGGTAGGTTATGTTTAGTTGAAAATCTCTACAAAAATTTAAAAATGGTATATATTATCAGATCTATTATAAATATTACTTAAAAGGATTTTACTATATATGCAAATATTTTATTAGAATATTATATAGAATGCATATAATATAAATAGAATACATCACGTGAGCAATTAAACTTTTTACACTACATTGATTATATCATATCGCACTACATTGCATGGATTATATCATACTATAATAAAACAAGAAGAAAAAGATGGAGTTATATATATATATATATATATATATATATATTATAATAAAACAAGAAGGAGCAAATCATTTGCTTGTTTGAAAGTTGTGAACTTTGTATTAAATTGTCTACAAAAACGGTGGCTCCATGTTTGAAAAAATAAAAAAAGAAAAGAAAAAACTAGTCTTACTTTTATCTTTTTAATTATTAACATTTGCTGACTATTTAAAATCAAAGAGTGTGCTTATGTAAGCCATGACATCAGCAAGGAGCGTCCTACTTCCAACGGGTATATTTTTAGGTATAAATAGAAGTGCTGTGTCTGGAGAAAAATCAAGAACTTAAAGAAAAAAAAATTTGTGTGCTCCAAAAATTTTGAGTATATTGTATTCTGCTATTTCATTTTTAGATCTAAGTGTAGTCTTTGTTCTTACACTTTTTATATCTACTCTTTGTGAGAGAATTATTGTAAAAGAAGGTTTAAGTACCACTTATTTTTATTCATTATTTTTGTGAGAGATTTTTGTAAGGGTGGGGCATTTATTGTTGAGTGAGGTTCAATAGATAAGAGTAAGTCCTGTGCAAAATCCACAAGCTTGGTGAAGACTTAGTGGTATTAATTTATTTTGATAGTAAAGAAATTCTGAAAGAGGTTCCTTGGGAAGTGGACATAGGCCTGGCGTACCGAACCACTATAAATCTCAATGTTTGATTTTCTCTCCCTATCTCTCTTATTTTTCATATTGATAATTATTATTTTGTTTTTTTTATTTGTATTCTGAATATTGTGTTTATAAATTTTAATATTGTAAATTTTTTTAAATAACCCAATTCACCCCCTCTTGGGTTGCCTACTTGGGACAACAATTGGTATCAGAACCTAGACTCTAGTTTGTGTAACTTAACTGTCTTAGAGTTGATCATGGAAACCCCTAGTAATTCCTTACCTAAGGGACAAGCATTCAATAGGCCACCATTATTTAGCGGCACAAATTTTAGCTATTGGAAAACTAGGATGACCATACATGTTCAATCTAATAATTATGAATGCTGGAAAATTATTTGCAATGGTCCAAAAATTCCTACCAAAACCATAGATGGACTTAGGGTACCCAAAACTGAAGATGAGTGGAATGAATCAGATACTATAATGGCCCAAATTAATGTCAAAGCCACGAACATGTTGTACTGCGCTTTAGATGCCAACGAGTTCAACAGAATTTCCACATGTAAAACCGCAAAAGAAATTTGAAATAAACTTATAGTGACTCATGAGAGAACCGAACAAGTTAAAGAATCTAGAGTCAGTTTGCTAGTCTATAATTATGAACTCTTTAAAATGAAGCTTGATGAAACTATTCCTCAAATGTTTACTCGCTTTACTGATATTATTAATGGTTTAAAATAGAGAGGAGATGTTGATAGATATTGATTGATGTGACCCAAATAAATATATGTATGCAAAAAAAAGTGCACTTTTTTAGTGCATGCCAAACATCTACTTAATATCATTTTATTTTTTATTTCATTTTTTTGGGTTCGTTATTCATTTATTTATTAGTTCTTTTCTTTTTTATTTGTGGATATGAAATTTTTTCATATTTCTTATTTAGGTTGTTTTGTTATATAAGATCAAAGTTTCTCTGCATGGACTAATTTAATTAACTAGATCTCATAACAATTTGTCTTCTTCTTCTATTATATTGTCTTGTTATAAATTTATTGAAAAAAACATTTTCTTTAACAACTTTAATTAATAGCGACCATATAATATTATTGTACTTTGTTTGTGCCCATGTGTAGGGACACATTTTTAGGTAGTCCACGTGGCCGAGGTTGTTAGCCGAGGTACCACGTGGGTGGACCATGGTACCGAGATATGGTGCGATAATACCAGAATTCGAGATATTTGGATAGAAGACTAGAGTCCTAGATGACATCAATCTACCTATTTGGATAGAGATTGAACTCTTAAGGGAGTTCATCTTAATCTGAATAGTGTGAGTTGTGACAAATGTTATCCTTGTAAAGGATAGAATCCCATGAAGTAAGACTTCTAGGGGAAGTTGGACACTAATCATTATAAAAGTAAGGCACCCTCATGGGTCTAAGGTATGCTTTATTTGAGATGCTTTTATGCTTGTTATGTTAAGCACTATTTGTAATCTTTGAGAGATATTTGATTACTGACTTGATCGTCGGAGTGCCCCTCGGTAGACGAACCACCGCGGTATTCTCACATTCTTGTTGGCAGGTGATTGGCTTAATCTATTCTACCAGTGCTCTCCAGCTGAGTTCTCCGTTTGGTTGTGTGGTCGGAAATCAACACCCACAATTTGGCACCGTCTGTGGGAACTTAGTTAGAATAGATGGCCATCATCGTGCAAGATCAACATGTTGGCAACGACTAGTTTAGCGAAGATGGAGAATGTATTGACATTAACGGAATGAAGACCCTTTCAGAAGCGATGCAAAGATAGGGGGCATGAACGCTCCCAAGGAGATGACTTTCAAGTATAGAATGATCAGCCTAAGTGAGCAGATCCCGGATTCTAGATCCCGGATTGAAGATCCCGGATCCCAGATCCCAGAAGACAAGATCTCGGTCTAGATAAGTAGGTCCAAGAAGACAAGAGCTCAGCTTAAGTGAGCAGATCCCGGATTCCAGATCCCAGATCTCGGATCCCAGAAGACAAGATCTCGGTCTAGATGAGTAGGTCCGAGAAGACAAGAGCTTAGCCTAAGTGAGAAGATCCTGGATTCCAAATCCCAGATCCTAGATCTTAGAAGACAAGATCCCGGCCTAGAAGATTAGGTCCGAGAAGACAAGAGCTCAGCCTAAGTGAGCAGATCTCGGATTCCAGATCCCGGATCCTAGATCTTAGAAGACAAGATCTCGGCCTAGATAATTAGGGCCAAGAAGACAAGAGCTAAGTCTAAGTAAGCAGATCCCGGATTCCTGACCTCGAATCCTAGATCCCAGATCCTAGAAGACAAGATCTCGGCTTAGATGATTAGGTCCGAGAATATAAAAGCTTAGCCTAAGCAAGCAAATCCTGGATTCCAGATCCCAGATCTCATATCCTGACAAGATCTATTCCTAGATGATTAGGTCCGAGAAGACAAGAGCTCGGCCTAAGTGAAACAGATCACGGATTCCAGATCTCGGATCCCAAATCCTAGAAGACAAGATCTCGGCTTAAATGAGTAGGTCCGAGAAGACAAGAGCTCAACCTAAGTGAGCAGATCCTAGATCCCAGATCTTAGAAGACAAGATCTCGGCCTAGATGATTAGGTCCGAGAAGACAAGAGCTCAGCCTAAGTGAGCAGATCCCGGATTCCAGATCTCGGATCCCAGATCCTAGAAGACAAAAAACACACAAGATCAGACTGAAGTCGGCCAGGTTCTGTTTGTCGAGCAGAAAGCCATCTATACAGAAGGACTTTTACTGGACCTCTATTGCGATGTGTACATCCTTCCCAAGTTGAAGACTTTTTACACGAGATCCATACAAGGGGCAAATCCCTTGTCCACAGAGCTATATTATAGGGATTCTAGTGACCCTACATGCAAAAGGATGCCGAAACCTATGTAAAAAAGCGTGAAAATATTGTTAGAATCTATGATTGTGCAATAAGACCGAAATGTCGTATGGCAATGTTCCTATGGTGAACATAACAAGTAACTTACACTTATCATATAAGTAGAGTTAAATGATACTTGCATATGATAGAGTTGAATTAAGTTGGCGATGTTTCTAAATGAAATATGACAAATAACTTAGACTTACTATATGGCAGAGTTGAATTATACTTGTATATAATAGAGTTGAACTAAGTTGGAGATGTTTCTGAAAGAAATATGATGAATAACTTAGACTTATTATATGGCAGAGTTGAATTATACTTGCATATGATAGAGTTGAACTAAGTTGGCGATGTTTTTGAATGAAATATGACGAATAACTTAGACTTATTATATAGTAGAGTCGAATTATACTCGCATATGATAGAGTTAAACTAAGTTGGCGATGTTTCTGAATGAAACATGATGAATAACTTAGACTTATTATATGGCAGAGTTGAATTATACTTGCATATAAGAGTTAAACTAAGTTGGCGATGTTTCTAAATGAAACATGACAAATAACTTAAACTTATTATATGGCAGAGTCGAATTATACTTGCATATAATAGAGTTGAACAAAGTTGGCGATGTTTCTGAACGAAATATGACGAATTACTTAGACTTATTATATGGCAGAGTTGAATTATACTTGCATATAATGGAGTTGAACTAAGTTGAATTAACCTGGACTTGCCATATCAGCAGAGTCAAACTTAAAATGGAACTAAGTTCATTAACAGAGAAACCAAGGTTGAAACACCTCGGAAAGCCTTTGTTTGAATCTGACTTCGGCAAAAGACCATAGTCACATGCTTAATGTGAACTTAAGTGGAACTTAGGTTCATATTAGGAGGTAGGAAGCTGGAGTGATGAACAAACTTAAGAGTTTAACACTTGTTGAAATTTTCAAAAATGGGCTTAACATTTGTTAAAAATTCAGAGAAATTTACAAGTTAGAGTTAGCCAATGCAATGATGAATAAAGTATCCGAGGTATATGTTACCCGAGGTGACCAACTAGTTTGTCAAAACTTGAAAAGGGTGAAGTTTTAATAGAAGATAGCGTATAGAGGTAAATAAACAATAACACTTGTAAAAATATTTTTATTTTTAAAGTGTTAGCCGAGGTATGAAAATGGTTAGTCGAGGCAAACAGTCAAGGTTTATCCGAGGTATTGTATCCCGAAGTTATTATACAGTTAAGGTACACTTTGAAGAAATACAAAAATATTCTGAGTTTGGAAGCATGAAAAGCATGAAAGAAAGAAGCAAGCATGCATAGAAGAAAAGAAGGCATACATTCAACACTTTGAAGAAAATATAAGACTTGCATTTAGAAAAGAAACTTGTTCATATACAAAAAGGCACTTCGGCCTGGCATAAGAGATTACTTGTTCATCTACAAAGAGAAAAGGGGCACATCGGCCAAATATAAAACTAACATTTTTCAAACAAAAAATTATAGCTGTCCAAAAGTAAGAAGGAAAAGTACAAAAAGGAGGAAAAATCAAAGTTCATGCATTTTCCACAGTTTGCCTTGCCTTGGCAATTGACATTGTGTTAGCCTCGACAGACAGCTGGGCAAATTTTTCAATTTAGACCTCGGCGTCGATCTCACGCAGTGTGTCATCTAGGCTCTTGTTAGCAGTCTCGACCTCGGCCTCAGAAGTGGTCTTTTGAACATCATCCTTCTCATCCTCAGTCAAGTCAAGGACTTGCTCATTCAGAGTTGGGGACTTAGCCCCAGCAGCAACTTCAGATTCTTTCTCGGCAACCTCAGCGTCGACCTCTTCCTTGTCTCCGGCCTCCTTGTTGTCGGCATCTTCTACTTCCTCGGCCTCATCTTCAGATTGATTGGGAGATGTAGGGAAAGTGACATTGAGCTGACCCATATCACGGAGGGGTGAGTCCTTGGGGCAAACATCTTTTTGAGGGTTGTCATCCAGTCAAGATAGTAGCCTTTGTTGCAGGCCATGTTGACTTGTTTTTTCGGCCTTAACAATGGCCTCGGCTTTGGCAACAGTAACTTGGTCCACTTGCTTTATATTGAGTTGCTGGAGGCATGAGGAACTGGAGTGGATTGCATAGTTATGATATCAGGTATGTCAACAAGAAGGTCTTTTACGACAAGAGTTTGGCGAGACATGTCGTCATTGGTTACGGCGATGGTTACTTACAGATAAAGCGATTTGAAAATTATCAAGGCCTAAGGCTGGGAGCTTAGGACCTCGATATTTCCTGTTCCTTGTTCTAACTACAAGATTGTCGATATGTCGGTGTTTTTACTACCATTGAGATAGTGGGTTGATGTGTGGAGCAGCTAATGAATTGCTTGGCTGTTAGTCTGGTTCAGCTGGCAGAGTTTGAACCTTGGGCACAAAGGGAGTCTTCATAGTAATGAATGCTTCAAGAACAGCGATGATGGTTTGTAAAGGTCAAGAGAAAGAGAGTCTAGGGACACAGATAGAGCCAAAATAGGAAGATGAAATGATTTTGCTGGAATTAGAAAAATATGGAAAAAAGTTATGATTTCGAGTCCTGACGTGCCCGTGCTGACGTTAGACGGCAGGGGGCAAAACTGATGCGACATGATGGGGACGTGGTACGCTCCAATCTCATGATGATCTTGATTGAGAAGTGCGATCTCAGTTGAGATATTGATCTTGGTAGAGATGACGATCTCGGCTGAGATGGTGATCTTGGTTGACATGATGACCTCAATTGAGATATTGATCTCAGTAGAGATGGCGATCTCGATTGAGATGGTGATCTTGGTTAACATGATGATTTCAGTTAAGATGTTGATCTTGGTTGAGATGTTGAATTTGAATGGGGGAAGAACTTGTTTATTCTTGGTTTCTGATGAATTGATACTAGGATCTTGATGTTCTTGAACTAGCAAGTCATGATCTCTGCTAGTAGTGCAATCTCTGTCGAGATGTTGGACCTAGATGAAATGGAACATGATGGTTCATGGTTCTTGATTCTTGACGAATGGACATTTGAGTCCGTGTTTCTTGGTGCCAACGAGTCACGATCTCAGTCGGGGAAGTACCTATATAGGTTCTACCACCTCAGTTTGCCAAGGTAATAGAACCTAGGGGGCAGTTGTGGGGACATATTTTTAGGTAGTCCACGAGGCCGAGGTTGTTAGCCGAACCATGGTACCGAGATATGGTGCGATAATACCGAAATTCGAGATATTTGGATAGAGGACTAGAGTCCTAGATGACATCAAGCTACCTATTTAGATAGAGATGAGACTCTTAAGAGAGTTCATCTAAATCTGAATAGTGTGAGTTGTGATAAATGTTATCCTTGTAAAAGATAAAATCCCATGAAATAAGACTTCTTGGAGAAGTTGGACACTAATCATTATAAAAATAAGGCACCCTCGTAAGTCTAAGGTATGCTTTATTTGAGATGCTTTTATGCTTTTTATGTTCTGTCTAGTGAGTTAAGCATTGTTTGTAATCTTTGAGAGATATTTGATTACTAACTTGATCGTCGGAGTGCCCTTGGGTGGACGAACCACCGCGGTATTCTTACATTCTTGTTGACAGGTGATTGGCTTAATCTATTCTACCAGTGCTCTCCAACTGAGTTTCCCGTTTAGTTATATGGTCGGAAATCAACACCCACACCATGAAATTGTGGACTATCTTCATGATGAGATTTGCCAATTCTTTCTTTACTAATAATATCAAAATAATATTGTGATGACAATTTTTTTTAATTTAAATTAAGGGTACCAAAATTCGATAAACCCACTGCCATGGGGTGAGACCCATCAAATTAGGGGTGTATACGGTCCGGATTGGTTCGGTTCTGAGAAAATCCAAGAACCAAACTGATCCTAACGGTTCTGTGATTTTGAGAACCAGACCAAACCGTTACATTTGTAAAATCGGACCAGAACCAAACCGAAAAAACGGTTCGGTTTCGGTTTGGTTTACGGTTCCAAAAATTTCTATTTACAAGAATAAATTGTTAATATTAGCAAAATAATTACTCAAACTAATTATATTTAACTCATGATAAAAACTAATAATATTAAGGCATTACTTAATATTACATATCTATACCATCCTAATATCATTAAAATTATAAAAAACCAATTAATAAAAATAAAACTTGATATTATATATTATATATATATATATATCTTTTAAAATTCGGTTCGGTTCGGTTCGGTTTGAATCGCGATTTTTTTATAAAATCCATTAACCGAACCGTTTTTACGATTCTCATATTTCTTAATCCGAAACCGAACCAATTCTTAATGGAACCGAACCAAACCGTATGATTCGGACTGGTTCGGTTCGGATTACCGGTTTGAACGGATTTTTGAACAGCCCTACATCAACTATATCGATCTTTTGTATCCAATTTTATGATTAAAAAAAAAAAAAACTGTTAATTTGATATTACTTGTAATGTTACAGAAATAAAAGGCTACCTATACTACATATGCATGAATGTAATGCACATTCTTTTACTTTGCCTCTAATTTTGGCAGAGAGACTTATTTTTTTTCTAGTTATTTTCTCTTTTGAGATAATGTTGTCACCAATTGCCGCAATGTATGGGTAATTTAAAATTATATTTAGATTATGAATTTAAATATAAATTTAAAAATCAAAAATCAAAGAAAAATTGAATAAATTATTAAGTTATATTTTTTCTTTATTTTTTTAAATTTATAATTCAAACAGAACCAACTATTAAAATTGTTAAATTGCCACCAAATTGCCTTTCGTCACAAAGGTGCCTTTACTGCATGGCTGCCCACATGTGAAGACTGGTTGGATGTTATTGGGCAGCCTACACAAGACTAGCCCATTATCCAATTAATATTTGTGATCAATTTTCTATTTATACAGAAATTAATCATAAAATTAAACATAATCTTTTTATATGATTGTGTGACTTATTGAGAAAATTATATATATTCGATTTTATGGTCAGTTTCTATGTTCAGAGGTGACTCAAGGCTTCATTTGGGAACATGTTATTTTAGTAACATTTTAACTTATTAAGAAAAAATGTGTAAAAAAATAAAGAGAGTAATATGACAATTTATAGTGACTTTTTGAATTTTTGGCCAAAACAAAAGCTGCCAAACGAGGATTTAATCCGTCACTTAAGGCCTAATTTTTTAAAAAATAAATTTTTTATTGTTGAAAGTCTCAAATTTTCAAAAATCTAACAAGATAATGGCTCATTTTAATGTTTAACTTAAAACTTTACATAACCTTAGGCCGCTACTAGGGCGGCAAACGAGCCGAGCCAAGCCGAGCTTTGATGTGTTTGGGCTTGTTTATTAAGATTTTAACGAGCTCGAACTCGAGTTCGAGCTGAATAAAAATTTAACGAATCGAGCTCAAGCCGAGTTGGCTTAGGCTCGACTCGAGCACGAGCCTGTTCACGAACCTTAACGAGCCAAAAAATTTATAAATTCATACTTCCATGTGAAACTAAAGTTATAATTAAAACTTTGATTATACAATTATATATACAATATATATAAACATACTAAAAAAAAGTCCATATTTTACTAAAATAATAATATCTACTACTATTATTATATAAATATGCTATCTATAGTTAAGTATTATTTACATTTATATTTTTTAAATATATAAATAGCATATTTCTCTTATTTTTTATACATAATTTTATATTGTTTAATATATAAATAATAAATATTGAACGAGCCAGCTAACGAGCCGAGCTTACGAGCCGAGCTTTAGAATGTTTAGGCTTTTTTATTAAAAATTTAACGTGCTCGAGCTCGAGCTCGAACAGCAAAAAAAATTAACGAACCGAGTTCGAACGAGCTCTTACCGAGCCGAGTTTGAGCTTGTTCATGAACGACTCTGTTCATTTGCAGCCCTAGCCGCTACTATCTATGCCCCTAGACTATTTCCTTTTTTTTTTTTTTGGTATGAAGGAGGCCCCTATTGATGACCATATTAGAAAAGAAAATAATATATAAATTAACTAATTTTACATTTTTTTTTTTTTTTAACAGTATGAATTAAGGCTACGACTCAGATGATTGAATTGAGTTACGGCTCCATACAAACTCAATCCAAGTTTAAAATAATTTGTTTAAACCATATCTTTGTCCAAACTTGTGAGACTACATGTATACAGTGAATGATTCTGCCATATGGACTTTTGTTTTTTTGTGATCAAAACTATATGGACATTTGTTTATGTCTGAAAGTTTGAACAATTCAAAGCAAATTTTAATTTTTCTTCCAATATAACCTCTCTCTTCAAGTGTGAACTCTTAGGTGGTAGCACAATCTAGTTTGATGCCAAGGGTATATATAATAACTGCATAGAACCATCATTGTGGACTAAAAACTTTTACATTTTGTTAGCAATAAATTTTGTAGTCTGTTTTCTTGACCGTACTTGATAGATAATGATACAGCTCACAAAACTATAAGGGTAATGGTAGAGGGCCACAATTTTTGTGGCTCAAATGGCTTAAAACTGTCAAAATGACATCGTTTTGAGCACAAAACATGTCAAAACGACGGCGTTTTGACAGTTTTGACCCATTTGAGCCACACAAATTGTGGCTCTCAAACATTATTCAAACTATAAATAGGGTAGTTAAATTGGCCACAACAGATTAAGAGGTGGGGGGTTCAAATTTTGCCAGCAAGACTCATCCTTCCTCAGGTACAAAAAAATAAAATAAAATAAAAATAACAATCATGCATATTTATTATTATTCCCACACCACAAATGTTTTTGGAAGCAAATGGGTTTTGATTAACCTTATCAAATAATGATGGATAACATTATATTGATGTGTTTTACAATGGAAAATAAAAGAGATAAAAGAAATACATATAGATCTGAAATTTGCATATACCATGGCTAGAAAGGATCCTATGATGCAGATCTTGATTCTTGATTTGAGTCATACAAGAAAAACTCAATGTATTTTTCAACTCTTCTCCTAATCAATTTTGTGTGCTTTTTTCACTTGTACTTAAAATTAAAATTAGTGTAGTATAAAATTAGTGTGTTATAAGTTATATGCAGAAGGAATGTAGTTCATATATTTCAATTATGAGTAAAAATTTAAAATATTTTTTAAGAATAAATTACGCCAATGATCTTTATATTTTACGCCTCGTGTCATTTTAGGTACTACACTCAATTTTAACAAATTTTGTTTTAATTTGGTCTAATTAATAATATGATTAGTGTTTTTGAAGAAAATTTATCACTAAATTGGTTGAGGTTAACTAACTAATAAGTTGAGTAAGTTTATAATTTTACCCTTAAAAATATAACATATAGCACTTATATGCGTATTTTTCATAAAATATATATTAAGAATTATTATCAATTGGATCAAATTGAAACAAAATTATAAATTTAAAATTAAAATCGAGCCGATTAAAATTATAGGGACTAAAATAACATAAGATTCAAAATATAAAGAGACTATCGATATAATTTACCCATTTTTTAAAAAAAATATTTAAAAACTCTAATTAAACTCCTAATCCACCCCTAATAATACGGAATAAATCAACTCTTTCCTTCCTCTCTCTCTATCTTCCTCTATTCTCTCTCCTACACACTCTTTTTTAAATATCTTAACACAACTGTTGAGTAGAAATGGTATGGGGTTCCAACCCAATGTAAGCAGTACTCATACATGTAATCATGACGATTACATGATGCATTCATATACACAGGAGAAGATCAAAACAAAGAAAACCTATCAGCTTGTTTGGTTCCAATTTTCAGAAAATAGTTTTTAAAAAATTCTATTTTTTTATTTTTCATATTTTAATATTTTTAATGAATTTTTTTTAATATTTTAAGTATTTTTTTTAATTTTTAGACATACCTAACATAAATATACCTAAAAAGTAAAAAAAATTGTGAAAAAAACCTTTTAAAAATTCACTAAATACCAAAAATATGAAAAAAAAAATACGAGAATTCAGTACATTTTTTATATTTTTATGTATTTATTAATTTTTTAAAATATTTTTTCACAATTTTTGTACTTCTTAGATACATCTAAGTAAGGTGCATCTAAAAAAATAAAAAAAAATTAAAATTTTAAAAATATTCACTAAAAACAAAAAAATACAAAAACCAAAAAACTCAATTTTCAAAAAACTGAATTCAGAAAATTAAAACCAAACAGACTGTATAGTATTACTTGGATAGGGATGCTTTAATACATAATTTTGCGATATTTTTTAGTATATAAATTATTTTGATGAGTCTTCTGTTTTAGAATTAAAAATATATATATCTATATATATAAATCAAAACTTATTAAATTATTCTATATTAGATTTATGTATAACTTTTCTATTTATATAATACTGGGGGTGCAACTTGGGCGAATTCAATCGGGTTGAAAGGTTATCCAAGCCCAGCCCAAGTTATGCTGAGACCTGCCCAAGCCCGTCCAAGCCCGAATTATAACCCGAGGATATCTGCCCAAGCCCGACCTGAGTTAAACCCGAATTACCCGATTTGCCCGAATTGCCCAAATTGTAAATGAATTTTAGTTTTTTTTTTTTTTGCAGCTACATTATTAAATTATTAAAATTTGACTCTATTTAGATTTTATTTTTTATTTTTTTATAGAAAATCATTAATACCATCAAAATAAATAATTTATATAATGTAAGAGATATGCTACTATAATAGTCCTTACAACTTATGAGTGAAAATAAAAAGAAAAAAAAAGTAAGATCTTATGTTATTTGTATATATAATATACATTCAATATGATTTAATAATTAAACTACTTTAATATCATTTAATGGCTAATAATTTATATGTATATTTAATATTTTATATATCTATATATGTATAATTCGGGTTTCGGGTTGCTCGAGTTGTTTGACGTCTTTGCCCAAGCCCGTCCAAATTTAATTCGGGCTTCTAAATTTTTGCCCAAGCCCACACCGAATTTAAAAATATTTTATCCAAGCCCTAAAAAAACTAGGTTGGACTCAGATTGCTCGATTTGAGCCCGTACAAGTTGCACCCCTATATAATACTACTCAATTATGTTTAAAATTTTAACACAACTTTGACAACTACAAAGGCCATCACATTTGATTGGTAGATGAAATAATAGAATTGAATTAAATAATTTTATATTAAAAGGTTGTCTGAGATGATCTAAATAAATACATTTTTTGATTTTTTACGAAAAAATGTAAAATATTGATTGGATTTGAATTGATGTAGTAGAGAGATGATGTGATTTAAATAAAATGATGTGACTTAAATAGGGATGTGATTTAAATAAAATGATGTGACTTAAATAGGATAGTGACTTTTTGACTTTTTTAGATTATTTCAAACTAAGCCTTAGTTCAATTTTTTTTTTTCATCTAAAGATTAATTAAATAAGAACCTAATCACATACATTAATATCAAAATTTATGTAATTCATCCCAAATTATAGCTGGGATTTCATTATAACATGAAAGAATGACGCTCCACTTACAAATAAATAATATTAAAAAACATATATAGCATAATTATGAAATATCAAAAATATCTTTATTTTAAAATTCACGTTGGGACAAGTCCTCCTAATCTCTCCCCACCTTCAGGTGCAACCCCTATCAACATATTAGGAAATTAGATCTACAATTAAATATTTAATTTTTAGTATTTATCAAGGTTCACACTTTCCTAATGGATAGATACTCATTTTGTTGAGAAGGGATGAAATAACTTACCTGGAGACAATATTTTTATAAATAAAAAAAAAATTTAAAAATTTCTCTCAAAAATAAGTTATTTCGAAAGTATATTCCTTAAACAACTTATTCCACTTAATTCTATCCATAAATCAAACCTTACTTAAGTGTTTATGTGCATGCAATCTTATTTTAGCTTGAGCAACAAAATAATCTCAAAATAAATTAATAAATAAGGATTTGTTTCGCTTTCAGAGATCGGTGGACATTGATGTTCACTCGACAGTCTCCATATTTTAGGTAAGAACTAGAGGAGAGGCAAGTCCTTTTTTTTAAAATTTTGTATGACTTTTTTGACCGTTGGGACAATGGGGGACACAGCCTTTCCCCATTTTTTCAAGAACATTTAACAACCTACTCTTGTCCACTTATTATTAATAATAATTGAAAATTTTATATTTTATTTTTAATTAACAGATGATCTCAAGTCAATTGTTAAATGGTGGTTTGGGGCCCTTAAGTAACCCCGCGTCAAATATATCAGTACCAAAGTGATTTTGATTCATAGTTTTTTTCCAATATTAAATAGGGATAGAAAGTGAAGAACATGTGGACCATTCATTTTGTCAAGGCTTAGAGCAATTCTAACGGTGAATAGGTAAAATAAATAGTTAAAATTATAATTTAGTAATGAATAATGTAAAATAGTTAGAGGATGACAATGTTGCCTCAACGGTCAAATTGCTATTTTGTAGCAATTCCAACTTGAGTAATGTTACACTTACCATCTTTTTATACCACCTTCAATGTACTGCCTCATATATTAACACATCATTCGATATAAACATGAGTGGTATGAAAAAAATGACAAGTGTAGCATTATTGTTCCAACTTTCCCTCCATTTGACAAGCACACTAAAATGCATCACAACACAATTTTGCAAGCCCAGTCGACGCGTAGGTTGTTTGGAAAGTCGTTCAGGCAGTCGTCCAAATTTGTTGTCTTTCTCTCTCTATTTGTTGTGCTGACAACTTTAACTATAAATAAAACTTGTGCCAAATTTAACACAAGATACAACAAAGTTATAATTTGGCAAAAATTTTAACAGGCAGTTAGAACAGCATTTTTTAGAACTATAACTATATTTTGACTTTGGCTTTGGCAACTTTTATAATTTGTTGCTGGAGATGCTCTTATACGTAAATCATTTAACAACTATAATCAACGTCATATTATTTCATTATATTTATTTTTTTAAAAGTGAACAACTATAATCTTAAAAATAGACTATCAATTTAGAAAAATGTTTGGTGGTCACAATATTCGCGGCTCAAATGGCTCGAATTGACCAAAACGACGTCGTTTTGTGTTGTTTTGTGTCCAAAACGACG
Source organism: Camellia sinensis (assembly GCF_055761805.1). NCBI lineage: Eukaryota > Viridiplantae > Streptophyta > Magnoliopsida > Ericales > Theaceae > Camellia > Camellia sinensis. The sequence goes on along the minus strand of NC_138971.1, from coordinate 175,273,115 downwards.
TCGTTTTGGTCAATTCGAGCCATTCAAGCCTGAGAAATTCGGGCCCTCTATCATTGCTGATCAATTTATTTGAAAACAATTATAATAAAATCATACAACAATGACTATCAAAATCAATATAATTTTTTTCATAGTTCTACACATTATTTCATCTCATCTAATTCTATAGCATAATTTATCTCCCACAATCAACAGTCTCATCATTTTCAATCTTATCCAATATATATATATATATATACTGAAATATTCATACAATATGGTCAAAAATAGCAAAGGAAAATCCGTGAAGATTAAAATATAGAGTGATCGTATTATTATTTTCTTTTTCTACAATTTTTTTTTTTTTTTTTTTTTTTTGTGGGGTACCTTTTAAACAACTACCACTACTCACGGGACAAAATCTTTCTTGGATTTTTTTTTATGTTCTTTTGGCGGCTCAAATTTTCATTTCTTACCTTTGACTAAATTTTACAGTGCAGAAAACAACGTTGATGTGAAACGTGTAGTGCTGCTGGGTCATCATCTACTTGTTACTCTACAAAATACATTTATTTTTACACCCAAAGACACTCACGATGAGTGTGTTTATGATTTTTCTATTTTCTGATTGAATTGAATGTTCAGTCTAAATTCTTATTATGCGTATATGTTATCGAATTCCTAACGTGGATACAGGGTAAGAATTAACTTTTTTTTAACTAACTCAAACTAGCTCATTTTTAAATCAAAAAAAAAAAAAAAAAAAAAAAACTAGTTCATTTAGCCAAATTCTTGTATACCTAGTAAGGTGTACACAGTATAATTCAAACAATTTAAACAATTTGAGAGTAAAATCATAAATCAAATAACTGATTAACAAATAATCAAATCACGATTTGGATGGTTTGAAAAAAAATTGACAAATTGAAAAATACTATTAACCAATTATCAAATATTTACATAATATATTACACTAAATTTGCTAAATATTTTTCATATATATATATATAACACAAACTAATTTTATATACATATAACTATTAATTTATAACAAATTTTACATTTTAAATCTTTCTCACGCTCATTTTTAATTTAATATTTCATTAAAAGTTAAAAAATACATATATATGAACGAAACAATTTCAAAAATAAATTATAAATCTTAAAATTTAATCCACAATTGGCGTATAGAAATTTATACTAGTAAGAGTCCACAATACAAAGTCCAAGAAGCATGACCTTTTTTGAAGAAAAAAAAATAAAAAATCACTTCAAACTTTGCGACTGATCATATATGCGAGTGTAATTTTGTTAAAAGAAAAGAAAAAAGAAACAAAAATAATAATAATGATGACAACTATTTCATTCCCCTTTCCTTTCTTCCTTTGTCCTTCCTTTTCCATCTAAATTCTTCTCAAATTCTTCATTGCTCAACTAATGGCATTACTGGAGAATGATCTAAATGCCTTTCCCTGACCAAATCGGTCCAGACTACTTTGGTTCAGACTACTCGAATTTGGGGGAAATCGGCTTATTTTTATCACCCTAGTCCTAGCATGAAGCAATCAACCTCACCCAAACCATCACACACTACTTCCCCTAGAGCACTGTCAGGGTTTCAGCATAACCCATCCAACCAGTAAGTCTAAGCAACAAGGACATGAAAATTTTGGTGAGCGCAATCACACATCCAAAATTTCCCATGGAAATGATGTGAGGAACATAAACAAATCCTAGGGAAAATAAAATTTAATAGCAACAGTTAAAATTCAATCCTTAGGCTCCATAGGCCTTCATAAAATTTGCAAAACCTGCAGTTAAATAGCACAAAAGCCTAATAAGATTCTTGATGTTAATACTTACACAAGTCCACAAGTTGGCAGTTTTGAGTCCTCAGACTTAAGACAGTTAATATGCGTGCTTCATGATGTTTCTGAACCTGGCTGGACCAGCTTCTAAGGTAACAACGGATACGCAAGATCGATAAATACAACGAGAACTGCAAGAAAGATCCAGAGAAAACTTAAGGCATTCGTCGGCGCTTCTTGGCAAGATTCTCAAAAACTTGGTGGACATCTTCTGACGTGATTGGCTTTGATGAGTCAAAGGACTCCTGTCAATATCATGCACATATCGGCTCAATACACTTGTCAGAAAATACTAAGGAATTGAAAGAAAATTCTAACTCTTACGACTTCAGCTTTACAATCTGAAACCAAGGACATACCAGGAAAGAATGAATCTCATTCTTCATGTCAGCAATGCCATTCAGGATCTCCATTTTCTCCACATGACCAAGTTTATTGAGAAAATTTAACTCAACACCCTCCTGTTGCTGCAACTTCTCATCCCTCTTCTCCTTTGCCATTTTTTCATATTCCGCGATAGAGTCCTCCTTGTCGAGCAAGAAACCAATCCCCTTTTGGGTATAGAAGTTTCCACATTTTTCGCATCTGCAGAGAACATCTCTCCAGTTTTTAGAAAGAAACATTGGTTTACTCTTCTCTACAAGAGGTGGAGATACAACCAGATCAACTCTAACAACACATTGAGTGCTTGGACCAGCACCCTGAATGCATTGATTTGAATCTGTATTTTTGTCAGAGTTTTCACCGACAAGCAAATCCTTCACAACAGACACTGTTTCAGAACTAGCCACAGTCACGGGACAATTTACTTTGGGAGATTCTGAAGAAGAAATTCTATTATCAAGCTTCTCAGAGGACCCACAAGGTGTAGGTGCATCTTCCAGCACACCTTTATCTTTGGTAGCATTTGTAGGGGTAGCCTTAGTGGTCTCATGTTGCCTTACTGCCGCCCAAATGGTTTGAGGATAAAGGGTCAAAAAAGAACAAACTGCTGAGCAGACCTGGCAAATAAAATCCTCATATAAAGGCTCCCCTTCCTCATCTCTTGGAATCTGTAAAAATAGCAAAACAAATTAAAGGTCAGAAGATAACTCCAGTGAAAATTAATACATACTGTGGGGCAAAAGGAAACTACCATTTTGGCAAAAAACTTAAATATTTAGATTTAAATCTAGATAAAAGTGTAAATATTGGCAAAACACCCCACGTAGTTGTGACAAGACTGCTGGTCTGAGTAGATAATAATATGAACATGAGTGAGCTATACAAAAACAAGTGTAGCGAAAAAAAAGAGGACTTGTACAAAAACAATTGTATATTATACCCTGCCTACAACATAGCCTATAGAGCAGTATAACCAGACCAGGTCCCAAAAGTTATAAAAATGTGGAAGGAAAAGCCGATAACCAGATTGACACTCACTAGGACCTTTTAATAGGTGTATGACGGGCAAACCTCAAACAAAGATACAGTCCATGAAAAAGAGGCATGAAATATAGAGGTTTAGAACAAGGCTCATAAATTGAATTTTACATCAGCTATTATCAAGAAGATGCAGGATTTAAGTCCTCCTTAAAATTTGGATTTTTTATGTTTTTTTTTTAAATATCAAAGGATGAATGAATAAACTTCGAAACAGTGTGTAACCGCATTACATATATATTACAATGATCAAACTTCGCAATAACTTAAATACAATATGGAAACACAAAATTATATGGATACCAAGAAAAAAGGTATGGAAAAAAGTGCCCCCTGTTTAATTACAATAAAATAAAATCTACAACCTTACAACACATGTATAACACATTCCCTTCACTAATTAAAATCTACTCAGTGATAGGTTTTATAGGGACTAATATGAAATTTATCACCCAATTAACAACTTTTCCTTTTATGCCAGTTATCTAATATGGCACCATGGATAATTCTCCCCTATAAAACTCCACACCTTTTACCGCTGGGCATGTAATCATTGGAATGACTTGTACAGATATAAGATATAAACAAAATTAAACTAGAAGGCAGCCTTATAGAAAAGGATTGAAAGACATGTGAAAGAGATATACTACCAACCTCATCAGAAGATTCAAGCCCAATATGTTCCTCATGAAACCAGTCCTCACAAATACAGCACTGAATCATCTCTACCTGTTCCTCGGCTTCTGGATCAGGATAGGGGCGACCGCAGGTGCAATATGAACCTTTGAAGTTATGATTATATGAATTCTCCACATTTTCGATATCTTTGTTTGGGAAAAGCTTGCAAAAGAACTCCCCAAACTTTGAGTTTCCACAATCACACCTAAAGTTTCTCTTGGTCCACAATTCCACAATCTACTCCAAATAGCAAAAAGTAACTACCATCAAATGCAAGCAAAAAGTAATACGACAAGATCCGAGATTATAAAACACAAGGTACGAATGACAAGATTGCATATTTAATAAAAAATCTGATTTGACAAAGAAAACGAAAAAACAGATTCGAGCAGAGATACGAGCAGAGATACGAGCAGTGATGCAGTGATACGAATGCACATCAAATGCAAGCAGTGATGCAAAGATATGAATGCACATCATTACAGGTCCTCTCCATTAATAAAATGACAAACGGAATATAAGCGATTAAGCCAATACTAGTACTGTATTATGAAGTAACCACACTGTCACGGATATAATAGGTAGTATTTCATTTAAATTTGAATTGAAGTAATATGTAAGGTAGAAATTCAAGTCATTAACATAAAAGAAAAATCAGTTAAGTTCAAAGTATGAAAACCAAACTCTATAAGGAGGACTATCATGGAGATTAAAGCTAGATGTCAGTAACCATGGCTAATGAGACTCATTATATCCAAATGGTTTGTTTTGAATAAGCAAGGATCCTTGGACAAATATTCACATGACCCCACCCACTCCCCTCCTCCCTTTTCTCTTCCCAAAGGGTAGTTAATGCATGCCAAATGTCATGTGTGATTACCATATAACACGACAACACAACTGGAAATTAAAACCACAAAACAAAAACAAAAAACAGAACAAAACAAAACAAAACAAACAAACAAAAAAGAACAAAATGAACCATAGATGCAGTAACATAAAAATTTTTAAACTTGGATAGATTGACGTTATAGATACTTTCATGGCCTCATAATAAGTTAATATTTAATTTTACTGAAGAAACTCTCTTATAAATGCATTTGATAAATTGTAATGCTTGGCAAATATAGCGCTATGAGCACTACCTATAAATAACACTGACATGTGTTCACAAATCTACACCCATAAGTTAATGAGATATGTATCACAGAAAGATTATACTGAGAATACCTCATGGCCATCATGGCAAGACAAGCTACATGCTGTGCAAACCCCGGCATTCCCATCAGGAGTGCAGGTCAAGCACGAGAAAATCGCCTGCCTCTTCATATAACCTTTGGTATAGGTGCACTCTTTGCCCTCATCGCCACCCAAAACCAAATCCGCTTCCTATGCATTGGCATAGAAAAGAACGCAACATCAAAGTAAAAAACATTATATAACACAGAAAGCTAAAGATAATAAAAAACAAAAAAAAAAAAACATTTTGGTCTCGAAATGAGATAGAGTTGTACAGAGAGATAAAAAAAAGTGCCATGAAAATTTGGCAAACAAATTTTTTTTCTCATTAGCTGTCAACTTTTGATTGTTTATTACACGGGAAAGAAAAATAAATAAACAAATAAAACAACCTTCAAAGTTTATCTAAAATGAAAAAATATATATTTCTCTATGCCTCATTTTTCTGCTGGTATTCATTACTAAGTGAACCACAAATGAAACCCCACACTTACTAAAATTCAAACATCAACACAAATTAAATTTAGTTCTGACATTTTAAGTTTTATTTTGACATCCCATCTACATTCTCAGTCAAAATGGCACATATGTCTAATATACTTGATGGTTTTCTCATTAAAAAATTGTATCTATTTACATTTTATTCACACCTTTGCCCATGATAGTACAACATAATTAATAACAAAACAAAAGTTTAATTACCTATTCTTTTAAATTAACAAATCATAATAACGAATTACAACCGTTACATTTCTTATTCCAATTTTATCCTCCAAGTAATCTAATAATTCTTATTATGTCCTGAGAGGGAGATTTATGATCTGAGATTGGGCCGTGACGTTAGCCGGGCAGATTTGGGCCGAGGTATTGGGCTCCAAGATCAGGCCGTGATATTGCTCGGTAATGGCAAAGCCCACGTGGAACCGAGTTATCTGATCTCGATTCCGCGAAGGCCGGACAGGTGGAGGAACAGCCTAGATGAGGCTCCCCGGCTCACGCGTTGCAAGGTTGTAATGCACGCACCTTAACCCGGTAGGAAAGCCTGTGCTTGGAGCTTGGCCGAGAAGGTCTTTGGCTGACCGGCGTCACCAATCTCCAGCTCAGCTTCGCCGGAATACAGTTAAGCACGGCTGGAATTAAGCCCGGTAGTAGGAAACTACGACATCAACTGCATTTGGGCATGTTCGGTATGGCCGTTGATAGCCGAGATAAAGTTGCCCGGCCGCCGTGCTCCCAGCAGAGTGGGCTGGCAGTTGGGTTAGGTGATGTATAGCAAGATTTGTGCTGACAGATGGGATAACAGAGCCACGTGTCGAGAGACCAATGGGAGTAGATTTGGGACGCAGAAGGGTATATAAGCATGTCTGCGCCCCCTATACGCGCGACAGGAACACTTTGTAAGGAAATTCTTACACTCAAACACTCCTCTCTCTCTCGCTCTCTCTCTATCCTAAGATGTGCGCTAACTTGATCGTCGAAGGGTTTTTCCGGCCACACACCGCCGGGTAACTCAACGTTATTTGCTCGCAGGTAATCGGACAGAAACGGAGCTCGGAAGAAAGGAGTACGGGCTTGCCGGAATATTTGCTCCCCGTACAATTGGCGCCGTCTGTGGAAAGCTTGATAGACAAAACCTTATCTTCCAGGCTCGTCTGATCGCCGTCTATGGCGATCAACGATGAGTTTCCGTTGTCTGCCATAGACGGAGCCACCCCGGAGTTCACCCGAAAGAGAGAAGGACCTCCCGCCATCCATCCAATGGCGGACTTGGAGACACCCACCGGAGGACAGTCAGGAGACGCGCGGGATAAGCACGGAAGAAGTTATGGTCATTCACGAAATCCAGATGGTCATTGGCGGCGGAGAGAATCACATGCCCGACGTCTGGAACACAAGTTGAGGAACCAAGATGCCGTCATCCAGCGAATAGCGGCAGAGATGGAGAAGCTCAAGCAGCATGTCAAAAGGAAGGGTGTAGCTGAAGTGGGTGACCACAGTGAGCGCAACCCATCCCGCCGTTCAGGCGGTCAGAGTCAGCGACGCACTCCGTCTATTTCTATTACCAGAAATTACCAGGTTGGTGATTCCGACGTGCATGCAGAGAAGTCTAGCGCGCAAGATAGCACTTACCGGCCCTCACGTCCGGTGACGACGTCGAGGTACTCTTACTCCGCTCATTCAGAGGATTTGCGGGCGGTCTTAAAGGAGCGGGCTCGCCGGCGCGAAGCTCAGAGGATACCGGCATTCCAGTGGCTATCCTACGGGGTTCACGCCAGCGAGGAGGTCGGAATGCCTCCACCCCGCCAAGCAGCGCCACTCCTGGTGGATTCAGATTTGGCCAGGTTAAGTGCCACCCCTTTCTCCCTGGAAATAGAAACAACACCGCTTCCGGCAGGCTTCCACCAGCCAAAGTTCACGCTTTTCGACGGGAAAACCGATCCCTACATGCATGTAAGTCATTTCCGACAGGTCATGGCCAGACATAGGCGGAATGACACTCTTATGTGCCTCATCTTTCCGTCAAGTTTGGGCGAACTGGGCTTGAAGTGGTTTGAAAGGCTGGCGAATGGGAGTATTGAGAGGTGGCATCAGCTAGCCGAAGCCTTTGTCACGCGCTTCAAAACCAACACAAAAACACCAAAGGAAGTCGATCACCTACTGAGTGTCAAGATGGAACCGAGCAACACATTTAAGGCTTACAACTATAGATATTGGGAGACCTTCAACGAGATCTTAGATTGCCCGGTCAACCTTGCAATCACTCAATACAAGCGTAGTCTCCCGGTCGGACATAGACTGCGGGACTCGCTTACCATGCACCAACCGACGTCCATGGGCCAGCTCATGCAGCGCATCAATGAGCACATCCGAGTCGAGGATGATGCGTCAGCATCTACCGTGAAGGCAACTCCGGTAACAACAGACAAGAAGACAGCAGGCAAAGTGCACGCAGTTGGGCAAGAGTCCAGCCGCTCAAGTGACCGAGCAGAGGAATCGGACCGTGGCTCGAATCGCAAAAACCGAGGTAGAGGACGTCGGAATGACCGGGATGACTACCCCCGAGATGACATAGCGGAGGCAAACAGAAGGTTGAAGGCAAGGACTGGCATAACCACGGTCTTCAAGATTCCGATCTATCGCATACTTAGTGAAATCCGAGACGAGAAGTATGCCCGGTTTCCTGCTAAGTTGGGCAATGGACAAAAGGGCTACAATCCGCGGTATCGTTGCACGTTTCATCGGGAGCGAGGCCACCGGACTGAGGATTGTTTGCCATTGAGGCAACACCTGGAAGAGCTAGTCGCGGCCGAGCACCTGGAACTTTACATTGATAGAGGTGTTACGCAAATCAGGTTCCAGTTGATCCGCGGGGACTGAATGACCGAGATGCACCTCCTCAAGGGGTTGTGAATGTCATCCACGGCATAGTGGAACCGGCGCGTGTTTGCGAGCTTCGTGGTATGATCAAGAAGGCAGAGCACATGAGGGAAGTTTTGTCAGTTCAACCTGCGCTCAAGAAGGAGAAGACGGAAGCGAAAGATGTGATCAGTTTCTCCTCAAGGGACTTGGAGCCCATTCAGACACCGCACAATGACGCCTTAGTAGTTACACTCTGCGTCAAAGATTTTGAAGTCAAACGGATCTTGATCGATCAGGGAAGCTCGGTCGAGATCATGTACTACAACGCTTTCAAACAGCTCAAGCTCCGAGATACGGATTTGGCCCCGGCAACATCACCATTGGTTGGTTTCAACTCACAACCGGAGTGGCCTTTGAGAAAGATTATCCTGCCGGTCAAAGCGGGATCCGTGGTCAAACAGGTGGAGTTCTGGGTGTTACAGGTGCCATCTACTTACAATTTGATCCTTGGAAGGAGGTGGCTTCACGCTATGCAAGCCGTGGCATTGACTTTTCACCAAGTAATGAGATTTCCCTCGACTATGGGGGCAATCGAGGAGATTTGGGGCGATTAGGTCATGTCAAAAGCAGTGCTTCATGGCAGTCAACGGGAGCCGGGCTGCCAAAGGATTTGTTCAAATGATTAAGGGACCGGAGGACCAAGGTGTCTTGGATGATGTGGGCACCAAGGCCCAAGACAAAGCTGTCGAGGAATTGGTGGAGGTGCGAATTGATACAGAGCAGCCGGACAAGTTCTTCTTGCTCGGCTCAAGCCTTACAGCCACAGAACAGACCGAGATGGTTGAGTTTTTGATGGCCAACATCGAAATTTTTGCATGGTCGCCTTACGACATGCCCGGCCTCGATCCAAATTTTATTTGGCATCATCTCAATGTCTTCCCCGGAGCCAAGCCAGTCATTCAGCGAACAAGGAGATCGGCACTGCATCACGCCGAGGTAGTTGCGGAGGAAGTCAAGAATTTGCTGGAGGCACAAGCAATTCAAGAAGTGCACTATCCTCGGTGGATCTCAAATACAGTGGTGGTACCGAAGAAGAATGGGAAGTGGCAGGTTTGCGTTGATTACAAGACCGTCAACCGAGCTTGTCCGAAAGATAGCTTTCCTTTGCCTAGAATTGACTAGCTTGTGGATTTGACGGCTGGACATAACAGGCTAAGTTTCTTGGATGCCTACTGCGGCTATCATCAGATTGCCAAGCATGGCCCCAACCGAGAAATCACTTCATTTACTACACCAAAGGGACCCTTCTGCTACCGAGCCATGCCTTTTGGTTTGAAGAACGCCGGGGCAACTTTTCAGCGAATGGTGACCACGATGTTTGCTCCTTTGCTGGGCCGGACAATGGAAGCTTACATTGATGATATGGTGGTTAAAAGCCGGCATCAGGCAGATCATTTGTCCGACTTGGCCGAGATGTTCGCCATTCTCAAAAAGCACAAGCTACGCCTGAATGCGTCTAAGTGTGCTTTCGGCGTAGGATCTGGAAAATTTTTGAGATTCCTAGTCACGAACCGAGATATTGAAGCAGACCCTACACAAATCCAAGCCGTGCAAGAGTTAAAACAGCCTAGCTCGGCGAAAGATGTGCAGCATCTGGCCGGAATGGCCACCGCGCTTAATCGATTTATAAACCGGTCATCAGATCGCTGCCACCCTTTCTTTCAGTCCTTAAAATCAAAGTTCTCCTGGGATGAAGAGTGTGACCGAGCTTTGGCCAAGCTCAAGGAGTATCTGTCTTCAGCGCCACTGTTGGTCACACCGGAACCTGGAGAAGAACTCTATCTTTATTTGGTCGTATCGCAGCATGCAGTCAGTGCGGTGTTTGTCCGGGCTGAAGGAATCAAGCACCTCCCCATCTTTTATGTCAGCAAAACTTTGCTATCGACAGAGTCGAGATACTTGCCGTTGGAGAAGCTTGCTTTGTCATTAATGATGGCTTCAAGAAAGTTGGCGCACTATTTCCATGCACATACCGTCATCGTCTTGACCGAGTTCCCCCTCAAAGCTTTATTCGAGCGGGCAAACTTCTCCGGTCGGATTCTTAAGTGAGCGGTCGAGTTGGGACAGTTTGATGTGAAGTTCCAGCCGCGCACTGCCATCAAAGCCCAGACTTTGGCCGACTTCGTCGCCGAATTCTCACCTGGAACTCATCCTGTATGCCCGGTCGATATTACCGCGGCAGATGATGAGGTGCACGCAAGACCATCCGAGATACAACCAGTTGGTGGAGGTAGCAACGCAGAGTTTGCGTGCACCACTGAAGCACCCTCAGTTTGTACGGTTTTACCACCCGGTAATGCGATGACGGAGTTGAGTATCACCGACCAACCTGCTCTGTCCGGTCCCGCATCACCAAAGGAGGAAGAAATGGAACCACGCAACTCAAAACCTACGGCCGGCATAATACCGCAACCTGGTGATTCGCCTACGGACTTGAGCATTGCAGATCAACTTGCTGAGTCCGGTGCCGAATCATCAAAGGTGACTGAATTGGAACCAATCAACACAGTACTTGAAACCGAACAACCGAGCAGTCGTGACCCCATCAACCTTCAAGCCTCTCAGGACCCCTCAGAATGCTGGAAGCTCTTCGTGGGGGAGATGTGGAAACTTTTTGTTGATGGAACGTCGAACCGTCACGGCGCCGGGCTAGGTATAGTTTTGATATCACCAGACGGGTTGACAATTGAACACTCTATCACCCTTGGCTTCCCAGCATCCAACAATGAGGCCGAGTACGAGGCGCTTTTAGCCGGTCTCAAGAGCGCGCTTCAGATGCAGGCATCAGAGTTAATGGTTTACAGTGATTCCCAGCTTGTGGTTAACCAAGTTTCTGGGGTCTACCAGACAAAGGATGACAGAATGATAAAGTACCAAGCTTTGGTCAGGGACCACATCAAGCGATTCCAGGCGATCAGGGTCCAACAGATCGGCCGAGAAGAAAATAACCGGGCAGATGAGCTGGCCGGCCTGACCTCTATGGTCGACCGCTCATTTCCCAACCCTCTTTTGATTGAATTCCTACCGAGACCCAGTATTGAAGAAGCCGGACAGACGGAAATATTCTGCGCCGAGCTAGATCCTTCCTGGATGGACCCTATCATCGTTTTTCTCAGAGAACGGACTCTTCCAACCGACAAGAAGGAAGCACACAAAGTGCGTGTAAAGTCAGAGCGGTTTTGGCTCTCTCCTTCAGGCGTTTTATACAAAAAGTCTTTCACCGGTCCTTACCTGAAGTGCGTGCACCCGAGTAACGTGGAAACCTTCCTGTATGAAATTCACGAAGGCATCTGTGGCAGTCACATTGAGGGCAGGTCCTTGGCCTACCGAGCTATTTCACAAGGCTATTGGTGGCCGTGCATGAAAATCGACGCCCAGAAATATGTTCGCAAGTGCTAGAAGTTCGCACACCAGATCCATCAGCCGGCCAGAGAACTTCTTCCCCTAACCAGCCCTTGGCCTTTTGCAATGTGGAGATTAGACATAGTGGGGCCGCTCCCAACAGCACCAGGCAACCGGAAGTTCTTCATCGCAGCAACAGACTACTTCACCAAGTGGGTTGAAGCCGAACCTTTAGCAACAATCAAGGAGAAAGACGTGAAGCGGTTTGTCTGACAGAATGTGGTAACACGGTTCGGCGTCCCTAAAATTTTGATCTCTGATAACGGCACCCAGTTTGACGGTCGCCTATTCAGAGGATTTTGTGAAGATTTGAAGATTGAATTCTACAACTCCACTCCGGCTTACCCACAGTCCAACGGTCAAGCCGAGGCGTCAAACAAGACTATTCTTGACGGACTGAAGAAGAGGCTTGAGAAGGCCAAGGGAAAGTGGACCGAGGAACTTCCCAGCGTCCTCTGGGCATACCGTACAACCCCTCAGAGGTCGACCGGGGAAACTCCATTTGCTTTGGCTTATGGCATGGAGGCGGTCATTCCATTGGAAGTTGGCATGCCCACTCTCAGAAGTAAAAGTTTTGAGCCCGAGCTGAATGCCGAGGCCATTGCTCTGGAATTGGATCTGGTGGAAGAGCGCCGAGAAAAGGCTCTCATCCATGTGGCCGCCTACTAGCAAGAGCTCTCCAGGAAGTACAACAAGACGGTGCACCCCAGACCGTTTAAGGTGAGTGAATGGGTCTTGAGGAAAGTTATGGGCAATATCCTGGAGCCAGGAAAAGGCAAGCTAGGTGCAAATTGGGAAGGACCCTACAAGGTAACCGGCCTGGCGGGCAAGAGGGCATACCACTTGGAGGATTTGGATGGTAGAGCAATCCCGCAGCCATGGAATGCGGCCAATCTCAAACTGTACTATTTCTAGCTTTTGTTTTCTTTTTGTGCAAAGGAATTTTTTGCCTTACACTTCAGAATGTAAATTTTTTTTGTCAATATATAGAAGTGTCTTCTTTGCCTTAGCATTTTGATTGATTGCTTTGAATACTTGAGATTCTCAACCGAGATGATTTACTCCAGTTGAAGGAATTGATGATTTGTTCAACTCAGAGATTCCAACCGAGATGATTTACTCCGGTTGAAGAAATTGATGGTTTGTTCGACTCAGGGATTCCAACCGAGATGAGTTACTCCGATTGAAGGAGTTGATGGTTTGTTCAACTCAGAGATTCCAACCGAGATGAATTACTCCGGTTGAAGGAGTTAATGGTTTGTTCAACTCAGGGATTCCAACCGAGATGAGTTACTCCGGTTGAAGGAGTTGATGATTTGTTCAACTCAGAGATTCCAACCGAGATGAGTTACTCCGGTTGAAGGAGTTTATGGTTTGTTCGACTCAGAGATTCCAACCGAGATGCCCTACTCCGGTTGAGGGAGAGGATGTTTTGTTCAATTCTATCAGAATTAAAACCGAGATGGTGTATTCCGGTTATACAAGATGTTTTGTTCAGTTCAGGCATGCTCAACCATGATGGTTTAGTTCGGTTGAAAGAATTAGTGATTTGTTCAACTTTGTTGTTCCCACCGAGATGTTTATTCCGGTTGAAGAAGTTCCTCAATTTTACTAAATTTACCGAGATGTTAACTCCGGTCAAGCTAGTTGGTGATTTGTGCAACTTCGTGATTTAAACCGAGATGTTTTGTTGAAGATAGAGTTCGAGAAAACTGTGCAAATACTTGATGAAATTAAAGCTTTTCATTGATAGAAAGTTAATACAAAAGGAGGGGCAGAGAGCCCGGTTACATGTGCAAAGCAAAAAAAAAAAAACAATAGAAAAAAGAAAACTAAGCGAAGGGAGAGAGATTGGTGAATTCATCATCCGGAGTTGTCTCCAAGTTCATTGCTGGAGATCGGTATTCAACACCGAGCTCAGTTCGGCCGGGCTGCTCCTGTTCTGGTTGCTCCTCTCCGTCAGTATCTTCCCCAGCCTCTTCCTCTTCAAGCCCTTCCTCAGCCTGAGTTTGCAATGCACTGAAGACGTCATTGGCATATGGCATGAGGTAGGCCGGCAGGGAAACAGGCGGCGGGGTGGCAAAGACGTCAGTATCAGGACCCTGACCGAGATGCTCGCAGGCAGACTTCCAACCCGCTTTGAAGTAGATGTCTTGGGTAACGAAGACCTGCTTCTTGTAGCTTTCCTCGGCTTCTAGGAAGCCGGCGTTGTTTGCATCTCGACAGTCCTTCTTCCTTGACTTTTTCAGAGCGTCCAGCTCGGCCTGGAGCTCATCGCGCTTCTTCTCGGCCTCGTCAAGCTGACCGTGCAACCTGTTGTTGTCAGCATTGGCGATTTGGAGAGATGCTTTTGCCCAACCAAGCTCGGCTTGGAGACTTTGGACTTGGCTGTCAGTGTCGACTGCCTTTTGCCGAAGTCGATGGATGCGCTCCATGACTAAGTGTTGTTTTTGAATGGCCTGCAAAAAGGAAACCTGATCAGAGAAGAAGAAGAAACCGTGCAAACACTAGTGAAAATTAAAGTAGAAAGTTGAGACTTTTACCCTGGTCATAGACTTCATGACTGATTTCACCAGTCGGGTGTCAGGAACGTGGTCGCTGCCAACCACGTCGCTCGACAGGAGAAGGGCTTTGGAGAGATCAAAGGCAAGAAGATGTTCTTTGTCTCCCTTGACGGAGGCCGTTGCCGGGATCTCCTTTCCCCGGTGCTTGAGCTGCGGTCTCCATGCCGGCGTTGGGTCAGCTGTGACGATAGGTTGCTCGGTGGATAGTTCGGTAATCAGCTCGGCAGACGGGTCCGCGCGAGCTCTTTTGCCAGCCCGACGTGTTGCTTGGCTTGACTCCCCGGCAGCTTGAGAAGCTAGGGCGACCACGGCGCCCCTTGACTAACCGGCGGCTGGAGAGCAGGTGACGACGCTCGGTATCTCGGCAGACGTTACGGTGAGCAGGTTTTTGATTCGGCTTCGTTTGGCCATCTCTTGCTCTTCTGTCAACCGAATTAGTGGAACGTCTGGCAAAGTTGGATCTAGAGGAGGTGATGGAGCACGGAGAAAGTCTGTAACTTTACTCCGGCAGGAAGCAGAGTATCTGTAGGTTGGAGTGTAACCGAACAGCTCGTTGCAATCTCGGGGGCGATGGCGGAGCACAGTTCGAATTGCCTCTACGTTGAGAAATTGGTAGTTGGCTTGCAAGGCTTGGATTACTGCAAAAGAAACAAGAAAACTGGTTAATTACAGAATAAAGAAGGTAGGCTGACCGAGCAAGTTTGAGCGGCTTACATAAGGAACCGAAGTTCTTGCTTATAAACCAGCCCGGTACCTCGGCTGTTTCGTAATTGCCGACACCCAAAAAAAATCGTCGTCGTGCAAGTCTTTATCCGGGGTGCCGGTTACAATTTTCTCCTTGCCCGGTCTGATTTTCAAATAATAGGCTAGGTCGTCACCGGTGTGACCCATCGTGTATTGCCTTAATATCTCGGCTAGACCTAAGTTGGTGCCTAGCCGATTGTTCAGTTCATGGACGTCGTTGATAATTCGATAAGTGTTGGTGGACACTTGTGTGGGTGCCAGCCCTGTGCGGCGGAGGAACTCGGTGATAAGTGGGTTTAGTGGAAAGCGGAGGCCTCCTTCGACGATGGACAGCACGGTGAAGGGGCATTGTTCTGTTCTGCCCCAAGGCGTGGTCTCTTCTTCTGCGAGCTCAAGGTGGACGTCGGCCGGGATGCCGTACTACTCCCTGAACGCAGCTAGCGCAGCTGGAGTATCCACGAGGAAGCGGAATTTTCCCATTTACGACCGGCTAAATTAGCTCGGCTGTGGTTTGGCGCTGTCAGGTGATTTGTGGCTGCTCGATCTTTGGGAGCCTCAGGAATGGTCAATGGTCCCCTTGGACTCTGCAGGAAAAAGAGGGCAAGTGTAAGAGGGAGCGCGGTCGCGCAAAGCGAGCTTGACTTTAGCTCGGTCGTCTAGAGTGCCAAACCACCTCGGTCGTAGATGCTAACCAAGGAGCTCAGCCGCCCAAGCAGACCAGATTTTAGCCCGGTTGAGCGGCCAAGACCTTTGTTATCCCGGTTCTTGCTATAGTTAAGTCTAACAAGTTATTTGCTCGGTCGAGATGGTTTTTTGGATCAAACGAAGACCTGGAGCCCGGTCCGCCCCAGTTCTTCGAAGTTCATCAGCGAAAATGAAGAACACCATGAACAGTGGGAGGTTTGGGACGATTTCTATGGCCTATGTCCTAAGAACTACGTTTTATTGCCCTATTGTGTGAAATATCAAGGAAAATAACAATAACAAGGGTTGGAGGGCTTACCAATATGGAGCGGTGGCTGCTTCTTCTCCAAGCACGAGTTCAGGAATGGCAGAGGAGAGGCAAGAGCTCTGGGTTGCTTGGAATGGCAGTGAGTTAGTAAGAGCTCAAGGAAGATGAGGGGGGGAATGTTTATAGAGGAGACGAGACCGCCCAAATTCAAATTCTGGCAAGACGGCGAGTTGGCTGCTCAAGAACCAATGGCAGCCCGCCACGTGTCCCCATTTATGACCACGTCAGAACTGAAGAGACAAGTTGAAGAGTTGAGTCAACCGGGCTACTTTTAAAGAAGAGGAAGTCAACCGAGGAGTATAACCGGGCAAGTTTGCAGACAAGAATGTCAACTAGCCCGGTCGCCATTTCGCATTCTGAGGACTAAGGAAGTGTTATCCCGGTCGAAATAAGTAATCCCAGTCACGCTTTTGCGGATGGAATTAAGGGGCAATTAAAAGGGAGATTTATGATCTGAGATTGGGTGACGTTAGCCGAGCAGATTTGGGCCGAGGTATTGGGCTCCAAGATCAAGCCGTGATATTGCTCGGTAATGGCAAAGCCCACGTGGAACCGAGTTATCAGATCTCGGTTCCGCGAAGACCGGACAGGTGGAGGAACAGCCTAGATGAGGCTCCCCGGCTCACGCGTTGCAAGGTTGTAATGCACGCACCTTAACCCGATAGGAAGGCCTGTGCTTGGAGCTTGGCCGAGAAGGTCTTTGGCTGACCGGCGTCACCAATCTCCAGCTCAGCTTCGCCGAAATACAGTTGAGCACGGCTGGAATTAACCCCGGTAGTAGGAAACTACGACATCAACTGCACTTGGGCATGTTCGGTATGGCCGTTGATAGCCGAGATAATGTTGCTCGGCTGCCGTGCTCCCAGCAGAGTGGGCTGGCAGTTGGATTAGGTGATGTATAGCAAGATTTGTGCTGACAGATGGGATAACAGAGCCACGTGTCGAGAGAAAAATGAGAGTAGATTTGGGGCGCAGAAGGATATATAAGCATGTCTGCGCCCCCCATACGCGCGACAGGAATACTTTGTAAGGAAATTCTTACACTCAAACACTCCTCTCTCTCTCTCTATCCTAAGGTGTGCACTAACTTGATCGTCGGAGGGTTTTTCCGGCCACACACCGCCGGGTAGCTCACCATTGTTTGCTCGCAGGTGATCAGACAGAAACGGAGCTCGGAAGAAAGAAGTACAGGCTTGCCGAAATATTTGCTCCCCGTACATGTCCAATCTCCAATTTTGTCCTCCATTAATTATCAATGACCAAAGCATAGCCATTACAACTAAAACACCAACTTTGTGCTATATCATTTGATTCGTTTATAGTCTACTAAGCACGCATACAGACACAGGACGCGGGTTCAAGTACAAAACAATAAAAACATGTTGACACACTAATTTTAAAAGAATGAAGACACAAACATGTTAAGCACGCAAAAACCAAATAGATATCTATTATTCTATTTATATCCATATATGAATAGAATAATAAATTATTCATACCTTGAGTGACAAATAAATTCATATTTTTATATGAAAAAAATAACAAATAATTTATTTTCCATGTCTACTTTGGAAAAGATGCAAGAATAAAAATGATTAACACCTATTTTAAGATGGCCCAAAGTATTCAAAAAATAAAGGGGAGTTATTAAAGCCAATGCATAGAGATTCCAAATTAAAAAATCCTAAATTAGGGATTCATAGACATGACTTCTTTTAATTTTAACCATTTACCCCTAGTTTCATTTCTTTCAAACTTGCGCGAAGAGTCCAAGACCCTTGATGTGTAACATACCTATGTGCCAAAGTGTGTTTGATTTTAAGAAAACTAGAAAAAGAAAAGGAATCATGTGGACTCATTTGACACATATCTAACACACATCAACAATTGTGTCAAGATTCAAGAATTTTGATGTTCAACACGTGTCAAAAATGAACACACCTCATATTCATGATTCCTAATTAATACTAGATATTATATTCTATTAATATTTTTAACTAATTTTATGATTTTACCTCAAATTGAAAATCAATTATGTCCAAGGCAAATTTCAATTGTCTTCATATCTTTTTAACTCTTTCATAAACGTTCACGATATAAGCCTTACTTATTTATGTGTTATTTCATAATCTTCTCTATGCAACTTACCCATATAATCCCAATTATACCTTCTTTTCTTGATTAGCAATAATCCAACTTATATCTTATATGAATTAAAATCGATTTTGGCCTTTAACTTATATGCTAGTAAATTTTATGTTGTTTATCACATTTTGTTTATTTTATTATGTCTTTAATAGTCATTTATAGGAATATTTCTTTCCATTTTTGTACTAGATAAGTAGTTTATAGTATATAAAAAGATATTGATTTCCATGTATGTATGTCTTCAGCCTTTCATTTTTATATTTTCCCTTGACAATAATTGATAACAATTGAGTTGTAACCCATCAGGGTATTCGACTGGTAAGTTGTATAAGTTCTATCCATGAGGTCTTAGGTTCAAGTTATGATGTCCTATTTTGCCCGATATGTGAGGCTAGTGGGTGATCACACACACATATCCCAAGTTTGTGCTCCTGGGGTGGGTGGGCCTAGGATCAATTCTCGATTATTCAAAAAAAATAATAATAATTGAGTTGTTGGCTAATGTAAATGTCATATAAATCTTCTATTTTTTTGTTTACACTCTTGCAATTCATAGTAACTTGTTTAATTATAGTGGTAATTCCATAAGTCCTAATTTTTAATGGATGATGATAATAATCATGCTATTGTGCATGTACACAAATAGATATAAACACAAGCTATTATATAATAATATAAGTTATAACAATGACCTTCATTTCATTTTAGATAAAAATTTCTCACTTACATGAATGCATAACAATTTTAAAAAGATAATGATATAATTCCTTCAATGTTACTTTTTATCAACCTCTGCCAAGACTCGCATACGAATCTCTTCAGCTTTAAGCTCTAAAAGCGCAACATCTAGAGTAGGCAGAGAAGATTTGTGCAGGGGCTGGTCTCTGATGGACTCAAGCTGTGGGTTTTCAACTAGCTTGACTAAAAGAAATACCATATTAAAGAGCACAAGATGGAAAATGGAGACTATGGGGACCATAGGTGGTCTTTTTTTAAATCCATCAAGCTCGGTCAAATGCAGATGACTAGGAGTAAATACAATTCTAATATTGCAAAAAGGATTAGTTCAACCAGTTTTGAAAAAATCCCAAAAAATAGACTGCTTACCACCAGACTGAAAAACAGGTTGTTAACTTACTTCTCAAAACTAAAAACTATATGATATCATACACTCACTCTTCAATTGGATAGTAAGCAAATTAATATTGAAAGTGATCTTTGGAATCCTACGGGATTATAAACGATGTTCTGAGCTTAGTGTCCATTGTGCAAAATAAATTCCAATATTCTAGCAAGAGAAATCAAATACAATAAACAAGTAAACCAAAAATAAATAGAAATAAAAGAATAAGAGGCTGCCACATCACTGGAGGTGCATAATCACATATACCTGAGTAAGCAATCCTTTCTTCAAAAAATCATAATTTTCAAGTACTCTCTTAAGAAATATTGCATATTCTTAGAACTTGCTTTCAATCCCAAAACTTTATTTTCTTCCCCATATTCATAATTTACATTTCGAGATCAACATAAACGAACACACACTCCAGCAAGGAGTAATTTGATTCACATTGAGGGCAAAAATAGATAACAGAGGAAGGCCAAGGAGAGCATGGTCTAACATACTAAAAAAGGACATCATTGCCATGAACTTGACTGAGTAGAGATAAAGCCAAATGGGTCCATGTAATTGGGATAAAATTTGTTAACTTGAGCTGACAACACATTAATAGGACCTTAGGATTCTCGTACAATTGAACAAACTAACCAGAAACAGAGCCATTAAGTATTTGATCATCCATATACAATTGAACAAACTAGCTTGTTTCATAGTGCAGTAAGCATTAGAAGCTGTCGCAAACCATAGTAAACCAAGTGACCTTTAAACATTCAGCAATCCTCTGCCCAACAAACACTAACTTATAATAAAAAAAAATTATTGGGCAAGAACCAATAGAACCATTTGATTGACATAAAATCTAATTAAACTGTGAGCATTATGGGTTCCAATTAACTAAGCCAATCCAACAAAAAGCTAAGAAGTAAGTCCTCGGTTTCCTCAGCACCTAAGGCTGTGTTTGGCTGGGGGATTTGATGAGTGATTTAGAAAAAGAGAGGAAAAAAGTGTGTGAAACTAAGTAAAATGCATGTATATTTATTCATATTTCAACTATCTTTTTCCTTTCCCTTCTCAAATCCCCCAACCAAATACAGCCTTAAAAAACCAAAAATCCCTCATTCCAGAATTCAATTTACTTATCTTTCCTCCATTTTCTCAGCAAACAAACACACAGTAAGGAAATAATATAAAACATCAAGACATTTGCATGCAACCGAACCCAAAAAAAAAAAAAACTAGGATTTTAAACAAGGCAGAGAGGTTACCAATTCCTGATCCTCAACATCCTTGAGGTACTCGTGGATTGAAACCGTGGGCTCAGCTTCAGCTTCCTCTTCAAACACATCAGCCATTTTTATCCAAATGAGATCAAAAAACAAATTTTCTCAGTGAAAGCCCCAAATTCGATTGAACAAACCCGAAACAACTGATGAGGACTGTTGTACAGAGCCAAAAAAACCTATATTCTTCGAGAAAAGAGGTCGAACATGGCTTTTCGAGACATGTTAGGATATCAATTTATCGGTGAAAACAATAGAGAAGGTGATCGCAGAGAGGAGTAAGGAGGGTTGAGATTACGTGGGTCTTGAAGACGAGTTAGGGTTTTATATGAGACTAGGGACTCCGTGGACATTTTCCCGCCATAATAGAAGGCCAAGTTGTCTACTTTTTTGATGAAATCAAAAAAAAATGTAATCCCTTCCCTCCTAATTTTTTCACTTTTTTTAGAGTTCTTTGCCCTCAATCTATGCACATTTTTTTGCCAATAGATTGGAGTTGTATATAATATAGATATAGAAATTGAACATTTTATATATCTACCAAAATACATTTTATTATTCATAAAACAACACTAATTATTCGTTTATTTGATCTTAATCTTTATTGATGTACATACGACAGTTTTTATGATAGTCAATTTTATTAAATCTTAACTTTGTTAATCTATTTTATTATATAAATTGATATAGTTAGTTTCATCTAATATAAGGGTTTATAGGAGAGTATTGGTTTTTGCACTCTCATTTTTATTGAAATTATTTTTATACTTTTGTGCTTGTTATCTAATTTTATATACATGTCAAAATTGTTTTTTAAAGAGAAAGAATCAAAAGTATAAAGGATTGAGAATGAATGGGTAATCAATGCAATTAGTAAAAGTGTAAAAAACTAAAAATTTGCAACATTTCTAAAAAGGGCAAAAAGATAAAATGCTTTTAATAAAAAGAAAGTATAAATAAGGTTACCTTTATATAAAGAGATTAATATTAAATTGAACATTTAATATTTGAGAATATACGAAACATTAGTACAAATATATCATAAAATATATATAAGAAAGAATATAAATAAATATAATGAGAGATATCAACGTATAAATGAATAATAACATAGCAAGGTAACCAATTGCATATGTTATAAAAATAAATGTAAAATTACAAATTAAGAACCATTGAAAATATTATCCATTACATCTAATATATGGGTTATTTTTGTTTTTAATTAGATGCCATTGCTTAAAACTTAAAGATTAAAAATTAAAAACATTTGTGACAAAACTTGAATGCTTTATAATATCAGTGGCGAAAAAAACCAATCAGGCTTAAAGCCCATGAAATAACCCATATGACAAAACCATTCCAGGCCCAAAGAATAAACACATGTGTATTCTTTGCACAAACTGCCTCATTTTTGTTTTTAATTAGATGCCATTGCGTAAACTTTAAAGATTAAAATTAAAAACATTTGTGACAAAACTTGAATGCTTTATAATATCAGTGGCCAAAAAACCAATCAGGCTTAAAAGCCCATGAAATAACCCATATGACAAAACCATTCCAGGCCCAAAGAATAAACACATATATATACTTTGCACAAGCTGCCTCGCTTAGGGATAGATTTTTTTAATAACTTTTTTATTTTTTAGATAAAATATAATGTAAAAAAAAAAATAATATGTTTGAGATTATTTTTTAATTTTTTACAAAAAGATGGATAAAAAGTAAAGAGAAAATGAGATTTTTGACTTTTTTGTATAGGTTGTTGGCTTTTTGTTTTTTTAATGACTGGTTGACTTTTTGACTAAAATCACCACTTGCCCAATGATATAAATGGGAATTTTTTTTAGCGACTTTTTTACATATCTTGTCTCTTTTTCTTTTTTCTTTTTCTTTTTTTCTTTTAAAATTTTACTGTACTAGACATCCTAAAAAATAAAACAAAAAAATAGACCATAAATTACAAGAAAAATATTGTTGCTTTTTGTATTTAGCGAACTTTTTTTTAATTTGATAAATTTTTTATTTTAGGGCATTCTAATATAGAAGTACTTAAAATTTTTAAAAAAAAAAAAGAAATACACTAAAGCCAAACAGTTTGAAAAATAAAATTTTGACTACAAAATTGTTGCCAAAGAAGTAAATAAAATTTATACACAAAATTCTCTTATAAAATGACATGATCATTTCCGATACTTTTATTTTAAACCCAATATTATAGAAATATTATTAAATACTCTTTGAATACTATGTGACATTGTCTATTTAATACTTTCAACCAATGATAAATTAGCCCACAATACACATTAATAAATGAGCTATTGTTTATCTCATACATATCTAACAAATGTGATGTAGCATATCTAACTTGTAAAAAAATTCATTAATTAACTAATTGTAACATTATACAAGCAGTATCACATAGCGTTATAATATAACTACATAATCATCCAAATACTATTATTATAACTGTAGTGATTACTACGAAGATCAAAGAGGCATTCCTTTGAATCTTTAAAAAAAATTATTGATGATGGTGATTTACTATTTTAAGTTTAAATTGTCCATTGTTTTGGTACATGTTGCTATTTCTTGATATATTATAACAAGAAATGCTAATTGACCAAGTTGTTTATTTTTATTTTTAATTATTTTTTACTTTTGAATTTATGATTGATTGACTAGCCAAACCTGCCTCAATTGCAACCTATGGAATGAGATTTTTCCATGAAACATGTTAAGGACATGTTTGGATCGAATTATTACATTATCATTTTTTCCGGGGAAATAACTTAAAAGTGGATTTCATAATAAAAAATAATAAATATTATAAAGATTAATAATTAAAATTATGAAATTTATCATTGATGTGTAATTATTTTTAAAAATTACCACAGAAAGATGATTACCCCCCCCCCCCCCTCTCTATATATGTTATTACTACATTAGTCATAAATACTATAGGTTGAAATTTCTATTTATTGCATGCTCTCTGAAATTAAAGTTTAGGAAGATAAGAAAAAGTTAAAAAGTAAAAAAATTACTCAAAAAGTTAAAAAGTTAATACTATTCACCAAAAGTCAACAATTACAACTGCATAACTTCCAATCCTAATTTTTCTCTACAAGTCAATTTTTACAAATTTTTAATACACATTTTTCTATAAAAAGTCAAAGAGTTAACCCAAACATCCATATTTTTTTCCTCAATTTTTTAGTCTAACAAGACAAAAAGTACACTTATTTAAGACACCCCAAACAACCCCTTATTTCACTGATGCAAATGCAACCTTAACAAGGTGATTAATGATACGAAAATTTTATCATTCTTAATGTGTTTTTTTTGTATAATTTTTTTTGTTTACAAATCATTTTCATAATTGGATTTAAACCCAATTTTCAACTAGCATAAATGGGTTTAATTTTTAATTTTTGTTAACACATTTCACCATGTAATTACCCATCGTTAGCTAAAACCTATTAGTAGAATGAGACTAAGGTCAAGTTTGGCTAAACTAAAAAAGTACGCTTATTTCATCTTTTTATCTTTTTTGGGTCACATTAATCAATATTTCCTCTCTACTTTTTCTACACATAATACAAGAAAAGTTAAAAAGTGCACTTATTTAGTCTTCCCAAACTTGGCCTAAAGGTCTCGTTTGGGAATATGTTATTTTAATAATTTTTTTTATTTTTTACGAAAAAATGTGTAGAAAAGTTGAGAGAGTGATGTGATAACTTATAATGATTTTTTGACTTTTTGACTAAAATACTTAGTTCTCAAATGAGGCTTAAGGTGCTATTTGATAAAGTTGAAAATTGAAAATTATTGAAAACTAAATGCTGAATTTATTAAATTAAAAAATTGTTTGATAAAAATTTAAGTGTTTAACTAAAAATAATTGATTGATATGTATAAAAATTTAAAATTTATTATTTTCAAATTATATATTTTAATTTTTATATTGTGATAGCGGTAGTAGTGGTAGCGATGATGGTGGTGGTAGCAATTGTGATTGTCGTGGCGGTGGTGACGGCGGCGGCGGCGGTGGCGGTGGCATGATGGTGGTGGTGATAATGAGTTTATAATAGTGTATACTGGTACTTATATCTAGTATTTATAAATTCAATTAGAATTAAGTAAGTTTCATATGATTAATTTTTTTTTAGATTTTAACATACATTTTAAGAGGTATTTAAATTTTTAAGTGATATCAATTGTGATTATGAAACAAATTTAATTGATTATCATTTAGTACATTTAGTTTAAGAATTATATTATCAAACACTCCCTAATGAAATATTTGAATATTATTTTTTTGAAAATGTGAGTTTTTTAATCAAAAAGTTAAAAAATCACTATAAATTAAAAAATCACATGGTACTCCAAGACTATTGTGTAATTTTTCCAAATGTTTTGAATGCATGGTGTAAATCGTTCCTATGCATAGTGCAAGTCATTATTTGTGTGTCAAAATTGTACAAAAAAAGATTTCATCTATAATACAATTATTTTTGCAATATCCCATTAAACTGCAATTTCTTCAATCGGTGGTGATATATACTACTAAAAAAAGATTACTAAGCCAGCTCTAATGAGCTGGGCAGTACAAGAAATAAATAAAATAAAATAAAATAAATCAAAAAATAAAATATTAAATCAATTAAAGCTACAATATATTTAGAACTATTACAACTCACTATTTTAAAACTCTTAAACAATTTTCTTCTTCAATGTGTATTGAGTTTTTATCATATTGATATATTACAGATATCGAACTATATTTTAAAAATTATTTATTTATTTATTTATTGGGACACGCAATTCTGTATAAGTATCACTCAATTCTTCTGATACTTTTTTACCATTGTCAATATCAATACGTGTTTTTGCATATTGTTATTTTAAATTATGGTAGATTACACTAACATCTGATAAAATTTTATAAATAATATAATAAATTTAATAATTTTGACATAAAATCAGTATATTTAGTTTCAGTTTTTTGAATTCAGTTTTTTAAAAACTGAGTTTTTTTATTTTTTATTTTTAGTGAATATTTTTAAAATTCTAATTAATTTTTTTGCTTTTTTAAATGCAGCTTATTTAGATGTATCTAAATGAAAAAATATTTGTGAAAAAATATTTTTAAAAATAAATAGATAAACAAAAATAAGAAAAATGTATTGAATTTTTGTATTTTTTAAAAAAATATTTTTTGGCATTTAGTATATTTAAAAAAAAATCACAAATATTACACTTTTTAAGTGTATTTATGTTAGGTGTATCTAAAAATTTAAAAAAAATGCCTAAAATATTTATAAATTTATTAAAAATATTAAAATATGAAAAATAAAAAATATATAATTTTATGAAAACTGTTATATCAATTTAACTAATAAATTGTTTATGAAAATGGTGTTAAGATATTATATAATAAATAAATATTTTAAAATTACTTAATATAATATTTTGTCAAATAAAATCAACCTACTAAAATGAAGGGCAAATTACATATACACCCCTCGAGATTTGGCTAAATTACAGATACCCCTGAGGTTTCGGAAATTACATCCCGCCCCCTGAGGTTTGTATTTTCATAACAATTTGCCCCCTGAGGTTTATATTTCATAACAAATTACCCCCTAATTTCTTATGCAAATATAGCATTCAGGGGGGAATTCGTAATTTCTCAAACCTCAGGGGCATCTGTAATTTAGCCAAACCTCGAGGGGTGTATATGTAATTTGCCCTAAAATGAAATGTAACGTGAAGAAAAAAAAACCTTTCACAACCAATGGAAACCTCAACACTCTTCCTTTTCTTCTTCTTCTCCTCCCTCACCATCTTCACCTACAAAGCTTCATCCGTCGACATCTGCGAACCCACCTCCTGCGCCGCCTCCGAACCCGTCATCCGATTCCCCTTCCGCCTCAAAACCGGCCAACCCGACAGCTGCGGCTACCCGGGTTTCGACCTCTCCTGCAACAACCAGACCCAAACAGTCCTCACCCTCCCACACTCCGGCGAATTCACAGTCACCCACATCGACTACCTCCAGCAATGGATCTCCATCAACGACCCCAACTTCTGTCTCCCGAACCGGGTTCAAAACCTCTCTCTCTCTCATTCACCGTTCAAACCTGCTTTCCTCAAAAACTACACGTTTCTCAACTGTTCGGCTCACAACTGGTCCGACTACACGATGCACCGGTTCGAACCGGTGTTTTGCCTGAGTAAGAACCCGAATTACACGGTCATGGTTGTCGATACGGACTCGTTTTCCGGCCAGGATGTGCCGGCGGCGTGCCTGAATATGTCGTCGGTGTCGGCGCCGGTGGCTGAATTTGCGGCGGTGTATAGGGATTCGGTGAACCCGAGTGGGGATCTTTTGCTGACGTGGACGTCTCCGATGTGTTGGCCTTGTGAAGCTGCCGGAGGGAGTTGTGGGCTCTTGTCGGATTCCGGTGTGGAAATCGGATGCTCAAGTGTTTCTGAAAGTGGTGAGTGTTTAATTTTCCATTTACAGCTTGTTTGTTTGTTTGTTTGTAAAGAAAATATTTTCTCATTTTTTTCATTAAAATCTTATCAAATGTCATTTGTTTAAAAAAAAAAAAATCATACAACATGGTATAATAATGACATTTTTTTTTAGTTATGAACTATACTAATAGACATTTTGACCTATACATGAGATATATTATTTTATACATTTTTTGTTTTTATTTTTTATAAATATAGATTATGTTTGTAATTACTAATAGAATATTAGGCCTCGTTTGGGAACAGGCTAATTTAGTAACTTTTTGGCTATTTGGCTAACAATGTAGGTAAAAAAAACTTGTATGTTTGGGATGACTTTTTGGCTAATTATGAAAAGATGTGCAAAAAGTAGAGAGAAAAGAGAATCTTTGACTTTTTGGTATGGGTTGTTGGTTTTTTGACTAATTTAGTAACTTTTTGACTAATTGACTAAAATAGCCTCTTGCCAAACGAGGCCTTAGTTTCAAGTAGACGTTTTGTAGGGGAAAAAAATGTAAATGATTTCTGTCAAAAACAAAATAAGTGTTGCTTAATTATCCTCTATAATTCTTTTTCTATGTAATAGTATTGTTGTGGTATTTGAACATTATTTTTAAAATATGTAATTTAAAATAAAAAGATATTATTTTGATTTTAAACTTAAACCATTAAATTATAAAAGAATAATGTTTGAGAGCTCGAATTTGGCCCCCCTAATCCCCTAATTCCCAAAACGACGTCGTTTTGGGGATTTTTTTTTTTTTTCTTTCTCCATTTTCGACTCTGAAACAGGGAGAGAGAGATAAGCAGAGGGGATGGAAAGAGAGAGAGAGAGAGAGAGAGAGAGAGAGAGAGAGAGAAGACGATCGTTGATCGCCGATGCCCAGCCGCCGGTCGTCGTCGCAGCCCAGCCCCGCCGTCGCAGTCCCCTCCCTCCTTCCTCCTCCTCTTCTCCTTCTCTGCTTCTGAAAGGCCCCCTCCAGTCCCCTCCTTCCTCCTCCTCCCCCTCCCTCCTTCCTCCTCCTCTCCTCTTTCTCTGCTTCTGAAAAAAAAAAAAAAATTAGAGGGATTCGGGGTAGCTCATTTCGAGCTACCCAGCACGACTCATTATAAAAATGGTAAAGAATCCAAGTCTGAATTTATTGAATTATAAATTTTCACCAACCACCCAAAAAAGAAAAAGTATAAAACCATATCTTCTATAAAAAAAAATGTTATGTTGTATAAATATAAATTTTATATAGAATAATATAATTTTTTTAAATAATAATAATAATTACTTAAATAACAACAATTGTGACACGTAATTTTAAAACACAAACTCTGCACCATTTAACATATATATATATATTTTTGTTTGGGGGGGGGGGTTTTGAAAACTCTGCTTTCATGCTATATATATATATATATATAATTTTTTCGAGGTAAATGATCACATATGATGACATACAACAAACTACACTTTTAGTTGGATGCAAGACTTTTTTTTTTTTTTGGCTTCACTTATTGTGGATGGAAATTACAATAATAACATTCATAGTGTTGTCCTTTCTTTTATAGGCAACGAAGTGAAAAGGTTCTGACCACCTAAATTATTCTTAATTAGTAATATTATTGTGTTATGTTTTGTACAATTATACCTCAGTTTAAAAAATTAAAAAGAAAAAGTAATATTATATAATTAGAAAATTTAAACATAAAATTTATACAAAATAATGTGCTCTCTTCATATCATTCCATTTCAATAATTGTACAAAAATGTAATTATCACGTTATTTTAAGTGACGTATGTATAAAAAAATTTTGAATTATTTTCTTTCAAAAAAAAAGAAAAAAAGAAATAAGAAGTCAACTTAGGAAAGGCAGTGAAAGAAAGGGAGTAGTGGTCTAAATCTGTGGTCTCATCTCAACAACAACACAAAAGACAAACAAGTTTAGACATTCAACTCGAAGAGACATAGGATAGTGACAGCATTAGGCAGAAAATTCAACCTTGAATTCCTCGTTCAAAGAAAAAAAAAAAAAAACTTCAATTCATTCTGAGAGGGTAATTTTTGGGAAAAATTGGGCCGAGCCGCGAGTTGGGCATTGAGGCCCAAAACGCGAAGGACTAAGTAAGAAGGCCGCAATAGATACTCCGGCCCAGAAGGGCAAAGTTACTCCGGCCTTGTTAAGATAAAGTTACTTCGGCTCAAGGAGGTGAAATTACTCCGGCTCAAGAAGAAATATCTACTTCGGCCCAAGGAAGAGTAGAACTACTCCGGTCTTTAGGCAACTCACGGTTAGGCCGGTCTCAGAGTTAGTCCGGTCGTGACTTACAATGGTTAGGACGGTCAGAACTTGTTACTTGGAAGTTTGATCTAAGTACGTCAAGGGTGAACAGAACAGCCGAAGTAAGGAGTTAGGGGGGAAGACCGAGCTAAGGATAGTTCGGCCCTCTGTGGCTCGGTATAGCCAATTTTACTTCGGTCAAATGGAAGTTCGGCCATAAAGAAAACCATCCCACTTGGTTTAAGCAGTGGGGAAGGGTGTAAAAGGATAAGCATTATCCTTAGGAGAATGAATCCTAGGAGGACTCTGCATGGAGAAATACAAGTCCTACTAGGATTGTGCCATATGAAACTTATAAAAGCTCACAAGCATCACCTTGGAGGAGGTAATTGAACACAATCTTTCTGAGAATTTAGAGCTTTGTCTATTTGTCAAGTTTTCTGACTTAGGCATCGGAGAGGTTTCCGGCACACACCCGCCGGCTAGCTCACGTTTGTGTTTTCAGGTGACAAAGCGACGTCGTACGGAGGAGCGTGGACTTGGTCAACAGGATTATACGAGGAGAATTATTTCCTCCCCGTACACATTCTATTCATTTATTTATTTTGCTCTCATTTCATTTTTATTTATTTATTTTGGTGGGGGTAATGGCACCTAACTTATCTTTTTCTTAATAAAATTAATAATAGTCTTTTTAGACTTTTATTTATTTATTTTTTCGTGTTTATATTTGGATGCAAAGCGATGATAGTCTCTTTATAAGTTGTCAAATTATTCTTTTTACTTTTTTATACGTATTTTCTTTAAAAAAAATAAAAGAGTAATACTATATAAACAAAAAACTTTGTACATAACTATATGGCTCATTGTAGAGCTTTCACCTCAAAACAAAACATCATTAAAGATGAATTTATTTATAATAATAGCATTGTCGCATTATTCTTATCAAATTTTTTATATTAATTTTATGTATCTTTAGAATTTTTCCAAACGATAATATTAAAAGTTTATAATTTAACTAGGATATTACTCCCCTGTTTCGTGACAATATATAATGACAAAATTTTAATATAACATACAAAAAGAAACTCTAAAAGTAAGAAGAATTTTTTTTCAATAATTACACAAAAAAATTAGATTTACGTAGAAAGATTCGAACTATTAATCTCGAAGTGCAAAAACTTTGATTAATCCAAGTCTCATTGATTTCCCTAACTATGTTAAGAAGTAATTATAATCACAAATATGATGATTACCACTTTCTCCTTTTCCAGTTATTATATTAACACGACATCAATCTAACAACCAATTTGGAGATGTTCAAATTGTGTTTGTCATCTTGCTTTCATGACTATGCAACCCTTCCTGTATTTTAAGGAGTCAAAGTCTGTACATATAGGGGGTGTTTGGTGGGATTTTTTTGAGCTAGTTTATGGCTTTTGGTTTTTAAAAAGTTATTTTGAACTGTTTGGTTAAACTTATTTTAAACAGTTTCTGATTCTAACAATTTATTTTAAGTCAAAAAAGTTGATTCTGAGAAGCTGCTCACCCCTTGCTTCTGATTATCAGCTTCTGCTATGGACATGTTAATTCATGGTTATACTCTTAGATTTTTTTATTTTTTATTTTTTTAAAAATAGAAAAAGACCCAAATAGACTATAAAATATTATTATTATTTTTTATGAAAAATATAGACAAATAGTGAATAATAAAAAATAAAAATTAATTGAAAAAGCAACTTCACAGCTTATTTAACAAACATTATTCAGCAACTTAAATCTATAATCCAACAACTATACCAAACAGATTAACAGCTTCTGATTAAAGTCATAATTTATAATCTGTTAAGTTATAATCTATAATCTGTTTTAACAGCTACACCAAACAGCACCATAGCCATGTAGTCAAATGGAAGTTTCGGATGACAAACAATTAATTTGACTCGGTATTTTGGGTGTTTGTGAAAGGTTTTTTTTAGTTTTTTGGATTAAAATTTACAAAATGACAAAATAGATTAAAATAGCTAATCAGACAAAATGTCACATCAAATTTATAATCATTTTACTTTTTCTCCCATAAATATCATATCTAATTACAAAATATTCCAATTATGTTTCCAAACACAAAAATTTTAACCTACTAAGTGGGTGATTGGGAAGTGAGTTTTTTTTGTAGGTTTTTTTAGTTGTAGGATATTATTGGAGAAATTTTTTTTTGTGTTTGGAAAGATAGTTGGATTTTTTTGTGGTTGGATGTGATGTTTGTGAAAGAAAAAGTGAAATGATTATGGAGTTTAATATGATATTTTGTTTGGATTTATTTTTTTGGTTTTGTAACCAATTTGTTTTTTAGTGAAAAAAAAAACCAAAAAAACTTCTTCCCAAATAGCACCTAAAATAGTCAACAACTAAAATAACTTACTAAAATAATAATTTTCTAAACACCCACTTTGTATTATGATTCACAATATTTTTAAAAAAGAAGGTGTTAACCAAGGCTTCCAAATGATCCCTACCTTCACTATCCTTCTAATCTCTTGCGAAGATTATTCGGCTCGGTGTATATAAATGTTACATACAATATCTCAATTATTGATTAGTGTAAACACTACATTAATTTATGACTAAGATATCATGTACAACATATCGCACATAATAATGAATAATTTATCACTCTTGTAACCTTGGGATCCCTACGAGATGGTTTAATTTACAATCATAAATTCTTGCTAACTTTATTTAGCACAAAGACAATAAGAAAATGTAATCTTTAAACAAAAAATATTATGCTAAATACTCAACTAGAGCAAGACAATTGTTATGTTTATTTTGTCTTTAAAATTATAAGTCACTTTGACTAGAGTTTTAATTTGAAATAATAAAACCCGAATGTTCATTTTTATTTTTATTTTTATTATATATATATGCATGTCAATAGTTTTACATCAAAATTACTACTATTTTACAGGTCTACCAAGGGCTGCTAAGTATGGGATTATCATTGGAGTTGGAATACCTGGGTTTGTTTGCCTTATTGGGCTTTCATGTTACACTTGTAGCAGGATCAAGAAATACAATCAGCAACGCCAAATTGAAGCTCAACTCTCTAACTGGACTCCACAGCCTATGGTAATCATAATGGGCCTCAATCGGCCCACCATAGAGTCCTACCCAACAACTGTGCTCGGTGAAAGCCGGCGACTTCCCAAGCCCAATGATGGCACTTGCCCAATTTGTTTGGCCGAGTACCAGCCCAAAGAAACCTTGAGAACCATACCAGAATGCAATCACTACTTTCATGCTAATTGCATAGATGAATGGCTTAGGATGAATGCCACATGTCCATTGTGCCGGAATTCACCGGGCGAATCATCGGTGGCTACACCTCATTCGTCAACATCATTGTCATCATTGTCGCCGTCGTCAATTCAGTCTTACTCATCAACGTCATTGCCATCCCCATTGTCGTCGTCACTGCAATCGTAAATCAAATCTTATTTCATATTTTTTATCAATAATATCATGTGTATATTTTGGAAAAAAAAAGAGTTGAGTGTTTTTTAAAAAAAAAATTATTTTTATATACATAGTGAAAACGATTATAGTAATCTTACACTAATATGTGTAATTTTAATAGGTCCCTATTGGTATATAAATTTTTTTTCATATGTTTGGGCATAGTTTTGGATAATTTTATTTGTAAACACCAATTTCCTTGAGTTCACATATTTGATGAAATTTTTTCTTAATATGAGTTTATTCTAAAATAAAGATACCATAATACTCTTATCTTATTCCACTCAAACCATAATTCTAAACATCACAACCATCCTTCATCACGAGCGCCGCCTCTCTCCTCTGCCATCCCTTCCTGCCACATATTTTTTCTTTCGTTTGCAACCACCCAACACAAACCCTTGCAGCAAAGCACCTACTTTCATGGTTGCATGTGGAGGTCTAAGGTGTAAGTAGAAGAGTTAGAAGTGGCGGCAATGACAACGATGGAGGGGAGAGAGTGGCGGCAAAGACAGTATAAGAAAAGTGAGTGGATGAAAGAAAATTAGGGTTTTTAAATTGAAGATGCAATAATTATTGAAATAAAGAGATATGTATTGAGATTTTTATTTTTATTTTTTTGAGATGCAAGAATTACACTGGTAGTCCTCATATTTGTATCCCTTGTGCCATTTTGATTCATTTATTTTTAATTGACTTAATCTTAACTTTTTAATTTTAAATTTTGTATCAATTTGGTCAAATTGATAAAATGTTAGGGTTTTTGATAAAAAAAAAATAATCACGGAGATAGGGGTATTTTGAAAAGTAAGTTAAAAGTCAGGTTTTTTTTTTACTCTTTTTTTTTTCAAAAAATGTATAAAAAAAAAATAAAGAGGTGATATGACTAAAAAAAACTAAAAAGTGAAAAAATTGACATTTAACTAACTTGTCAAAATAGGCCTTAGTTGAGGTTAACTAACTGAGTTAAAAAACTTTAAAAAATGTCACATGTTGTTTATTTGTATATTTTTCATTTAAAAAATTAACAATTTAATCAACTAAATCAAATTAAGATAAAATCATAAATTCATAATCAAAATAAAGTCAATTAGAATTAAAGGACCCAAAATATAAGGATTATTACTATAATTTGCTCAATTATAAATTACAAATTATTACAATTATTTTTTTAATTTTTATTTTTGTAGCAAGATACTCTGTATAAATTATTTACGAACCTCTCCAATTATGGTTAAAGACTAGAAGCCCAACCTTAGATAAGTTGGTAAAATAACGATTTGGGTGACTTAAGATTTTAGATTCAAAATTTATACTAACCTTTTTATAGCTCTCTTGACTGAAAATAGGAGGTGAGGGATGAATTTCTCGATATTTTTTCCGAATTGACTTAGGATTTTTAGGATTTTTTATTTTATTTTTTTATAATGATATTTATATGTGTATTTATCATGTACAAACGTATCAAATAAAATGATAAACAAAATTTGATAATGAATTTCCCTTTGATTAAAAGCTACTTTCATCTTTACATTATTGAAACTTTTGTTGTCACGTGATGCTGTTGCAATAGAGAACTAGAAGACAATTATTAATTGAGCCACGTCGAATAAAAATTAATAGTTAGAAGATTAAATTGTTAAAATTAAAAAATTTAACTGCCAAAATAAGAATTATATAATATTTGAATATAATTTATTAAAGCTTTTAGGCTTGTCGCCAATGCAAGGTGCACAGTAAAACATAAAAAATTATATATTAAATAAAATTATTGTCTAAATTTATTTTTAATATAGTGAAACTCAAAATGCATTTTGATCTCACATTATTTTTAAAGTAATTACACTAATTTTTTTTTTCTAAAGTTTTAAAAAACATTAATATATATATATATATATTTTTAATTTTGACATAATTATATTAGATTTTCTTTCATTAGTGATATAAATAGAGAAATGATATTGTTATTTCTTATACATGTAAATGTATATTATTTCATATTTATTTTTGTATTTTTACATCATGTGTATTAATTTTTTAGTTCATTTAGAGAGTGTTTGGGAAGTGATTATTTTAATTAATATTTTAATTTTTTATGAAAATATGTATAAAAAAATTAAGAGAGATGTGATTGGTTTTTTTTTGGCTTTTTAACCTAGTCAAAAAAGCCAACACCTCAAATGGGTTAATCTCATTAAAAGTGAGACCCGTGTAATTATTTTAAATTGTAAATTTTTTATTTTTTATCTTATTTTGTGAGAGAGAGATGAGTATAATTTATGTTAAATTTTAATTTTTTTTTTTTGAAAAAATCACTTTTTAAAACCATCCAGAATAAAATTGGATAAATCAAGTGGACATAATTGAGCTCGTCGGTGATGACTAGTTGTAAGAAGGTTCGAGTTGGCTACCACTTGGGTCAGTTTGGTGTTGACCAATTGAACAAAGACTTTGTGGGGCCCATTTGTGTTTGTTTGTTATTGTTGTTTGACACCCAAAAATGATACATCCCTTTAATTTTGAAGTTCTAAAAGAACACTAATAATTTGAAAAATGTTAAACAATAAAATAAAATAAAATCTAAAATATCACATGAGACCTACATACCAATTAAAACTATTAAAACTCTTAATTTAAAGCTTTCAATTTTTTTCTTTGTGTTTCAGTAAACTCGGCGAGTCTTTCTTAGTCATAACTCTTTTATCTATTTTATGTTTTGCAGTGTTTTTTTGTTTTTTTGGTCGACAAAGCAATAAGCCACCAAAAAATGCGAGACTACAAAATTTTTACACAATATTGATTCCATGCGGTGTGGGTATCACATCCGTGTAAGTATTGGATAAAAATTTTAATAATTTTTTTGAAATTCTTAGCATTGCTCTTTCGTAGTTTGTTTGATTCTTAATTGCATCGATTTCAGTTTTGTATTTTAACATTGTCTCAGTTTAGTTAAATTTATAATGCCGGTCTAGAAATTAGACAGGAATTAATGGGTAAATAGACCATTAAGGCTGGGTTTGATTGAGGGATTTGGGGAACAATCTGGAAAGGGATAGGGAAAAGAACGGTGAAATGTGAATAAAATACATGTACATTTTACCTAATTTCACACACTTTTTCTCTTTTTCTTTTCAAATTCTTTCCTAAATCCTTTAACCAAACAGAGCGTAACTCTCCACAAAGTGATTGATAAGTTAACGTGCAATTTAAAATAGTCCACTCTTTTTGTATTGAATCATTTTATTATTAATTTTTGTCTTATATTTTTAACAAATGTTATCAATTTGATTAATTGACACATTGTGAAAAATTAAAAAAACATTAATTACCATTAAAATTGCATGGACTAAACTCACACAAGGGCAAATTACAAGGATTAATTTACCCAACTTCTAATTGATAGAGACAAATATATCCCAAACCCCCAAAAATATAACTCTATAGACATTGCATTGTTTTAAGAACTGTAACTTATTATGTTTAAAGGATATTTGTATTTTTACATTGAATTGCTAGTACTAGAATAGAATATTAGTTTCAAGGAAATGTTTTGTAAGAAAAAAAAAAATGTAAATGATTTCTGTCAAAACAAAATAAGTGTTGGATCTAAATCTCTATCTAAATTCATAATTCAAACACAAACATTAGTTTAATAAATAAAGGATTTTGATATTATTTGAGTGAGTTA
This sequence comes from Camellia sinensis, assembly GCF_055761805.1. NCBI lineage: Eukaryota > Viridiplantae > Streptophyta > Magnoliopsida > Ericales > Theaceae > Camellia > Camellia sinensis. The sequence goes on along the minus strand of NC_138971.1, from coordinate 175,236,245 downwards.
ATAGTGGATCTGTCTTTGTCATATGTTATTATTGGAAGAGAACCTTTAGGAGAAGTGGTGTTCCAGTTGAGCCCTGTCCCTTTAAGTAGACTTTTGATTTTCTTCTCCTATTTATTTAATTTATCATCGAACTTTTATTTACATTTTAATTTTGATCTCCCATCTTCTAATTTTAGCAATTAAGTCCTTAAATTTCAAACTTTATTTCAATGCAATCCTCTTATTACTAACCATTAAAAAATAGACAAAAAGTACCCACATAATGGCTATGCAGGCATGCTTTTCAGCAATTAAAGGGAAAAAATTACATATTTTACTCTCTCAACTTTTTTTCAAATTCCACTTTAGCCCGTCATTTTTTAACTTTCACCTAAAATTTTAATATTGGAGTGATGGAAGAGGCCTGTCTACATTGAAACTTAAGTTGAAACTTAAAGACTTAATTATTGCAATTAAAATGTGAGAAATCAAAACAAAATTTAGGTGAAAATTTAAGGATGAAAAGTATATTTTACCTATTCAAAATATTGAATATGTATTATTGCAGGTCTTAATCCTCATTTGGTAGGTGGAACATATGAGTTTTTAGTTTATTAGTTGTTGCCAAAGAAGGCCTTCTCAAATGGGGTTTACTTTGTGACCTATACATGTTTGTTTTGTTATAGTATTACTTTTGTGCATTTTCATTTGACATAGATTCCTCTTGTATAGCTATCACTGGTCATTAGTTTGGTTTTTTTAATTTTATTTTTCACCAAGTAAAAAGAAGATTACATGTCTTTCATGCTGGATTATATGTATTTAAAAGTTGGTACAGATTATATCAATTCAATTGAAAAAAAGGAGTTTGAAAAACTAGACGTGTTTGGTCCAGAAAATTTTAAAAAAAAAAAAAAAAAACAGATTTTTTGGGACTTTGTACACACCCAAATAGAGTAAAAAAGTAAATTTATTAGGTATCAAATGAGACTTTCAGAAAATTTCAAAGATAATGAAAGGTAGAATAATATCTTTACAATGAAAGAGTCAAAAACCTGGTTATATTGTTATCAATCGCTTATCCTTTTTTATTTTTCAACATAATTAGTGAAAAAAATGATATTGTCACAGATTTTACATTTAAATATATATTTTATACTTAATTATTTTTATATCTACACTCCAGCTGCATTAGTTTTATTTGATCAACATTATTAAAATAACATATGCTAATTCTCCCTCTTGCAATTTTTATTTTTATTATGT